>NC_143579.1:142628407-143241719 GCF_048544385.1 Mastigoproctus giganteus | reverse complement strand
GCAGATTATGAGAAATCTTTGGCAAAGGATGCAAAGAAAAACAGCAAGAGTTCTTTACTTATATAAATTCTAAAAGGAAGGGGATGAATGAGATTGGTTCACTTGATGTTGATAGTTCAACTGTTGATCATCCTGCTCAGGTAGCTAACAAACTGAATGAGTGTTTTGCATCAACATTTACACATGAGGAGTTATTCAGGGAGGGGAAAATGCCAGAGGTGCATTAAACTCTGGCAGTGAGCTAAATGATTTTGTAATAACTGAGAGCAAAGTGGAGCAGAAATTCTTGAAAATATACATAAGAAAGGCACCTGGGGTGGATGGGAACTATCCAGTTATATTAAAAAAAGTAAGCAAACCCCTAGCCATAGTTATGAGAGCGTCCTTGGACTCAGGGGGAGGTACCCATGGTTTCAGTTTTGGTTGTTCAAATGTGACACCAATTCACAAAGGAGGATCAAAGGGTGACACAAGTAAATAAGACCTGTTAGTTTTCACTTCTGTTCCAGGGAAATTAATGGAGATGCTGGTTAAAGAAGCACTGCAGGATCATCTAGACAAGACTTCATTTATATTTCGGACACAGCATGGGTTTGTTAAGGAGAAGTCTTGTCTGACCAGTATGATTGGGTACTATGATGTGTGTACAAAGGAACTGGGTGCAAAGTATAATGTTGATATCGTTCACTTGGATCTTAGGAAGGCTTTTGATACATTTGCACACGGAAGACTGCTGTACAGATTGGAGCAATATGGCAGTAAAGGCAAATTGCTGATATTGATAAAGGGATGGTTGAGTGGGAGAAGACAGAGTGGTAATCAATGGACACTGTGCCACGTGGACTAATGTTATTAGTGGAGTCCTCCAGGGTTCAGTGTTGGTCCCTTGTTGTTTTCCGTATTTATTAATGATAGGTATATCAGGCTTAATGCCTAAGTTTGCTAGATGATACGAAGGTTTGCAGGGTTGTTAACGTTTAATGAAAACTGTTCTTATTTACTTGGTTGAAATTATTTGCTTCATTAAAATTAAGCAATGTATTGTAATTAATCAGTAAAATACCTTTTGTACATGCATGTGAATAATTTTAATCTATAAATTAGAACCTCCTCCATGGTTACCCGATGAATTATCTGATCACTGTATGACCTGTAAAGCACCCTTCACCTTAATACGTCGGCGGCACCATTGTAGAAATTGTGGAAAGGTAAGTATGGTTCATTTTGAATTCTTTTAGGCGGAAAAATAATTTTTTTTCTAAATTAACTCCACATGAAAATTAAACTGTAAAATAATTTTAAAAATATCTTGAGTTTCTCCTTGTTTCATAATTTTCTTACACATACACTGATATCCAAAAGTGAAGTGGCAACCATAAAATCATAAATATCAGGACAAATTGAACTAACCAAAACTGGAATTTTGTGACTTTCCCCCAAAACCAAGGCTGCATAATAGAGATTGTTATAATCGATGATAGCCAGACAGTTCTTACATCAAGCCCTCTTGCTGTTTACATGCTGACATTTGGTAAAATTCCCACTCCCTGCAAAAGTACATCTTAGAGCATTGAGGTTTCCAGGTTTCAGTATCCCCGTGAGTTGTCATAGCAGTCTGTTTCTACTGCTTAGAAAACATCACGTCAGAGAGTACTGTTAACCCTCGGACTCTTACATTCTCCACCACCTTGAGGGTGGTGGAGAACCC
The DNA here is from genome assembly GCF_048544385.1 of Mastigoproctus giganteus. Classification (NCBI taxonomy): domain Eukaryota; kingdom Metazoa; phylum Arthropoda; class Arachnida; order Uropygi; family Thelyphonidae; genus Mastigoproctus; species Mastigoproctus giganteus. The sequence continues at coordinate 143,240,011 of NC_143579.1, read as the reverse complement.
AATTTGTTTTTGTTATTCTGGGATTAGTGCTGCCTATGTGCAGCAGGTTTCGTCCACATCAGCTTTACCCAGTGGTGAGCTGTGAATATTTTAACAATGGGCTCACAGTTTTCTGACTTTCTAACGAATAAATTTGATCGGTCATGGAAGTGACGTCATTCACGGGTTCCACCAGAGGCGCTTGCCACGCTCGCACTACTAGTAGTGTGATTAGAGTGCATGGTGCATTTTTCGTGACCGCTATGATATCTCGAGTCAGGGGTGGATTCAGTGGGGTGGACAGATGGGGCTTATTACCCCCTTAACCATGCGTATAAGTGAATGTGTAAAACGTTTCTAGGTCTGTCTAAAAAAAAAAAACAACATAAAAACCTGGTCGTCGTGCCTCCCCTTTACGATGCTAACTGGAGTTCTAACTTTTTAGAATTCTTGAATAGTATGATGTCACAATCATACTTCCTAAAGTTACTATTGCAGTAAGTATGACTACTAGAATACAAATACCTATCAACAATTTAGTTTTTTCATCTCGCATTTTTGTTAAATTCCATTGTTAGATGCCCCTAACAGCTGCGTATGCCATTTCAACTGCAAGATCGGTACTTCAATCGCTGTTTTCCAGAGACATTTAGATATGTTGCAATCGCAAGTATATATCTCTTACTTTAGTTATCATAGATCCATGGTATCTTGTCTTCCCGAAATTTTGAAAATTTGTGAATGATCAATAAAATATTTACAATAAAAAAAGCCTTTTTATTTCATAATCAATATATACAAATCAAAATACCTAAAAGCAACACGAAGTGTGTTTCACATAAACCATCTACCGCACATGCTTGGCACGCATGCAACTTTATTAATCTTTTTTTTTCAACTAGGGAAATATAATGGATACAATTTTTTTCATGATAAAATTTTAATATTGTGAATAAAAAATAACATGAAATATTTCCCATATAACGAATAACAGAAAAACTATCACAAAACATTCCACAATATAAAAACAAATATTACATAAAAAACAAACTTTCTAGAAAAAGTACACAAAATCACAGATTACATGAAAAAACATTATTACACAAATATTCAAGAAAAAGTTATTCTAAAAATTGCCATATACAATTTACTTCTTTATTAATATTTGTTGTCGATCTTCTGCTTTGCTCAATAGCTGAGCGATGATTTCAAAGGAATGATTTGACATAACGATCAAATTGAAGCAATGGTTTTCCATTTAGATGCCGTAATCTGCAAAATGTTTAATTGTCAACATTATTCATTCATTCACTGAATATTATTCATTACACTGAAAGCTTGCTCAGCTTCAGCACTGGTAATCGCAGTGGTTTCAAAGATATTTCTGGCTTTCTTAATTGAAAAGGGAATATCACTCGATTTTAAAAATAAACTGTCTTTGACAAAATCTCTAAAATCATTAATTTTTATTTCATATTTTATCAGAAAACTTAAATTTCTTTTTCGATTTTCACCGTCTTGCCACTGAGACAAAAGTTCTTTTGTATTCCACAATTTCGGTTAGCATATGTTTAAAATTTCTTTCAATGGTATCATTATTTTCTTTACTTGATTTAAAATCACTTTGTTGTATTAATAACTTATCCTTTAATGCAAAAACAATGCATTTAATAACTTGTCACGAGGTAATTTTTTTACTTTCGATTTTGATTTCTTCAAATTCTTTCCAGTTCAACATGATCTCAATTTTACCTTCAGAATTTTTCTAATTAGCAATAACATTGATAGTTCGAATAATACATTTATCTGCTTTTACCATAGTGATTCTGTAAAGCTTCTGAAAGGTAAGAGAGCTCCTGGAGGATGTCGATCAAGAAATTCCAGATTTTAAAGTCGATTTAATAATCCGGAATATTTAACTTCTGATTCGAAATGTTTATACAAAGTGGGATAATTCCTCCAACCCGCAAGCTACAAGCTGCTCATTGTGGCCCCAACACACGACCCATCTTTATAGTTTCCACATCAAGTTTTTTAGTAATCATCCTAAGTTTGTGCTGGTTTTTTGGAGATTGGTGATACTTTTTTTTTAATTATTGCCTGTGTGCCATTATATTTTAGAATGTTTCTACACAGTGAAAGCCTCGACGATGTTATAAAATCTGCTAACATTTCATCTTCGTAAAGTTTATATATCTTAGTTGCCTCAACCCCCCTTTATGTTGCTACTGTCACTAGTTCTTTGAATGTTGTGCAAAATGTTGGAATCACTTGGATATTCAACTACCAAGATGGGAGAAATTTACTGGAAGACGTGGACACTTACTTCACCGAAAAGCATGTGCCTGTTTGTTGGAGTAAAGGAGAACCACAACACAAGTTGACCAGAGGCTATTATCCATGTCAGGAATCTTCTTAATCCTCTGACTGGCTATGGAACGCATATTGATGAGCGCGACTTCTCGGTATGTGACTACAAAATTTTACGGACACCATTAACGTTGTGAAACAGTAATCCATATCATCCTTAATTTGCACTTTCTAATTACCTAAATTGCCTAAAGGCCAGAGGTGAGAATGATGCATACAAAGTTGTCTCTACTAAAGTGTTTGTTAAATGGAAATTTTCTTTGTTCAACGGAAACCATTTTAAATGTATTTACCAAGGGGAATTCAAAAAAATTCGCTATAAAGAAGTTGGTTAAACAGAGGTCCAACTATAATTAAATCAAAAATGAAGCAATTTTAAAATGCATAACTGATCAATTGCACCATTAAAATGCAGGGGATGGGGCCCTGCTCATCCCACTGTAGTTTTGGCTCTGGATACTCAATAATTGAATTCAGGATTTCATTTGTAAAATAAATGATTGTCTGAACAATGGGCTCTCGCAAGCCCACTATAGCTCACCACTGGCTTTACCCAGATGTTGCAGCAGAATTGAGTAAGTACTTTGCATCGGTATTTACTGACAAAAGTCCCTTCATGATCAGAAGAGGCTGTGCAAGTGAGACCAAGCCATGTGAAATTAGTGAAATATGGATGACTGTTTATTAGAAAAACAAGTAAGGCTCGCAGAGTTGATGGCATGTACCTTATAGTTTTGAGGGAGAGTATTGAACCATTGAAGTTAATTATGAGGCATCCTACTCTGGAGATTCCTTCGGATTGGAGAAGTGTCAATGTATCACCAATACATAAAAGCAGTTCCAAGAGTGAAGATGGTTACTGCAGGCTGGTTAGTCTGACATCAGTGGTAGGAAAAACCTTAGAGGCAATGATTAATAGTGCAATCCAGGGACATTTAGATAGATATAGCATTCTGAAGGACACACACAATGTGGCTTTGTTAAGGAAAAATCATGTTTAACTAACTTAGTGCCCAGGCTAATTTGACAGCTACTCATGAACTGAATTTAGGGAACAATTTCAACATACTTTTCTTGGATTTTAGCAAAGCATTTGACTCAGTCTCTCACGAGAGGTTATTATATAAGCTTGAATAGATTGGGATTACTGGTAAGGTTCTAAGATGGGTGGTTATAGGGCAGGAGGCACAGAGTTGTGATTAATTGGTGTAATGTCAGGAGTGGGGTCTCTCAGAGATTAGTTCTTGGACCACTGTTTTTTTCTCATTTTCATAAATGACATTGACGAAGGGATAGAAGGCATGATGTCAAAATTTGCAGGTGATGTAAAGATTGGCAGAGTCAGAGTCGTGAATGATCAGTGTTAAGCAGCACTCATTCAGAATCACTTGAACAGACTTCTAAGATGGTTGGAAGTAGCGGCTATGTTTTAATGCTGCTAAATGTAAGGTCTGAATGGGGAAATCACTTGGGGAATAGCAACCTCCAAATAAATTGTACACTTTGCGAGGTTGAATTAAAAACAGTGGAGGAAAGGGATCTGGGAGTTGCAATACAGGTAGATATGAAGTTTTCTGAGCAGTGTAAACAGCCGGCCAGGAAAGACCATAGTGTCGTATCAATGATGTATCGAATGCTATCCTAGAGAGGTCATAATCCTACTCTATAAGGCAGTTAATTGTAAGACCACATTTTTAATACTGTGTTCTATTATGGAAACCTCATCTGGAAAAAGACATTGAGCTTCTTGAAAGTATCCAAAGATGGGTAGCTCGATTGGTGGTGAGATCAGCAGAAGAATGGCTGTATGAGGAAAGATTCTGAATATGTGAGCTGCAGAGCTTGTCAACCTGGCACCTCAGAGGTGACCTGATTGAGGTTTATAAGGCTCTGAGAGAGATTAATGTAAATGTAATACCTTTATTGCAATCTGTGGATTAGGGGATTATCGAAATTCTTAAAAAAGCTCTACAGGAAACAACTCTTGAAGACTTATTGTGTGATGGTGATGAAAATGAGGTATTGAGCTTTTATAAAAATCCTAACTTGAATGAGTTTGCTTACATTCTTGCTGATTCATGGTGCTCTATTAAATATGAAACATTGCGCAAAGCCCAAGATAAGTTGTTTGGGAAAACTGTTGGCATCTTAAAGAAACAAGTAGAACTGATTGTGGAATTGAAGTGACAGAAGGAATGAAAAGTAATGAAGATGATCATGACTTCAAAATTTTGATGGACTTGACAGCATTCAAGAAGAGGATAACTGTGAAGGAAAAGATTAGGAAGATGATGATGAACTGATTCCCTTTCATGGTAAAGCCTTTAACTGCCTTGAAATAGCAGTGAATTGGTTTGAAAAGCAAGATGAATATAATGCTCCATAGCTCTTACACTAAAACACTTGCAAGACTTAGCTAAGAAAAGAGTTTCCTCTGTTGGACTTTTTCTAATAAAGTGTTTTGAAAATGGTAATTTTATTTATTACACCTGTTTTAAAAGTTTATTTTTATTACTATATAAGACGACATTGTAATATTCAGTCGTCTTTAGAGTGTACAGTAATTAATAAATTGTTTTCTGGTGGATATTGGTGTTTTTTATCCTTTACCCAAATGTTCTGTTATCCAAACCACTTTTATCATGAATCGATTCAGATAATCTGCATTCTGCTGTGCCTTTACATACACACATCGTGTTTTTTGTGGTGATAAAGCTTCACTCTTCATACTGTCTAGTGGCACAGGTTAGCATTTCCTGTATATTATGTGGTGACCATACTAGGCACAATAGTTTTAAATTTTAATCCTCCCCACCATGCCGGGGTGGGGGGATTTGTACCAAGGTTTCCACCATATTTTCCCACAATTTCATGTGTAAGTTTGTACCACCTATTTCTGTTGACCTCTTGTACTTCTGCAACCAAGCCTGAAAATTCATGTTTGCAGTCTTTCTTAACAAGGCTTCTTTTAAATTCTGTCTATGTCAAACTGTCTAGCAATATTTTGCACTAACAGGAAAGCTCTAATTTGTAGTTTAAAAAGTGATCCTTCTGGAAATGTGCCAATCTCCCACCCCATTTGCCATATCTCATAGAATTGTCATCACTAAAATTAAAAATAATAATAAGTATTGCAATTTTTCAGATCTTCTGCTCTCGATGCAGTTCAAATTCAGTTCCTTTGCCCAGGTATGGACACCTGAAACCTGTTAGAGTATGCAATAACTGCTTCATGTATCAGTTGACATCTCTGGTAGTCCAGCAGAACCAACAATTATGACTGTAATCTTTATTACAAAAAATTATGTATTTTTAATGGAAGATTAAATCTTTAGTGCCTACTCACCATTTCATGTATTATAAAGTAAGATGTGTAATATAGATATAAGGTGAGTCCATGCACACTTCCATATGTACATCCATACTCTGGCAAAATAAAAGTTGCTGGAAAATTTGTAGCTGACTTTATTTTATATATATCAAAAATCTATATTCACACAAAATATAAAATTGCAGCATCTCTCTCTGCCTATGAAAAATTGAAGCTGTTTGCTTATGCAGATTTTTTACTCATTTAGATAATAACCTTACTATTTTATCTTTTTAATCTTGACTGAACAAACATAAGTTAGTGGAAAAATATAACTATTCATTATCATTTAAGATGGGGGAAAAAGCATAGTGTTAATACTCATTAGTCACTGTGTGTTATATGCTAAAACATGTTTATGTGCAAGTTATTACTATGCCTAGAAAGGTATAACTTAAATGAACCTTGAACAGCAGCACAGAATATTGCTTAAAAAGTACTATAAAAAATAGCAACATTGTTGCAAGCCCAAACATGATTCCCGCAATCAGGTTTGTCCTTAAGCGTCTGAAAATTAGTATGGACAAACTGATGTAAGGAAGCTTTTACAGGATTAGCAAAAAATAAAATACACAATTCATTTATTCCACTATTTATAATTCATCCAATCCCCTTTTAAATTTATTTACACTTAATCCTTACAGAACTCTAGGTTGAAGTGCATTCCAATCCAGCCACAGGCAAATTTCTGCACATCTCATATGTGATGGTGCTTTTTCAATTAAAATGAAATCAAAAGAGGAGTGGAGTAAAGGTGCCATAGATGTTTACTCAACCATTACGGGCTAAACAATTTATTTAGGTCTCCACACAGATGATTAGCTTCCAGACATTGGAATTCACAAAACTCTGGTTTGCAACATCTTTTGCGATCTCTAACTAATCTTGTTGCTTTTCTCTACACTGTTTCTGACTTGCGGCCTCCTAAAATGAGATTTCCAAGCAGTGTTCAAGCTATGGCCTAACCAGAGTCAAATTTAAACATGATGAGGCTTTAAATTTGAACATGTGAAGAGACCTCCAAATATATGTAATTAATAGATTATTTTTTCCTAACCGAAGGAAATGGCAAGGGCTTCTTAGACAGCAGTGGTCTGAATTATGCTTTATGTTCAAATTACTAAAAAACTATTAAGTTCATGGTTAGTCTTCAGTACAAGATTCTTACCCATGGATCTTTGCAACAAGTGACAGGCAGGTCTAGCTCTGCCCACTGATTTGCATCTATTGAAAGATCTAGTCTTTGCAGGAAAATTGCTTCCCAATTTTAAATCAGCACCAAAGGGGGATAATCGGGAAAAAGTTCTCCCTTTGCACAGTGGTTTTAAATCAGAAAAAGAAATTACGCACATTGAATAGATATTTAAAATGCATTCACTCTAATACAAAATCATGGTGATTAGCAGCTAATCACTATAAAGCAGTGGGCAGTGCTAGACCTGCCATTCTTACTCATGCAAAGATCCATGAGTAAGAATCTTGTATTGAAGACTAACCAAGTTTATTCACCAGTGTTATTTTTACCTACTTTGAAATGAAGGATTGCATGATTTATTCCCTGGCACTTCTTTAAATTCAAACTTCAAACTCTAGAAGAATACTAAATACAGTCGGTCCTCGTATAACACGTGTTTACATTACACGAATTCGATCATACACGATTTATAAATAGGGGAACGTTATTTTATATAACACGAACCGAATTCACTTATGCAAGATTCGCCTTTGTGTTTACACAAAGGCGAATCTTGCATAAGTGAATTCGGCTGCCATTTCTTGTTCGCCATTTCTTGCATAAGTGAATTCGGCTGCCGCGTTCGACTGCCATTTCTTGTTTACACAAGAAATGGCAGTCGAACGCGGAATCACCCCATACGAATGCAACACGATAGGAATGAAGAAGATTCTGAAAATGTATTTATGTTTTTTATATCAGTGAAGGGGAAACACATTTCACTATAATAACGTAAAAACCAACACAATTCCAGCTATCGATATAATCGCAAATGCAATTAGATGGAGTTTACTACCAGTTTATAACAGATTCCACTAGCAGAAACAAAACTGGAAATTGTTTTTATTGTTTTATGCTAGTAACCCCCAGAAATGTGCTTTAGTAAAATATGGGGTGTTAATAGTGTATCTCGGCCTTTAGGTGTTGTTTATTCAGTTGCTACACGCGCGCAGCTTTGTTTATGTGTATCAAGCGTGCCTCCTCGTTTTGTAATTGTGCTTTTTTCCCTAAAATTGAGTAAAATACTTAAAAGGTGTGAAAAGGAAGCATCCTGGTGAAGACACTGCAGATTCAGAGAGAAAAAGAAAAGCAATATCGATAAACAGAGGCGGACTGGATCAAAAATTCTTACCCGGGAAAATTTATAGTGGCCTCATACTACGGTTTATGGCCAAAATCACACCGGCCTCCGGCCCACCGGGATTTCCCCAGTAAGGCTTATGGCCAGTCCGCCTCTGTCGATAGAGAAAAAATATGAAATTGTGAAACGCTTTGAGCGAAATGAATGACCATGTGATATTGCACGTGCTACAGGCCTAAATGAGGCAACGCCGAGAATTACAAAGAAGGCGGAGAAAATAAAAACAACTTTCATAGCGGGAACAAATCAAAGTGTAATTAAAATCCATTAGATTAAGACACAAAGAATTGGATGAGATGGAACGGCTGTCATCTGTTTGGATAGAAAATCAAACAAAAAACAGGTTTGCTTACGATAGAAGCAAAAGCATTAGCAATATTTTATTACGTCATAGTCATAATAAAATACGTAAGCATTTTATTACGACTATTTTATTTAATATAATACATTTTTTACGAATAAAATACGTAAAAAATACTTTTTAGTATTAAAAAATGTTATAATATAATAAATAATAAAAAAATATTTTTTATTATTTATTATATTATAATAAAAATGTATTATATTTTTTATTACGTATTTTAATCGTTATAAAATACTTACGTATTTTATAACGATTAAAATTACCCGATTATTTATTGTGTTTGGTAATGTTTTGGTTCCAAATGTGTGTTCAATCTTCGGTGGTCGGCACCTAACCCCACTTTTCCCATAGGGCCTGTTGTTTATATTGCACGATTTTGCATTGAACGAGGGTTTCTAGGAACACAACTGTCGTGCTATACGAGGACAGACTGTATCATTCTAATAGCCAAGAGTTATTGTCGTTCTGTCACTGAGCTGCATAGCATAATAATGGAGACTAAACTCTGGCATCATAAGATCAGATACAATGACATCCTCCACAGCAGAGATCCTTGATCCCAGAGGAATTAGCTATATATTTTGTGACTCAATTTCAGGAAAATGAGATATATATTGTGCAAAAAGGACAAGTGGAATAGTACCTGGATATGTGTGCAAGAGGTGTGCATTGTAGAGCAGCTAACATCTTTTAAGGGCAGATTAAGAGTACAAGGTCTGAGGATTTGGTTAACAAGTCCAGAGCATACATAATTGAGAAAAGGTCACAAGTTAGGATTGAAATTGTCTGTCAGGTGGTAGATGATTTTCATCAACCGGTGAAATACCACCACTTTGCTTATTGGAGGCTTGAAGTGGTGAAGCCCATGTTTAGTCTCTAGAGCAAAGTTTCTGATGGCATCCCCCTCTCCCCATACTTCTCCTTCAACCCATGCACAGTACTAAGCACTATAGGTTTTTGATACCTTTCATGTTTGAGGTTCTCATAAAAAAAAAAAAAAAAAAATTCTGCTCAGACACGATGGGAATAAAGGGCCCTGGGAGACTATACAAAGGTTATGGTGTAGAATTTTTCTCAGCATGGTCTGTGCTTGTTAATAGAAGAGACCGATTTTACAGGTATGTGATATGCTTAAATATAAGGAGAGCAAGGATATTTGCTGATGCTATCAAGGCAGTCTTAGGTGGGTTAGAAAAACTGCACTTAGAGATTAATAGACTAAAAGCAGCCACAGACAGAAGTGCAAGTGATTCTTTCCTGCTTCTGTTGGAATATGCGGCATCCTGGAATACAAGATATCGAGAATTTTAAGGGCTGTCCACTAGGGGAGGGGGGGGTCTTTGTGGAGCGAGCAAGTACATGGGCACTTTAGGGTTACTAAGAGTAAAACACTTGGGGGTATGCTAATGCTAGGAACATAGTAAATGAATTTGAAGTACAATCAACCCCGTAGGGGTTGATTGTACTTCAAATTCATTTACTATGTATAAGGGTATTTTTGTGCTTTTCTGTGAGTAAAACCCTACTATTGGGTTGGATGTAATTTTTCAACATTTCCACTCTTTTTTGAATCCCTGCTGTTGACTCGCTCATAAAAAAAAAAAAAAAAGAGAGAGAGAGAAATCCCTGTACTTTATTTTGTTGGGAAATCCCCATGTTACGTTCTATGCTATTGAACTTGTGGAAAAATCTAGATTTCAAAGTTTTGGATAGCACACTAGGCCATCCAAAAGTTGAAGTTATGTTCCTACCACCACATTTGTACTGGGTGAATACAACTTCTTTCATTCAGCCATTAGATCAAGGTATTATATCCACCTTTAAAACTCATTACATCAGAAAACTGTTACAATGGATTTTGGAAAAAATTGATTCTGAATCTATTGATGTAATGGAAGCATGGAAACATTTCTCAGTTGTGGACTGTATCAGAATCATAGCTTTATCAGTGAAAGAAGTAAAACCATCAACGTTAAATGCATGTGGAAAAATGTATGGCCAGAGTCAGTTCATTCAGGAAATATGGTCGAACTGCCAGAAAATGGAATCGGTGTGATAGTGAAACTTGCTACATCGGTAGGAGGGGGAAGGTTTTGATGATATGACTACTGAAGTCCTCGCAGGTAGCACAGTTGATAGAATCGCCCTGCTCCACACGCTAGGTGGAAAAGACCAGAGTTCGAATCCAGTGGATGACGCGAGGAATTTTTATGGGTCTTTTTCACAACATGGCTGAGTAAGTCAGGCGAGGGTAACATGGTTTTTCTCCCAGAAACTAAGGTTTTTTTTTCAGCAAAACAGAAAATTGACCACAGAACACACGCAATTTATAAACAGAATAACATGGCCTTAGTTGCCGATGCTCCTAAAAAAAAATAAAAAAAGATATGATTACTGAAGACATTCAAAATTACTGGTAGAAAAAGAAGCTGGCAAAGTGGAAATGATGAAATTTCTCTAAACTTCCAAATTTTACACTAAAAAGCATACTGGAAGGCATAAAGTTAGCCGAGCAATTAGAATCTTATTTTTTGAATGCAGATTCTTGAATGAAAGGAGCCCAAAGTTCAAAAGGGAGCTTCAAAAATGCTCAGTTCCATACGATGAAATTCACAAAGATTTATGAAGCAAAAGCAAACAAACCCAGATTTTTTTAAAGAGAGCAGAAGATACATGAAATCTAGAATGGTGTATTTTTATTAGCTTTTGGAATGTAACCCTCCTTTTTGTACTTTTTCTTAGTCTCGTATAACAGTTTCGCACAACACCACATTTTATAGGAACCTAACTACCATGGTATGAGGGTTATATGTACTGATCAAGTGGAGACTCAAATATAAGGGATACAGAATATGAATGGGGAGTACAATAGGTTACAAAAGACGATGTGTACCCATCTGGCACCAAAGGGTCACCCTCAACTCCGCATGATGTCTCTTTGTGTTGATTCAGAATCTGTAAAGCTGGTCAGTGTGTGAGATGTTGTTGCCAAGGGTGTTGTTCATGTTGTGCGACTGGCCTCTCAGTTACTGGGAGGTTGCAATCACCTGGAAAGGCCCCTCCCAGCATCCATCCAAGGGATGTGGACTCAGCCCATCTACTGTACATAATCTATTATTATCATTATTATTATTTCGTATGGCAAAATGAGGATACATTTGTAACAGACAATATCAAAAAAATAAATAAATTACAATAAGCCTAAAAACAATATTTACAGAGAAAATTATAGATAACATTTTGATGGATTAAAATGTAATGTCCAGTTTATTCAGCCAGTTAATAGCATCATCAGTAACACTATGTAGATCTTGGATGGGTCCTTCAAATCTCTTCTTTGGGCACTCCGAGACGACATGTTGGATGGTCTGAGGCACATTGTCACAGTCACAGAATGGGTTTTCAGTTTTTCCACACTTGTGCAGCCAGAACTTGCATCTTCCATGACTTATTCGGATTCTATTCAGGGATGTCCATTCCTTTCTTGATAAGTTGAAACCAGGTACAGCTCTGCATGGATCACTGACTAAACCCAGTGGTCGGGGTTTGAAGTGGTCCATTCTTCACGCCAGGTCTGATCAGCATTAAAATGTGACTTAATAAGTTTCTCACCTAGCTTCCATGGGAGTTCCTGGATTTCAATCTCTCCGGCTTCTGGGATTTGCAATCCTGATGTATGGGCAATTGAGGATTTCTGTGACATTTTTGCCATTCTTTCAGCAAAGCTGTTTCTCTTCTTATATGAGGGGGATGGATGTTAGATAACACTGGTAGCCATTTTAAAGGTGTCGATTTAATGGTGCCTAATATTGTCCTCATTGTGTCGTTCAGTTGGGTATCGACTTTTACAGTGTGTGCACTATTAAGCCATATGGGACAGCAGTATTCTGCGACTGGGTAGACTAAGGCAAGGGCTGATGTTTGTAGCACCGTTGCGTTTTCTCCCCAGCCTGTTCCACTGAGTTTGTGCAAGATGTTATTCCTAGTTTTTATTTTTGCTGCAGTATTACAAAGGTGTTGTTTATACGTCAGTGTTTGATCCATTGTGATTCCCAGATATTTTGGGCAGGGGTTGTATTTCAGTCGTTGGCCTTTATATTCCACTTGAGGCATATAATTATCCCTTTGATTATCCAGATGAAAGCTAACTTTGGTTTTATTTAAGTTAGGTTTAAGTCACCATGTATGAAAATATTTATTCAGGTTATGAAGATCCTTTGTGAGTACAATTTCGGCTGTTTTGAAGTCAGTAGACTGGCAGTCAGAGCTATGTCATCTGCGTACATGAATTTCCTAGAAGCAGTTGCTGGAAGATTTATAGTATAGATATTAAATAATAATGGAGCAAGAACTGATCCCTGTGGTAAACCATCATTTAATATATAAGGCTTGCTCACTCTGCCGTTTAAATGTACTTCAAACACTCTTGTTGCATAGCATATTGTTAAGTAGGATCGCAAGGGTCTTACAAGGAATAATCTTCAAAAATTTCAGAATCATTCCTTGTCGCCATACTGTGTCATAAGCTGGTGTCAAGTCCACAAAGACTGCAATGGGCTTTTTCTTATCTTGAAATCCATTCTCGATGTAGCTAGTAAGTGCCAGTACCTGATCGTAACAGCTTCGGCCTGGTTGGAATCCGGCTTGTTCAGTTGGTATGTGTTGAAAGATTGTAGTTGAGATTCTATTGTAAACCATTCTTTCAATTAATTTATAACATATATTTAAAAGTGCAATTGGGCGATAATCTTCAGGGCAAGATCCACTTTTCCCAGGCTTTAGAATGGCAACTATTTTGGTTCTCTTGAACAAGAGCGGGAACCTACCATTCCGCAAGATGTCATTAAAGAATTTAACTAGCCAGTCCAGAGCTCTTGGATCAGTGTTTCAGGAACTCTGGATATATTCCGTTCACTCTGGCTACCTTGCCTGCTTTTATTTCCTCCAGAGCTGTTGAAATCTCTGCGACTGTAAATTTTCCTGAGACTTGGGAGGTTGGTTCAGCCAAGGATAGTCTGGTTCTTAGCTCCTTCTTAAGTTTTTTGACTTCATCTTTGTTGGTATCGGTTGGTCTTTTGGATATGCTGGATAAATTTCTTGTATAGGTATAATACTGTTTGTTTCAGGTTATAGCATTGGAGAATTAGCAAATGAAACGGCAATCTAATACTGTAATATGATTAATGAATCCAACCAAAATGGAAAAGGTCTAGAGCAGCAGGTAATAAATGAACATGTATTGTTCGCTTTTTTTATTTTTTTATAATTTAATTTTTCCAAGGAAAGTTAACAAGCATCATTATATTGCTGTAAATAAGCCCTTTTACCTAGTTGCATTTTCCCCTTTGCGTAGGAGAATATTCAAAATGATCTTGAATTATTTTTAAATATGGCACGATTATATAAACGAATACTTGTCAGTTAAGTATGGAGATTGTCAATTTGAATATGTACATGTTTAGTGACAAAAGCAGGGCTCAGGAGAATTATTTTTATGTGTCTGTAGTTTTTATCAATCTTCTCAATAATGGCAGTTCTTTGACATTTATTTCATGTCCAAAGAATTTCTGTTATTGCAATTTATATATATATCTATATATATATATATAGATACCTCTTCCGTTCAGAGCTGCTTTCAATATCCTTTAGATTGGAACGGTATAAATGGATCGGGTAGTAAGATCAAGCTAAATCCGGCGGTAATACATTTAAACGCTAGTGTTTGAGCTATCTACGTCTCCGAAGGATGCATACAAAATTTATGAACCTCTTTTTCCCAAAGCGTAGTTATAGTTATTTACCTTCACAAAGATGTACTGAACCGATTCTAAATGTTAACCTTGATCATTTTCTTGTAAAATTCTCTGCACGTTATGCAGTATATGTATATAAAATTAGTTTTTGCTTTATGAAATCGAAATTAAAAATATATTTAATTAGTATCCAAATTGAAATGAAAATAATAATAAATCATGTGCATTTTTTTAAATTGCAATTTGTCAAATGTGTTTGCTGGAAAATAATGGAAATTTGATGTAACAGAACTGAAGAAAACTTACAGCAAGAGAAATTTCAAAAGATGAGAAATGGCATAAATCATATAATTCTTAGTCATTAAAAAAATAATTTGAAAAATAATCAGACTTTGTGAGTATCTGTGCCATTTAAGGATATTATTGACCTATGGTTAAGAACAGAATCAATGAGGAGTTAGATTAAAATTTGCACCTCCTAATCTCGGAATGGCACCTCTGTGATGATACTTTAGTAATAAAGCTCTGCCATTAAAAACACCATGATATGAAAATAAATGGAATTCTGCCCACATATCTGTGCTATGCTATCTAAAAAGTAGCAACTTTAATTTGCTCTGTTAATTCAGCTTATTGTTCTCAGTTACTAAAGAAATGAAGAAAGCAATGAAAATTAATTAAATAATTGTTGTTTTATTGAAAAACAAAAATACAAATAAAAGGAAAAAAATACACATATCAAAGACAGTTTCTACCAAAAAAAAAAAAAATATATATATATATATATATATATGGATGGACAAATAATAAAAAATACAAATTCCAAAATTATATTTTCATTTAGTAGAAAGATTCTAACAGATTTGTTTTATGGAAATAATATGGCAAAAATTCCTTTGTCATTTCAATTATTATTTTTTTAAATATACTATTCATTCACTTCTAATATCTAGATACTGTTGATGTGAATTTTAGATTGAAGAATTTTAATATGCTGACTGATAAGTTTTTTGAATATAATTTTTCTAAGAGATGTTGATTTTACTGCCAAATTCTATGAATTCTGATCAGATAAATCCACCTTCTTCAATAATGTCACAGTGATTAATATAGCAGCATTTCTTTTCACTATGAAAAAATTTAAGTTTATAAATTTAATAAATAAATAAATAAATTTCAGGCTCAGCTGGACAGGTATTTCGAACGAACGGAGGAGTGAAATGGATTTTTTTTTTTTTTTTTTTTTGGCTGATGCTGCATAAGCTTGCTTTCTTGCATCATGTGCCTCTGCTAATGCTGACAATTCTATTGGCTACTTTTCCTGGGGATACTTCTGAGCTCTTTATTATTACTACTTCCGAGTTTCCTCAGAAATGTCCATGCTTTTCTACTTGAGTGTTGGAAGTTCATACCTGCTGCCATTATGTTCCATTTCTCTTTCCTAGCAGAATCTAAGCAATGCAATAGTTCATCGGCAATTTTTGTTCTATTGCTAAGTTGGTATTCTTCATATAGCTCATCACATCTTCTGTTCCAACCAGGAATGTATTCTTTCCTAAATCCTCTGGGAATATGCTTCTTTGCTATGGAGCATATTAAACCAACAAATCACTTATAATTGTCGATTTTTGATGGAGATCATACATAATCTATGAAAGAGGCTGACCCAGCTTGCCTGATCAATACTGGATCATAGAATTAGTGGGATGGGGGAACAGATGAATGTCATAGGGAGATAGAATTAGTGTGAAGAGGGGAAACAGATGGAGAGATAAATCAGGGTGGAAGAAAAGGTGAGTGGATTAAGAGCCAGAATATCTGTAGACACTAAGCAGTGGGAGCCCATCCCACCATGTGGTAAGCAGATTAAAGTTAGAGAATAGCACATCCTCAGAAGGGGCAGATGTGGGGGAGGGTATTGTGATATTGGATAAGAAGCATAAAATCTAAGACAGTGCATCCAGCTGATATGGACAGCCAGTCCAAGGTTTAGTCAGTTTAGTGTGACATTAACACTGGAAAACAAAAATGAAAGTAGATTTTTTTATATAATCCTGATCACTCAGATGATTGTAATGAACAGTAATAGAGACAGATAGGGTGGACTAGTAAATCAGATGGTCTTAATAATGGGGGACTTTAACTTTCCAGATGTTGACTGGAACTTGTGGGTTGGACATTGTAGATTTATTAGATGGCTGGTTTCTACACCAGCATGTTAGACAAAAAACAAGAAATACAATACTCTGCATCTGATTATCAGCAATAACTCTTCATTTATTAAGAATCTACAGATAAAAAAAAAAAAAAACCACTAAGAGTGATTTAAGTGTATTTACACTTTACGCCTTTGTAAAGGCAAAAATAAAGTATTGTTTATAAAATCCTACCAACAAATTCTAAATGGAAAGCATTCGGGGAAGTAATGATAGAAGCTACTAGGCTTTTTATCCCAATTGAGAAAACTCTTCATTACCTATGTCAGATGACTCGTGACAAAAAAGAAAAATGCATGGGATGTATATAGATTATTGAGTGACACAGAGGCCTACAGTAGATATAAACTAGTTTTTGATAATGACACCAAGGCAGTTCGGCAAGTTATGCCAGATTATGATGAGAATGCAAAGAAAAGAGGCAGCAAAGACTTCTCAATTTAATGAAACAGTAGAAGAAAGTGGATGAATCACATTGGTCTTATAGATATGAATGGTGTAACCCTTGACAATCCTGCTCAGTCCCTCAGGGCTCGGTGTTGGGTCCATTATTGTTTTCTGTATTTATAAATGATATTGATGATGGTATATCGGGCTTAATGTCCAAGTTTGCAGACGATACAAAGGTTGGCAGGGTTGTCAAGGACACTACTGACACTATGCTGCTGCAACAGGATCTGGAAAGGTTGAGCAGATGGGCTGAGAGGTGGCAAATGAAGTTTAACATTGACAAATGTAAAGTATTACACATGGGAAACAGCAACCCCAGAGCAACGTATCAACTCTGTGGTACAACACTGACAGTGGTAGAGAATGAAAGGGACTTGGGGGTGGTTGTGCAGGCAGATATGAAGTTCTCTGAGCAGTGCAGACGGGCTGCAAGAGTAGCTCATGGAGTATTGTCAATGATATACAGGAATTTTTCTAGCAGGGATAAGGAGGTGATTATTCCATTGTATAAGGCGATGGTCAGGCCACACCTAGAGTACTGTATACAGGTCTGGAGGCCTCATTTCAAGAAGGATGTAGAGCTGCTGGAACGAGTACAGAGAAGGGCAACAAGATTAGTGAATGGAACAAAGGGGTGCTCTTACGAAGAAAGGCTTAAGTTTTGCAAATTACAGTGTCTGGAGACTAGGCACCAGCGAGGTGATCTGATAGAGGTGTATAAAGCCTTGAATGGTTTAAGCATGCTCAATGCTGATGGAATTCTTCCTCTAGCTCAGAAAAATCACCTGAGAGGGCATAAATTCAAATTGAGGAAAGACAGATGTAGGATAGACGTGCGGAAATTTGCCTTTAGCCAGCGGGTGGTTAGTTGGTGGAACAGACTTCCATCCCTTGTGGTGGAGGTTGATAGCCTAAATAAGTTTAAGGCTCAGCTGGACAGGTATTTTGAACGAACAGAGGGGTGAAGTGGAAGTGGTTTTTTTTTTTTTTTTGCTGATGCTGCATAAGCTTGCTTTCTTGCATTAAATGCCTCTACTAATGCTAATGCTAGTTGTTGACAAACTGAATAGGTATTTTGCATCAACATAGGTATACCACAAGGTTATCAAATTATAAAAGAGAGCTAAATGAATTTTGTGGAAAATAAGATGCAAATGGAAAAAAAAAAAAAAAAAAAAGTTGAAACTAAACGTAAACAAGGTGCACGGAATCCGTCCAGTGATAATAAGAGACAGCAAAGGAGGAAAGTAAATTTTTAGCCATGATTCTGAGAGTATCCTTTCAGCAGTGGTCCCTATGGACTGGCAATGTGCAAATTTATCCCTAATTCACAAAGGGAGGATCAAAGGGTGATAAGTAATTACAGACCTGTTAGCTTGACTTTTACTCCAGGTAAAATAATGATGTTACTAGTTAGAAAAGAAATGCAAGACTAGCTACACAGAAATGCTGTTATACTGGATTTATTGAATGGTGATCGCTGACTAATTTGAATGGATGCAGTAACAAATGAAATGGGTGCAAAATAAATTTTGACATCATATACTTATATTTCCGAAAAGCTTTTGACAGCATTGTAAACAAAAGACTGCCTTAAGAAATTGAAGCTGTGTGGCATAAGTCAAGTTACTGTTACGAACAGAGCCGGAATTAGACAACCCTATACCTGGGGCAAAGGTAATATACGTATTGCCCCCCCCCCACCCCCCCACACACATTATATGCAGGTAGTCAATCTTTATGAATTTATAAAAAATACTATTGCAAGAATCTATGATTTGCATATATTTATAATAATAAAATAATACAATGAATATGACAAACCATATTATCAAAGGAAAAGAAACTTACAAATATTCATTTATATCTACACTTTGTTTCTATATAAACTACAAAGAAAATACATATAACTACAAGGAAATTAAAACATCACAAAGAGCTTATGTTTAAACACTGGTGTTAAAAAAAAATGCATAACCCCTTAAAATTATAATTGTCATCCAATAATGTAAGTATATGGCAATATTTCTTATAGATTGCATCAGATAAGATTGACAAGCATAGGTGATGACATTAATATTGCATCAGCCATTACTTTCAACTATATAAGCACACTCTGCAAGAGTTACAGTCATTAGCATTAGCATTAGCATTAGCATTAGTAGAGGCATTTGATGCAAGAAAGCAAGCTTATGCAGCATCAGCCAAAAAAAAAAAAAAAAAAAAAAAGTAACATAAATAAATAAAAATAACCACTTCCACTTCACCCCTCTGTTCGTTCGAAATACCTGTCCAGCTGAGCCTTAAACTTATTTAGGCTATCAACTTCCACGACAGGGGATGGAAGTCTGTTCCACCCACCAACCACCGGCTGGCTAAAGGCAAATTTCCGCACATCTATCCTACATCTGTCTTTCCTCAATTTGAATTTATGCCCTCTCAGGTGATTTTTCTGAGCTAGAGGAAGAATCCCATCAGCATTGAGCATGCTCAAACCATTCAAGGCTTTGTACACCTCTATCAGATCACCCCGCTGGTGCCTAGTTTCCAGACACTGTAATTTGCAAAACTTAAGCCTTTCTTCGTAAGAGAACCCCTTTGTCCCATTCACCAATCTAGTTGCCCTTCTCTGTACTCGTTCCAGCAGCTCTACATCCTTCCTGAAATGAGGCCTCCAGGCCTGTATACAGTACTCTAGGTGTGGCCTGACCATTGCCTTATACAAGGGAATAATCACCTCCTTATCCCTGCTAGAAAAATTCCTATATATCATTGACAATACACCATGAGCTACTCTCGCAGCTCGTCTGCACTGCTCAGAGAACTTCATATCTGCCTGCACCACCACCCCCAGGTCCCTTTCATTCTCTACCACTGTCAGTGTAGTACCACAGAGTTGATACGTTGCTCTGGGGTTGCTGTTTCCCATATGTAGTACTTTACATTTGTCAATGTTAAACTTCATTTGCCACCTCGAAGCCCATCTGCTCAACCTTTCCAAATCCTGTTGCAGCAGCATAGTGTCAGTAGTGTCCTTGACAACCCTGCCAACCTTCGTATCGTCTGCAAACTTGGACATTAAGCCTGATATACCATCATCAATATCATTTATAAATACAGAAAACAATAAAGGCCCCAATACTGAACCCTGAGGGACTCCACTAATAACATTAGTCCACGATGAGCAGTGTCCATTGATTACCACTCTCTGTCTTCTCCCCCTCAACCACCCCTTTATCCATAGCAGCAACTTGCCTCCAATGCCACACTGCTCCAATTTGTGCAGCAGTCTTCCATGTGCAACAGTATCAAAAGCCTTTCTAAGATCCAAGTATATAATATCAAAGTTATTCCCTGCATCCAGTTCTTGTGTGACTGCATCATAGTATCCAATCAAATTGGTCAGGCAAGACTTCCCCTTAACAAAACCATGCTGTGTCCTAGCTATAACTGAAGTCTTGTCTAGATGATCCTGCAGTGCTTCTTTCACCAGTGCCTCCATTAATTTTCCGGGAACAGAAGTTAAACTCACAGGTCTATAATTACTTGTGTCAGCCTTTGATCCCCCTTTGTGAATTGGGGTCACATTTGCACATCTCCAGTCAATGGGTACCTCCCCTGAGTCCAAGGAAGCTCTCATAATTATGGCTAAGGGTTTGCTTACCTCCTTTGCTGCCTCCTTTAATATAACTGGATAGATCCCATCCACCCCAGGTGCCTTTCTTGTGTTTATCTTCAACAATTTCTCCTCCACTTTGCTCTCAGTTATTACAAGATTCTCTAGCTTACTGCTAGAGTTGAATACACCTCTGGCATTCCCCTCGCTGAATAACTCCTCGTGTGTGAATGTCGATGCAAAATATTCATTTAGTTTGTTAGCTACCCGAGCAGGGTCATCAACAGTTGACCCATCGATCTCAAGTGGACCAATCTGATTCATCCCCTTCCTTCTAGAGTTTACATAAGTAAAGAACTCTTTGCTGTTTTTCTTCGCATCCCTTGCCAAGGATCTCTCGTAATCTGCCTTCGCCTGCCTAACCTCCTTTGTAACTTGGTTACAGATCAACTTGTATCTATCATAGGCATCCGTGTCACGTGTTAATTTGTATGTATCCCATGCATTTTTCTTCTCTGCCATATGCCTCATTAGTTCATCTGACAACCATTTAGGCCTAAACCTTGAACAATATTTCTTAGTTGGTATGTAAAGCCTAGTAGCTTCCACGATAAGTTCTTTGAATGCTTCCCATTTTGAATTTGCTGTTGGCAATATCATCAGTTGATCCCACTGTATAGAATTTAAATACTGTCTCAGTCCATTGTAGTCGCCTTTACGAAAGCAATACCCCTTCCCTTTACCCCTAATGGTAGTTACCTCTTTGAGTAACTCCCACTTCAGCACACTGTGATCACTGCCACCAAGTGGTTCATTTATCTGCAGATTCTTAATGCATGAAGAATCACTACTGATAATCAAATCAAGAGTATTACTCCCTCTAGTTGCCTCCCGAACATGCTGATGTAGAAAACAATCATCCAATAAATCCACAAAAGCCTTGCTACTGTGTGAGTGACCAGCCCCCAAATTCCAGTCAATATCTGGGAAATTAAAATCCCCCATTATAAGACTCTCTGATTTACTGGCCCACTCTATTTCTCCGAACAGTTTCTTATTATACTCATCAGAGTCATTAGGCCTATAGCACACTCCTACTCTCAATTTTGATCTCCCAATGCTTATGTCACACCAAACTGACTCGACACTGCACTGTCCAGCGATGTCGACTGGCTTCACTTCCTTGGATTTTTTGCTTGCTTGTGTCAGGATGGTGAGTTATGTGGCAGTTGATGCCACGAACAAAGAGTGCTATTGTTGCTTTACGTAAGGAAGGATGTTCTTTCCATTATATTGCTTATAGAGTGTCTTGTAATCGGTTGACAGTGAGCACATTTCTTTCCAAACTCAAGAATTCTAGTTCTGCTGAGAGGAAAAAAAGGAACTGGACACAACCGAGTCTCTGTGCCAAAATAGGACCACGTTTTTGCCTTCAAAACCATAAAGCTTCTTTGCCTGAGCTGAAAAAAGAATGGGAAGAATATACAGGAATGGTAGCAAGTGCAGTAACAGTCAGGAAATGCCTCTTCAAAAATGGACTTGTAGCCTGTCATCCTAAGAAGCCCTCCTCACACAAAACATGAAAAAGGCCCGATTAATTTGGTGTAAGGAGCATGTCAAATGGACCCTCAAGCAGTGGAAGTCAATTGTTTTCTCGGATGAGAAGAAATTCAACCTACATGGCTCTGATGGCAGACAAACGATTTGCTGTAGACGTGGTGAAGAATACCATCCAGACTGTATGGTGTCTACAGCGAAATTTCCTACTAGCCAAATGATACAGGGGTGCATTTTGTATTGCAGGTCACCTGCAGCTTATAAAAGGTTCCGTAAATGCCAATGGATACCTGGCTATATTGGAAGGCAAATTGCTGCCAACTGTTAGAGACCATTTAAACCTGATAACTGCATCTTTCTGGACGACTCTGCTCCTTGTCAATGGGCGAAAAGTGTAAGTAGGCACTTCGGTAGTTACGTTAGCTTAATTTCTGCATTAGAGGTTTGACAGTAATGTGTTTACACTTATTACAGGCAAGAAGATGGTTGGAAGAACGGTCCATCTATTACAACTCTTAGGTGGCCAGGAAACAGCCTGGAGCTGAATCCTGTAGAGAACTGTTGGCATCGTGTGGTATCTGCAGTTGCCAGAAAGAAACCAAAGACCCTTTGTAAACTTCAGGAAGCCATAATTTGTGTTTGGAACCACGAACTATCAGTTGATTATCTTCAGAAATTGATCTTGTCAATGCCTCGATGGTGTGCTGCTGTCATCAGGGCCAGAGGTGGTTCAACTAAATATTAGTTTGCATCTGTTGAACTTTTCCTTTTGTTTTCCATTTAAAATGATAAACTGAAGAAAATTGAGGGCTTCTGATAACATTTCAGCCATAACTGTTGTGTTTACCAAAACTGTTAATGCTCATTTCGGAATATTTTGAGAGCACCTGTCAAATATTACATAGCTTTGCCTTAACTATTAATAAATATCTTCTGTTTCTGTTGCTAGTCATTAATGTAATGTATCATCGTGAAAAAGGGTCAGAAATGTGAAATTCCTAGGTGACGCACTTTCTTTGAATACCAGTGTATATCTAGTATAAAATCATAGAAACAAAATATTGTGAAATATAGTACTTTTAACATTATAACAATAAAAATATTTTAATCAAATGTTTTTCGCTTTTGCCGAAACAAAATCAATAATTTTATGTTTTGTGCAATAGTTGCTCTTGTCTAGTTGTTGATCTAAGGTAATTTTAAATCAATTTAAGTTTACTGACGGACCTTTCACAAGAAGCTACTGTTACAGGCAGAGTAAGAAAAATTTGTAACTATTTCTATGTTGGGATAAGATTCTATTAGATAATACTCATGAATGAATTGGAGAAGTTGTAAAGGGGTTAGAGATTTTATATTCTGCAGTATTGACAAAACATGATTTTTGAAACTTTCAGTTTCTGTTGAAATATCTGATGCATTTAAATCTTTGTTGTATTTCAATACAAGATCGTAAGCAGCCTTCTGGAAGTCAGATTTATTAATTAACTCAAGTGAAATTCCAAGAAGAAAATCAAACTATGAAGAAATAGTATTCAGTTTTTCAAATCTAGTGCTAAGTCATTCATAAGAATATTCATAGCATATTTAGTTTCAATACAAAATTGTTGTTTCGCAGATAAACTGAAATTGTCTGAAGATTCGTAAAGTGTCATTCTTTTTTTTCTTTCTTCTTCTTCTCTCTGGAAATGTAGCTGGTATATCCATTTTTTCTCTGTGCTAGCAGCATATCCGAAAATATCTTGAAATTCACTTTCCCGTATTTCTGGGAGATTTTTTTTCAATCCGCTTATTAATTGGGAAGGGTTACATATGCAAAGCTTTTTAGCTTGCAATACTTTATTTACACAGTCAGTATCAGTATTATGAAGAATTTTATTCCATATAGCCAATCTGCAAAAAAGGACAGTCTTTCTAAAAGTAGACTGAGCAGTACTCATAGTTCTGCATTTGCAGATGTATCTTCAATATTAATTAAGACTTCATGAACTTTTGTTATTTATAAGAACAAAGATTTTATAGTTTGTTCTTTGGATGACCATCTTCTGTCTGTATGTCTTTTAAGTGAAATCTTCAAAGTATTCATTAAAATTTCCCAGGAACCAGGGGAAAAAAAGTAAATATTCTTTGAACAATGCAAAAAAAACTTATCATTGTAGACGTGATTGATTGCTGCATGTACACCAGCTAAATTAAGACAATGTGCCGAACATGGTACAAATGCTTCAAATTCTTTTTTTTTTTTTTTTTTTAATTATTGCCTGTACTTCATTATATTTTCCACCATATTGTTCCCATTATTGTACCCTGCCACCTTTTTTAATGTCAAGTCCATTCTTTTCTAATTTTGTAAGAATTTCTGTCACCAGTCCAATGGCAGTCTTTTCTTTACTTTCTATTAAATCAATGAAACTCTTCTATTAATTTTTCCTGTCTACAATTTGCACATAACTAGTTATTTGGGACGTTTGTTCATGATGTGATAAATCGGGTGTGCAATCAGTTAAAAAGGAGAGGTACTTCGCTATTTTAATTTTTGAAATAATACTGGCTTGAATTTCATTTACAATTAAAGGTTTACAATTAAACTTATAAATTAGTCTTGAATTTTATGTGATAAATAATTCATGGTTCCTTTTCAATAATTTGAAATTTGTTCTGCTAGTTCTTTATTATAATGACTTATAAGTTCAATAATATTGAGGAATATTTCAGCTTTTGGATTCCCAGTTATCTCATTTGAACCTCTTAATGCAAGATTATTTTTTGCACAAAATATTATTGTGTCCAGAATAATTTTTCAAATTAGTCTCCATTTTTCCTTCTCTGTTAAAATTGCTTTTTGCAAAGCATCAGTAAGTCCAGAAATTAAGACTCTTTTCCATTGATTAAATTTCGTGAACACTTTCTAAAATGGAAATTAGAAAGTGTTCATGGGTTCTAATGATTTTTGTGATTTGGAATACAACGATATAAGTGTTTCCAAGAGGAAAAAAGCCCTTTCTTTGAATTGACTAGTAAAGGTATATTGCCAGTATTTTTGTTAAAAATTTAGCAAGGGGAATGGCAAAATTATTTTTTAATAAGATAGTATACTACATGTTTTATGGAACACAGTATCGTAATATTTTAGAAAATAATTACAATTTACAGGTACATGTCAGATACAAAAAAAAAAAATTTTTTAAATGTTTACTTTTTTTTGTCTGAGAAAAACTGTATATGTTGGCATTCGAAAACTTGCTTCATTGTAGTTGATTGTTCATTCTGGAGCTATGCAACTTCCATGTATGATTAGCAAAAGACAAACTCGATAATACATTATTTTAAATAAAGTTTGCTAACAATTTGCATTTCTTTAGTATAAAAAAGTATTTTAACAAGGAGAACTGCACCCTCCCAATTCAATTACTGTGTCTAAAACTCATTTTGGAAATGAAACAAAAATCGAATTATAAAACATATTTTAAATAACTAATAATTACATATAATTTTATAACCTATTAAAATAAAATATATGGTTACAGTTCAACTAAAGGAAATTAAGTACATAAAAGAAAGGTTTGTTTATAACAATTTATTTAAACTTACTTTTTTAACATGGAGATGTAACAACTGAACAACAAAATTTGAATTAACACTTGTTTATTTTAACCTGTAACCACACTCACAACTTTAGCACTTGTGTGATTAAAGTGAAATACTTACCAACTGGTTAACACTGGAGGATTAGACAGCACTGAAGGACAAACCAAAAAAGCTCAGAAGTGTGATGCCACAAAACGGGCCGTACTTTATAAAAATTTGTAATTGGAGTTTCTCTGTTATTTTCAAAATTTGTAAACCAAGGTTCCTCCGATATTTTTTACCAGATGTGATTATAAATCTCGAATTTATAGTTTTTTTTCACTCTCACAAAAATATCTGGAATCAGACGTAGCATGTACAAAGATACAATGCACGTACAATACAGTATTTCTTTTAATAAAATTTTTATTATAAACAAAGAACACGGGTTGGCCAGAGGCTATTATCTGTGTCAGGAATACGCCTTAATCTTCTTACTGGCTGTAGAAAGCAGTCAATTAGCATGACTTCTCTGTATGTGGGATAGGTAGTTGCAGATGTTTTATGGGCACTACTTACATTACGGAACGGTAACCCTTTTAACTCTTAATTCGCACTTTCTAATTGCCTAAAGGCCAGAAGTGGGTACAATGCTTACAAAGTTATGTCTCGCAATCTGTTGGTTATATGGAAATTTTATTTGTTCTATGGAAACTATTTTAAATGTAATTACCAAAAGGAATTTAAAGAAAAATTTTATAAAACAGTTTGTTGAACAGAGGTCCGACTGTAATTAAATCAAAAGTGAATGAATATTAAAATACATAACCAGTCAAGAGTGCCCTTAAAATGCTCGAGGGGCTCGAGCCCCACTCATCCCGCCCTAGTTCAGCTCTGCCTATGGATATAGGAATAGTTGAGTGGGAGAAGCCAGAGAGTCAATATCAATGGGCACTGCTCTTCTTGGACAAATTGGAAACCCCATATAGTTCAATGCTTGGCCTGTGTTGTTTTCTATATTTATTAATGATATTGATGAAGAAATATCAGGCTTATTGCCTCAGGTTGCAGATGATTTGCAAGTTAGCAGGGTGGTTAATGGTGGTAATGAGGGTATGTTACTACAACAAGATGTAGAAAATTAGACAGATGGACCAAGAAGTAGCAGTTGAAGTACAGATATACTATAGGAATGGGAATAGCAACCCCGAACTGCTTGAGCATGATCTATTTCTATCTTTTCCGTATTCTTTACGCTTTCCTGCCATTCTATATTTTCATTTCTCGCGATCCATTAGTTTACCGAACGCAATATCGAGATGCCCCTTTTCTACTAAAACACTGCATAAAACACTTTTTCTCACCTAAACAAAGTTTAGCGGTTATTTGCTGCTACTTTATAAGCTTATTCCTTTCTATCCTGGGATGTACTACTTCATGTGTTTAATACCTACCCCCAATATACATTTTTAATTTAATTGAATTAATTAAATTTGATTTTGACTATTTTCTCTAATTTACAGTTGCAAACTTCTATATGTGGGGTAGCTAGTGTAACTTAATTTTAATTTTGATTATTTCCTTACCTTACTTTTTTCTGATTTCTTACACACTGGGTCGCTAGAATATACCATAAATACTTTAGATCAGACTTATTTGAAACCTTTATTTTTGCCTCTGTTGAGTCACCCATGAAATATATGTATGCCTTATAAAAAAATTTTAACCTTATCTCATATACAGCAGGCCCCTGTTATAATGCGGTCCGCTTTACGCTGATTTGCTATAACGCCGTTCTTATATTATAACCCATATCTGACTATAACGCTCTTTTACAGATTGCATTTTTGGCATATTTAATGAAATCGTTTCATTTGATGGAGTTGATAGCTTGAAAATGAATAGCAAAACAGCATTAAAACATTTCCCATGCCGACTTGAGAAATTTCCCCATGCTCAGTGAAATTTTATCACACGCTAATTTAATTGCAGTACAATTTAATTGACTTGTTACGTAGTTCTGAGATCAACATTTTAAAAAATGATCAAGTATATTGCTTGTAATATTTGCATTATATGCATTTATCCGAAGTCTAGTCAGCACTCAGTACCGTATTAGACATTGTGCGAAACAGACAGTTTACTTGAACATTGTATCATAATTAATGCAACCAATGCAGTTACATTTTCGAAAAGTTAATAATGGCCAATAAGAATGAAAAAGCAACAATGTCTGAGCACAGTATGAAGACTATAAATGTAAGAAAAAGACTGAATTTGAAAATTAAATTAGATGTTTTGATGCGAATCGATTCCGGTCAAAGACAAGTGGATGTGTGCCATAATTTAGGACTTGCAAGTTTAACTGTAAGAACAATTATTAAAAAAAATAAAGAATTAATTTTAGCAGCGGGAAAGATAGCTGTTCCACTGGAAGCAACTAGGGCTAGGCCGGCTATTAGGATTGAAATGGAAAGACTTAACTAATTTTATTGAAGATAATATCCAATGCAGAATTCAGTTAAGTTAAATATTATTAAAAAATAAAAAAAAAGGAGAGAGAGAGAGATTAGCCAATATGATGAGCTGAAGAAAACTCACCTAAAAAAAAAAAAAGTGGAACCATTTAAAACTATTAAGGGCTGGTTGAATAAATTTAAAATCCAGGGAGAAGCCGCAAGTGCAGAAGGAGCCGAAACTTTCAAAAAAGAACTTGTTAAAATTATTGAAGAGGAATATTCTGTGTTATACTATGCCTGAAGAAGTTTCATATTGAAAGAAGGAAAAAAACATGCCAGGTTTTAAACCACGAAGGATCGGTTGATTTTATTGTTAGGTGGTAACGCTGCAGGGGATTTAAAATTAATACCCCTTTTAGTTTATTTGGAAGAGGGCCAAAGTTCAACCCAAAATCGACACATTTTTCATGATTTTAATTTTGATACCTAAGTAGCTACCACATAATTATATACGTATGTAATGCAGAATATTTTATATGTACAAATATTTGAATATTAAATATTTTGACCGACATTTGTGCATCTTTTCACTACCGTTTATTATCGATTAGGAAATATCCTATGGCACCGACTGCAACTCACAAATACATATGTTACCTTATGGGAATGCGGCACTCGCTTCGCGCAGATTCACTTAGCGCTCTGTTTTTACAGAACCAAGCTCAGCTGGACAGGTATTTCGAACGAACAGAGGGGTGAAGTGGAAGTGGTTATTTTTTTATTTATTTATTTTTTTTATTTTTTATTTTTTTGGCTGATGCTGCATAAGCTTGCTTTCTTGCATCAAATGCCTATGCTAATGCTAATGCAATTATCAGCGTTAAGCGGGGGTGACCTGTAATGTCTTTTCATATCTACCATGTGCTGCGTATATTTCACGTCAGAAACAGAGGCCTTACTTCTTGCTGTTTTTGATGTGAAAACATTTTTGGCGGCACCTACTAAATTTCAGACTGTAGTAAAACCAATTTGTCATGATTTTGCAACACGGAAATGATGTAAAATTATGTCATTTCCATTAGTAACCTTATACGCATGAATATATTCTCGTATAGTGCACAATTCATGTTATTTTCAAGTGTCAACCACGAGAATTGTCCAACAAGATGGCAATATAGTGTCCTTTGTATCTAACAAAATACATGCCATGGCAAAATTGCATTACATCAAAATGTATCAGACAAAAAATATATATATATATGCAATAATGTAAAATTTAAGCTATAGAAGTAAAGACTGTCGGCATGTAATTTAAGGATGAGACAACAGAGGACCCAAAAATAATATGACTAATGAAACTAAAGCTAAAACTAAAATGAACAAAGAAACTAAAACAAGACCATTGTTTAGAGTAGACAGGCGAATGGTGGAGATATATATAATCCTATTAATACTGGAGGCAAAAACAGGTAGGTAATTAAGATAGCTACAGACACTCCTGCCCTCGTATTGCACCAACAGCCCAGAGTATGGAAAAATTATAGGAATGTGAACAGTATTTGACTGAAGAATATAAAGTTTAAGCTTGGGTTATCCAGGAGTGCAATTCCCATCCATCCTAGTAACAGCCCTGGACACATAAGTTATTTTTGTTATTTGTTTTTTTTTTTTTTTAGGAGCATTAGCAACTAAGGCCATATTGCTCCGGGGATATGCGGTGGTCATTCCCTGACCTTTCTGCATCCTCCATATTTCGTGGTCACGGGCTCACATATAAGAGTAATAAGTATAAGGCGATGGAAGCTAAAGAATATAAACTATAGAATAACAACACAAAGGAAATAATGAGCCGACAGTGAACTTACCTAACATGATGTGATAGGAACGCGTCGCATGGTTCTGATCACATTGTACAAAGGGTACTAGGAAAGTTTTGCAATATGACGCAACAATGAATCACAGGAAGCTGCTTGTTGCTGCATGTTGAGACATATTCATACGTGCATAGTAGCCGCCGCGCCAAGTCGATGGGCTCAGTTATTCATTAGTAGTGAGAGTGTAAAGTGCTTGCGATGGCATCGTGGTCACGAAATGAGATAAGGACAGTTTTGCGGTATAATTTCGTGCGTGGTTTAACCATAGACCAGTGCTTAGAAGAAATGACTCTTGCACTAGATGATGATTGTCCACATCGTACAACGATATTCAGGTGGTATAGAGAATTCCAAAGGGGAAATTTCACTCTGGAGGATTCTGAGAGGCCGGGAAGGCCAAGAACGTCAGTTACGGAGGAAAACGTTACTGCTGTGAGGAAAATGCTTGACGAAAACAGGCGAGTGACCTACCAACAGATAGAGGATACTTTGGGCCTAAATGCACCTCTCAATGTAGTTCACGTTTTGAGAATGACAGGAAATTGTGAGATCATGGATAAAACAGTGGTTGAGTGGGAGAAGACACAGAGTGGAAATCAATGAATGCTGCTCTTTGCAGACTAATGTTATTAATCCGCAAAGAGCAGCATTCATTTTAAGAGTCCTCCAGGGTTGGGTGTTGGTCCTACTGTTGTTTTGTATATTTATCAATGATATTGATGAAGGTATATCAGGCTTAATGTCGGAGTTTGCAGATGATACAAAGGCTGACAGGGTTGTTAATGACCGTAATGGCAAGTGTGCTACTGCAACAGGATCTAGAAAATTTGGGTAGATGCACTGAGAAGGGGCAACTGAACAGTGACAAAGTACTTCTACCCATATGCAAAGTACTGCATATGGGTAGAAGTACTGTATTTCCCCATGTATAAGATGCACCTTTTTTCGAAAAATTTGGGGTCTAAAAACTGGGTGCATCTTATACAGTGGTTTTAGATTTTTTTACTTGCATTTCGTGCTTGTTGTCTTTGGCTTATTGTTACCGTTTCTTATCTGCCATTTCTGGGCAGAATGTAACCTAATATACCGGTAACAAGAAAAATCCAAGACATGTAGTTTTTGTGTTTGCTGATCTCCTTAGCTAAATCTGTGTCTCCTTTGCTTTCCAAAAAACTAATTATCGTATCAAAAAGGTTTACAAATCTTGTTAGACAGTTTTCTTTAGAAAGCCATCTGACTTCTGTATGTGAAAGAAGCAAAGGAGCCTCACATACTGTTCTTCATTATCAACACAAAATTTTCTGAAATGGCAGCATATTTGCTTTGTGACTTTATTTATTGATGGTTTTAGTAATTATACTGAAAGACTGATAAAGAACTGGACTAATATTTTTTGCAACCAGACGATATTGGTCCACAATGCGGTGTATTGCAAGAACTTTGGGCCCTGGGTGCCAAGCGATTGTGACTGAGTGATTTCTCTGTGCTATTACTGCGATTTCCCAAAAGTGATTTACAGTTATTTTACTTTCTTGACGTTAATAAATTTATTCATTTAAAAACAGCTCCTGTAACGAAAACGCTTGTACAGAGCAAGAAAGGAAAGGCACCTTTCTTTATTCCTTCTAGTTTACTACTAACCACTTACTACTTTTTGCTTGGTCACACCAGGCACTGCTCCTGCCTCCCTGTGGCGGGGCTGGTAACCTTGGCAGAAAAGTTAATCTGCCAGGGGCTAAGAGGAGCCAACATGGAACAAAATATGTTTCCAACTTTAGAGCCGTCAAGCTGTCGGCCAAACACAGAAAATGACCATGACCATGATTCGTTGCAAGCAAAGAGGTTGAAAACCAATCCCTCGGCAACAGACTTACCTGCATTCTTAATAATGCACTCACTATTTGAACAGCCTCTCAGTAAGCTATCCCCCTTTTTTATTCAAAAACATCTGAAAAGTATTGCAGGGTCTCCCAAGATGGTTAAGAGACTGCAATCAGGGGACTGCAAAAAATTACTAAAAAACTCTGAGAAATTACTAAAAAAGACAACTTTCGCTGGTATTCCAGTGAAAGTAACTCCATATGCAACCCTAAATACATCAAAGGGTGTAATATCTAGCTTGGACCTGATGAATGTGACGGAGGAAGAAATTAAAGAAGAGCTTCAGGAACAAAATGTAATAGTTGCAAAAAGAATTATGATAAAAAAAGACAATATTCTCACACCTACCAGAAATATCATTCTTGCCCTCATCAGTAAAAGCTGGATATCTACTTTGCTGCATTCGTCCTTTCATACCAAATCCGTTGAGATGTTATAAATGCCAAAAGTATGGCCACTCTCAAACGACATGCAGAGGGAACCCAGTTTGTCCCAACTGTGGATCCTCCGATCACATTCAAAGTGATTGTTTGGCGAAAGAAATGATACGTCCCAACTGCAAAGGCAACCATCCTGCCTACTCTAAGACATGTGAGAGGTGGAAAACAGAGAAAAAAATTGTGAAATATAAAATTGAAAACAGAGTTAGTTATCAAGAGGCAAGAAAATTAATTGCACCCAGTATACCTAACCGTACCTATGCCAATATCGCAAAAAAATACCAAACCATTGCCACACAAACCGATGTTACCGTTCCTTCAAACACTTCCATCTCTGACTGGGCTCGGGCTGTCCTCTCTCAGCAACAGTCCAATGCCGTTAAGCACTCAGACCAAGCAAATAATACACCTCTCACAATACCAGCAAAATCTCAATCTCCGCCAGTGAATGCCACTACTACAAATAATGATAGTTCGACTTCAAAAAAGATTATTTGGGACACATCGATGGAGGCAGAGTACCCATCCAAACAGGAAGATCCAATTCTGGAAATATTTGCAGAAGAAGAGATGGACACTGGTCACCCTTCCTTTCCAAAAAGAGACAAACCAAAGCCAGAACGCCATAAGACAGCCATGTCAGATACAGCTTCTTCTTCTACATTCAAGTAATGCCTAACATCTTGCATTGGAATTGCAGAGGCTTTCGTTGAAACATTGGTGACATCTGTTACTTAATTAATCGCTACTCTCCAGTTGGTTTCTGCTTGCAAGAAACCTATTTAACTGCTCAAATTTCCATTTCCATAAAAAACTACTCGGTCTATAGACAAGATCGGAATACATCCGATTCTGCTCATGGTGGTGTAGCTATTTTAATTAGTACAAGGATTCCCGCTAGGCAAATCACTCTCCAAACTCAAATCGAAGCTATCGCTGTGCGTCTGATTACTCAGACTGCATTAACTCTAGTCTCAGTTTATCTCCCTCCAAATCATACTTACTCTTATAATGATCTTAAAGAACTTTTATTACAGCTACCCTCCCCTATCTACCTGCTAGGGGATTTCAATGCCCATCACCCTTTATGGGGTTCATCTAAATTAGACAGACACGGCCGACTGATTGAAACTTTACTGGAAAAAGAAAACCTCACTCTTCTTAACAGTGGCTCGCACACCCATATACAGTTACCTAATGGACAGACTTCTGCCATTGACCTATCAATTTGCTCCCCGATACTGTTTTCAGCTATGCAATGGTCCACTGTGGATGATCCCATGGGCAGTGATAATTTTTGAATTGTTTGTAATCTGTTGACTAGTATTCCAACACAATTACAACAGCCCTGCAGGAAATGGAAATTCTCTAAAGCCAATTGGGCCAAATTTCAGTCAGCAATCACCCTTGACAAAAAAGCTATTCAACTACAGCCCATAGATGAAGTTACTGATTATATTACATCCTGCCTTTTAGTTGCAACTAAGTACTCAACTCCATTATGAAATGCCCCGTCCCGACGGCATTTCAACTACTGGTGGAATGAAGAGTGCACAAAAGCAAAGAAGGAAAAAAATAAAGCATTTAATTTATTCCATCGATCTCCAACCACAGCTAATCTAATTAGGTACAAGAAACTAAGGGCAAAGGCGTGTTACATTCAAAAGCAGGCCAAGAAAGATTCTTGGACTAGGTTCGCATCAACTATCAATAGAAACACTGACTCCAGATTAATATGAAAAAAAAATTAGGCAGCTTTCTGGGAAGTTTCCAACTGTTCCCTCCCCAATTCTCTCCTGCAATGGGCAAGAACTCTCTGCTCCTTTGGATATAGCCAATGCCTTGGGCAAAACCTTTGCTCAAATATCGGCTGCATCAAACTACACTCCAAAATTCCAGAAAATTGAGACCGCCACCGAACAGAGACCTATCAACTTTCAAACCTCACTTCCATATAATCAGCCTCTGCAATATTGTGAACTTTTACAGGCCATCAGAACAACACAAAACAGTGCCTCTGGGCCAGATGGCATATATTATGTCATGCTGCAGCATCTCGATGAGAAAAACTTACAACTGCTTCTAATCCTTTTTAACCAGATCTTCCTGGAAAATATTTATCCAGCCTCTTGGCACCATGCTACAGTTTTGGCATTTTTGAAACCTGGAAAAGATTCCTCCAGTTCTAATAGTTACAGACCAATATCTCTGTCAAGTTGCCTTGGTAAAATTCTTGAAAAAATGATCCATAGTCGACTCACTTGGATCATTGAAACTCAACATCTACTGAGTAATTGTCAACATGGCTTTCGCAAAAACAGGTCATCCCTAAGATGACCTGTTTTTGCGAAAGGTCATCTGATGATCAAGGTGGAATCTAAAATTCGCAATGCCTTTGTGAAAAACGAACACCTTGTCATGGTCTCCATTGATATAGAGAAGGCATTTGATACTACCTGGCAGTATGGCATTCTCAGTGACCTATATAATCTTGGTCTACGAGGCAACCTACCCATATTTATTAGAAACTTCCTCAAGAGCCGATCTTTCCAGGTGAGATATCAAAATTCCCTTTCTGCTACATCGAAAGGCAATTGCAGATGTCCCTCAATAAAGTTCAAAAGTGGGCTGAGCTCAATGGATATCGTCTTTCCCAACAGAAAACAGTTGCGATCCACTTTTGCTGTCAACGCAAATTGCATGCAGATCCTGAACTTCGGATTTCAAATTCCATTCCGATTGCCAGCAATATGAAATTCTTGGGACTAATCCTGGACAGTAAGCTCAACTCCTTTGAGCATGTTAAATTAATACGTACTGCCTGTCTTAAAAAGATCAACATGCTAAGAGCAGCTTTATCTGCCCTCTCTTGGGGAGCAGATCGTACAAATTTGCTGCTCTTATTATTGATTAGATCCAATTTAGATTATGGTGCTCCAGGTTATGATTCTGCCTGAAGGAGTGTGCTACGCTGGCCTGATCCTATTCAACATAATTCACTGCGGATTGCAATACAGGTGCATACAGGACATCTACAACTCTGAGCAATGTAGACAGGCTGCCAGGGCAGGTCATCGGGTTTTGTCAATGATATATAGGAATTTTGCTAGCAGGGAGAACGTGGTGATTGTCCCTCTGTAGATTTACTTGAGCATGTACAGAGAAGGGCAACAAGATTGGTGAGGGGAATGAAGGGATCCTCTTACCAAGAGAGGCTTAAGTAAGCTCGTGAGCCCCCTTTGCATCTTCGTAGAAAAATGTTATTACTTAAATATGCAGCCAAAATACAGACTTGCTATTCGCATCCTATTCAGCCATACCTTTTTAATCAACCACTAGTTAATCTCTATAGAAATAAACCAAGTAAAATCCAACCAGCTGGCCTACGGCTCCTTGAAATATCACAGAACTGGAATGTTCCTCTCCACAATAGGCAACAGATAAAGAATTACTCTCATCCACCATGGACCACCTTTCCTCATCTGATCTCTGATACCTATTTTCTTCAATGGGGAAAGAATTGTCTACGGGCAGTGACTGTGCAACAACTCCATGCTAGCCATATTCAAACCTATGCTGACTTCTTGCCGATATATACGGATGGTTCCAAATCTCAGTCAACTGTTGGAGCAGCAGCAGTGTTTCCCTCTGCTATCATATCAGCTTCTCTTCCACCTGAGTATAGCAACTTTTCAGCAGAACTGTATGCAATACAGTTAGCTCTAGAAAATTTGAGTCTACATCCATCTGCAAAATATATAGTTTATACTGACTCTCTCAGCTCAATTAAAGCAATGCAGAATACATCTCAAAACAATCACCATATTGTAATGAAAATCAGGAGTTTGTTATTGCAGATTTATCATCGTCAATAACTAGTGAAGTTCTGCTGGATTCCAGCACATTCAGGCATAAAAGGGAATGAAGTGGCTGATATATCTGCCAAAAGTCCAAATTCAGACCTAACTTTTGTCCCTATTCCAGCGCCCAATTATAATATCTTAATTCAAGCAGCATGCCATGCAGAGTGGACAGAATTATGGCATAACCAAACGAATAACAAACTTTTCCAGCTGAAACAATACCCAAAGTTCTGGCACTCCAGCAATCAGACAGTGCGGTGGGAAGAAGTGGTACTCACACGAATGAGAATAGGACACAACCATCTGACTCACCTCCATCTTCTAATGGGCAATGATCCTCCTCAGTGTCCACACTGCTTAGAATATCTAATAATCAAACACATTCTGATTGACTGTCCACAGTATCAACAACATCGAGCTGCAATACTTCAAAATCTGGCTAATCGTCGAGAACCATTGACATTGCACCATATCATTGGAGAGGACGCAAATGTTAATGAACTTTTCTGATTTTTAAAACAAATTGGAGTGTATCATCTTTTATAAATAGGCTTCAGAACAGAAACTAATTTAAACTGGATTATTTTAATATTCCTACGAATAGGTGCACTACAGCCAAAGCAGCTAATGCACCAATAAACAACCATACCACACACACACCACACACACAAGAACTTTGAGACATACTTCCTTTAGGTGATGCCCCAAAGTTCTTGCAATTTCTTTAGGTGGGCCATAAAACTTTAATGTCTTCCAACCATGGAGGTAGAACCATCAGGGGCACAAGATACCAAAATTTCCAATGGTACTTGTTTTTCATCAAACCATGTTTTTAAAGAAGCAAAAATGGATGGTCAGTACAGACAGTTTCTTTAGATTTTGCAAGTAACATCTCCTCTTGCAATTTACAATCATCGTTGAAAAAAATGAACGTATGCCATTAGAAGGGCCTTATTGTCAGTAACTGTGGCCTCATCAATCTGAATAGAAAATTTTCTCATTTTTAGTTTGTCAATTAGCTGCTCTTCAATGTCAATTGACATCTCATTGATTCGTTATTCAATTCTTCGAATTGAATCATTGCTCGGTGGCAATGCTTTTCAATTACTGGAAGGATTTTGATGCATCAATGTTGAAATTAAGTCTAATGTGGGTTGTATAACAGTCTCGGCAACTGTATGAGCACCACCAGTTTTTGCAATTATTTCTGCAATTTTATAAGATGCAATCATTCCATCGTCATTTGTTCGTGTGTTCTTAAATAAGGAAGTAACAGTTTTTTAAATATTCAATATGTTTACCAACTTTATCAGGATGTTTCCTTTTTAAGTGATCTAAAAGTCTTGATGGTTTCGTAGCCTCATTTGAAAAAGAATTATTACGCTTGGGCTGTCTTGAGTCGAATGGGCTTTTAATAAAACCATAAAGTAGATATTCATCCAGATACTCTCAACACTTTCTTTTCAGCACTTGACATGATTGATGATGGAGCGAATAACTACAAAGAATTAAATAATAAAATATAAACTTTTTTTATTTTTATTTAACTGTCATAGCCAATGTCTCTCACAAAAGCAATGTGGAACAAAAATAAATAACTTCCACAAGGAAACAATAAATCAATACTAATTGTCACTTAGAAAATAGAAACAACAGACAAACATTTCTTCATCCCATCCATGCCTCATATATTGACCACTGAAACAAAAGAATAAATAAAAAACCATGCCCACCACGCTGCCGCCAAGGTCGCAGCTGTCGGAAAGGTGCAAATGCTGTTGTTATTTGGTTTTTAGGAGCATTAGCAACTAAGGCCATGTTGCTCCGGGGTTATGCAGTGGTCATTCCCCGACCTTTCCGCATCCTCCGTGTTTGGTGGTCATGAACTCCGGTCTAATCAAGAAGCATGTACTACGCACTGCTACTCCTGCCCACAGAGGTGCCTGCAAATACCAAGGATTGCAGAGACTTTACTTCTCAATGCACTTAGACATTTAATTCTTATGAAAAGCAAAGGTGGTTGAATTAACTCACGCCCACTGTCTTCCTTTTATCAAAATTTCTCACTGACTCCTAATTTAATATACCTATATGTTAAAAATCAGTTGTCTCGGGGGAAAAGAAAACTCAATGAGAGAAATTAAATATTAAGGAATTAGATGTTGTCATGTAAGGTTGAACCATTGTAATACCACGATTTTTTTGCCCACGATTTTTTTGCCCCAGGGGTGATATCACCCCTGTTGAGAACCCTTCATTTAGAGTTACCCAGTCTATACTTGGAAATAAGATTGGCAAGCAAATGAAAAAGTCTATTGCAGATGTTGAACCTGTAGAGAAATGGATGTAGCCAGTATTTAGTAATGTTAAATTCTGTCCGTCGATCAGCATTTCAATAAACTTTTGTTGTTTGTCTTAGGTAGTGAATTTCATAATGGATTGTGGGCATTAAAGTCACTTAGGTAAAAAAAAAATGGAGATAGTAAATGCAAAACAATATCTTCAATTTCCTGAGTAGTATAAGGATGATTAGGCAGAAGATAAATTGAAATCAATGTCAGTGATACCAATTACTTGTGGCAATAACTTCTAAGGAGGTTTGCAATGGGATCCGTTTGGAGGGGTTGCTTGAATCCGCAGGTAATGCTACTCCTCCACAAGCACTGTTAGTGTTAATCTATACTAGTATATATACACCATTTTCAGACAAGAGACTATTTGTCTGATTTTTCTTTATTGGTTGTTCATATCTGTATCCGTGCTTGTTGTGTGTGGTTGCTTCACCTCAACAGGATCTGATTTTTGCAATTTTTCTGCTACTTTAAAGTGGGGTAGGATTTGTCTGGAGAGAGTGACACTTCTGTCTGACATGTTACTGACTGGTGACTGTGGATAGCCAAAGCATAAGTGTTTTTTAGCATGTTTAATTTAACTTGTTTTCTTGCTTCTTGATAAGAGACTTCATTTTCAGCCTTGTATTTTTTCCCCTAACTTCTAGAGATCACAATCTTTACAGTATGCTGGACGGTTGAACTTGCAATTAGGACACACTGTGGAGTTTGTGCCTTGCATTCTGATTGATTGAGTTTAGCACCCACAATTTGCACATGTTGAATCCCCATGGCATGCTGTTTGGAGTGACCAAATTTCTGGAATTTGTAGCTTCTTAGAGGAATGGGGATAAAGGGCTGAACATGGCAGTTTAAATAACCTGCACTGACTGAAGCTGGGAGATTCAGTGTATTGAAGGTTAAAATTATGCTATGTTTTGAGACTAAGGTAATGTCTTTTAATATCATGATTCTTTTTGCCTGAGTTACATTTTGATCCTTTAGTTCATGGACTATTTCTTCTTCAGAAATGTTTAATAGATCCCATCAGCAATCACTCCCTTGGATGAATTCAGTGTATTATGTGGGGTGATTTGAACTGGAATTTCAATTAAAAAAAATAAGTCTTACAATAGCTCAGTGTCTTGATTAAGAGATCTCTATTAACATGTCCCCCGAATTGGAGACGTTTCACCATTTTCAGTGATGCTGCATTTTAAAGTCATTGTTATATTAGCATTATTAGCGGTATATGATGCAAGAGAGCAAAAATAAATAAATAAATAAATGCTCCCATTTCACCCACTCTGTTTGTTCCAAATAGGCACCTCAGTAGCCAGGTGGGCAGGAGCAGCAGTGCGTAGTACATGCTTCTTGATTAGACCGGGGTTCGAGCCCGTGACTACCAAATACGGAGGATGCAGAAAGGTCAGAGAATGACCACCGCATATCCCCGGAGCAATATGGCCTTAGTTGCTAATGCTCTTAAAAACCAAACAACTCGTTCAAATATGATGAAAGCAGAGAGCTTGCTAACAGGTTGTGCCAACAGAGAATGGATTATTGGGAAAGCTGGAGTTTTTGACTTGTTTGCATCCTTTTTCAGTCATGTTTGTTGTGTTTGAGAGCTTTTCGGCTCTAATCTTGGGAAATCATTAATGCCCATTTTTACTCCTTTTTGCCCTGAGGGTTTACGAAAACATGGTAGTAAAAAAGTCACACTGGAGACATGCATGCTAGAAAAAATCACACTGGAGAGATCAGTTGGCACTTGGGGCTAGTTATGATGCAACCATTCTAATGTTTAAACAATGATCACTTCTAATCAATATCCTTACCTGGTCTACATTTTCATCAATTTTCAGAGATATTGGAGAGCCTGGTTGTTCATCATCATCCACATTCTCTGTCTTCCTTCTAAAAAGCTTTTATGCTTTTCAAGTATGTGAACTTGACATAACACATAAATTTCATCTGGTGTTTTCTTCAGTTTTATTAAGGTGCCGCTGTAGCCAGGTGGGCAGGAGCAGCAGTGCATAGCACACGCTTCTTGATTAGACCGGGGTTCGAGCCCGTGATCCCACCAAATACGGAGGTGCAGAAAGGTCAGGGAATAACCACGCATATCCCCGAGCAATATGGCCTGAGTTGTTAATGCTCCTAAAAAAAAAAAAAAAAAAAAAAAAGTTTTATTAAAAATTTGAGCACTTGGTGTTTATTAACTGTTGGGCAGTCTCATTATTTAATAAACAGATATTGAATAAACAGATTTCTTTGTTAACTTACACAAAGCATGGCTAGTGATCTTGCTATCTAAAAATGCTTTGAAGTTTCCTTCTGTTAGGATGGCAGTCTACAATTATAGACTGATATTCTAACAGAAGTCTATAATTATTTATTTTTAGGCCTCTTTGATTTTGAGAAAATCACCATCATTAACCATCATTTTGAGAAATGGTGAATTTCTCAAAAGGTAGCATTTTGAACTGAATTGATAAATTAGTAGTGGCAAACGATACAAGAAAACAAGTTTGTACTTTAACCAAAAAAACCCCACTCCTCCTCATATCAGCTGTGCAACCCCTTATAATAGTGGGTCTACTTTCTTCCTTAAATTTATTCAAACTACCCATTTCTGTAACAGCAAATGGAAGTTTATTCCACCAGTCAGCTACCCTCTGGTTACAGAAAAACAGATGCTAATATCTCTCATTTGTGTAACTTGAGCAAAAGGGATGATTCCATTAGCCTTAAACACCTCAAACAAATCTCCTTGCAAGCACCTATGTACCAGATGCTGGAATTTACAGAACTGAATCCTTTCCTGATAAGAAGGAGGGAGTATATGACGAGAGCCCTGTCGATCAATTCGGCCCTGGAAGGATTGTGCAAGGCTCAAGGGGTAGAATTTTTTTCAGCCTGGTCTGTGCTTGTTAACAGGAGAGACTGCTTCTACAGGGGGATACACTTAAATAGAAAGGGTGCAAGAATGTTTGCTGATGCTATCGAGTCAGTGTTAGGTGGGTCAGAAATCTGCTAGATTGGGGGGAAACAAGGACTAAAAGATTAACAGTAGCCATTCGCAGAGGTGAAAGTGATTCTTGCACTGCTTCTATTGGAATGAGCCGCAGCCTGGAAAATAAGATGCAGGATATTTCAGAGACTGCTGGGAATCACTGGGGTACAAATAAACACATCGGTTGTGTTAGGGTAGCTAAGAAAAAGAACAAGTGCATGTATACCTGCGTGTACACCAATGCTAGGAGTTTAGTAAATAAATTTGATGAATTTGAGGTATTGCTCAAAACATCAAAGGCAAATATTGTGGTGATTTCAGATATGTGGTATCACACAGATATAAGGAATGCAGAACTGGAATTTGGGGAGTACAATGTCTACAGAAGGGATAGGAAGGGAGGTGGGGGTTATGCTATTAGTTAAGAAATACATAAAATCCAAGGAAGTGAAGCCAGTCGACATTGCTGGACAGTGCAGTGTCGAGTCAGTTTGGTGTGACATAAGCATTGGGAGATCAAAATTGAGAGTAGGAGTGTGCTATAGGCCTAATGACTCTGATGAGTATAATAAGAAATTGTACAGGGAAATAGAGTAAATCAGAGAGTCTTATAATGGGGGATTTTAATTTCCCAGATATTGACTGGAATTTGGGGGCTGATCACTCACACACTAGCAAGGCTTTTGTGGATTTATTGGATGATTGTTCTCTACATCAGCATGTTCGGGAGGCAACTAGAGGGAGTAATACTCTTGATTTGATTATCAGCAGTGATTCTTCATGCATTAAGAATCTGCAGGTAAATGAACCACTAGGTGGCAGTGATCACAGTGTGCTGCAGTGGGATTTACTCAAAGAGGTAACTACCATTAGGGGTAAAGGGAAGGAGTATTGCTTTCGTAAAGGCGACTACGATGGACTGAGACAGTATTTAAATTCTATACAGTGGGACCAACTGATGATGTTACCAACAGCAAATTCAAAATGGGAAGCATTCAAAGAACTTATCTTGGAAGCTACTACGCTTTACATACCAACTAAGAAATATTGTTCAAGGTTTAGGCCCAAGTGGATGTCAGATGAACTAATGAGACATGTGGCAGAGAAGAGAAACGCATGGGATACATACAAATTAACACTTGACACTGAAGCCTATGATAGATACAAGTTGATCTGTAACCAAGTTACAAAGGAGGTTAGGCAGGCAAAGGCAGATTACGAGAAATCTTGGCAAGGGATGCAAAGAAAAACAGCAAAGAGTTCTTTACTTATGTAAACTCTAGAAGGAAGGGGATGAATCAGATTGGTCCACTTGATATCAATGGGTCAACTGTTGATGATCCTGCTCAGGTAGCTAACAAATTTTGCATCGACATTCACACATGAGGAGGTATTCAGCGAGGGGAATGCCAGAGGTGTATTCAACTTTGGCAGTAAACTAGAGAATCTTGTAATAACTGAGAGTAAAGTGGAGGAGAAATTGTTGAAGATAAATACAAGAAAGGCACCTGGGATGGATGGGATCTATCCAGTTGTATTAAAGGAGGCAGCAAAGGAAGTAAGCAAACTCTTAGCCATAATTATGAGAGCTTCCTTGGACTCAGGGGAAGTACCCATGGACTGGAGATGTGCAAATGTGACCCCAATTCACAAAGGAGGATCAAAGGGCAATACAAGTAATTATAGACCTGTTAGTTTAACTTCTGTTCACGGAAAATTAATGGAGGCACTGGTTAAAGAAGCACTGCAGGATCATTTAGACAAGACTTCAGTTATAGCTCAGACACAGCATGATTTTGTTAAGGGGAAGTCTTGCCTGACCAATTTGATTGGATACTATGATGCAGTCACAAAAGAACTGGATAAAGGGAATAACTTTGATATTATATACTTGGATCTTAGAAAGGCTTTTGATACTGTTGCACATGGAAGACTGCTGCACAAATTGGAGCAGTGTGGCATTGGAGGCAAATTGCTGCTATGGATAAAGGGGTGGTTGAGGGGGAGAAGACAGAGAGTGGTAATCAATGGACACTGCTCATCGTGGACTAATGTTATTAGTGGAGTCCCTCAGGATTCAGTATTGGGTCCATTATTGTTTTCTGTATTTATAAATGATATTGATGATGGTATATCAAGCTTAATGTCCAAGTTTGCAGACGATACGAAGGTTGGCAGGGTTGTCAAGGACACTATTGACACTATGCCACTGCAACAGGATCTGGAAAGTTTGAGCAGATGGGCTGAGAGGTGGCAAATGAAGTTTAAAACTGACAAATATAAAGTACTACATATGGGAAACAGCAACCCCAGAGCAACGTGTTAACTCTGTGGTACTACACTGACAGAGAATGAAAGGGACCTGGGGTGGGTGTGCAGGCAGATATGAAGTTTTCTGAGCAGTGCAGACAGACGGGCTGCAAGAGTAGCTCATGGTGTATTGTCGATGATATATAAGAATTTTTCTAGCAGGGATAAGGAGGTGATTATTCCCTTGTATAAGGCAATGGTCAGGCCACACCTAGAGTACTGTATACAGGTCTGGAGGCCTCATTTCAAGAAGGATGTAGAGCTGCTGGAACGAGTACAGAGAAGGGCAACAAGAGTAGTGAATGGAACAAAGGGGTCCTCTTACGAAGAAAGGCTTAAGTTTTGCAAATTACAGTGTCTGGAGCTAGGCACCGGCGAGGTGATCTCATAGAGGTGTATAATGCCTTGAATGGTTTGAGCATGCTCAATGCTGATGGGATTCTTCCTCTTGCTCAGAATAATCACCTGAGAGGGCATAAATTCAAATTGAGGAAAGACAGATATAGGATAGATGTGAGGAACTTTGCCTTTAGCCAGCGGATGGTTGGTTGGTGGAACAGACTTCCATCCCTTGTCATGGAAGTTGATAGCCTAAATAAGTTTAAGGCTCAGCTGGACAGGTACGAACGAACAGAGGGATGAAATGGAAGTGGTTATTTTTTATTTATTTATTTATTTATTTATTTTTTTTTTTTGGCTGATGCTGCATAAGCTTGCTTTCTTGCATCAAATGCCTCTACTAATGCTAAAGCTAATATACAAGAGGAAATGATTTGGAAGAGAGAAATAAGAGAAATGAACCTTGGGGGACACTAGTTAATGAAGAAGTTATTTAGAAGACCTGTATGACATAAAGCTAATAAA
The DNA here is from genome assembly GCF_048544385.1 of Mastigoproctus giganteus. Taxonomy (NCBI): domain Eukaryota; kingdom Metazoa; phylum Arthropoda; class Arachnida; order Uropygi; family Thelyphonidae; genus Mastigoproctus; species Mastigoproctus giganteus. Next base: position 143,195,357 of record NC_143579.1, on the reverse strand, counting down.
CCTGCTTCTATGTCCATCATAACTGTTGAGAAAATGAAGGCTGAAGCTGTATCCTGTATAATTGGCCCCTCTAGCCCTGAAAGAACTATGCCCAGTCAAAAAAGAATGTAGTCTACATTCCTGATATATTCTAGATTAGGGGTTTATGACATACCCGGTCAACCTGGGGTTTTAACCTTTTGTGTACTGGTCCCAGTTGTCATTTAATTTTGTAATTTTTTTTATGAAACCCCCAAGCATGAAAGGTATTAGAACCAATAGTACTAAGTACCCTGCATGATTTGAAGGTTGAGAAGATGAAAGAAGATACTTGCTATTAGACTTGAATTTCTGTAGATTGTAATTTTCAGGAAATACATATGAAGGGAGGTTGTTCCAGAAATCACATGTTGAAGGAGTAAATTAAGAAGAAGAAAGGTTGGTTCTTTGAGTTTGGACAGTAAAAGGATACTGACTGGTTGAACCATGTGTTCAGATTGATTTGGAAGACACAGAGAGAGAGAGAGAGAGAGAGAGAGAGAGAGAGAGAAGGAATTATAAAAAGCCGATTCAGAAGAACCGTGCCCATGGAAGTATCTCTAAAAAAGACATGCAGCAGAAAAAGAATGTCTATGAGACCAAGTGTAGATAGACTTTGTTAGAGATGGTTCATTAATTAGCCTAACTGCCCTCTTTTGAATGGAGTCTAGAAGACTGAGTGGTTTTGGGCACACCACCCCAGATGTGGGAACAATATTCTATAGTAGGGCGGATTTGCGATTTGTACAGTTCGTAGCCATTTGGAGGAAAAGTAATGCCAAGTGAGAGAGAGAGAAAACTGAGTTTTTTTTTTTAGGTACAGAGGAAGCAATATTTATGATGTGCTTATGCCAAAAGATCAGAAGTTAGGGTAATCCCTGATAGAGACTGTTATATGACCCGCATTAGAGACTGTGATTTCAACATTGATGCATAAAAATATTTCCAGTAACTGAAAAGCATTGCCACTGAGCAACAATTCAATTCGAAGATGAATCAATGAGATGGCAATGCTTTTCAATTACTGGAAAGATTTTACAGTGGAGGGTATCAAAAGAACGAACGTATGCCCTTCTAATGGCATAAGTTCGTTATTTCGACGATGATTGCAAATTGCAAGAAGAGATGTTGTTTGTAAAATCTATAGAAACTGCTTGCAAATGCCCAAGCTTCTGGCACTTGAAGCAACATAAGGGGTTTGGGATATACGCTTCAACACAACAGTTTAAGTGGCCTACCTTGATCACTGTTGGTAGAGTGGAATTATTAAAGGTAAGAATTACGTTCCAGTGGGAACTAATGTACCTTCTTGTTTTTTCACGATTCATCTCACATTAATTACTCGCTGATCTTGCAGTTCTTTGTCTGATAGAGTGATTAGGTCCCACTCAGTAATGACACCTTTTGATGTATTCGGGGTGGAGTGTGAGGAAACAGTAACAAACATTCCACCAAAAGTTGGGTTTTGTAATTTCTCGGATTGTTGAGCAGTGGGAACTTTGACTTCCTATTGCTATTTCTAGGCATTACACGCTATTATGTTTACACCCTATTACGTTATATCTAATCTCAATTCCCAGAAAGCTAGTGGCTTTCTGGGAATTGCAAAAGAAAAGGCGAAAATTTTCCAATATGTAGGTCTTTTGTTGAATGGATAATACGGATGGTTGGATTGCAGATTCTGACTACGTCAGTCTTGTAATGTCTTTCTGCAACAGAACCAGGCTCCTCGTGTTTACACCCTATTACGTTATAACTAATCTCAATTCCCAGAAAGCCACTGGCTTTCTGGGAATTGAGATTAGTTTAGATTAGATCTCTTTGCTGTATTTTGCCCTGGTAGGGAGAATCACCCCTTACCATCCCCACTTTGTGGAGGCAGGAGCAGTGGCACCTTAGGGGAACCTATCTAGAAATCTGAGTTCACTGAAGATGATCATAGGAGCAAAAGAATACTTTTTGTGAGTTTTAAGACAGGACTGAGTAATAGAATGATTGAAATCAACTAAGTTATCTTTGCCACCGGAGAATTACCTGGAGATCAGCATTTAAGGAATTGGTAGTGGATTTTCAAGAAAATTAAGCAGTTTGTGTTGGGCAAGGTTTCCCAAGCTGGAAGGTGGAAAAAATTACAATTAATGGAAAAAGGTTATTAATATACAAGAGGAAATGATTTGGAAAAGAGAAATAATAGAAATGAACCTTGGGGGACACTAGTTAGTGAAGAAGTTAGAGGACAGAGAAGGGTCTAAGATCAACCACAGTAAACAGTCAGAAACTGGATACCCAATTAAAAATAAAAACACATGGAAAGTTATTTAGAAGACCTGTATGTCAAACTCAATCAAAAGCCTTGGAAATATCAATAGCAACTGCTTGAGTTCACCAAATTTTTCCACTGAATTTATTCATAGATGGGTAACATAAGGCGGTGCATCACCAGTGGATTGACACTGACAGCATCCATACTGGCAATCATTGATCAGATGGAAGGTTTCTAGATATTTTAGGAGTTTGCAGTTAATGGATTTCCCCATTACTTTAGAAAGAGTAGAGGTAAGTGAAATTGGATGGTAACTGAATGAGAAGGAACTGGCTGGATATGAGCAAACATTTGTTTCATTTCCTGCTTAATAGGGTTGTCAAGGTTGATAGTAATATCTATAAAGCTAGTAGGTATACATCTTTTCAGCCTGTAATAAAGTCCACTTTTGATGATCTCTAATCCAGTGGAGGGTATCAGCCAGTATTTGCAGTGCAGAACACGTGGATTATTGTTAATAGTAGAATTCTATGAATGCTGTCAATTTTTTGTTTATTCCTAACTACAGTCTCTTGGGAACAATATTATAGCTAAGTAATAACCTATGGTGATTACAGATAAAAAGACTGCCTTACATATCAGGGACAGAGTTTTCTTTTTAAGCTCTGATCAGAGTGACTGATGTGGACAATCATAACTCCGCAATTTCTTCTAATCTTTTTAGCTAGATAGGTAAGTTGGGAGCAGAGCCATTTTACAATCTTTGTAGACCCTAGGAACTCATCATAAAATCTAACTTTTTGATGTGAAATAAATTTGAAAGCATTTTAATAATTTTGCTTTTGGAATTATTTCAACAACATTTCACTGATGTAACTTGCATTTATGTGCTTTGTGATTCTTATTTATGTGGCCTACAATGCAGTATACTGATATATTTTTATAAGAGTACTAGCCATTACCTTAATAAATTGAATTTTAAATTGTTCACAACAATTCAAGAAAATTGTTTAATTTTCTTCTTGACAGATCTATGTCCAGTGATGAGGTGGTTTGTAAAGCAACGGCATTAATTGAAATATATTCTTCAGATCTCAAAGATGCATTTATTGATGAGTTTCTATGGTTCTCACAAATGTATGTAGACAAGAAATCTGTGGCCGAAATGCTCAGTGCACAAATATAGGATAACCCGGTTACAAGTTTTCTAAATGTAAATATTGCTTTTAGAATATCTTTCCATTTTGGAAGGAAAGCATATTTTTTCAAAACTCAAACATGTAAGGAATTGTCTTCTGTCAACCTTGGAACAGAAGCAACTATGTTCCTGGCACAATTTTCAAATGAAAATGATATAATGCAGGAAATGACATTTCAAGACAAGTGATTTTGCAAACAAAAAAAGTTGCAAAGTTAACACAATTAGAATTATGGTAAGTTTGTTTGGGATATAAACGTTTCACTGAATTTTTTTTTTTTATTTAGAAGTTTACTAAGGGTTGAAATATCTAAGTTTTTGTAAAGGCATTTAATTAAAGTTATTAATTTTGATTTTTCAGTTTCCTTTTTATATTTTCAAATCAGTGAATTTTTATTTCAAATCATAAACATTTTAATAGGCACTGTGCCTAATGGATAAAATGGCCGTGGGTGAGGGTAAAATGATATTTATTGTCAAATATTAATTCCAGATATTTTAGTTCTGTTATCATTTTGAAGGAAGTCCCAGATAATTTGATCACAGGGGGTCTCCTGATATTAAGAGTCCCTTGATCAGAAAGCACATTGTTTTTGCCCCAGAGATTGTAAGTTTGTGAACACTGCCTATTGGTAGTGCATGCAAGGCAGGTTTGGCTCTTTCTTGCCTAACCATTCTGGTGTTTGCTGCTATATGGAGAATAAGATCACCTGCAAAGGCCATCTTATCTACAGATCTAGGCTCATGTTAAGAAATTCAAATAGAACTGAGTTCCAAAAAAGGGAGCACAGCACTGAACCTTTAGGGCATTCTTTAAGTCACAGTGCATTTTATTGCTCTGGTATGCATGACGACAAGTCTATTGATTAAGTAGTTCTGAATTTTTTGATATAGATTGAGAAGCACATGTGCTTGTTGCAGCCCCTTAAGAATGCTGCACCACTTTGATGGTGCAGCATTCTTAGGAGGCTGCAGCAAAGGTGCCTTCAAAATCCATGGAGATAGCCAGCAGATATTTTTCCTGTGTTGACTGCTTTAGTTATGATATGATTCATGGCATCAACTATACTATTGTCTTGTATGAATCCATATTGTTTATCTGAGTGGAGGTTTGCCTGTGTGTGCACTAAATGAATATTTAGGCAGAAAATGATCAGTCTTTATAGGTTGGTTGGTTTTAATGTGTACTTTTTGACATAAGGGCAACTAAAGCTAAATTGATATTGTCGCAGTAATTACGTAAACATGATAATATTTTTCTGGTCATCTGTTAGAAAATTTGTATAAATGAATCTGCTTTGGAAAATTAAATGGATTAGACAGATTTGCTTCATCACTAAGAATATGATGAATTTTTCTGGGTTAGAAGAGATTTAAAACTTGCCAATTGAGAAGTTTGGTTGTGGGGACATTTATTATTATTATTATTATTATTATTATTATTATTATTATTATTATTATTATTAGCTATATGGTGCAAGGAAGCCCGAGGCTTATGCTGCACCAACAAAAAAAAATTCCTGAGTTAACCTGGAAGATAGATAGAGAGAGAGAGAGAGAGAGAGAGTCAAAAGGGAATCACCAAGAAAGTGAAGAATGATGATATCCAGCTCAGGACCCTGGGTGTGCCAAGCCCATACTCATCAGACATGAGCCCCTGAGGTTTAAGGAAGATATGATTCTCTGTTAGTATGGCAGGACAGTGAGGAGGTCCTCAACTGTCAACAAGTAAAGGTGGGTGAGATGGCTTTGCTCAGTGCGTGTCCTTGCAAGGACAACCTCTTCTCGTCTGCTTAACCATGAACTAGATTTTCAGAATTGTGGCATTTTCTTTATTTGGAAGAGCTTATTATGGTTTATTGCTGCCACATTGATGCCCAATGAGCAGTATATGACTTTTATAATGGGTTTATAGTCCATATAAGACACTAAGGGAAATGAAAACAAGTTGAGTAGATTTTTATCTGCTTGACTGGCCTTCCCATTTCCCTGGAAATCCAGCAGAACCTTACCGCTTTGTTGTATTCTGTGAGATTAGCATTAGCAGTGACAAATGATATAAGAAAACGAGCTTAAAAAAAAAATGACGCCTCCCATTTTACCTATTCATTCCCTCCAATACATTGTCTAGTTCTTCCTTGAATTTATTTAGACTGTCAACTTCCACAACAACAGATGGAAGTTTATTCCAGCAATCAATCACCTGCTGGCTAAAAGCAAACTTATGCACATCAATTTTGCCAGTGTCCTTCCTCAATTTGAATTTGTGCCACCTTGTGTGTAGTCTGAGCAAGAGGAAGAATCCCATCAGCACTGAGCCTGCTCAATTCATTCAGAGCCGTAAATACCTCAATTAGATAACCTCGCAGGTGCATAGTCTACAGAAGGCTGCAATTTGGAGAACTGAAGCCTCTCTTCATAACATCCCTTTGTTCCACTCACCAATCTTGTTACCCTTCTCTGTATTCATTCCAGCAGCTCCACATCCTTCCTAAAAATGAGGTCTCCAGACCTGTATATACTCAAAATGTGGCTTGACCATTACCCTCCTTATCCCTGCTAGCAAAATTCTGGAATATCATTGACAAAACCCCTTGAACTGGCCTGGCAGCCTGTCTAGATTGGAAAACAGGCCTTGTGCGTTGGGTAACATTATATCATCAAAGTTTCTTGCGACAACTGACTAACTGGTTAAAATAAAAATGATATATATAAGATAAAAAAAAAAGAGAAATAAAATAAAAAGCATTAAAATACAATAAGATAAAAGAGTTAAAATATAATATAATAAAAGCATTAAAATACATAGTAGCTTTCAAAGCCAAATGCCTCTTCATCAGCTAGTCTGTGAATGGTGTATTTCAATATATATCGACGGTTACAATAGCACAAGTCAGCTGGGCATGATCATGTATCATGAGTCTGGTGTCGGTAAAGCAGAATTACGTATAAGTGATGATCGGCAGCACTCACTGCACTGCAATACCATACATTCCATAATAGGGTGTAAGTGTATTCCCCTTGTCCGGTTCATAGTACTATTATTGGTGGCTATGTGTAGTGCTTCAAGCCATGAGCACTGGCAGTAATCAAGTGAATAGTCGACGATTTCAATATTCTGTTGGGGATCAAGATTGTGCTGCTCAACCCAATAACGTCAGCAACTGCGGACGTTATTATGCAGCATCAGCCAAAAAAATAAAATAAAATAAATAAATAAAAAAAAAAATAACCACTTCCACTTCACCCCTCTGTTCATTCGAAATACCTGTCCAGCTGAGCCTTAAACTTATTTAGGCTATCAACCTCCACAACAAGGGATGGAAGTCTCTTCCACCAACCAACCACTGGCTCAAGGCAAGTTTCCACATGTCTATCCTACATCTGTCTTTCCTCAATTTGAATTTATGCCCTCTCAGGTGATTATTCTGAGCAAGAGGGAGAATCCCATCAGCATTGAGCATGCTCAAACCATTCAAGGCATTATACACCTTTATTAGATCACCTCGCTGGTGCCTAGTCTTCAGACACTGTAATTTGCAAAACTTAAGCCTTTCTTCGTAAGAGCACCCCTTTGTTCCATTCACTACTCTTGTTGCACTTCTCTGTACTCGTTCCAGCAGCTCTACATCCTTCTTGAAATGAGGCCTCCAGGCCTGTATACAGTATTCTAGGTGTGGTCTGACCATTGTCTTATACAAGGGAATAATCACCTCCTTATCCCTGCTAGAAAAATTCCTATATATCATTGACAATACACCATGAGCTACTCTTGCAGCCCATCTGCACTGCTCAGAGAACTTCATATCTGCCAACACAACCACCCCCAGGTCCTTTTCATTCTCTACCACTGTCAGTGTAGTACCACAGAGTTTATACTTTGATCTGGGGTTGCTGTTTTCCATATACAGTACTTTACATTTGTCAATGTTAAACTTCATTTGCCACCTCTCAGCCCATCCTTTCCAGATCCTGTTGCAGCATAGTGTCAGTAGTGTCCTTGACAACCCTGCCAACCTTCGTATCGTCTGCAAACTTGGACATTAAGCTTGATATACCATCATCAATATCATTTATAAATACAGATGCTTCTTTAACCAGTGCCTCCATTAATTTTCTGTGAACAGAAGTTAAACTAACAGGTCTATAATTACTTGTGTCGCCCTTTGATCCTCCTTTGTGAATTGGGGTCACATTTGCACATCTCCAGTCCATGGGTACCTCCCCGGAGTCCAAGGAAGCTCTCATAATTATGGCTAAGGGTTTGCTTACTTCCATTGCTGCCCCCTTTAATATAACTGGATAGATCCCATCCACCCCAGGTGCCTTTCTTGTGTTTATCTTCAACAATTTCTCCTCCACTTTACCCTCAGAGATTACAAGATTCTGTAGCTTACTGCCGGAGTTGAATACACGTCTGGCATTCCCCTCGCTGAATAACTCCTCATGTGTGAATGTCGATGCACAATATTCATTTAGTTTGTTAGCTACCTGAGCAGGATCATCAACAGTTGACCCATCGATATCCAGTGGACCAATCTGATTCATCCCCTTCCTTCTAGAGTTTACATAAGTAAAGAACTCTGCTGTTTTTCTTTGATCCCTTGCCAAAGATATCTCGTAATCTGCCTTCGCCTGCCTAACCTCCTTTGTAACTTGGTTACAGATCAACTTGTATCTATCATAGGCTTCTGTGTCACGTGTTAATTTGTATGTATCCCATGCATTTTTCTTCTCTGCCATATGTCATTAGTTCATCTACATCCATTTAGGCCTGAACCTTGAACAATATTTCTTAGTTGGTATGTAAAGCGTAGTAGCTTCCAAGATAAGTTCTTTGAATGCTTCCCATTTTGAATTTGCTGTTGGTAACATCATCAGTTGGTCCCACTGTATAGAATTTAAATACTGTCTCAGTCCATCGTAGTCACCTTTACAAAAGCAATAATCCTTCCCTTTACCCCTAATGGTAGTTACCTCTTTGAGTAAATCCCACTGCAGCACACTGTGATCACTGCCACCTAGTGGTTCATTTACCTGCAGATTCTTAATGCATGAAGAATCACTACTGATAATCTAATCAAATCAAGAGTATTACTCCCTCTAGTTGCCTCCCGAACATGCTCATGTTGAGAACAATCATCCAATAAATCCACAAAAGCCTTGCTAGTGTGTGAGTGACCCGCCCCCAAATTCCAGTCAAAATCTGGGAAATTAAAATCCCCCATTATAAGACTCTCTGATTAACTGGCCCACTATTTCCCTGTACAGTTTCTTATTATACTCATCAGAGTCATTAGGCCTTTAGCACACTCCTACTCTCAATTTTGATCTCCCAATGCTTATGTCACACCAAACTGACTCGACACTGCACTGTCCAGCGATGTCGACTGGCTTCATTTCCTTGGATTTTATGTATTTCTTAACTAATAGCATAACCCCTCCTCCCTTCCTATCCTTTCTGTAGACATTATACTCCCCAAATTCCAGTTCTGCATTCCTTATATCTGTGTGACACCAAGTCTCTGTAATCCCAACAATATCTGCCTTTGATGTTTTGAGCAATACCTCAAATTCATCAAATTTATTTACTAAACTCCTAGCATTGGTGTACACGCAAGTATACATGCACCTGTTCTTTTTCTTAGCTACCCTAACACAACCCATGTGTTTACTTGTACCCCAATGATTCCCAGCAGTCTCTGAAATATCCTGCATCTTATTTTCCAGGCTGCTGCTCATTCCAATAGAAGCAGTGCAAAAATCACTTTCACCTCTGCCCGTGACTACTGTTAATCTATTAGTCCTTGTATCCCCCCAATCTAGCAGTTTTCCGACCCACCTAACACTACCTCGATAGCATCAGCAAAAATTCTTGCATCCTTTCTACTTAAGTGTATCCCATCCCTGTAGAAGCAGTCTCTCCTGTTAACAAGTACAGACTGGGCTGAAAAAAATTCTACCCCTTGAGCCTTGCACAATCTTTCCAGGGCCGAATTGATCGATAGGGCTCTCATCATATACTCCCTCCTATTGTGTCTGGGCAGAATTGCAGACACTTTCAAATTCAACCCTACTTCACGGCTTTTTTTCAACAGTGACCTGTACTTGTTAAGTAATTCCGCCGGTCTCCTACTCTTAATATCATTAGTGCCAACGTGTACAACTATATCACCTTTTGTGCCCGTAAAAGATGATATCCGCTCTACAACGTCATCAACCTTTGCCCCTGGCAGACATACCCTGGTCCTGTTCCACCTATCCTTTTTTACAAAGCATGTTTCCCGTTTCCCTGACAATAGAGTCACCAACAACTACTAGTTCCTTTGGGACCAGCGCATTCTGCCTTGGGGGATGCCGCTGTGTAATAGGGGATGTAGGTGATAGATAAATTGATTGGTGTGAGGCAGGTTAGATTTCGTAACAAATTCGTGAGCCTGAAGCTCACATCTATCTAGAACAATAAGTGGATAGCCGCAATTTGAAAGCTCTGCTCTAATTTTAGAAATCTCAAATTGCCTGTCACCAGTCGAACTAGAGTGCATCCAAGCACTGGAGAATAAAGTACACCGAGCAGTACTACATAAATGACCAGGGGTGTGTGCAGAGCCATAATTGGTAAATTGGCCTGCGCACATTGGCTTCCTAAAATCGGAAGTTACTAAATGTTAATCCACACATTGGACTAACACATCCAAAAAAAGAAGGGTATTATCAACCTCTAGTTCAATCATAAACTAAATGATGGGTGACAGGGAATTGAGATATTGCAACAGCCCAGATTCTGATCCCCGGGGTACAATTGCAAAAATATCGTAAACATAACACCAGAGAGTGATAGGAACAGGTAAGTTCAAGAAAATCTGATTCTCAAGTTCCTCCATGGTGATATTGGCCACAGTAAGACTAACAGGGGCACCCAGAGCTGTGCCCTGTATTTGGTGAAACAGAGTCATTTAACATGATCACATCCACCCATTAAGCCCACACACACAAACAAAGAAACCTCCGCAACCAATCCAGTGATTCTAGTAATGAACAATTAAGAGACTGTTCTCACTTATTGCCCATAAGGTATGCATATAGCCCATGTTTACACAGTGTGTATGCCAAACAAAGGTTTTAGGATGGCCCCATTCTTGCAGCAACTTTTCGTGTGCTGATGGAGCCATCTGATGTCAAGATATCCAGCACCTATGCTTATGAAAAATATGATTGGAGCAGCCTTGGTTGTGATCCTTTTTCACTGTGTCTCATTTCCTCAAATTACAGCAATCAGGGTATAGTCTTGTTGGAAACGGAAACAACACTGGTATTCAGTGGCTGCAACTCTAGCATTTCCTTCACATATGTATAATGAAGTTACTGTACCACAGCAACGATCTGTTTGTTGCATCCCTACATTTGTAGCACGTTTTATAAAAAATAACATTTTGTGCAATAATCTGATTTGCATACCCCACTTTGTGAAACACTAGAAACGGGAATGACATCACTAATCTGTTAATGAACTAAACGATCACTAAATTATCTAACGCAAAACCCATTGCTTCCACTGTAGACCAGTGTTCCACAACCTTTTTCTCTTTGCAGCACACTTTAAGTTATCATGACACAAGACAGCACATCAAAATGTTAGTCCCCAATAACTTTAGAGGCGCCTCCATAGCCAGGTGGGCAGGAGCAGCAGTGCATAGCACATGCTTCTTGATTAGACCGGGGTTCAAGCCTGTGAGCCACCAAATACGGAGGATGCAGAAAGGTCAGGGAATGACCACCGCATATCCCCGGAGCAATATGGCCTTAGTTGCTAATGCTCTTAAAAACCAAATAACAACAATAATAACTTTAGAAAGCAAGTGTTCGATACTCACGTGAAAAATAATTTACTGTCCCACACATACAACATTGTGTTTCAGTAAAAACAGCATATTGTGAAATATAACAATGAGTAGCATTACAAACATATAAAAAACCATAATTGGGAGTAAATAATCTACAGTTAATTTCTGACAATAGGTAAAAGTTCTCAGTTGTCAATTTCTAATTCTAATACGTATAGTATTATTTATAGGTACATAGCTTCAGCAAAGTTCGCGACACACCTGTCATCTTTTGGCAGCACCAGTTGCAGAACACTGCTGTAGACTTTTCTTTTCTTTGCTGTAGACTCTATTTGATTTAACCATTTCCTCAATAAATATTGACATTGATTTCAAGGACATTGTAACTGAGTATGGAATGGTTAGCACCACGTAATCTACATGGCAGTGATCGCCTCCCTATTATTTGAGAAATACAAACTCAATTCTTCTCAGGTACTAAGCGATTTTATGATCAAGTGACTTCACTAGTCAATTTAAGCTCTTTCTTGAAATGCTAAATTGTTCCCTTATTTATAGCATTATACTAAAATTCAATTACGGCCCCATAGTAAAGAAAGTTCTTAATACTAACCCATTACCACTTGGTCATAAGGTGCCACTGCTCCTACCTCCACATGGTGGGGATGGTAACCTGGAGGGGGGGGAATTCTCCCTACCATGGCAAAATGCAGCAAAGAGATCTCAATTCCCAGAAAGCCAGTGGCTTTCTGGGATTTGAGATTAGTTATAACGTAATAGGGTGTAAACATGAAGAGCCTGGTTCTGTTGTAGAAAGACAGAACAAGACCAATGTAGACAGAATCTGCAATCCAACCATCCTTATTATCCATTCAACAAAAGACCTATATATTGGAAAACTTTCTCCTTTTCTTTTGCAATTCTCAGAAAGCCACTAGCTTTCTGGGAATTGAGATTAGATATAACGTAATAGGGTGTAAACATAATAGCGTGTAATGCCTAGAAATAGCAATAGGAAGTCAAAGTTCCCACTGCTCAACAATCCAAGAAATTACAAAACTCAACTTTTGGTGGAATGTTTGTTACTGTTTCCTCACACTCCACCCCGAATACATCAAAAGGTGTCATTACTGAGTGGGACCTAATCACTCTATCAGACAAAGAACTGCAAGATCAGCGAGTAATTAATGTGAGATGAATCGTTTTTTTTTTTTTTTTTTTTGGTAGTTGTTGGCGCATCAGCTTCTGTGGCCATAGTGCACCTCCCTCCCAAGGTTTTTTGCAGTACTTTGATCCAAGCCCGAGGCGGGATTCGAACCCACGACCTTTGGGTTGCCAGGCAGGCACTTTACCCACCCGTCTAGCCCGGTCGGCTAGAGAGATGAATCATGAAAAAACAAGAAGGTACATTAGTTCCCACTGGAACGTAATTCTTACCTTCAATAATCCCACACTACCAACAGTGATCAAGGTAGGCCACCTAAACTGTCGTGTTGAAGCATATATCCCAAACCCCTTATGTTGCTTCAAATGCCAGAAGCTTGGGCTTTGCAAGCAGTCTGCAGGAGACATCTACTTGTGCCACATGTGGATCTATGCACAGCCACATCACCCAAATATCTGAACTGCAGGGAAGAACATCCTAACTATATCAAGCCATGTCCCCTCTGGAAACAAGAAAAAAAGAAATCATACAAAACTGAGCATAACGTAACTTATCAGGGAGCCAAAAAAATCCTTACCTAACAAAACGTCCTAACCACAGACAAGCAAACTTATGCTCAGGCAACCATGAAAAGAATATCAGTAGCCACTCAAACAGCATTATCTATCCCACCAAGAAAATTTCTAGCTTAGTGGACTAGATCAGTACTGACCTAGTAAACCAAGCTCCATGTAAACCCAGTAGAGCAGTAAATACACCAATTACCATAAAACCAGCTGGACACTGCTATACCCATACTTCCTGATGCAAACTAAATGTCACACAGTGTGGATTTTGAAGAAAAATCAAATGAAGATGCCCATTGTCTAAAACAGGGATTCTGAACGGGGCAAAAAAATCATGGGTATTACTGAAATTACCACAATGGTTTGTGGCCTCCCCAAAGTTCAACTTACATGACGACATCTTATTCCTTAATATTTAATTTCCTCTCATTGGGTTTTCTTTACCCATTAGACAACTGATTTTTAACATACAGGTATATTAAATTAGGAGTCAGTGAGAAATTTTGATAAAAGGATGATAATGGGCGTGATTTAATTCAACCACCTTTTCTTTTCATAAAAATCAAATGTCTAAGTGCATTGAGAGGTAATATCTCTGCAATCCTTGGCATTTTCGCCTTTCCGACAGCTGCGACCTTGACGGCGGTGTGGTGCGCATGGTTTTTTTTTATTAATTCTTTTGTTTCGGTGGTCAATATATTAGGCATGGATGGGATGAAGAAATGTTTGTCTATTATTTCTATTTTCTAAGCAACAATTAGTATTGATTTATTGTTTCCTTGTGGAAGTTGTTTATTTTTGATTCACATTGCTTTTGTGAGAGACATCTGCTCTGAGAGTTAAATAAAAATAGTTTATATTTAATTCTTTAACCCATCATCAATCATGTCAAGTGCCGAGAGTATCTGGTTTTATTAAAAGCCTATTCGACTGAAGACAGCCCATATGTCTTATGTGTAATAGTTCTTTTTCAAATGAGGCTATGAAACCATCAAGACTTTTAGATCACTTAAAAAGGAAACATTCTGATAATGTTTACCAATAATCGAATATTTCAAAAATTTAAAACAGAATTTTGAGTAACGTAACACTGTTACTTCCTTATTTAAGAACACACGAACAAATAATGATGGAATGACTGCATCTTATAAAATTGCAGAAATCATTGCAAAAACTGGTAGTGCTCATACAATTGCTGAGACTGTTATACGACCCGCATTAGAGACTGTAATTTCAACATTGATGCATAAAAATCTTTCCAGTAATTGAAAAGCATTGCCACTGAGCAACAATTCAATTCGAAGATGAATCGATGAGATGTCAGTTAACATTGCAGCTAATTGACAAATTAAAATGAGAAAATTTCTATTCAGGTTGATGAAGCCACAGTTACTGACAAATAAGTAATGCTGAAATAATGAATGTATGCCCTTCTAATGGCATACGTTCATTATTTCGATGATGATTGTAAATTGCAAGAAGACATGTTGTTTGCAAAATCTATAGAAACTGACTGTACTGTCCATCCATTGTTGCTGCTGTAAAATCATGGTTTGATGGAAAAACAAGTACCATTGGAAATTTTGGTATCCTGTGCCACTGATGGTTCTACCTCCATGGTTGGAAGACATAAAAGTTTTATAGCCCACCTAAAGAAATTGCAAGACCTTTGGGACATCACCTAAAGGAAGTATGTCCCAAAGTTCTTGCAATGCACGCATTGTGCACTGATATCGTCTGGTTGAAAAAAATATTAGTCCAGTTCTTTATCAGTCTCTCGGTATAATTACTAAAACCATCAATAAAATAAAGTCACAAAGCAAATATGACTGCTTTTTCAGAAAATTGTGTTGATAATGAAGAACAGCATGTGAGGCTCCTTTGCTTCTTTCACATACAGAAGTCAGATGGCTTTCTAAAGGAAACTGTCTAACAAGATTTGTAAACCTTTTTGATACGGTAATTAGTTTTTTAGAAAGTGAAGGAGACAGATTTAGCAAAGGAGATCAGCAAACACTAAAACTACATGTCTTGGATTTTTCGAAAACATAACGAAGTATCACTTCAACTTCAAGGGAAATTAATTACAAATGCATATTAAAAGCATTCACTGAAAAACTGGAAATATTTGAAAGCAATTTAATGAGAAAACAATTTCATGGTATGCAAGAGTTAGCTGAAAGCAACGAATCTGTCACCTAGAATGATCTTAAGAGTTATTCAGATCATTTGTGTTTTTTAAAAGGTGAAATGAAAAATAGATTGGTTCTAAGTGAAGCCAGGGATGTTAGATCCAATTGGATGCTATGCCGGATCTGCTAGTGAAAAAATTCAAGAAGAACTCATTGAATTAAAATGTAAAGAAGAATGCAAATATAAATTCGAAAAAAGTGGAATGGCTGAGTTGTGGGATCAAAAATAACTAAACTTCTTTATCCAACGACGTGGTCTGAAATGGCCGAAGTACTTCTTTGTTTTCCAACATCTTATATGGTTGAAAGTGGTTTTAGTTCAGTAAATAAAATATTAACAAAGAAAAGAAACAGAACTGATATAATGTTCAAGAGGAGACATTAGAATTAAACTTATTAACATCATACTGAACATTGAACTTTTAGTTAAGAAGCATCGGGGCTCAAGGATCCTATTGAATAAAAAGAGTAAGTATAAAATATTTTCTTGTTTAAAATTTCATGGGGGTCGATTAGGAGAAAAAACTGTCTAAAAAAAGCCCTTTAGTGGTCGATACTTAAAAAAGGTTATGAAACACTGATCTAGAAATATTTACCTAACAAAAAATTGACACTGGAAACCTTTACTTCCCAAAAGAGAGGCAACAGAGAACTTACTGACAGAAATTGACAGCCTCTCGGAAACAAACTGAGGTTTCCTAAAGAAATAATGCATATATTTCTGAATGGGAACTGTAGGGGTTACTGCAGTAATTTAACTTGCATTCAAGATCTCCTTTGCAATATGACTCCGCTGATTTCTGCCTGCAGAAAATTAACCTCACTCCACATGTAACCATCACACTCCAGAACGCCGACCGGGCTAGCCGAGTGGGTAAAGTACCTGCCCAGCAACCCAAAGGTCGCGGGTTCGATTCCCGCCTCGGGCTTGGATCAAAGTACTGCAAAAACCTTGGGAGGTGCAATATGGCCACAGAAGCCGATGCGCCAACAACTACCAAATCAAAAAAAAAAAAAAAAAACTCCAGAACTGTGTAATACATGTTACACATAATCTGAATAATATTGCACATTGGAGAGATAGTGTTGATAATTAGGTCTCTCTCTCTGATACTCTCGAAGCCAACTGCACTATATGCCTTGAGGCAGTCACAGCCCAAATCAACATAATTTGTTGATCTAATTATCATCTCACTATACCTGCCCCTAACCAACATATAAACTATGCCAACTTAGACAAACTAATGGTGCAACTTAGCAACCCTACTGTATACTCTGAGACCTTAATAGTCACCACCCTCTATGGGGAAATCAAAATCTGGACAAATGCAGGCAGAAAAATTACTTAACCAACATAATATGACAGCCTTGAATATCAGAGCACATATATGCACATATTTTCCTATGGGATCCACTTCAGCCATAGCTGTTTCTTTATGCTCAGCAACCATATACCCTTTACTTGAATGGGCAAACACAGCAACTCATTAAGCAGTGATTATTATCCTGTAATATGCAGCATCCCCTACCTTTTCAACCAAATTACAAAATAGTGCTTCAACAGAGCTAAATGGAGTCTATATAAGCAGCAGGCTGTACTGGAAGAACATCAGATCCAAAATTCCTCCATAAACAAAAATATATATTAAAACCAAATACTGAAGTTAGCATATCTAGCAATCTCAAAACAACCATTAAAATTCATAGCTCACATCCAAAAATATGGTGGGATGACGAATGCAGCAAAAGAAAATGGAAAGAACATGGCATGGAACACCTGCAAATCTTATACTTCAAAAAAGCTAGAACAAAAGCAAAAAATGTGTTAGGCAGAATAACAAGGATGCAGAGAATAGCAGCTAAAATACAACGATGTATTCTAAACATCCAAGTAACAAACTTCCTCTATTAACTATGCACGGTTGTGACATAATAAAACCACAAGAAATAGCAAATGTATCAGGTGAAACATTTGCCGAAATTTCTGCAGTCCTCATACTCACCTTGATTCCTCAAGGAAAGCAAAAATCCCAAGCTGAAAAACATCACCTCACCTTTGAAACAGTGCACAGTACTTTTTTTTTTTTTTTTTTTTTTTTTTTTTTATGAAAACTCCAAACACATGAGGTATTAGAACCTATAGTACTTAGTATTGTGCATGAGTTGAAGATTGAAAAGATGAAAGAAGAAACTTGTTGACATGAGACTTAAACTTCTGTAGATTGTAATTTTCAGGAAATCCATATGAAGGAAGGTTTTTGTGGAGAACTGAAGTTGAATGAATAAATGAGAAAGAAAAAAAGCTGGTTCTATAAGTTTGAAGTTTGACAGTAAAAGGATGTTGACTGGTTGAGGCACATGTTCAGACTGCTTTGGAAGAGAGAGAGAGAGAGAGAGAGAGAGAGAGAGAGAGAGAGAGAGAGAGAGTGGGATTTATAGAAGTCAATTCAGAAGAACAGTGCCCACGGGAATATCCATAGAAAGGGCATGCAGCAGAAATAATGTCTATGAGACAAAGAGTGGAGAGACTGTTAGAGTTGAGTCATTAACTAATCTAACTGCCCTCTTTTGAATAGAATCTGGAAGTCTGAGAGAGGTTTTAGATGCAACACCCCAGATGTGGGAACAATATTCCATGATAGGGTGAGTTGCACAGAGTTAACAGCTGTTTTGAGGGCAAAAGAGAAAACCCAGTTTTTTAGATGCAGAGGAAGCAATATTTGTAATGTGCTTATGCAATAGCAATTAGAAGTCAGGGTCCTCAATCCTCAATAGATATATACGATCTTGCTTAGAAATCAGAGTATCGCCGAAGATAGGCATAGGAGCAGAAGAATTCTTTTTGTGAGATATAAGACAGGACCGAGTTTTGGAAGGATTGAAATTAACTAAGTTACCCTTGCCCTACTAGAAAATAACCTGGACATCAGAATTTAAGGAATTCGTAGTGGATAATTGAGAAGTTGAAGCTGTTTGTGAAGGGCAAGGTTTCTAAAACTGGAAGTTGAATTAATTGTGCTCTCGTCAGCAAAACTATGAATAGGATTTCCAGTCAATGGAAGAAAGTCATTAATATACAAGAGAAAAATAGTGGGGGAAAGAACTGAATGTTGTGGAACACCAGCATTAAGTCACCTAACATAGTGAGTGGTCAGAGAAAACTGGATACCCATTTACAAAAAACAGTTGGCAAAATATAAGATGGAAGCTTATTTAGAAAACCTTTATGTCAAACACGATCAAAAGCCTTTGAGATGTCCAGAGCAACTGCTTTAGTTTCACCAAACTTTTCGATTGAATTTATCTGTACAGGTAACGTAAGCTAGAACAACACTATAGGATCTACACTGATGGAATCCATACTGGCGATCGTTGATCAGATGGAAGGTTTCTTGATAGCTTAGGAGATGGCAGTCAATTGATTTCTCTATGAGACAAAGAGTGGAGAGATGTTAGAAAGAGTAGAAGCAAGTACAACAGGACGATAATTGAATGGGAGGGATTTGTAAACATTTTTATGAACTGCCTGGATATGAACAAATTTCCAAGCAGAAAGAAAAACACTTGTGGAATAAGAAAGTGAAAAAAAGGCAATGCAGAACAAGAGTAAGTTCAGGAGCACATATGAACAAGTGGAGAAATACCATCAGGATCTAGAGCTTCCTTAGCATCGAGATTGTTCAAAATCCTAACATACTTTTGATGGAAGACCACAGGAAGCATTGTACTGGGAATGGCGGGAGGTGGTTTACCACGATCATCAGTTTTCTTCCAACATCACGATCATGCTGGAAAAAGAACAGGATGCTAGCAGGTTAGCTTTATATTTGGTTGAAGTTGCAAGAGTACCATCTGGTTTTGACAGATGGTGGGAAAAGACAGGGTCAAAGTTGCGGCCAACAGCTTTGGGAAGAGACCAGAATGCTCGACTACCACTTGTAACAGAAGGAAATTATCTAGTTTGGACTGATTAATAAACTGCTTTGCAATTATTGCGAGCTTTGGTGTAGGCAGAAAATGAAACTAGAGATTTGGATACAAGCCAATTATGAAATGAAAACATTTCTTCTCTTGAACAGCCTTAGCACATTTATTGAAAAACAAAAGTTTAAATAATGGATAAGATTTTAAGGTGGAGTATGGAATAAAGGATTTCATCCCTTCAAGAATAATTTTTCTGAGCAAAATCTGACATCAGAAGATTTGAAACAGTAATCTGACTAAGAAAAAGAAGAAAAGAAATTGTGCAGATCATCCCATTTTGTATTCTTGTAATGCCAAACAACGTGAGGTTGAGAATGACCACAACAGAAAGGAAAAGAGACCATCATCAAGTTATCTGACGAGCATAGAAGCTTCTCACCTTGACCGTTTATTTAGAAGTGTTTTTTATGAAAAAAAAACAGCAAACATGTTGGCTGTGTGGTTAGGGTTGTCTGGTATTCTAGTAGGTAAATGAACAATCTGTGTGATGTCATTAGTAATTGCAAAACCCTCAGCATCTCAACCAGCTGCAGTTGTGAGAATTAAAATCACCAAGGAAAAATTACCTCACTGTAATTACGAAAATCACACAAAATTACGAAAGTTGAACTGGAGAAAGTCAAATTTCAAAGTGATTAGTAGAGTTTGGAGAACAATAGAGGCAACAGATGAATATGACAGAATATGGTAGACAGATTTTAAGCCAGAGAAGATCAAAAAAGAGGAGATTTGAAATTACTAAGTCCCTGACAGGGAATATCAGGACATATGTACCACCTTTGAAGCAAAAGGAATCATACAGTGAATAACTTGTACAACTGAGATAAGCAATTGTTCAATCAACCAATAACTGGGATTCTGTCAGAAAAAGTACATGGGGTTTGGTAGAGTGTAAGTGGATATGGGCATCAGTGAGAACTGAGACCACTTATATTTGTGAAATGAACAAGGAAGTGTTTGGGAAGTTTATATCTTTTTGCAGATAAGTTCTATTATTTTGACAATTCATGGTGTAATCAGAAGAAAAGGTGGCGATGACATGCTGTATGAAGTAATGAAATTTTTGGGTATGGCTTACACATGGTAAAAATATACCCAACTCCTTGACATAACATGGCCTCGACAAGCCCCACCACTTACCCACTACTCAGACTCCCTCCAGTTACTATCTGCAGAGTTGAGGCAGCGAGATTATACACTAGCTGCTCCAGAAGCCTTCTAGAGAGTTACCAATAGGTTCAGTCCTGTGGACTATTTAGTGGCTGGCCTGTGAACACTGTTTCAGAGCTGTACCCTCGAATTGTAAGGATGATTGGGTCTCCCCATGATGTCCCTCATAACCTCAAAAGACATCAATCATACTGCGTGATGGAAGAGCTACCACCTAGTATTGCCTGGTAACACAGAGGAGCAGCATTCCTCCATGTGTGGGCACCACACCTCGACCACTGATTAAGTTGGTTCACACCTGGGTGATCACCTCCAGTCTGCTAGATGCTGTATTTCAGGACTTGCACATGGGGGTTATACCCAGGGTTACTAACAATCGCAAAGTGCAAGTAGAGGATTTTGCTGTGATAGACTGATCGGACTTTGCCGAAATTAGGTCCACCTGACTTAAATGTCACCCGAATATCATCCGAAGTTCCATCAGCGTTTTAGACTCCCAGGTAGAAGCACTACATGGAGGAATGCCATTCCTCTGTGTTACCAGGCAAAATATTACCAGGTAGTAGATGATTCATAAACCAGTACTTCATACAACCTTCCATTTACACTTTCTGAATTGCATCAAGTTGTGTGTACCACAAAGACCAGTGGGACCTGATGGAATTCAGTACATAATGATTTCACAACTTACTAAACCAACTTTCAAGACACTGTTATTGTTCTATAATGGGGTAATTACCCAGACAAATGGTACCATGCTTACATTCTTGCCTTTCCAAAACCTAAAAAAGACTTGCCAATCTGCAGAACTATTGGCCCATTGCTCTGACTAGCTGTATGAGCAGGGTCATGTAAAATGGGTATGGTCAATGTAAAAATGAAAAAAAAAAAAAAAAAATGTATAAGGAACCAAATCAATACTCGATTGACCTGGTTTCTTACACAACATAACTTCCTCAGTGTTCTTCCCAGAAAATTTTTCCAGCCGGGTGGCATTATGAAGTAGCCAGGTGGGGAAGTGTAATACTCCGCATAGTATGTTCGAATTAATATTGATCAAGATCAGCAATGCCATACCATACCATAAGAATTGCTTGAATTTTAGCCA
This sequence comes from Mastigoproctus giganteus, assembly GCF_048544385.1. Classification (NCBI taxonomy): domain Eukaryota; kingdom Metazoa; phylum Arthropoda; class Arachnida; order Uropygi; family Thelyphonidae; genus Mastigoproctus; species Mastigoproctus giganteus. The sequence goes on along the minus strand of NC_143579.1, from coordinate 143,173,849 downwards.
GGTGGTGTACCCATTCAATAGGTCCTCAATCCCATGAAGTGTAGTGGTTTTTATGAAGGTAGATCCAAACTCTATCTGCTGGTTAACATCGGTTGATGCTTTTATCCAAAAACAACATGTTATGATACTGTTTGACACATGCTGTTGCATTTAGATATGAAATATTGCAGAAAATATACGACCTATGGAACCTCCCACTTTCATCAAAAACTTCCTGCATGAATGAACTTTTGAGGTTCATCTCCATAACCATCTATCTTGCAAACTTATCCAAGGTGAAAGGGTCATATTTATCATAAAAATAAACTCAATAATGCAGAACATACCAAGAACAGTATCTACTGCTCTGTATGTAGATGATCTCAGTATCTCCTGCAATATGCCAATGGTCCAAGTAACAAAATTGTTACATGAACTAGAAACAGTGGCTTCCACCTCTTATTTAAAAAGACCACTGGGATACACTTTTGTAGGAAATGTAATCTACATCCAGAACTCTGGACAATCAAGTAATTCCTTAGTTTCTAGTATCCACTGGATAAGTGTAATTGTTGATAAAAAAAAAAAAAAAACACTTATCTCCAGCATTTAAAAAAAAAACACCGTGTGTACCCTGTATGCACGAAAGATGTTTTATTTTATGTGAAAACATCCATGTCAATGCTTAATTTTCTTATAATTTCAGCAACGTCAAACTGGGATATTCATTCATAATTTCAATAATTTTACGTTGCAGATTGCTAATCCTGCGATTGGTCTTATTATTGGTATTCGACAACATAAGCAGCACAAGAATATACCAATGAGTCAAAACATTATGACCACCTACCTAATATGATGTTGGTCCTCAATGTGCAACTAAAACAGCTTGTACCCAGTGAGGCATGGATGCTACAAGATTTCTAAATGTCTTGTGGTATCTGGTACCAACACATAACCAGGAGATCCTTTAACTCCTGTAAAGTCTGTGGCTGTGACGCTACAGATCGGAGTTACTGTTCCAACGCAAACCACAGATGATGGATGTCTTGGGAATTTTGGGGCCAGGGCAATACCGGGAAGTCTTCTTCATGTTCTACAAACCAATATCGAACAATCCAGGTGGTGTGGCATGGCGCATTATCCTGCTGAAAGACGGCACCGCCAGAGGGGAAGACCGTCGCCATGAAAGACATCGGTCAGCAATACCTGGTCAGCAATGATGTTTAGGTAGGTGGTAGACATCAGAGTGCCTGGCACATGGATGACTGGACCCAGGGTATCCCAGCAGAACATCGCCCAAAGCATGACCGGCTTGTTTTTGTCCCACGATGCATCCAGGCACCACCACTTCCCCAGGTAAACAATGCAGACGTACCCGGCCGTGCATATGGTGCAACAGAAAATGTGATTCATCGGACCAGACGACCTTCTTCCAATCACTCAAGGTCCAGTTTCGATGCTTGCTTGCCACCTAAGACTGAAGACCACCTAAAACTTCCATAAAGCAGACTAGAATAATTACTCAAAACACATCTTTCCTGATAATTAGCTGATTCAGTCATCTCCTATTGAAGATGAAACTGTACATGTTGCTAACCAACTATTAGCTCAATACAAAATACAAAATGTCAATACAAAAACCACAAGCAGGTAGATCACTTTGCAATCATTGGTGTAATAGGGACTGTGTTCTTGCAAAATCAAGGTAGATTAAAGCCTGGAACCAGTGCCAAAAATTTCCCACCTGATTAATTAAAAAACTCAAAGCTGAAACATGAATCAGACAGAAAGCCAAACGAGAATTGTGAATTAAATTTGCCAGCACCATTAACAGAAACATGGATTCAAGATCAATTTGAAAAAGAATTCAGTCTCTGAATGGTAAATATCATCAAGTTCTTTCCCCAATCCTACAGTGGAGGTCTAACAATTTGTCCTCTCTTCAGATAGCAGAACTTACTGAAGCTTTCTCTGCAGTATTAGCTGTCACTGCATATGATTCACATTTAAAACATTTTAAATCTTAAAGCAGCAAAAGATCAATTTTACTACTATAGCCTCCTATCCATATCATCAACCTTTTACATTGAAAGAACTTAAACAATCCTCATATATAACTCTTCTAGCAATGCTGTGGGCCTGAATGGCATCTGCCACATGATGCTGAACATCTCAGTGATAAAGCCATGACCTCCCTATCGATCTTTTAGAAATGGATCTTTAGAGAAAGTAATACCCACTCCCCTGGGGTCATTCAGTTATGTTAGCCTTTCCAAAATCATTGAAAGATCACTCCTTATAAGGTAATTACAGATTCTCTCTCACACCTTAGGCAAAATACCAGAAAAAAATGGTACATTGTAGACTTGCTTATCTTAGAAACACAGAACATCTTTACTGGCCATTTGGCTTTTGAAAGAACCAATCCACTTAGATGAGCATTAAAGCCAAAGCTAACATCCACAACACATTTGGTAATAGTATCACTAGATATTGAAAGCCGTTATGGAGTTCTCAAAGATGGAATTCTCAAAGACCTACATAATTTTGGCCTGAGATTCCATATCAGCACCCTAACTGATATTGAACTTCCCAACCTCAATACTTTTGAGGTTCTTTACCAAACTTCATTATCTTGCATACATGTTCAAGAAGAGGATGTACCATGAACATTATTTGCAAGAATATGATTGAAACAAATAGTACAATGTGAGTCATTCCAAGCATGGCTGAAGCATACCTGTGTGCAGATGATTTCATTATTTCCTTTCACTCTCAAAATATGAGTATCACAGAAAGGCAGCTCCAACTGGCAATAAATAAACTAGAATGCTGGTCTCTGCTAAATGGATATGGAATATCTAAACAAAAATCTACTGCGGTTCACTTCTGCAAATATATTAGGCATGCACTACACCTTAACTTCAAATAAAGAATAATCTGATCAGTTTCCTTGGGCTAAATAATAGATAACAAACTTAACTTTCAGGTTCATGTAACGCATCTCTAGACTAACTGCCTACAGAAACTAAATATTCTTCAATCAGTATTAGATATATCCTTCATCATAGAAAAAGGTTCACTGCTACATCTTTTTAAGGCTTTGAATGGTGCTGAGGCATATACAGTTTTCTAACAAATTAGTACTAACATGGCACTTCAGACAGCCCCTGGAGCCTTTAGGACAACTTACCCTTGCAAAGTTTGTATATTGAAGCTAATGAACCCTATTATCTCTTAGAAAACAACAAACCCTCCTGTATTTATATACTGCAAAGATATAAAGCTTTCCTACTCATCCAAGTTGGAACTATGAGAGCTGTTCAATAAAGAATGATTTTAATTTTTTTCATAACACTTTTATTAATCATCCATATTTTGGTGGTCCTTTTCCAAGTAGTCTCCATTTGATGAAATGCACTTATGCCAATGTTTCTATCATTCTTCAAAAACTTGTGCACACCCCTGTCCTTGGGCACCTCTGTCCCAAACATCTGGCAAATCTTTACAACCAAACTCTCATTCAAGCTTATGCACCCCAAGAATGGAAATTACAGAATTACTCCTGTATCCCACCATGCGAAACCACAGGAGCCACACAAATTTAAGCCTATCACTACTATTGCCCTGGGCACCTCCGTAGCCAGGTGGGCAAGAGCAGCAGTATGTAGCACACGCTTCTTGATCAGACCGGGGTTCAAGCCCATGACCACCAAATACGAAGGATGTGGGAAGGTCAGGGAATAACCACCACATATCCCCGGAGCAATATGGCCTTAGTTGCTAATGCTCCTAAAAACCAAATAACAACAACAACAACAACTACTGCCCTTTACTAAATCTTTGGAACAAAATTCTCTTGAAACCACTTTCTAGGCAAATTTTTGTTTCTAGACTGGCATCAATTCACTATGGCATCTCAGTTGAAGAAGAAGACCTGAAACAGGTCTTCTTCAACTCATTTCCATGATTCGTACAACATGGCAGAAAAAAGGAGAATTTGCACTGCTTCTTCCTTGGAGCTCAAATCGTTTGGCTTCGATGCAAGACAGTCACATTGCATTGTGCTCCTGCTTAATGTATTTTGTTTCAATTATAGTTCTATCCAAGTCAAGTATTTGATATCCAGCAACTCCCAGGTGTCCTGATCATCTAAATCTGATGAAAGCATCACTCTGGAATGACCAGGTAAATTTTTATTAGCAGTTCTGAATATTGAATTCCTAGCCAGCTATGCATTGTTTAAATCACACTACGGAATGCTTCATAGTACAAGGTCACACTAACAAATGTATTGTGATCACAACCCCACCTAAAAGAGGTCAAAGCACAGCTGGATAGCTTCCTTTGTCTCACTGCTGAGGGGTGCGAGTTCCCACTGGGACACTTTGAATGAATGGGAGTAAAGACTGCTAATAACCGCAGACTGGCAAGCTGCTTTTAACTGAAGTGTTCTTGCCTTTGACTTATTTCCCCCAACCCATGTGTAACTTTGAACGCATTAAATGTTCCAATCTGTCATCCTGCAGAAATAACTGTCATTTTTAATTTTTCTACTGTGTACTGACCATCATACTGCTGCATATCTCGGCTTCTAAACATTGGACAGAGATAACTGAACTGCCATTTTACCCCTTGGGAACTATACTTACCAACAGTGTAGGAATAACCCCGCTAATCCGAACCATTGCATATCCTCGCGAAGCTATAATTACCAAGTTATATTCACACACAAACTATGTCTGACAGTGAGGAACAATTCGTTGAGGGACAGATCTCTGTAGCCTTCACACAGCCCCCCCCCCATGGAAGACCAGGAAGATGCTGAAGAACAGCAACCTGTACCAGCTGATAAAAAGCGTCCAAGGAAACTGACTACCATAGGGAACTAAAAATAAACTCAGGAATGGGCCAAAAAATAGCTGAACTGAAGTTAATACTCAAAACCCCATTGAAACCTCCAGAACAGCCTAACTCATACCAGCTCATTGCCCTCCTGTCCACACTGAGAAAGCTACTTGAACGCTTCCTCCATACCAGACTGCTAACACACTGCACAGAAGCTGGCCTACAATCCAATTCACAGTATGGATTTTGCCCAGGACGCTGCACAGAGGATGCTCTCTACCAAATAACCCAAGCTGCAGCCAACACTAAGTACTTTTTCCTCATAACCATTGACTTTGCCAGGGCCTTTGACATGCTCTGGTGGCCAAGCATTTTTCACAGGCTAAGAATAGCATGCATACCAGCCAACTTATACAAGTGTATACAAAGTTACCTTTCTAACAGGAGAATCACCATACCAGAAGCTCACAAAGTCTATCTACAGAAGCTGTCCACAGGAGGCACCTCCGTAGCCAGGTGGGAAGGAGCAGCAGCAGTGCGTAGCACACACTTCTTGATTAGACCGGGGTTCGAGCCCATCACCACCAAATACGGAGGATGCGGAAAGGTCAGGGAAATGACCACCGCATATCCCGGAGCAATATGGCCTTAGTTGCTAATGCTCCTAAAAACCAAATAACAAGCAAACAAATAAGCTGTCCACAGGGCTCGGTCCTTGGCCTGTTCCTCTGGAACATCATCCTCAATGAGTTACTTGGCCTGGATCTGGGACCTGTTACTATTCAAGCATTCATGGATGACATTACCATCTTCATCACAGTGGACACCAGAGCAGCTCTCAGGGCCACTGGCAATCAAGCACTACAGATCTTACAGGACTGGGCAACTCTACACAAGCTCTGGATTTCCACACAGAAGACACAATCCATACCTCTCAAAGGCACCCTGCAAATATCAAGGCCTCCTCAGATCAAGGTACAAGGAAAAACTATCAAGCGGGTAACCTCCCTAAAACACCTGGGTATTATCCTGGATTCAAAGCTCACCTTGTTCCCGCACCTGTCATACCTTCAAGTCAAAATAAGTCATTGTGCAGCCCTAATCATCCGAGTAAGCAGGTGTGACTGGGGACTGAACCGCAGAACACTCAAACTCCTGTATAAAGCTATATTCCTCCCTGTTATTACATATGGATCCGAGATTTGGTACCATAGAGCAATAATAGTTCGCAATAAACACAAACTAGAAAAAATTCAGCAGAGTATATTGCTCACCATTACCAGGGCCTGCTTCACAGTAAGCTCTCTGGCCCTCCAGGTTCTTGCAGGTGTCCTCCCTCTTGACTTGGAGGTTATCCATCAAGGATTGCACACTACTGCTTGCCACGGAGCATCCCAGCTACCATCGACACCCACACTGACTCTAAGCAAGAAAAGAAGAAACTAGCTGCCATGCTACTACAAACCTGGCAGACAAGATGGGAAGAGACGGGCCTTATAACTAAGAAATTCATCCTGGACATCAAACTTGTTTATCCAAAGTTGCTGCCTTGGTTCTCTCCTGACCTCTACTGTACATCTATTATAACTGGACATGGCTCTATAAATCATAAGTTGACTACCTTGGGAATCATCAATAACCCCTACTGTATATATGTAGAAATTGAAGATTGGGACAATCTTCTTTATAACTGTCCAATTTATGACGATCTTCAAGGAACACTATACACCGGACTCCAACATATACCTCAAGGACAAGAGCACCTGTTCATTTCTGAAGAACAATACTACAAATTACTAACAGAGTATGCACAGAACCTCTTTGCTAGACACAGGACTCTACAACCAACTGAAGCTAGTGATACAAACCCGTGAGGGACTTGCAAAAATTGAAATAAAAAATCTCTACTTGACCGTTTTAACGACTTGCTAACCCTGGAACAGCCAGGGTAGGATTGCCAGCTAATTCACCCACATGGTTGGGTAGGCTCCAGTGGTCCTGACCACTCCACCACCACTCAGCACTCTCGCTGCATGGCTTTACTACCCTTCTGGGGTTATCCCCTCCCGTTTTTGACTGGTGGGGCATATGCTCCACTGTCAACTTAGAGGATGCCTTCCCCTACATCCCCTTATCCTTACTTTCACTCGCCATCTTCCGTACACCCTGTACTGCCACACTCTACCTTATTTTTTATTTATTTCTATTTTTTTTTAAATTGGTCTCCATTCAGGAAGCTCAGGCGACCCTGACGGAGACCTGCTAGAGGATATTGGGCAGCCTGGCTACCTCCTTGTGATGTGTGCAGGCAGCCAACATGGGGTCCCATCAGAGGTACCACGGCCAAATGCCAGGATACACAACATAATACTACACATTCAACACACAACATTTTTCTGACATTCACAGTGTTCTGTATTTCTTCACAGTGTACATATGGCACAGATGTGGGAAACCACAGGTGGCGCCCGACCAGCACACTGCTTTCTTCAGCTCAGTTGCTGTTGGTCCACTGATATCTCCGTGGACTATTACTGCATGTCAGGATCCCTGCTGAAAGAGGCTCAACCATTACTTTACAATTACAATATTATCTTCTCTAAGAAATCTGCAACCTGCATTCAGAACATTAGCTTAGGCCAAGGAGGAGTCTCTTCACCCCTGTTCTTCTCAGCTGTATGCTTTCCTTTTCTTTAAAGTCACCCAAAAGCTGTTATGCTGATGACATATTCTTGGATTTTTCAGTCCCTTCCAGCAATGTCAGCTTTTTCAATTGATCGTGTAGGGCTGAACAACTGATTGACGATTTCCTGGATTATATTGAACTTTTGGTCTATATGTCAACCTCTCGAAGACCAAGTGTCTACCATTTGCTACTTCAACAATATCTCCTCTATCCTATGAATAGAATCCAATCTAAATTAATTCCCTCTGTAAAACCAGATTAAATTCTTAGGCATATATCTGGATTCCAAACTTCTCTTCTCAGTCCACTGCACAAAGCTTAACAGTCTACTAATCTAATAGTAATTTGGTTTATGAAGTGCAACCTTGCTCTCATTCATAATTCAAACATTATACAAGAATATTTTGCTATCTATATCTCACCTCACTTTATGCATCACTAATCTGTCCCTCAACCTATTATGTCGGCTGAATATTTCCTGATCAAATGGTTAAATGCCAGGAGAATGAAAAGGACCTGGGGGTAATTGTGCAGGCAGATATGAAGTTTTCTGAGCAGTGCAGGTGGGCTGCAAGAGTAGCTCATGGTGTCTTGTCAATGATGTACAGGAATTTTTCTAACAGGGATAAGGAGGTGATTATTCCCTTGTATAAGGCAATGGTCAGGCCACACCTGGAGTTCTGTATACAGGTCTGGAGGCCTCATTTTAAGAAGGATGTAGAGCTGCTGGAACGAGTACAGAGAAGGGAAACAAGATTAGTGAATGGAACAAAGGGTTGTTCTTACGAAGAAAGGCTGAAGTTTTGCAAATTACAATGTCTGGAGACTAGGCACCGGCGAGGTGATCTGTGATAGAGATGTATAAAGCCTTGAATGGTTTGAGCATGCTCAATGCCAATGGGATTCTTCCTCTTGCTCAGAATAATCACCTGAGAGGGTATAAATTCAAATTGTGGAAAGACAGATGTAGGATAGATGTGTGGAAATTTGCCTTTAGCCTGTGGGTAGTTGGTTGGTGGAACAGACTTCCATCCTTTGTTGTGGAAATTGATAGCCTAAATAAATTTAAGGCTCAGCTGGACAGGTATTTCGAATGGATGGAGGGGTGAAATGGGAGTGGTTTTTGTGTTTGTTTTTTTTTTTTTTTTTTGCTGATGCTGCATAAGCTTGCTTTTTTGCATGATATGCCTCTACTAATGCTAATGCCAAGCTTGAACATCCTGTTCTGTCATCTCAATATCAGCTATACCAAACAGAAATAGTACCTCTTACTGTTCGTTGTCAATACAAAGTGATTCAGTGTCTTGTAACTGTACACATTGGGCAAAGTGACTTCCTAACATCTGGAAATTCCTGCAGTGGCGAATTCCACTTGAGCCAACCAGATCACTCAGTTTCTTCAGTTCTAACTCTTCTAATAAACAGATTTGGCTCAAACTTTTAATTTTGCAAACCTGTTATCTCTAGTTTCATTGAGCTTGTCACATTTTTATTTTATTCCTCTATTAAAGCCACCCTCACCTATTTTATATTTCATTATCACTCAAATTATGTAAACTTCCGTCTAACTTGGCTGTACTAGAGTAATGCCTTTATTTTATTGGATGGCAATAAATGATTTTATATGTATATAGAAGAACCTTGACACTTGTAATATTACCTTTCTTCATCAGTCCCTGATTAGATATTTATAGCACTAAATTTTATTTTTAATATTATTAGAGTTTTTATGAAATTCCCACCTTTTTAATGTTAAGTATTTCTTAATCAGTACTGTATATTATATTTTAACATGTCTTGTAGGATATGATGCAGGTAATAATTATAAATGATAAAAATGGCATTTTTTAAATAAAATAACTGTATTAAATGGCATAATAATAATTAATGATAATGGACAATAAGCACTAAAAATATACAAGGTGTGGCTATTAAATAACAGGACTCTTGCAATAAAATAAATATAATGAAATATTTCGTACCTTACAAGTTAATCCCCTTCAAAATCATTTACCTGAACGGTTTTCTGAATGTGTTCCCTTAAATACTCTTTTCAGTTTAGGGAAGGGAAAAAAGTCACAAGGAAGTAGGTGTGCCAAGTAGGGTACAAGGTTTTGCATTTTGACCAGAAACTCACAAACAAAGAGTATATTGTGTGCTGGAGCATTGCATTGATGGAGCATCCAACCATCCTTCCACAATTCAGATCTCCTTCTTCGAATTTTCTCATGCAGCCTTGTCAGAACAGCCATAATAATTCCTTTAATATCGAAGAAAAGAAACATGGTTTTTATTTTTTCTATTGACATTTTTGCTTTTTTTTTTTTTTTTTTTTTTGTGTTCCATTGAATTGACTTCCTTTTAGTTTCCGGGTCATACTCGAACAGCCAATTTTCACTGCAAGTAATTTCAGTACTCAGAAAGTCTGGATTTTCTTCAATTTTTTTTAAAAACATCTTCACAAACTTGGAGCCTCCTCATACTTTGATTTTCATTCAAAATTTTTGGCACCTTCTTGGTACACACTTTTCTCATGCCTGAATTTTCAATTAAACTTTGTCCAACTGTTTCTTTGTCCATATTGAGTTCTGATGCAATTGTAATGCTTAAACAACAATCACTTGTAATCAGTGTCCTTACCTGGTCCATATTTTCATCAGTTTTCATGGATACCAGACAGCCTGGTTGTTCATCACATTCTCTTCCTTCTAAAAATCTTTTTATGCCTTTCAAACATGTGATCCATTAACATATAGTATCCTTCCTGTAAACGTGACGTAACAACATAACTTTCAGTTGGTGTTTCCTTTAGTTTTGTTAAAAATCAGAAGTTAATTCAAGAGGTTCATGAATGGCACAAACGTGATTTGTTTGTGCCATTTTTTTTCAGAAACTGCAAAAACACAAGGTAATGTAAACCTGTCTCACTGCAAAGCAAACGAGCATGTTGGAATATGTCTTGGCAAACAACTATAGAAAGGTTCAAGGTGAATTGCTGTGCCTTTGTTTCACAGGTGGTGCTTGGTGTGTAGTGGCTGTGCATGCAATCTCATTATTTAAGAGCCACACCTCATATGCACTAAAATGCTATTACATGCAATAATTTTTTACAAATTTCACATATTTTTACAAACAATTTTACATATATTACCAGTTTATCACAATTGAATCAAAATTCTTTTGTATTCAGTATTTAAAAATAAAACCAGTTATAAATTTCTGAATAAGGATCATTTTAAAACTTGCATGTAGAATAACCTTTGTTATAATTTATAATAAACAACAATTACGGTATAGTTTAGGGCTAAAGCCTTGGGTTACGTAAATAGTTTAACTAATGTACAAGTTAGTGCACTTGCACCATTTCTGTACGTAGCCAGAAATTTAACTACATATGTAGTTATAAATTGGCATCATTAAGTATATATCATATTGTGAATACCTTCACGAATTGCCATGCTATTGCACTACCTCGAATAAGTAATGCTTCACCATAGGAGAAGACTATTGTTACTTATTCTTAGTGGATACCATCACCCATGCGGCACCATTTTGGAGCTTATTGGCTCCTCATCAGTGGGTGGGTGGGCAGGTACCCTGGTGTTGCAATGATGACAACGTTATGAAGTATAAATCCACAATATGAGAGATGCCTCATGGTGTGGAGTAATTTAGATTATGGTATAGTTTGTTATAATTTAGATTATGGTATAGTTTGTTATAATTTAGATTATGGTATAGTTACGTAACCCGAGGCTAAAGCCTTGGGTTAGGTAAATAGTTTAACTAATGTACAAGCTAGTGCATTTGCATCATTTCTGTACATAGCCAACTACATAAGTAGTTATAAATTGGCATCATTAAGTATATCTCATATTGTGAATACCTTCAGAACGAGTTGCCATGGTATTGCACTACCACGAATAAGTAACGCTTCACCATTGGAGAAGGCTATTGTTACTTGTTATTGTCAGGCGTTATTGTCACCTTGAGTACTGTATACAAGTCTGGAGGCCTCATTTCAAGAAGGATGGTGAGCTGCTGGAACGAGTACGGAGAAGGGCAACAAGATTAGTGAATGGAACAAAGGGTTGCTCTTACGAAGAAAGGCTTAAGTTTTGCAAATTACAGTGTCTGGAGGCACCGGCGAGGTAATCTGATGGAGGTGTATATAAAGCCTTGAATGGTTTGAGCATGCTCAATGCCAATAGGATTCTTCCTCTTGCTCAGAATAATCACCTGAGAGGGTAAAAATTCAAATTTAGGAAAGACAGATGTGCGGAAATTTGCCTTTAGCCCGTGGGTAGTTGGTTGGTGGAACAGACTTCCATCCCTTGTTGTGGAAGTTGATAGCCTAAATCAATTTAAGGCTCAGCTGGACAGGCATTTCGAACGAATGGAGGGGTGAAATGGGAGTAGTGTGTTTTTTTTTTTTTTTTTGGCTGATGCTGCATAAGCTTGCTTTCTTGCATCATATGCCTCTACTAATGCTAATGCTAAATACGTATTCTCATCGATGGTAACTGCTAAGAATATGTAACAGTAGTCTTCTCCTGTGGTGAAGCATTACTTATTCGAAGTAGTGCAATACCATGGCAATTCATTCTGAAGGTATTCACAATATGACTTAATGATACCAATTTATAACTACTTATGTGATTGGCTATGTACAGAAATGATGCAAATGCACTAACTTGTACATTAGTACACAACAATATATTTTTCAATGTAGTCCCTTATAAATCTGTGGTGTCTATCATCCAAAATCAACAATTTTTCCACATTGACAAAAGTGACTGGGCTATTCAAAAAATAGAGCCTTGTAAGGCTCTACTTGAAATGGAAGTTCGTGTTCACATTGACAAATGTGAACATGAAATTGTTCACAATTTTGTTAACAAAGTCATTATTTTCTGTAAAATACAAATCAATACTGTAGTTCATTTTTAAAAGGTTATAAAATTTATTTCTTCTTTTCTCACCTATGCCTCCATGGATGTCGAAATTTCTAAATGAACTTTCTCTACCTCTTAAGTTTCAGTTTCAGCTACAGACTTAGGTAACCAGGCAAAATGAGTTGCGATGAACAGCAAATGTTTTTTAACAAAAGAATCAGAAAAAATTAACTTCACAGTGTACCAAAAACTGCTGCAGCATCCAAAGAATCAACAACTTTTTTTGGCATAAAAAATTTCACATAACCACATTCCCTGCCTTGTCAAACTAGCTCTGGTGGAATTGGAGGGCAAGGTTGCATATCTCTGTAAATAACCTATGTAAGCCATAAGCTAAGCCAGTAAGATTATGGGTATTAGATTTGGATAGAAAACTTGTAAGCCAGAAGCTACTTTTATCATATACTGAGCATTGTCACTAATAAAACTGCATATTTTTACCTTGGTTCAATTTTCAGTTTAGCCATAATAACTGCAAAGAATCACTCACAAATATAGCAAATGTGGGCAGTTCATGTTTGCAGTTATTATGGAGAAGGTTCTCAACCCAATTTCCTACATACTAAGTGCACAATGTAATGACCACAACCATGTACCATCCCAGTGGCAAAACATTGGGATGGCACATGGGATGGTCAAATTTTGCTGTTTGTCAATACTGTAGAAAAGAATGCATTTTATCTTGATAAAATAATATCATCATAACCATCATTAAGATAATTAATTCTTTGTCAATGTAGATTTATTGGAATGTTTCAATTAATAAAATATTGATTTAAAATTATAACTTATTGAAAGGTGTATTGCTGCTTATCAGGGTAAGGCAAATTCTTTTATGGCTAGGGTAAAAGTAATTGATCAAGCAGTTTTCCCTTGCTATGTTACCCCCACCCCCTCCACAATGTGTGTGATGTTTTTAGCACATCATATTGATCAATCTTAATTGTATGGAATATCATCATATTGATCAATCTTAATTGCATTATTTTCACAAAAAAATACTGCTGTGCTTAGTAACATTTTTTCCATCATCAGTGATCCGTGAATTCTAGGTTCAACAGCAGATTAAATTTTTTGGCATTTTGAATGAAAGCATGAGGTACTAGCTGATTATTCTGTAAATACTTTATTGCAAAACTGAACTATTATGTTACACATTTAAAGACTACTTTCATCCTACATCATTCATAGAAGAGAGGTTAAACCAAAATACTACACACGTTAGTATTAGTAGTGGCAAATGATGCAAGAAAGCAAGCTGACACAGCATCAGCAGGTGGGGGAATCCCACAACACTTGTCCATCCCCCTTTAAAATTTGTCCAGATCCTCCCTGAGTCTATTCAAACTACCTACTTCTACAACACCAGATGGAAGTTTATTCCAACAATCAACTATCCATTGGCTGAAGGCAAATTTCCACACATTCTTCCTCAATTTAAATTTATGCTCCCACGTGCATTGTCCGAACAAGAGAAAGAATGGCATTAGCATGGCACATGCATCATGTGCCATGCTAATGCTGATCATCAGCTAGAGCAGGGGTGGGCAACTTTTTTTGTCAGCGGGCTGAATGAAATTTTTGTATCATGATGCGGGCCGGTTATTTGGTTTTTGGTTTTTTTTTTTTAGGAGCATTAGCAACTAAGGCCATATTGCTCCTGGATGTGCGGTGGTCATTCCCTGACCTTTCCGCATCCTCCGTATTTGGTGGTGACAGGCTTGAAACCCGGTCTAATCAAGAAGCGTGTGCTGCGCACTGCTGCTCCTTCCCACCTGGCTACGGAGGCGCCATGCGGGCCGGAATAGATTGAACGATTCAATAAAAAAAATCAGAACCTAAAAAATGTTATATTACTTGAATTACCAAATTATTAATGTATTTTTAAAAAAAATATCTGAATGTCTAAGTATCATTGAAAATGCGGCATTCGGCATCAATTTTTCTTTTTTTTTTTTTAATTGGCTCATTTTATGGGCTATAAATTATATTAAATTAAAAATTGTAATAATTAGAAAAGGCATAAAACATAAAATATCTCGCACCAATATTATTTTTTTCAATAAGAAGTCAAACCCAAAGGAACTTCGTTCGATCGATGCTACAATAATAATTAGGAAATAACTCTTTGATGCTGCGTAGAATCACTTGGTTACTGTTGTACTGGCCGCGATTCCCGATTGAACCGAATTAAGCCGAACGTTTACGGCGAGTGTAGTCAGGTATGGATTTTCTATATTTATGCATTTACCGAGGGGGCCGGATTCAACATCGTCGCGGGCCGGCTGTTGCCCACCCCTGAGCTAGAACATCAACCAAAAAAAAAAAAAAAAAAAAAACACACACACACACCCTTCACCCATCCACTTGCTCCAAATGTTTGTCTAGTTCTGCCTTGAATATATTTAAGCTATCAACTTCTACAATGACATATCGAAGTTTGTTCCAGATCCCATCCACCCCAGGTGCCTTTCTTGTGTTTATCTTCAACAATTTCTCCTCCACTTTGCTCTCAGTTATTACAAGATTATCTAGCTTACTGCCAGAGTTAAATACACCTCTGGCATTCCCCTCGCTGAATAACTCCTCATGTGTGAATGTCGATGCAAAATATTCATTTAGTTTGTTAGCTACCTGAGCAGGATCATCAACAGTTGACCCATCGATATCAAGTGGACCAATCTGATTCATCCCCTTCCTTCTAGAGTATACATAAGTAGAACTCTTTGCTGTTTTTCTTTGCATCATTTGCCAAAGATTTCTCGTAATCTGCCTTCGCCTGCCTAACCTCCTTTGTTACAGACCAGCTTATGTCTATTGTAGCCTTCTGTGTCACATGTTAATTTATATGTATCCCATGCATATTTCTTCTCTGTCACATGTCTAATTAGTTCATCTGACATCCATTTAGGCCTAAATCTTGAACAATATTTCTTTGTTGGTATGAAAAGCCTAGTAGCTTCCAAGATTAATTCTTTGAATGCTTCCCATTTTGAATTTGCTGTTGGTAACATCATCAGTTGGTCCCACCGTATAGAATTTAAATACTGTCTCAGACCACCGCAGTCACCTTTACGAAAGCAAAAACCCTTCCCTTGACCCCTGACGGTAGTTACTTCTTTGAGTAAATCCCACTTCAGCACACTGTGATCACTGCCACCTAGTGGTTCCTTTATCTGCAGATTCTTGATGCATGAAGAATCACTACTGATAATCAGATCAAGAGTATTACTCCCTCTAGTTGCCTCCCAAACATGCTGCTGTAGAAAACAATCATCCAATAAATCCACAAAAGCCTTGCTAGTGTGTGAGTGACCAACCCACAAATTCCTGTCAATATCCAGGAAATTAAAATCCCCCATTATAAGACACTCTAATTTACTAGCTCACTCTATTTCTCTGTATAATTGCTCATTATACTCATCAGATTCATTAGGCGCCTATAACACACACCCCTACTCTCATTTTTCCTTTCCCAGTGCGTATGTCACACCAAACAGACTCATCATTGCATTGTCCACCCACATTAGTTGGGTGCACTTCCTTAGATTTTGTGTTTCTTAACTAACAGGATAACCCCTCCTCCCTTCCTGTCTATCCTTTCTGTACACATTGTACTCCCCAAATCCCAGTTCTGCACTGCTTATGTCTGTGTGACACCATGTCTCTGATATCCCAACAATATCTGCCTTTGATGTCTTGACTAGCACTTCAAGCTCATCGAATTTATTAACTATACTCCCAGCATTGGTGTACATGCAAGTATACATGCACCTGTTTCTACTCTTAGTTATCTTAACACAGCCCATGTATTTACTTGTTCCACTATGACTCCGGCCAGCCTGGAAATTCCCATTGCCTTGCTTTCCAGGCTGCTGCTCAATTGCATTTCAATAGAAGTAGTGCAAGAATCATTTTTACCTCTGCTAGTGGCTACTGTTAATCTATTAGTCCATGTATCCCCCCAAGCTAGCAGTTTTCCGACCCATTTAACTCTGCCTCGATAGCATCAGCATATATTCTTGCACCCTTTCTATTTAAGTGTATCCCAACCCTGTAGAAGCAATCTCTTCTGTTAACAAGCACAGACAAGGCTGAGAAAAATTCTACAACTTGAGCCTTGCACAATCTCTCCAGGGCAGAATTGATTGACAAGGCTCTCATCAAATACTCCCTCCTGTCGTGTCTGGGCAAAATTGTAGACACTTTCAAATTCAACCCTAACTCACAGGTTTTTTTCAGCATTGTCTTGTACTTGTTAAGTAATTCTGCTGGTCTCCTACTCTTCATATCATCAGTGCCAACATGTACAACAATATCACCCTTTGTTCCCTCCCTTAAAGGATGATATCTACCCTACAACGTGATCAACCTTTGCCGCTAGAAGACACCCTATTCCTATTCCGTCTATCCTTTTTGCACAATATGTTCCCCGTTTCCCTGACAATAGAGTCACCTACAACAACTAGGTCCTTTGAGACCAGCGCATTCTGGGGGTTGCCGCTGTGTTGCACGATGTTCAACTGCAAGCTCTGGCATTGATGTGGGCAGCTGAGAGATTGATGGGCCCCTCAATTTAAATTCTTCGAGAGCATCCACCCTGTCCTTCAAGCTCTCATATAAGCCCATAACAATGCCGAGTTGGCACCTGATTTCCTCACACTCCTTACATTGCGCACACACAAAGACATTCCCCTTGGCAATATCATGTCCTGTTCCTGATTGTCCACAAACATCAAACAAGCAGTGCATTTCAACAGACTGTGATTCAGAGGACAACTGCCCCCCCATCCCTCAGTTCTCCCCTGATCCACAGCGCTTCCACTAGTTTGAGACTTTTGCTTTGCTGCTCTGGTCTGAGTCATGATTTCTATTCAAGTTCAATAAAATTCCAATATAAAATATAA
Source organism: Mastigoproctus giganteus (assembly GCF_048544385.1). Taxonomy (NCBI): domain Eukaryota; kingdom Metazoa; phylum Arthropoda; class Arachnida; order Uropygi; family Thelyphonidae; genus Mastigoproctus; species Mastigoproctus giganteus. The sequence goes on along the minus strand of NC_143579.1, from coordinate 143,156,471 downwards.
CCCTAAACCTATATCCCAATGCGGTTATAACACTATATATATATATATATGTATTTCGGTATTGAATATTATCTCCGAGTTACGTTATATGACTTTCTTATCCTCTGTCAACTTATATGTATTAATTTGTGATGTTACGTTTGTAATAACTAGGTTGGTATATTTATTTAGTTAAAAAAGTACAATTCAATTGACAATGAAATTTAATAAGATTAATAAATTTTACTGATTAACTGATACTACTATACTCTCTATCTAGTTTTCCATTAAACCTTATGCTATCTAGTTTTCCGTTAAACCTTACGCTAGCACATGTATCGTATAACAATGGCGGCAAGTTACGAACGGTTAATCTACGGACACGAGGTATTATTTACTTTCCAAATCACGCTATCTAAATTCAAAATAAACCACGGAGCTTGACTAGGTCTATAAGCTACTTACAGAAAATAATTTAATGTAACAATTAAGTCAATAAAGTGGCTAAATATAATTAAAAACTTTTCATTCGTGGGAGCTGCAAAACCTGTCCACACGTGGATTTGATGCCCTTACCGATACTAAGTAATAACCTAAAAAATCTCTATCTAAATTCAATTTAAACTAAAGTATTGTTACTAGGAATATAAAGCAACTCTAAAAATAAATCAATATGCCAATTTAAGTCAATAAAAAGCAAAAACTTCTCTAATTGCTGGAGCCATAAAAACTTTGCCTGTTCGCCTTTATAATGAAATTGTCTTAATTAACTTGTACTAATGTTATTAGCAGTCATTACACAAAAACTACAAGTATTGGGGGAAAAGAACACATTTGAAATCAGCTTGCAAAACTGGAAATGGAAAAAAAAAAAGTTTCATTTTGATGACCAGTATTATCTTCTTTCCATTTAAAATTCTGCCTCATTACGTATGTCAAATGGTTAAGTGCAAAAATTTCCTATGTGATAGTTTACTCAACAATCATATCATCCCCGTAGGTACCTACCTGGTATTCATACACTGAAACTTGCAAAATTCAATTCTCCCTTATTAAGAATATCCTTAACTAGTCTCATCATTTTTCTCAATACCCTTACAATAGTACACATCTCTCCTAAAATGGGATCTCCAAGCTTATATGCAGTATTCAAGATGTGACCTAACAATTTTTACGTTTTTTTTTTTTTGTTTCTATGAGAACCACAAACACAAGAGGTATTAGAACCTACAGTACTTAGTACCGTGCTTGGGTTGGAGGTTGAGAAGACGAAAGAAGATATTTGTTCACATTAGACTTCAAATTCTGTAGACTGTAATTTTCAGGAAATAAGTATGAAGGAAAATTGTTCCAGAAAACGGAAGTTGAAGGAATAAATGAGGAAGATAAAAAGTTGGTTCTGTGCGTTTGAAGTTGAACAGTAAATGGATGTTGGCATGTGGTGGTGGAGTTCGAACTGTTTTGAAAGAGAGCAGGAATTATAGAAGCCAATTCAGAAGAACAGTGCTCATGGAAGTATTTGTAGAAAAGGCATGCAGCAGAATTTTTTTTTTTTTTTTTTTTTTTTCCCGTTAGTTATTGGCGCATCGGCTTCTGTGGCCATAATGCACCTCGCAAAGTTTTTGCATTTTACTGTGATCCAAGCCCGAGGCGGCATTCGAATCTGCAACCTTTGGGTTGCCAGGCAGGCACTTTACCCACCTGGCTAGCCCGGTCGGCCCATGCAGCAGAAACAGTACGTCTATGAGACAGAGTCTGTTAGAGAGGAGTTATTAATTTTCAGGTGGTAGATGACTTTCATCAACCGTTGAAATACCACCACTTTGCTTATTGGAGGCTTGAAGTGGTGAAACCCATGTTTAGTCTCTAGAGCAAAGTTTCCGGCATCCCCCGCTCCCCATACTTCTCCTTCAACCCATGCACGGTACTAGGTACTATAGGTTTTGCTCTAGTTCTCATAAAATAAAAAATAAAAATAAAAAATTAACATAACTGCCTCTTCTGATTGGAATCTAGAAGCCTGAGAGACGGTTTTGGTGGCACTGCCCCAGATGTGAAAATGATATTCCATGGTAGGGCAGATTTGAAATTTGTACAGAGTGAACAGCTGTTTAGAAGAAAAGTAATGTCAAGAGCAAAAGAGAAAACCAAGTTTTTTGGAGATTAGAAGTCAGGGTAATCCCCCAAAAGAGATATATCACCATGCCTATAAATCAGAGTGTCACCAAAGATAAGCATAGGAGCTGAAGAAATTCTTTTTGAGAGATATAAGGCAAGACTGAGTTTTAGAAGGATTGAAATCAACTAAGTTGCCTTTGCCCCACTTAGCCCCACCAGGAGAATTACCTGGAGATCGGCATTTAAGGAATTGGTAGCGAATATTCGAGAAGTTGAAGCTGATTGAGCTGATCATCGGCAAAACTATGGATAGGATTTCCGGTCAAGGGAAGAAGGTCATTAATATACAAGAGGACAAGAATGGGAGAAAGAACTAAACCTTAGGGACACCAGCATTAGTGGAGAAGTTAGAAGACAGAGAACCATCTACCATCACGTTCAGTGAATCAGAGAGAAAACTGGATAACCAATTACAAAAAAAAGTTGGCAAACGATAAGATGGAAACTTGTTCAGAAGTCCTTTAGGCCAAATACGATCGAAAGCCTTTGAGATGTCAAGAGCAACTGTTTGTGTTTCACCGAACTTTTCCATTCAATCTGTCCATAAATGGGGAACATAAACCAGAATATCACCAGTGGATCGACATTGATGGTATCCATACTGGAGATCGTTGATCAGACGGAAGGATTCTTGGTAGTTTAAAAGTTGGCGGTTAATTGATTCCTCCATTATTTTAGAAAGAGTAGAAGTAATTACAATGGGTCGATAATTGGATGGGAGGGATTTGTCACCCTTTTTAGGATCTGGTTGGATATGAGCAAATTTCCAAGCAGAAGGAAAAACACCTTTGGAATAAGAAAGTGAAAAAAAGGTGGCAAAGAACAGGAGTAAGTTCAGGAGCACAGGTTTTGAGAACAAGTGGAGAAATAACATCGGGACCTGGAGCTTTCTTAGCATCAAGATTCGTCAAAATCGTTTTGACGGAAGACCACAGGAGGCATTGAATGGAGCATGTTGGGAGGTGTTTTGCCAAGATCATTAATACATGAGTTGGAAGAAAAATGGGATGCTAGCAGACCAGCTTTATCCTTGGCTGAAGTGACAATAGAACCATCTGGTTTTGACAGAGGTGTGAGCAGAGATGGGCAAAAGTTGTGGCCAATAGCTTTGGCAAGAGACCAAGAATGTTCGTCTACCATTAGGGCAAGAAGCAAGTTTTCTACTCTTAGCCTGTTCAAAATCTAGTTTGGACTGAATAATAACTGCTGTAGAATTGTTGCGAGCCTTGGTGTAGGTAGAAACTGAAACATTGGAAACAAGCCAATTATGATAGGCAACATTCTTCTCTTGAACAGCCCTAGCATATTTATTGGAAAACCAAGGTTTAGATAGATAAAGGACGAGATTTTAAAGTGGAGTGTGGAATAAAGGATTCCATTCCTACAAGAATAATTTCATTGACACGATCTGAGAAAGCAAAGTTTTGAAACAGTAACCCGACCAAGGAAAAGAAGAAAAGAAATCTTTCAGGTCATCCCATTTTACATTCTTGTAATGCCAAACAACACAAGGTTAGGAATAGCCATGAGATAACAGCTCCATTGGAGAAGAGCCACTCATCAAGTTGTGATCTGTGGTGCCTAAAGGACCACTCGCTTTGAACATGTACTTAGAAGGGTTGCTTGTGAGAAAAATATCAAGCGTGCTGGCTGTATGTTTAGGATTGTCCAGTATTCTTGTAGGTAAATGAACAATCTGTGCTAGGTCATTAGTAATTGCAAAAGCCTCAGCATCTCGATCAGTTATTACAAAATCATTTAACTCCTGTTAGAGTTTCATTAGTAATTGCAAAAGCCTCAGCATCTCGATCAGTTATTACAAAATCATTTAACTCCTGTTAGAGTTTGATAAACATCTGGCCCTCTCCTCCTTGAATAACTCATGTGTGAATGTAGATGCAAAATACTCATTTAGTTCAGCAGCTATCTGAGAATAATCATCTACAGTCAAACCATGGACGTCAAGTGGACTAATCTGATTCATCCCCTTCCTTGTAGAGTTTAAATAAGTAAAGAAGTCTCTGCTGTTTTTCTTTGCATCCTTTGCCAAAGATTTTTCATAATCTGCCTTCGCTTACCTAACCTCCTTTGTGACTTGATTACAGACTAGCTTTTATCTACCATAGGCTTCTGTGTTACCTTACAATTTGTGTGCATCCCATGCATTTTTCATCTCTCCCACAAGTCTTATTAGTTCATCTAACATCCATTTGGGCCTAAATCTAGAGCAGTATTTCTTAATTGGAAGAAAAAGCCTACTAGCTTCCAAAATTACTTCCTTGGATGCTTCCCATTTAGAATTTTCTGTTCGTAACATCATCAGTTGGTCCCACTGTATAGAACCTAAAAAAAATTCTGAGACCACCGTAGTCGCCTTTACGAAAGCAAAAACCTTTCCCTTTACCCCTGATGGTAGTTGCAACTTTAAGTAGATCCCACATCAGTACACTGTGATCACTTCCACCTAGTGGTTCTTTTATCTGTAAATTCTTAATGCATGAATAATCACTGCTGATAATCAGATCAAGTGTTACTCCCTTTTGTTGTCTCTCTAGCATGCTGCTGGAGATATAATCATCCAATAAATACACAAAAACCTTTCTAGTGTGTAAGAGACCAATCCACAAGTTCCAGTCTATATCTGGGAAGTTAAAATCCCCCATTATAAGACACTCTGATTTACTGGCCCACTCTATTTCTCTGTATGATTGTTCATTCTACTCATCACAGTCATTAGGCCTATAGCAAACTCCTACTCTCATTTTTGCTTTCCCAGTGCTTATGTCATACCAAACTGACTCAACATTGCACTATCCTTCTATGCCAATTGGATGCACTTCCTTAGATTTTGTGTTTCTTAACTAACAGCATAAACCCTTCTCCCTTCCTATCTATCCTTTCCGTACACATTGTACTCCCCAAATTCAAATTCTGCATCCCTTATATCTGAGTGGCACCACATCTCTGATATCCCAACAATATCCACCTTTGATATCTTAACCAGCACTTCAAATTTGTCAAATTTCTTTACTAAACTCCTAGCCTTGGTGTACATGCAAGTATACATGTGCCTATTCTTCTCTTAGTTACTCTAACACAGCCCATGTATTTACTTGTTTCGTGACTCCCAGCAGTTTCTGAAATCCCCAGCAACTTGCTTTCCGGGCTGCTGCTCATTCCAAAAAGAAGGAGTGCAAGAATTATTTCCACCTTGGCCTGCGGCTACTGTTAATCTATTGGTCTGTGAATCTCCCAAGCTACCAGTTTTCCGACCCACCTAACATTGCCTCGATAGCATCAGCAAATATTCTTGCACCCCTTCTATTTAAATGTATCCCATCCCTGTAGAAGCAGTCTCTCCTGTTAACAAGCACAGACCACAATGAGAAAGATTCTATCCCACTAGCCTTGCACAATCTCTTCAGGGCCGAATTGATTGATAAGGCTCTCATCATATACTCCCTCCTATCATGTCTGGGCAGTATCGCAGACACTCAAATTCAACCCTGACTAGCAACTTTTTTCAATGTTGACCTGTACTTGCTTAGTAAATCTGCAGATCTCCCACACTTAATGTCATTAGTGCCATTTGTACAATGATATCACCTCTTGTGCCCTTAAGAGATGATGTGCTCTACAACGTCATCAGCTTTTGCCTCTGACTACCAAGTAATGATCATTGATTTAATTAAGTGAAGGCACTAGTGAGGATGTTACATACATGGTGGAAGTGAGAGTTCTTCAGTTTCTCACGATCCATGTTTGAGGTAGCACACATCATTACCAGCGAATAAGCTATATGCCTTATAATATCAAGCATTTTTGAAAAAAATTTTTTGTAAACAAAGCCTTATGGTGAATGTCAACAAAAACTTGTTTTTAAAAATTCCTTAATACTATTTGTCCATGTAAAGGCAATTTAAGATAATGAAGTTTTGTGAGTGTGGTTCATTTGGGTATAAGAAACACAAAAGAAGAACTCTTCTTACACATGGCACTTTACTCTAGATTAGACAAACAATTTTGAAGTCGCTAAAAAAAAAAAAAAAAAAATCTCTATTGAAGCTCAGCAGCATTCAAAAGGAATAATCACTTGGTTCAGCTCAATTTACTGTAAATTGATTATACAATGATAGTACTTTTTTAATCTTTTAAAAGATTAAAAAAGCTATCATTGGTTTAAAAGTTTACTTCTCCATGAAGATATTGAAATTTTGGATAAAATTTATTTCACTGACAAAGTGTGGTTTAACTTAATGGTCATAAAGAGTCAAAGTGGCGAATATGGAGTATTGAAAATTCACACGTTTTGCAGAACCCTCTTACATGCCCAAAAAAAAAAATTGGTGTTTGGTATGACATATCTCAAAGGAGGATAGTTGAGTGCATATTTTTTGAACTGTCACTACAGCTTCATTATTCTTGGAAAATGAAAGAGACATCTCAATCCAACAAAATGGGGCGACCTGACATACCGTATGCTCAACCACTGAAATATTACAAGATTTTTTTTGGGATTGAATCATATCACAAGGACTTTGGCCATCTATGTTCCCTGATTTAACACAAGGTTAGACTTTTTTTTATTGGGGTTATTATAGCAGAAAGCTTAGTAGAACAATCTATGAATCAAAGCAAGCACTGAAAATACAATCAGGAGTGTATCAATGACACTTTGCATTATGCTGCATATTATGCAGCATAATGCAAAGAGAAAATTTATGTATTGCTAACAACAGAGGAAACTTCCAGCAACATTTATAAACTGTTATTTACTAATTCTTTTGATAATAAATTGTATTTTCCTTTGGTTGTGTTTGGCTTTACTTTTAAAATGAACACCTTGTATAATAGAATAATCATATCTTTATATCTGCTGGCAAAGTTCCTTTCATTGACAAAACCTCATCAGCTTTCCTAGTAGCCTACTGTTCAAATAACTAACTCAGAAGATTGTATAGTTACTCTCAAATTCTTTTCATTATATACAATCATTAGTTTAGTGATAGGTTCGTTACTCCAGGACTGATATCCAAACACAAGGTTTTGTATTTTTCAGTATTAAATCTCAGCTGCCATTTCTTAGTCCATCCAAAAGTTTATCTGTCTTGTTGAATTAGTATATCCTGATTACTGTTATTAACAACCCTGCCCATTTTTTTCTCATCAGAAAACTTAGAAATTATATTAGAAATACATCAGTATGATTAATGAATATTAGAAACAGTAAGGGATCAAGAACTGAACCCTGTGGAACAGCACTCATAATGAGTGCTGTCCATGAAGAGCAGTGGCCATTTGTTACTCTGTCTACCATACCAGTTAACCATCCCTGGCTGTCTATTATTCTTTCGAAATAAATCAAACCAAAATAAATTTACGTCTTTATTTTATCACAAAATTTCATAAACAACCCACTAGTTTTAAATTCATCACCAGTAATTGCTATAATCCAACAAAGCATTTTTGATAAGTATTGCTATATGTATAATAATAATAATAATAAAAAAACAAAAAAAAAACAACCGTTTTTTTTTTTTTTTGCATTATTATGGGTATATTTAGAACTAACAGCCTCCGTAGCTGAGTGATCAGGAGCTGGAGTGCACGCTCTTTGAGTAGACCAGGGTTCAAGCCCGACTGCTAAATACGGTAAATCTGCCTACCCGCACTGGACCAGTGTGCCAGATTATGGTCCATTTCCCTCAACATGAATTGTTGAAGAGGCTTCCATCCTGCAGTGGGTTGATAATGGCTGCAGTTTACCTTTTTGCCTTTTATTTAGAACTATTTTAGGTTTTTTCTTAGTTAACTGAAATTACTATATTACACAACTTACATAAAATACTCATTGTGAAACGAGTATGTAGAACAATATTGGAAAAAGAAAACACTGGTTTAGGTCCTCAATGTTTTTTCAAGGTGTGTTTCCTTTTCCAATATGCAAACTTATATAACTATCAGAATCCCACAGTGCATAATATGCATTATGGGATTCTGATATGATTTTAGGCAAGATATTATCTTGCTTAAAAAAGGTCAGAAAATTTATTCTTCAGAAAAGGAAAACATATTTGGTTTTTATTAACATTTAAAATTTTCTTTTGACTGTGAGTTACTCTAAATAATGCAAGCTAATAAACTAAACACAGTGGCCAGTATTAAAGCAATGCATTCCACTAAACAGAAAAGATCTGAAGGCATTTTATATAATAAACATAACTAAAGACGATAATGCCTCTAAGAAATATAAACTTTGTCATAATTTGATTTTTCATATAACGTACGCCAAAGGTTTGAGGTGGCCACCTTAATCTTCATTTAGCATTCTGAAATTGTCTAACTGTCTTCTATAAATTTTTTGTATGCCATTACTAAAGAATATTATAAAGGAAAGGTTGTATTTATTTTAAAGGCGATACAAACAGAAGCAAAATAATTTCTAAAGGGAGCTTAGGCATTTCCAACCTGTGTGCCATAAGGCAAACCCAAGAACAGTTAAATTTACAATGGCTAAAATTTATAGAAAAAAAAACACCTTGTCTAGAGGTTAAGATTAATAACTTTAGATGAAGGGATGCAGTTGACTGTTTAAAAACTAATAAAAGAATTAACTGTTTTCTAACCAGTCAAACCTGATCTCTAATTCGTATTGCTTATTGTATTAATACTTGTTTATTAAAGAAAAAAAAAGGCTAGTTTATGTACCATAATTTGTTATTAACATATTATACACAGATTAAATGGCTAATCAGTTGACAGGATATATTTTAAATTGTTTCCTGTTCATAACGATTTTTTGCATTCCATTGTCTGCCTGGCTGTCTATTATTCTTTCGAAATGGCTACAAATTTGAATGTTCCCACCAGTGATTCTGATGAATTGATCAATGCAGTGGACCCTGAAATAAATCCTCTACTTAATCCAGGTTCTTTAATTACTCCTTTCTCAGGAAATAATTCTTATTCTATAGGAGTATTTTTCAAAGATGCTGAGATACTACAGAAAAGAGCAAGATGAGGGTGATTTAGTAGTTGTAATCATTCAACATCTTTTAGGAAAGGCATGGGCCTTTGTAAGTAATTCTCCTTTTTTAAGGATGCAGATTCATATTCGTTATTAAAAAAAACGCCGATTGCTAGGAAATGGAGAATAGCAACTAATCTGAATAATCTTCTTTTTTGTGTGTGCAACATTCAGGTGAATCATCTTTTTCCACAGATTTTTAGCAGAAAAGGACAGATTTCAAAATAGGAAGTAATCAAGCCATTTTATAAGGGAGAATATTTTATAAAGAAGAAAACAAATTCATATGTACTGATCCAAAGAAGCCATAAAGTAAGTAAAAGTTTATGAAGATGATATACAGGTATATTTTCAGTATTACTGTATTATTACTCCTTCCAACAAAGCTCTGAGAAAATGGTGTATTCTTAACTCATCACTAGCCTGACCTAAAATATTATTCTGTTTCAGTGAAGTGAAAATTTCATGCTCCTTTAAGTACATTTCATCTTAAGTTCTCATAGTGTTGCATATTAGCATTAGCATTGGCATATGATGCAAGAAAGCATGCTGCATAAGCTTGCTTTCTTGAAGGAGCAATAATACAGTTGTTTGTTATCCAAGGATCAACATCCACCTGAAGCTGATCAGAGGAAAAGTTTGCCTTATCAAGACTTTTTGGCTCCTAGGGATAGGAATCATGATTTTGATTAAGGGGAAGTTGTGTTTGACACTCCCAAATACCAGGGCAAGGCTTTTTATTTCCCTTCAATTTTTGAAAACATTACAAGTTGACCTCGTAAGATACAATCCTCGACTAGTCCCATCATGGTCGGTCCTCTTTTATGAAGAAATTATGTCATTACAAAGACAGTAGATACCACATTTGGTTCCCCCTTAAGATATTCAATTCAATATAAAAACTTTGGCAGTCCTCTTGATATAAAAGCTCAGGTTGTCTCAGGTCAGGATTTTCTTTTGCAGTCTGAGACCATTTGTGACTTTAGCAAGAAAATGGTATTAATCTCAGGACACATTTCATGTACTATAAAGAATAACAGGTTAACCTGAGACTCCTTCACTCTGTGGAAACTTGAGACATTTGAATGATGAAAGTGAAAATAAACTACACGTGAAGAAGCTGAAATTTCAGAACTATTTCTTTTAAGCAATATCAAGGGGCTGGATTATTGGGCCATCGACATCTTGTAATTTTCTATATATAGTAATTGAGAAATGAAAATGAAGATTTAAAGTTTCATTAGATTTGAAAGATGATAATAAAGTAATAGCACCAAACAACTTTCCATTGGGCAGTTCAGCAAAAAAAAAAAATGTTATAAGGTGCTAATGTATTCTCAAGGCTGGATTTTAATACAAATTATTAACAAATAACCTTAAGGCCACAATATGATTAATACCATATATATATATTTTTTTTTTTTTTTCTTTCAATATGTCCTGGCATTTATGCCTATGCTCCAGGATGCCAAAAATTTGGTACAAAATAAATGAAGTGATGGAAGATCTTATGTTTCCAGGATGACTTACTAGTTTAGGCTGGGACTCTAAAACAATGTAAAAAAATTCTTCAAGAAGTGTTTAATAGATAGTCAGTTTGAATCTCCACATCCAGGTGTAAGTTTTTCATGATGTAAGTATCCTCTCTAGGGCACCATAATCACTAAAGAAAGTATCAAACCTTTAAAGAAAAATCTAGAGGCAATAATTGATCGTGCTCCTTCTGATAACTTAAAACAACTTCATAGTTTTGTTGGAATGGTGAACTACTACAGAAGATTTCTTTTTGACTGTTCTACTATTTTGAAACTTTTTACGACTCCAACAAAAAGAACTAAGTTTATGTGGGAAGTGAACATGTTACATGATCTGTGATGCTTCTGGAAAAACTGTGATAGCTGAGATTGAACAAAAGGATTTGGAGCATTTTTATCCAGAGGAATTAATCATGCACAAAGGGAAAATTTCACCATTGTAAAACAAACACTGGTCATTACTTTTAGCATTGGCATAATTGAGGCATATAATGTAAGAAAAGGCGCCTCCGTAGCCAGGTGGGAAGGAGCAGCAGTGCGTAGCACACGCTTCTTGATTAGACCAGGGTTCGAGCCCGTCACCACCAAATACGGAGGATGCAGAAAGGTCAGGGAATGACCACAGCATATCCCCGGAGCAATATGGCCTTAGTTGCTAATGCTCCTAAAATCCAAATAACAAACAACAACAACAATGTAAGAAAGCAAGCAAACTTATATAGCATCGGCCAAGTTGCTAATGCTCCTAAAATCCAAATAACAAACAACAACAACAATATAAGAAAGCAAGCAAACTTATATAGCATCGGCCAAAAAAAAAAAAAACAATCACTCCAAGTCTTAGTCCAGTTCAGCTTTAAATTTATTTAAGCTATCAACTTCCACAACAACAGATAGAAGTCTCTTCCAGCAATCAACTACCTGTGGCTAAAATCAAACTTCTGCACATCTATTCTACAAGTCTTTCCTCAATTTAAATCTATGCCCCCTCAGGTTAGTAATCTGAGCAAGAGGAAGAATCTCATCAGCATTGAGCCTGCTCAATCCATTCAAGGCCTTGTACACCTCAATGAGATCGCCTCGCAGGTGCCTAGTCTCCAGATGCTGCAACTTGCAGAACTTAAGCCTTTCTTCATAAGTGCAACCTTTTGTTCCTGTCACCAATCTCTTTGTTCTTCTCTGTACTCATTCTAGCAACTCTACATCCTTTCTAAAATGAGGCCTCCAGACCTGTACGGTCTGACCATTTCCTTATCCTCTGCTTGCCAAATCCTCTGCTTGCACTTTCACAATGGTGGAACTGTTAGTTCTCCTGGGTATAACCTCCATGCACAAGTAAATGGTGGGCGACCACCCAGGTGTGAACCAACGTAAGCAGGGGTCGAGGTGTGGCGCCCACACCACATGGAGGAATGTCGCCCCTCTATGTTACCAGGCAGTACTAGGTGGTAGATGACTCTCATCAACCGGTGAAATACCACCACTTTGCTTATTGGAGGCTTGAAGTGGTGGAACCCATGTTTAGTCTCTAGAGCTAAGTTCCGGCCAACCCTTCCCTATCTCTTCCATCATGCAGTATGATTGATGATTTTTGAGGTTATGATGAATGTCGTGGCGAGATCCAATATTCCTTACATTTTGAGGGTACAGCTCTAAAACGGTGTTCACAGGCCGGCCGCTAGATAGTACACCGGACCAAACCTATTGGTAACTCTCTAGGAGGCTTCCGGATCAGCTAGTGAATAATCTTGCTACCGCTACTCTGCCAGATAGTGACTGGAGGGAGTCCGAGCAGTGCGTATGCGGGGAGCATTGTCGAGGCCACATTATGTCAAGGATCTCAGTATATTCTTACCACATGTACGCCACATCCAAAAATTTCATTACTTCATACAGCATGTCCCACCCACTTTTTCTTACTATTGAATACACCAAGAATTGTCAAACTAACAGAAAAAGCTTATCTTCGAAAAGATCTAAACCTCCCAAGCACTTCCTAATTCATTTCACAAATATACATGGTCTCAATTTTAATATCAACGATGTCCATTTCCACTTGCAGTCTGCCAAACCCCATGTACTTTCTCTGACAGAATCTCAGTTATCGGTTGATTCAACTACTGCTCATCTCAGATGCCCAAATTATTCGCTGTATGATTTCTTTCGCCTCAAAGGTGGTACTTGTGCATATGTCCGTTCCGATATTTCCTGTCAGAGACTTGGTAATTTGGAATCTCCTCTTTTTAACCTTCTCTGGCTTAAAATCTCTCTACCTCATTGTGTAAAATTCATCTGTTGTCTCTACCATTCTCCAAACTCCACTAATCATTTGGAGCTCTTTGACTTACTCTCTTTGCAACTTGACTTTATCCAGCTCAGCTTTCCTAGCAGTGAGGTAATTTTCCTTGGTGATTTTAATGTTCACAACTCCAGCTGACTTCCATTTTCTAGTCACACCGACCCAGCAGGTCAAGATGCTGAGGCTTTGGCAATTACTAATGACCTAGCACAGATTGTTCATTTACCTACAAGAATACCGGACAATCCTAATCATACAGCCAATACGCTTGATCTTTTTCTCACAAACAACCCTTCTAAGTACACGGTCGAAGTGCGAGGTCCTTTAGGCACTTCAGATCACAACTTTGTGATTGTCTCTTCTCCAATGGAACTTTAATCTCATGGCTATTCCCAACCTCGTGTTGTTTGGTATTACAAGAATGCAAAATGGGATGACCTGCGAGATTTCTTTTCTTCTTTTGCTTGGTCAGATTACTGTTTTAAAACTTCTGATGTCAACGTTTGCTCAGATCGTGTCAGTGAAATTATTCTTGCAGGAATGGAATCCTTTATTCCATACTCCACTTTAAAATCTTGTCCTTTATCTAAACCTTGGTATTCCAATAAATATGCTAGGGCTGTTCAAGAGAAGAATGTTGACTATCATAATTGGCTTGTTTCCAATGTTTCAGTTTCTACCTACACCAAGGCTCGCAACAATTCTACAGCAGTTATTATTCAGTCCAAACTAGATTTTGAACAGGCTAAGAGTAGAAAACTTGCTTCTTGCCCTAATAGTAGCCGAGCATTCCGGTCTCTTGCCAAAGCTATTGGCCGTAACCTTTGCCCATCTCTGCTCACACCTCTGTCCAAACCAGATGGTTCTGTTGTCACTTCAGCCAAGGATAAAGCTGACCTGCTAGCATCCCATTTTTCTTCCAGCTCATATTAATGATCTTGGTAAAACACCTCCCACCATTCCCAATACGCTCCATTCAATGCCTCCAGTGGTCTTCCGCCAATAGGATATCAGAAGGATTTTGATGAATCTTGATGCTAAGAAAGCTCCAGGTCCCGATGGTATTTCTCCACTTGTTCTCAAAACGTGTGCTCCTGAACTTACTCCTATTCTTTGCCGCCTTTTTTCACTTTCTTATTCCAAAGGTGTTTTTCCTTCTGCTTGGAAATTTTTTCATATCCAGCCAGTTCCTAAAAAGGGTGACAGATCCCTCCCATCTAATTATCGTCCCATTGCAATTACTTCTACTCTTTCTAAAGTAATGGAGAAATCAATTAACTGCCAACTCTTAAACTACCTAGAAACCTTCCGTCTGATCAATGATCGCCAGTATGGATTCCATCAGTGTCGATCCACTGGTGATATTCTGGCTTATGTTACCCATTTATGGACTAATTCAATGGAAAGGTTCAGTGAAACACAAGTAGTTGCTCTTGACATCTCAAAGGCTTTTGATCATGTTTGGCATAAAGGTCTTCTAAACAAGCTTCCATCTTATGGTTTGCCAACTGTTTTTAGTAATTGGTTATCCAGTTTTCTCTCTGATCGCTCACTGAGGATGATGGTAGATGGCTCTCTGTCTTCTAACTTCTCCACTAATGCCGGTGTACCCCAAGGTTCAGTTCTTTCCCCCAGTCTTTTCCTCTTGTATATCAATGACCTTCTTCCATTGACTGGAAATCCTATCCATAGTTTTGCCGATGATAGCACATTGCATTCAACTTTCCATTTTGAGAAACCTTGTCCTGCTCAATCAGCTTCAACTTCTCGAAAATCTGCTACCAAATACTTAAATGCCGATCGTCAGGTAAAATCTCCAGTGGGGCAAAGACAACCTAGTAGATTTCAACTCTTCTAAAACTCAGTCTTGTCTTATATCTCGCAAAAAGGATTCTTCTGCTCCTATGCTTATCTTTAGTGACACTCCGATGTCTAGGCAAAATGTTATATCTCTTTTGTAGATTACCCTGACTTCTAATCTCTCTTGGCACAAGCACATTACAAATATTGCTTCCTCTGCATTTAAAAAACTTGGTTTTCTCTTTCGCTCTCGGCGTTACTTTTCTTCCAAACAGCTGCTCACTCTGTATAAATCGCAAATCCGCCCTGCCATGGAATATTGTTCCCACATCTGGGGTGGTGCCCCCAAAACCTCTCTCTCTCTCAGGCTTCTTGATTCCATTCAGAAGAGGGCAGTTAGGTTAATTAATGATTCATCTCTAACAGAGTCTCTCCACTCGCTGTCTGATAGACATACTGTTTCTGCTGCATGCCTCTTCTACGGATACTTCCATGGGCACTGTTCTTCTGAATTGGCTTCTATAATTCCTGCTCTCTCTTTCAAAACAGTCCAAACACGTGCTGCCACCAGCCAACATCCATTTACTGTCCAACTTGAAACTCACAGAACCAACTTTTCATCTTCCTCATTTATTTATTCAACTGCCGTTTTCTGGAACGACCTTCCTTCATACGTATTTCCTGAAAATTACAATCTACAGAAGTTCAAGTCCAATGTCAACGAATATCTTCTTTCGTCTTCTCAACCTCCAACCCAAGCACGGTACTAAGTATTACAGGTTCTAATACCTCTCGTGTTTGGGGTTCACATAAAAAAAAAACAAAAAAAAACCCACGTGTGAAAAAAGATCTATAAAAATTCCTCACATCATCGACGGGATTCGAACTCAGGTCTTTTCCACCTGGTGTGAGGAGGAGGAGGAGGGTGATTCTATCAACTGTGCTATCCACAACGGCTTCAGTAGTTGTATCATCAAAACCTTCCACCCCCCCCCCCCCTACCGACACAGCAAGTTCTACTATTGCACCGATTCCGTTTTCTGCCGGTTCAACCATATTTGCTGAATGTACTGGCTCTGGCCATACATTTTTCCCCATGCATTTAACGTTTCCAGTTTTACTTCTTTCAGCGATTATGCTATGATTCTGATACAGTGTACAATTGACAGATGTTTCCATGCCTCCATTACTTCAATAGATTCAGAATTAATTTTTTCCAAAATCAGTGGTATCGATTTTCTGATGTAATGAATTTTAAAGGTGGATACAATGCATTGATCTAATGGCTGAATGAAAGAAGTTGTATTAACCTAGTACCACTGTGGCGGTAGGAACATAACTTCAACGTTTAGATGACTTAAATCTTTTGGATGGCCTGGTGTGCTATTAAATAGTAATAAAACTTTGAAATCTAGATTTTTCCACAAGTTTAATAACAGGGATGTCCCAACAAAATAAAATACAGGGATTTCTCAATTTTTTTTTGACAACTGAGTCAACAGCGAGGATTCAAAAAGAGTGGATATGTTGAAAAATTACATCCAACATAATAGCAGGGTTTTCTCCGCACAAAAGCTCAAAAATACCCTGTTATGAGAGGTTTACCGAAATTCTCTAACCGTGTTATATACATACTGCGAGGATTTCCATGTTATATTGTGCAAGGATTTCCACAATTTTTCAATCGTGTTGTAGAAGTACCATGTTATATGGGGGGTTGCCTGTACAATTTGAGCACTATCACCTGCTGATAATCAGATCAAGAGTATTACTCCCTTTGGTTGCCCCTCGAACATGTTGCTGTAGAAAACAATCCTCCAATAAATCGACAAAAGTCTTGTTAGCGTGCAAGTGACCAACTCACAAGTTCCACTCAGTATCTGGAAAGTTAAAAAACCTAATTGCAATTAATTAGGGATTTTAGGGCCAGTAAATCAGAATGTAAAACATTCTGATTTACTGGCCCACTCTGTTTCTCTGCACAACTGTTCATTGTACTCATCAGAGTCATTAGGCCTATAACACACTCCTACTCATTTTCCCTTTCCCAGTGTTTATGTCACACCAAACAGACTCAACATTGCACTGTCCACCCTTGTCAACTGTATGCACTTCCTTAGATTTTATGTGTTTCTTAACTAACAGCATAACCCCTCCTCCCTTCCTACCCTGCCTATCCTTTCTGTACACAATGTACTCCCCAAATTCCAATTCTGCACTGCTTATATCTGTGTGATACCACGTCACTGATATCCCAACAATATCTGCCTTCCCTTACATAAGATGAAAAATTTTCTAGGTGGTCAGAGAATGTATGTGGGATCTGATCTGATTATATGCTCCTCACTATCAACTGGTGTCTCTTGACCATTATACAGCCACACGATAAGTAATCAGCATCATTATTTTTGTGACCAGGTTGGTATGATAACCGAAGATCCTCGTGGGAATTGGAAATTCATGAATGTGATCTACAGTTATCATACCAACCCTGTCACAAAATCATTGTAATTGATAGTAATCAGACAAATGGTAAATTTTCTCAAGCAGCTGAAAAGCAAATTTCTGCAAATGGAGCTGTAAGTGTTAGGACTATTCCTAATCAAATAAAATTGCACTAGGAATAAACACAATGTGAAGGATAGAAAAGGTTAAAAGGATCTTCACATGTTACTTGTAGGCAACACAATTAATATATTTTATATAAGATAGTCAAAAGGGTTTGGAGGTTAACAAACTTTTTGTTACATATGGATATTTGAAATTATGCGATTGTGTTCAGTGAATCAAAAAATTTAATTCTTTGTTATGAGTACAATTGATCCTTGTTTAAGGCACCATGTGTGTGTTTCAAAAAACAGAGCTTATTAGAAATTTGTGCTGTAGCATACATATTTTCTAATAACAATTGTTTCATAAAAGCTATAAACTGATATACTTACCCATTTTCAAACTTATTTTTATCATTACATATTATGCTTTGATTCATAAATAGCATTAAAACTCAAATGTTATTAAATAAAAATTCATTGAATTAAAATATACATGAGAAATACTGTTTCATTTTTGATGGCTAATTTTTTGATCAGAGGAAGGGGGAGCACATCTTGCTGTGCTGGGCCAGTTTTTTTTTATGTGAAACATCTGTGGCAGCACTAGAGTAAAATTAGTTGATAACAAAATTTTCTTACGGTAACAGAAATGATGCAAATGACTCTAATGATGCACTTCCTAAATGGCATTAACGATGCTAACTCAGTCACTAACGTTGATTTGGTAGTGTAAGCAGTTGATTCCGTACAGTAAGTTCATACTAAGGTACAGAAATGACTTCACTTCCTAAATTATACTAAATCAGTAACTAACATTGATTTGGTAGAGTAAGCAGTGGATAGTAATATTATGCAAGAATAAAAGCTTCGAAGCTGCCAAAGAAGCCTCTCGTGTCGAAAAGGAACAAGTTCTGAAACATGGATTATGAAAAAAAAAATACAGACTTTAATAAAATATGCTTCTCAAGATTTTGATCAACATCAACTTTCTAAGTAGCATAAGTAAGTACCTATGCTACTACCTTGAATCAAAACCATTTAAATTTAAATGGTTTTGATTCAAGAACACAACAATAAAACAATAACTTGTTGCAGACGTCATACTAGTCTACAAATGGATTTCGCTAACTATCAAACTGTAAAAATACCTATAAAAATATTTCGAAGATGGCTAAAACAGCATCTGAGCAAAATTGAGAGAAGTATGCAAGAATAAAAGCTTCGAAGCCACTGAAGAAGCTTCCTATGTCGACAAAAGAATGAGTTCAAAAACACAGAGAACAAAAAAAACAAAATGCAGAGTTTAATAAAATCTGCTTCTCAAGATTTTGATCAACATCAACCTTCTACTTTTGGTTAAAGTATCTACTCACAACTCCTTTGTATCGTCTGTATGATATCACAATTGATCTTTTTTTCTCACAAACAACTCTTCTAATTACATGGTCAAGGTGATCGGCCATCTAGAGTCCTCAGATAACTTTATGATGGTCTCTTCTCTAATAGAGCCCTTCTCTTGTGGCCATTCTCAACCTCATTTTGTTTGGCATTACACGAATGAAAAAATGGAAAATAGAAATCTATGAGATTTCTATTCTTCTTTTCCTTGGTTGTATTACTGTTTCAAATTTTCTGATGTCAACATTTGCTCAGATTTTGTCAGTGAAATTATTGTTGTAGGGATGAAATCATTTATTCCACATACCACCTTAAAATCTCATCTTTATCCAAACCTTGATTTTCCAATAATGTGCTTAGGCTGTTCAAGAGAGAATGTTGCATATCATATTGGCTTGTATCCAAATCTCCAGGTTCATTTTCTGCCTACACCAAAGCTTGCAACCCTTGTAAAGAAGTTATTAATCAGTATATTTATGACCTTGGTGAACCTCCCACCATTTCCAGTACACTCCATTCAATGCCTTCTATTGTCTTCAGTCAAAAGGATGTGAGAAGGATTTTATCAATCTTGATGCTATGAAAGCTCCAGGTCCTGATGGTATTTCTCCACTTGTTCTCAAAAGCTGTGCTCCTGAACTTACTGCTGTTCTGTGTTGCCCTTTTTTGCTTTCTTATTCCAAAGGTGTTTTTCTTTCTGCTTATTATTTTTATTATATAATTTTCTCATATCCAGCCAGTTTCTAAAAATGGTGACAAATCCCTCCCATCTAATTATCTTCCCACTGTGATTACTTCTACTCTTTCTACGGTAATGAACTTTCCACCACCAACTCTTAAACTATCTAGAAATCTTCCATCTGGTCAGTTCTAGCTTATGTTACCTGTATGGATAAATTCAACAGAAAAGTTTGATTAGCATTAGTAGAGGCATATGGTGCAAGAACACAAGCTTATGCAGCATCAGCCAAAAAAAAAAAAAAAAAAACCCACTCCCATTTCACCCCTCCGTTCTTTCAAAATACTTGTCCAGCTGAGCCTTAAATTTATTTAGGCTATCAACTTCCACAACAAGGGATGGAAGTCTGTTCCACCAACCAACCAACTACCCACTGGCTAAAGGCAAATTTCCGCACATCTATCCTACATCTGTCTATCCTCAATTTGAATTTATGCCCTCTCAGGTGATTATTCTGAGCAAGAGGAAGAATCCCATCGACATTGAGCATGCTCAAACCATTCAAGGCCTTAAACACCTCTATCAGATCACCTCGCCGGTGCCTAGTCTCCAGACTCTGTAATTTGCAAAACTTAAGCCTTTCTTCGTAAGAGCAACCCTTTGTTCCATTCACTAATCTTGTTGCCCTTCTCTGTACTCGTTCCAGCGGCTCTACATCCTTCTTGAAATGAGGCATCCAGACCTGTATACAGTACTCAAGGTGTGGCCTAACCATTGCCTTATACAAGGGTATAAAAGTTATTCCCTGATGAAACTCAAGCAGTTGCTCTTGACATTTCAATGGCTTTTTATCATATTTGGCATAAAGATATTCTAAATAAGCTTCCACCTTATGGTTTACCATTGGTTTTTTTTTTACTGGGTATTCAGTTTTCTTTCTGACCGCTCAGTGCAAATGATGGTAGATGGCTCTTTGTCTTCTAACTTCTCTAATGCTGGAGTTCCCCAAGGTTCAGTTCTTTCTACTACTCTTTTCCATTTTTTTTTTTAATGACCTTCTTTCATTGCCAGAAATTCTGTACAGTTTTGCTGATGACAGCACATTGCACTTCACCTTCCAGTTTGAGAAACCATGCCCTGCACAAACAGCTTCAACTTCTCTAATATCCGCTACCAATTCCTTAAATGCTGATCTCCAGGTAATTCTTTAGTGTGGTAAACAGGGTAGGATTACCCATTAAGGCACGTGCCTAGGGGGCCCCCCAAGCCAAGACATTTTCCTATAGTGTTCTAAAATAGATTGTTTTCAGTAAACATCATAAAAATCTTGATTATTTTAAGCAAAAATTTTTTCAAAAAAATTATTACGTTTTAATACGTATTTTGAATAGCGCGGACTATCTACGCTTTAAATAATGCCTCAGTACCAATGGCTGTAATGAGCCAAGAGCGATTAAATGCTTTATCCCTAATTTCCATTGAACACGAGTTTGCCGAAAAAATGAACTTTGAAGACATAATCATCATAAAAATGATGACTATGTCTTCAAATCATCATAATATTTGGTGCCCCCAAATATAATTTGCCTAGGGGCCCCAACTATCCTTAATCTGCCACTGGGGGTAAAGATAACTTAGTTGATTTCAATCTTTCCAAAACTCAGTCCTCTCATATAACTCGCAAAACAAATTCTTCTGCTCCTATAGTTATCTTCGGTGACACTGATTTCTAGGCCCAATCATATATCTTTATTGGGAATTACTGTGATTTCTAATCTCTATTGGCATAAGTGCATTGCAGATATCGCTTCCTCTGCATGTAAATAACTTTTCTTCCATACAGCTGTTTACTCTGTACAAATCCATCCTACCATGGAATATTGTTCCCACATCTGGGACAGTTCCCCCAAAACCTCTCTCAAGTTACTAGATTCCATTCAAAAGAGGACAGTTAATTTATGACTCATCTCTAACAGAGTCTCTGCACTCTGTCTCATAGACATTCTGTTTCTGCTGCATGCATTTTCTATAGATACTTCCATGGGCACTATCCATCTGAATTGGCTTCTATAATTCCCGCTCCCTCTTCCAAAGCAGTCCGAACACATGCCGCAACTAGTCAACATCCTTTTACTGTCGAACTTCAAACTCATAGAACCAACTTTTCTTCTTCCTCATTTATTCATTCAACTTCCATTCTCTGGAACACCTTCATACATATTTCCTGAAAATTACAATCTACAGAAATTCAAGTCTAATGTCAACAAAATCTTCATTCATCTTCTCAACCTCCAAGTCATGCATGGTACTAAGTAATATAGTTTCTAATTCCTTTCATGTTTGGGTTTTCGTAAAAAAAAAAAAAAAAATGCTGTACAACCTGGAGCAAAGTGGCATTAAGGGCAAGTTACTGTTATGGATAAAGGGATGATTATGTGGAAGAAGACAGAGAGTAGTTATAAATGGGCACTGCTCTTCATGCAGATCCCTAAAGTTCGGTGCTGGGTCCAACATTGTTTTCAATATTTATCAATGGTGTTGATGAAGGTAATAAAGAAGTACATCACCAAGGGTGTCAAGACTAGTACTCAGGATTTCTAAGAAGTTGTACTTCTTAGAAACTAAAGGTTATAATGATATTTACACCAACGTCGAGCCATGACGATGAAGAGTTTGAAGAAATGTACATTGAAATTGAGAAACTTCTAGATGAACAGAAAACTCACTACCCATCATTATGAGAGACTTCAATGCTAAGGTTGTAAAAATACAAAACAGCACAGAAATGGAAACTATAGGAAATTTTGGAATTGGTGAAAGAAATGAAAGAGGCAAAAGACATGGAATTTACAGAATCTGAAGGAATGTCAGTAATAAACAATTTTTTTCAACAAAGGGTTAAACAAAAAGTGGACACGGTATAGCTGATATGGATAAACAACTAATGAAATTGATTTAATCTTACTAACAGAAGATATACTGTGAATGATGCTAGTGATCACAGAATGGTAAGATGCACACTTGATATTAATGTAAGAAAAGGGAAAAAACTAACTCGAGTAAATAATATGAAGGTCTTTCAGATAACAGAAGAGGAGAAACAGCAGTATGTACTGGAACTTAGAAACAAGTTTGAGCTTCTGCAGACTTTCAAGTCCAAGATACTGACAAGGAATATAACTTTCTAAATGTGATAAAGCCCAAGAAACCTATAGGTAAAAAGAAGTCCACAGAAGAAAAAATTAGTCAAGAAACATTTGACATGATGAAATGAAGAGCGAGGTTGACAAGGACAAAACTGAGAGTTTAGTGAGTTGTGCAAAGTCATTAGAAAGAGACTCAGAGAGGACATAAGAATATTTAACTTAAGAAAAGTTGAACAAGCATTAAGGGAAAACAAAGGACTTAAATCAGCAGTAATACAGAACAAGTGATACTGAATCTGAAGAACAGTGATGGTGTGCTTATAAATAGCACAGAAGGCATAATTCAAGAAGGCAGACTACTATAAAGTATTATATAAGGAGCAAGGGAATGATGCCAGCAGTGGGAAAGATGGATCACAAATTTGCAACACATACAACAAAGCCTATATCCTTCCTGATGAGACAGAACATGCAATGAAGAATCAAAAGAGCCCCAGATGAAGTTACTGTACAGTTGTTAAAATTAGGAGGAAGAGACACGACATAGAAACTGGCAAGACTCCACAAAATACATTATGAAAGGCATGACACCTAAGAGGTGGAACAATGCAATCATAATTTTGCTGTATAAGAAAGGAGTTAAAACAGAAATTATAGAACAATTAGCTTGTTGTCTATAAGTTGATCACAAGGGTCATTACTAACAGATTAGAAAGAATACTTGATGAGAATCAACCAAAAGAGTAAGCTGACTTTGGGACAGGGTTTTAAACTGTGGATCACCTTCACATAATATCACAGCTAATGGAGAAAGCAAATGAATATAAAATGCCATTATGCCTGGCATCTGTGGATTATGAAAAGGCATTTGACTCCATACAGCATAAGGCAATGTTTTGCAGAATCTCAAGGAAAGACAAGGAATAGATATCTCATACATTATGATTTTGAAGAATATATATGAGAATGCTACTCCCTTTATTAGACTAAACAGAGACAGTAGCAAATTTAAAACTGAGAAAGGAGTTTGACAATATGTATTAAGTTGTTTACTGCCACCCTTGAAGAATCTTTCAGAACAAATAGAAGAAGAATGGAATAATATACGAAATATAATTCAAAAGATAGCAAATGAGACACTAGGACAATTCAGGAAAAACTATAAGAAGAGGGGGGGGGGGTAAAGATATGAAATGAAGAAATAGCTAAAGCAGTACAAGATAAATATCTTAAATATATACAAAACAGGACAAGTGAGAATGAAGAAATATATAAACAAGAACGCAATAAAACTAAGATATAATAAGGAAGGCTAAAGCAGAGTCATGGGATAGATTTATAAGCACAATAGAACACAATGTTTATGGAAGACAAAATTTGGCATATAAAAAGATGAAACACTTGAATAACAAATTGGAAAAACTATGAAAGCTACAAAAAATAGGAAAGCAATAGGAATGGATGGTATAAATGCAGAACTGATCAAGTATGGAGGAAGTTTTTTAAAAGACAGGATACTAAATTTATTTAATAAATGTTGGGAACAATATAAAATACCAGAAGAATGGAAGATAGCAAAAATTATTTCAATATTTAAAAAAGAAAATAGAAATGATACAAAGAATTATAGAGGGATTGGCATACTAAATACAGTATATAAAATGAATAGCAAAATAATAAATAATAGAATTAAAATTATCTCTGAGGAAATATTAATAGAACAGGCAGGATTCAGAAAAGGAAGATCATGTACAGATAATATATTTATATTAAAACAAATAACAGAAAAATGAAGAGAGTTTAATTTAGAAACGCATTTAGCATTTGATCGAGTAAACAGACGAAAAATATGGGACATATTGAGTAATAAAGGATACCCAAAGCATCTTACAAAAATAATAGAGAGTTTATATTAAGGAACAAAAATAGTAATAGATACAGGTAATAAATTAACAGAAGAAAGTATAATAAATCAAGGAGTTAGACAGGGATGTAGCTTGTCACCAACGCTGTTTAACATATATATTGAGGATATGATATGTAAATTGAAAGAAGAAATTAATACAGGTATATATTTAAATACAAAGAATGAATAGGATTAATACACTGTTATTTGCAGATTATCAAGTAATTATTAAAGATAGTGAAGATAATTTACAAAGAGCAGTATTTAAATTAAACCAAATAATAGAAGAATATAAAGTTAAATATCAACAATGAATATTAGAACAATGGCTTTTAAAGGAAAAAAATACAGTGAGAACAAAAATAGTTATAGACAATAAAATAATAGAACAAGTAAAACATTTTAAATATCTAGGATGTGATATAACATATGATGTTGAAGAAGATATGAACCAGAAATTGGCAAAATTTCAAAATATATGTGGAACAATAAAAAGAACTCTGGCTCAGAAAGCATGGAAAGAAACACAATTGAAATTATAAAAAGTAATTGCAATACCAACACTTCTTTATAGTTCTGAAACATGGAAACCGAAACAAGGAAACATTAATAGAATACAAGCTGCAGAAATGAAATTTTTAAGATATGTTAAAGGATATACAAAATTAGATAAAATACCAAACATAAATATTAGAAAGGAATTAAAGATTTACTCAGTTAATGGAAAAATTATAGAATATAGACAAAGATGGAAAGAACATGTAGAAAGAATGGAAGATAATAGATTCTCTAAATTAGCTTATACATATAGAGCAAAAGGAAAAAGAGACAGAGGAAGACTAAAAAAAAGA
Source organism: Mastigoproctus giganteus (assembly GCF_048544385.1). NCBI lineage: Eukaryota > Metazoa > Arthropoda > Arachnida > Uropygi > Thelyphonidae > Mastigoproctus > Mastigoproctus giganteus. The sequence continues at coordinate 143,131,121 of NC_143579.1, read as the reverse complement.
TGGGCAGACCTCTTCGAGATCGGAACAGGTGGATCACCTAGTCCATGAAGGAAGATAAGATATATGAGAATGCTACTCCCTCCTTTATTAGACTAAACAAATACAGTAGCAAATTTAAAACTCAGAAAGGAGTTCAACAATATCTCCTAAGTTGTTTACTGCCACCTTTGAAGAATCTTTCAGAAGATAGGACTGGTCACAGAAATGAGTCAATGTGAATGGAGAGTACCTAAACTATTTACGATTTGCAGATGACATTGTGATCACAAGCATATAATCCCGATGAATTAAAGGAAAATCTTAATCACTTATGTGGAGTTAGTAAGGATTTTGGACTAAAGATGAATTTGGTTAAAACAAAAGTAACGATGAATAAGTCTGCCACAGGAAGGGATATCATCATCGAGGGAGCAGAAATTGAAAAGGTGAATTCATATACAGTAGAGCATTAATAATCCAAACTAATTGGGACCAGGGGTAGTTTGGATTTCTGAACTCATTAAAAATACTGTCTGGAGACAAAAAAAAAGGGTTTAATAAGTTTAGAAATAAAATGACTAAGTTGTACTTGAGTATTTTTATTCATAGGTAACAAAAGAAATGGAACTTTTAACCACAAGAAATGTGGTTAAAAAGAAATGTGGTTAAAATGCGGTTCTAATTAAAACACTCACTTATTTTTTGCTGCGCCATTTTCAAACTTCATTTTTTTGCTGCCAGATCTCTCACTCTTTTCAGCAAGAGTAGTTGAGTTGGACAGCATTCAGTTTGTTGCTCGTACCAAGCCATCACAGTGAATGCTTCAGCATGCCTAGGCCCAATGTCATTTTCTTCATGGTTATTTTGATCCATATCATTTTCAGGAACCAGTTTCTTTCACATTTTCGTTTCTTTCACATTTACAATTTTTTCATTTTCATTTAAAACAGGAAACCCTGTATCATCAATATGATTTTCTAGCCATGCTCTTGTATCACCTTCATGGCAATCTTCAAACCCAGGGATCATCTGAAACAGGTTGATCAATATTTTTCCATCTCCTTCAGTTCGATTCTGCTCATCTACTACGGGATATCAAGCATTTTTTAAATTGTGTGCAATGAGCGATTCTCATGCATCAGCTAACATGTAGCAGCTGCCTTGAGATTGAGCTTTTTTGAAAAAGGTACGATGCTTTATTAATTGTTTTTTGTAGATTCTCTTAAACTTTTTGATGACTCCCTGGTTGGAGGAGTGACAAAACGTTTGATTGAAGAAACATGATCTCAAATCTGTTGTCCATTTTGTTTAATGTTTCCAATGAAGGATGTGATGCCGCATTGTCTAGGATAACCAAAACGTGCCCATTTTGCCTTCTCGTTTACGATAACTCTTGAAAGTTGGGATAAAATGGTTGGTAAACCAATCAGTAAACACTTCTGAGTTCATCCATGCGTATTTTTTTTTTTTTTTTTTTTTTTTTGCTTTATAACTTACAGGGAGGCAGGAGACATTTTTAGAACAACGGGTTTTCTTTGATTTTCCTATCAGCATCAATGGCAAAGCATGAGTTCCACTGGCATTAGTGCATACCATAGCTGTAATTCACTCACTTTAAATCACTTTAATTTAATTTAATTTACTCACTTTAAATCTGGCAGTAGCTGTTTCATGGCGAGATTCAAGAGATTTTTAGTCAGTGACTTCCGGTTTATTCCAGTCTCACCAGCATTGTATACGTCATCTTTGAATATCCTTCACTTTCCATAAGATTGATAAAAATTTTTTAAACAAGCCTGCTGCAGCAAAATCACAAGATAATTTCCCATTCAATGTGAAGTTCTCTAATGCCATGCCGTGATTTAAAGTTTTTTAGCCAGCATGTACTGGCTTTAAAATCTGACGAACTGCCTAATTTTTTGTTGAAATCCAGCACCTTTTCACACAACGAAGGTCCAGATATGGGTTCTCCTAAACTTCATCTCTGTGTGAACCACAAATAAATGGCATCTTCGAGAGATGGGTCATTAGCTGTCCTCATAGTCTTTCTTTTTTTTTTTTTTGCACCATCATCTGAATCAAGTTTCGATGTGAACTTTAAATTTTTTTTCCTTGTTTTTAATGTCTAGTTTGGTTGACTTTCCAACCTCGTAAAATTTTGCTAACGAAGCCCCACTTTCTCCCTTTAAAGTCTGTTTAAAATCTCAATCTTGGATTCAATTGGTAAAAATTTCTGCTTCCTTTTAAAAGAAAAACGAGATGCCATAACTACAGTACGGTAAAATAAAACTCTGTAAATAAATATTCAGAATCTTCTCTTCATTCTTATATCCAGTGGTGTGCTGGAGCTGGCTTCCACCTGCTCACACAAGCAGATTGTTAATTAAATTTAAAGAATTTTGCTAGCTGGTTGTTAAACTGACAATGGCTATAAATTAGAGTGGCATTTGGGCCATGAGAGAGAGAGTAAGAAATCTTTATTGCAACTACATGGTGAATACAATATAGACAGATGTAAATAGAGTTGCAACTGTCCTGTCACAGCCAAAGATTCACATCCCATAAGCTTGTACAGTACTGTATATGGTGACAAGAAAAATCCAGCCTGGGCGTGATAATTTTGGCACCCTTTGCACTTCCTTTCCTCTGACCCCTTTTTTTACTGTTTTGATTTTACAACCCCCAAAAAAATGTCAGTGAACAGAAATATCAATTGCAAAATGTGTTGAATAACAGATTACAAAGTGTTATGTTTAATTAGTACTATATATATATTAATTAAGATATGTATGCAAACGTAAATTTATTTTTCTTTTGCTAACCTGTGGATAATATTCTTGCAATTTTCACATACCATTTTATTTTGTTAATTGTTAAGTGTAAATTGTAAATTTGTGGTAATAAAAGTGTAAATTTGTGCTTCATCTTCATTTTTATAGCCTGTAGATAAAATTCCTCCAATTTTTTCTTATTAGAATTATTATTATTATTAGCTATATGGTTCAAGGAAGCCTGAGGCTTATGTTGCACCAGCGAAAAAATATTTCTGAATTACCCAGAGAGAGAGAGAGAGAGAGAGAGAGAGAGAGAGAGAGAGAGAGAGAGAGAGAGAGAGGGGGGGGGGGAAATCACCAAGAAAGAGAAGAATGATGATATGCAGCTCAGGATCCTGGGTGTTCCAAGCTCATACTCACCAGGTGTGAGCCCCTGGGGTTAAATTTCCATTTAATAGAAACAAAATTCAATTCGCAAACATGATCACAATAATATTTACTTACTGCAGTTCATTCACTTACCAGCCCTTACTGCAATTATTTTATGGCACCCGCATAAAGAAAAAGTAAATAAATAAATGCTGGCTCATTTGGATTACTGACATTTTGAATTACAGGCAACCCCCATATAACATGGTACTGCTACAACACTGTTTTGCTCTAACATGATTGATAAATTGTGGAAATTCTCGCATAACACTGTATTTTTGAACTTTTGTGCTGGGAAAACCCTGCTATTATGTTAGATGTAATTTTCAACATTTCCATTCCTTTTTGTGAATCCCCGCTGTTGACTTACTAGTCGCTATCGCCTTTGTGATATTTTTCTAAAGCACATTTCTGGAGGTCATGACCATAATAAAAACAATTTGCAGTTTCTGGTTTATTGGGCTTTTCTGCTAGTGCAATCGGGTAGTAAACTCTATCTTCTTGCATTTGCTACAGTACCAACAGCTGGATTTCTGTGGGTTTTCACATTACTGTGGTGAAATGTGTTTCCCCTTCCATGAAATATTCAATAATAAAAAACATAAATTTTCAGAAACTCGTTATTCCGTATCTCACTTGTGCGTATTGTGTTTTCTGTTATTAATTCCTTATCATTTTTACTGTTTTAAATTTTACAACAAAAAAAAAAGTCAGTCAACAGAAATATCAATTAGTATGTACATATTACAGTACATATTAATTAAGCTATGTATGTAAGTGTAAATTTATTTTTATTTTGCTAACTGGAAAAGTTTCTTCTGATTTTCACATATCATTTAAATTTGTTAATTGGTAAGGTAATAGAGTTAAATTTGTGCTTTATATCTTTAAAGCGGAGGTCCACTGCATTTTGTTGGGAGATCTCTGGGTTAAGTTTCCAATAGTTATAAAAAAAAAAAGGTGTATTTTTGTTAGCTTTTGGAACGTAACCCCCATTTTTGCACTGGTTCTTAGTCCAGTATAACATGGTTTCGCATTACACAAGATTTTGTAGGAACCAAACTACCATATTATTCGAGGGTTACTTATATTAACGTTCCGATTTTCAATGCTCTGCTGTACTTATCTTGGACAAGACATTGGCTGGAAATCAAGAGAAGAATAAATTTCAGATGGATAGCATTCAGGAAATATAGTCACATACTGAGGAGTAATATCCGAATTTGTCTGAAATTAAAAATAATGAACCAATGTATCCTACCCACTATGATTTACGAAAGTGAAACTCGGGCACCCACCAAAAGAATGGAAGAGAAGTTGAAACTACACAGTGAAGAATGAAATGGAATGGATTATATTAGAAATCGGACTATTGGATAAGAAGAGAAACATGGATTCACAGCAAACTCAGGAAAAGGACATTCTTATCAAAACTAAAGAACTGAAAGGCACTTGAGCAGGACATGTAGCTCGAAGACATGATGACAGATGGACTAACCAAATAGCAGAATGGTACCCAAGAGAAGCTACAAGGAAACCTGGAAGACAACTGAAATGGACAGATGAAATTCAAGAGTTTGTGGACAGTAAATGGATGGCCATTGCACAAAACAGAAGGAACTGGAAAGTTACTGGAGAGGCCTTCATCCTGCTGTGGATTGAAAATAGCTGATAATGATTGATGAAGGTATGTCAGGCTTCATGTCTAAGTTTGCAGATGATACAAAGGTTGGCAGTTGTTAACGAGAATCATCAGGGTGAGCTACTGCAAGAGGATCTAGCAAAATTGGATGATTGAGCTGGGAAATGGCAGTTGAAGTTTAACGTTGATAAATGCAAGGTACTGCATATGGATAGCAGTAACCCCAGAGTAACTTATCAATTGTGTGTTCCTATACTCAGAGTAGTGAAGAATGAAAAAGACCAGGGGGTAATTATGCAGTCAAACATGATATTCTCTGAGCAGTGAAGAAATGCTGCCAGGAGAGCTCACAAGGTTTTGTCAATGATATACAGAAATTTGCTAGCACGGATAAATAAGGAAGTGATTATCCCTTGTATAAGGCCATAGTTAAGCTACATCTTGAGTATACAGGTCTGCAGGACTCACTTTAAGAAGGATGTAGATCTGGTGGAATGGGTGCAGAGAGGAGAAACCAGACTGGTGAAGGGAACAAAAGGGTGCTGTTATCTAGAAATGCTTCAGTTCTGCAAATTGCACCATCTTGAGACTATGCACCTGCAGGGAGATCTGAGGTGTTTATAGCCTTGAATAGATTGAGTAAGCTGAATGTTAATGGCATTTTTCCACTAGGTGAGGCTACACATGTGAGGGGGCATAAATTTAACTTGAGAAAAGTTGGTTACAAGATAGATGTGCGAAAGTTTGCCTTCAGCTAGCAGGTGGTTGATTGTTGGAATAGGAAGTGGATGGGCTGAATAAATTTAAGGAACTAGACAAATTCTTGGAGGCTACAGATGGGTGAACTGTGTAGCTTTTTTTTTTTTGGCCGATGCTACAAAATGTCGCTTCCTTGCATCATTTGCCATTACTACTACTATTTCAAACTACAGATGAATTCTTGATGATAGAAATACTTAGCATACAATTTATTAACATACATTAAACTTTCGCTAATCCAGTTAATTCCGATTGAAAGTTTTCATATGAAAAATTCTGTTCACAGTTGAGTTCTTTGAAAGACACACGAGATTTAGGAAGGTAGATGAGTCACTCTGACTGTGAGCTGATTGACGGAACATACATTACGTTGTCTTGGGTGTTGTTAAATATCATTAACTGTGAGTCGACTGAATGTTTGTTATGTTATTTGGTTTTTAGGAGCATTAGCAACTAAGGCCATATTGCTCGGGGAATATGCGGTGGTCATTCCCTTGACCTTTCCGCATCCTCCATATTTGGTGGTGACAGGCTCGAACCCTAGTCTAATCAAGAAGCGTGTGCTACGCACTGCTGCTCCTTCCCATCTGGCTACGGAGGCGTCGTCGACTGAATGTCATTGCTTATATCTGTTCATTTGCATACTTCTTTATATGTACACGAGTTAACATTTTTTATATAATTATTAGTTCTAAAGAATTGAAAAGTGGAATAAAAAGAAAATGCTTTACTTTAGCTGATTAACAAGCTCAAAGTGGTAGAACAACTTGAAAATGGTGTTTCTGGAAAAAAATTGCTGAAGAAGCAAAAGACTGCTATCAGATATTAAAAAATTACAGATATTAAAAAAAAAACAAAAAGAATCTATAAAGGCATTAAAGCACTTCTGAGTGTGTATGCCGACCAGGCTAGCCAGATGGGTAAAATGCCTGCCTGGCAACCCAAAGGTCACGGTTCGAATCCCGCCTTGGGCTTGGATCAAAGTACTGCAAAAACCTTGGGAGGTGCACTATGGCCACAGAAGCCAATGTGCCAACAACTACCAAAAAAAAAAAAAAAAAAACTTCTGAGTGTGCTTTAAAATTCGATGTGGGGAGTTGATGGACACAGTGTATTAAATAGACAGCTATTAAAAAAGCCAAAAGAAGTGTTACTGGAAGAAGCTGTATTTAACTGGTATTCACAGCTGATCAAGTGGTGTGGGAGTGCGATGCCAACACCACCTAATAAATGTATAAAAAGACAATACAGTAATACCCCGAAGTTAAGCAATAGGTGGGTCTGACGAAAATCGCTTAAGTCGAATTCGCGTAAGTCGGGGTACAACTTTGCATATAAATTTTGCTTAATTGGGACCGAGGACTAACAAACACTAGTTTAGAAGAAAAATATTTAATAAAATTGCAGTTCTTTATACATATTAATACAAAATATGTATTAAAAAAATAAATGAGCTACGTAAAAAAGTTATTTCGATGTCGATGGCTTCGTAAAATCTAACAAATTCGTCTGATGACACAGCGCCTTCTTTTTTTCAAGCAGAATTTCTTCGTAGCAAGCTAATAAATTTTTTATTCCTTGCTTTATAGCTATAATGCATTCTTCAATTGAGCTGAGACCTTCTGTCAAGCTTGCAATTGTCATGTGCTTCATGTGCTTTTCTGGTGGAACTGGGTCTGAAGTGTCGGATACTTCAGTGCTCACCCATCTCTATGAACTCATTCATTGTCAGCTCCTCACTATGTGAATCCAACAGCTCGTTGACATCATCACCATTGGCTTCCAAATCTAATTGCCTGGCAAGATTAACAACTTCTTCTATCACATGAGCGACATGATCAGTTTCTGGCATTGTTTTCGTCTCGGTTTTGAAAAAAAAAAAATGGACAAAGTTACTTCCAGACACCATTCAATGTTTTTTGTGAATTTCATCCCAAGATTTTTCAATGATTCTTACGGCATCTAAAAGATTGAATTGTTTCCAAAAGTCTTTAACAGATATCTCACTATTTTGTCTTATAGCTTCATTCAGACGTGCAAATTAACACCTCGTGTAGTAAGCCTTGAATGTTTTGATGACTCTCTGGTCCATCAGCTGAAGCAAGCGAGTTGTGTTTGGAGGCAAAAACACAACTTACACATGTGGGAGGCGCCTCCGTAGCCAGGTGGGAAGGAGCAACAGTGCATAGCACAGGCTTCTTGATTAGACCGGGGTTCGAGCCCGGTCTAATCCACCAAATACGGAGGATGTGGAAAGGTCAGGGAATGATCACCGCATATCCCGGAGCAATATGGGCTTAGTTGCTAATGCTCCTAAAAACTAACTAACTAACTAACTAACTAACTACACATGTGGGTTGAAATTAATTAGGGTGGCAGGAGGGTGACCAGGTGCATTGTCAATAAGAAGCATCACTTTAAATGGAATCTGTTTAGACTTGCAATAACGTTCGACTTCGGGTATGAAATGGTGACTAAACCAGTCCTCAAAAACGGAAGCTCTCACCCAAGCTTTATGATTTGACTTCCAAATCACTGGTAAGCTAATTTTAGATATATACCAACGAAAAAATCAAGAACCGCATAACTCCGAGTTCGCGTAAGTCGGGGGTATTACTGTACTGTACATTTATCCATCTATTGATAGATAAATGTATTGTCTTTTTATAGTTTTTAAATAAAGGCTCAATGGTGATTTTTTTTTTTTTTTTTTTTCATCAGCACTATCATTCAATTTTCAATTTATTTTTGTTCCAAATTTTTTTTTTGTTGTTTAGGGCTATCTTTTGCTTCACTAATCTGGATTATTGCTTAATCCAGACTGATGAGGGTTTACTTTATATTAATGTATTTTTTCATTTCGACCATACAGGAGCTTTTAATTTAGTAAATATTTTACCTTTACACAATGAAATGTTATTTTATTATAAAGGATGAGAATTCAATTTGATTGAGGAGCAAAGAATTTCAGCCCCACAAGAATAATTTTAGTGACACTCAGTGGTTACAACTTCTACATGTTTAAAAAAATATTAAGATCAGGTTGTTTTAAAAAAACAGCCCAACCAAGAAAAATATTAAGAGAAATCATGAAAATTATTATAATGTAATAACATAATGTGATGTGATGTAATGTAATGTAATGCAATTGCAAAGTATTGTAATGTCAAATAACATGAGGTTGAAAATGCCCTTGTGAGAGAAGCTCCATCGGAGAAGGATAGATCACTAAGTTGTGATCTGAGGAGAGATAACATTTACTGTGCACTTTGACCATTGTTGGTTTGATAAAAAAATGAATGGACAGCAACTGCAACCACTTCCCTTGGCAAGGATTTGAAGTTGTGAAAGATCATTTAGTAATGGTATCAGCTTCTTTAAAGCTCCTGGGTCCATACAGTTAGAACAGCAAAGTTAGCTTGAGCTAAAACATTAAAATTCCAAGAAAAATTACTTTACTCTTAAGGTTAAACTGGTAAAAAACGACTGTCAAAAATGTTCTGGGCTGAGAGAGCAGCAGAGAGGAAGCAAATCAAGTTGACAGAATGAAGTAAACAAATTTTGAGGAGGAGGAAATTTAAGTTCAAGAAAATTATTTTTCTCTTAAAAAAAATAATAAGTGGGATTTAGAGGCTGTTACTGAAATAGAAATCACTGAGTTTGGAACTGAGTCTGATAAGTTCAGGTAACCCCGTTCAATTTTTTTTAACTGTTCCTGATATAATGTTGTGCATTTGGTAAATGATTTGTAGGGAGGGGAGACATATAATACAAACATAAGTTTTCAGATATGCAGCATGCCTGTTAAGGTTTACCCAACTTGTTAATATAGTGCAGCATTGGCAGTCCCCCCCCCCACCCATATGGACTCCTTCCAGTAACACTGGGTAGAATGGAGACAGTAAGTTTATTCACTAGCTGATCTGGATGCTTCACCACTTCTGACTATGAAGGCAATACCTGTAACAGCCTCATAAAAGATGTCTCACTGAATTATAGAAAAGATAAGAAGAGACCAGAGGTTTGCTGCTCTGGAGGCCACACATGGTTTTAGTCACTCATGCGGCAGTACTGCAGCAGGTGATAGAAATCATCCACCTCCAGGTTGTACAGTAACATACTTTACAATACAAAGAAAAAAATTGTCTATACTCCAACAGCATTTAATATTGTGTAATGATAATTTCAATGCATGTTAGGATCTGCACAACTGCCATTTCAGTTGCCCAGATTCTAACATGACGCTGTAACATAACAAATTAAGTTAATTATGGTCAAAGGGCAGGGGGTGAGCAATAAGCTCTGCTAATGTTTGAATAAATTCAAGGAGAACTAGACAAACTATTGGAGGGGATGAATAAGTGAAATGTTTTTTTTTTTTTTTTTTCTTGGCTGATGCTGCTTCTGAATCTTGCTTTCTTGGATTATTTGCCACTATTAATACTAATATAAATTATTGAGCATATGGTTTACGACTGGTAATAGAGTTTTTCACAAGTGATCAAAGGCACATATAGTAAAGCTGTGAATGGTGATGTGCTGAAACAGTGTGTGTGGGCCTCAGGGCTTCACCATTCACAGACATAGGCAATTAGGCCTATAGAGGCACTTTTTTTTTCATAATCAAAACAATATTTATAAAGTGTTTGCTATGCCCCTTCTTTCTTCAGAAATAAATTTACAATGGCATTGTACTTACAAAGACTAACTATAAATGGTTAAACCTAAAAAAAATAATTGTTGTGAAAAAACTGATAATTTTATTGCATATATCAGTGGATAATGGCAAAACATATCAGTTAGTTAGCAGCCTACTCTGAATCTAGAAACGTCCAAGGGAGTGCTGATTCACTGACTTGTATGAGTTACATGCACACACTATAAAGCTAGCTCATAAATATGCAACATTTCTCTTGATTGCGTTAACACACCCATTCACTACAGAATATTTGAACACAAACACACTAGAACCCAATAATCGATTACGACTTGCAAACATTAGATAGTAGGTAGATGCTTTCATGATAATCTATAATTTATAAGTATCTTTCAATCATGGTTGCTATAACAACTAATTTCTCAAGCACATTGTTCTTATATGAGGCAGAACAGAACTTTGTGTGGCTATCCATTAAATGTTTTGAAATTTAATACTTATTTTATCTTATCTTAGAATTCACACTAACAAACAATATGGCGTAAACATAATACTGCCTCATCCATATTCTTTTATGACTTTGTGGATTGGGAGTGGCGCTATTATACAAAAAAGCTCATGATCAAACTTAAAAAAAAACAACCTTACAATCAAGAATGATTTGTATATTTTAAGTTACTTCAAGAAAGCAGAAAACATCAAGATATGTTTCTATACTCTATGAAACTATACAGAGAAACTGTTTCTTAGAAAATATATTTTACATGGAATATCAACTATAAATAATATAATTAAATACAACACTTTTCCGTGTGAAAAAATCATAATTTACTGGAAACTAGTATAGCAACATTTCAGAATTCTGTCGTATATGTGACATTATATAATAAACTTTTTATTTTGGAAGAAAAAGTTAATTATAAAATGAAGACTTAGAAAACAACTCTGTTTAAGAGACAATAAAATCAGTTAAAACATTCTGAATAAAAGCATTAAAAATATAGATAATAAAATTTTAAAAATTAAATACAGAGGAGCTTTTAGCTACTGTAAACAGTCTTATCAACTGAGTTGAATATCTGATTTGCTACTGGTTAGTAGTGGCCTTATATACTTCTGAAATGGGAAATTATGGAAGGGAGGGTGTAAAGGGATAAGGAAGTGAGGGAGAGAAAGGGGGAAGGAAAATGGGAGGGCTTTGTACCCAATATTTAAGCCTTTGGTGGTCCCTCAACTAGACCAACGTTTCAAATATAGAGCGCAAGTGTGTGCTGTGATCCCTACTGATTGTAGCCCTGGTGATGCTGAAGTAAGCAGATTCTAACCAGTAGCAAATCTTAAAACCACATGCACAATCCGTTATACATGTGGTTGTATCACTTTGCATAAAGTTGTTATCTCTGCTGGTAACATACAGCTACCACTGATTAAATGACATCAGCCATCTTAATAAAATAATGGGTGAACTTTAATCCAGTCTTTCAAGTGATGGATACCCTCCCCAATGCAACAGGGTATATAGTCTGTAATTTTCTGACAGAAGTTTGTACAGTACAGATATAATTTTGCAGGCCCTGTGATAATCTCTGGTAGAAAGTAATGCAGGCAATGTTAGCAAGGTGGGTTTCCATGGCTGCAGGATGAACATGTAAGGTGTTATTGAAAAAAAAAAAGTTCCCAGTTGTTAAGAATTTGCTCGGAGTAATTACATTTGCTAAGATCTAATTTGCTCTGAGCCAACTCTATTGATTTCTTTTTGTCTGTCTAATTCGCTAGAACAGTGTGACCACTCTGTCCATTAATTCACACACAATACTATACAAAACATACAGAAGGTGCAAAACTGTAATTAGTTATATTGTCCCAACGCATATGGATTTATAATAAAATGAAGTTATCAAATGTGATCCACCCTTTTTTTCATGACATCTAGAAGTGGTAAAGCATATACTTCTCTAGTTTCAATGTTGAGGAAGTATAGCAAAGTATCAATTTACTCCCTTACCACCCAGGGGAATATAGTGAAGACATCATCAATATATATTTTTCATAACCTGATGGGGAAGGGAAAACTGGAAAGAAAATCTGATTCAAAGCCTTCCACGAGAGGTTGGCTACATGAACGGGAGAACCCATTGTTAAGTCACAGGTTTGCTTATATCAGTGTCTTCAAATATGAACTTGAGTTATTAAGGTACATGAACAGTGTACCCTCACAAATGTCTGCAAAGTTCAGTTCTATTGGTTAAAACTCTGTCATTTTTCAGACATTGGTAGACACTATCAGTAGCATAGGTTATGGTGATGCAAGTATCCAAGGAGGTAACATCATAGGAGAAAAGGAGATGCTGTTCATTAATATTCTGATTGCTAAAACATTGTATAAATTCTTGACTCAAGAGTGTAAAGTCTTCTAATTTTGGGATTTTAGTGTCAAATCTCAATATTGTTTCTTACTAATTTCTGCTTGATTATACCAGTATTAACCTATTTTCAGAGTAATTCAAAGATGACATCATATGGTTTTATACATTGTATTGTATAAGGATATTTTAATATATCCTTATAATTGACTTAATATGATAGCATAGCTTAATTTATTATGATACTCACATTTTTTTATAATCTGCAATTGATGTTTGAATAGGGTGGATGATAATTTAAATTTAAATTGGGAGTAAGTAAGTTAGGGTTTTAAAAAACAGAAGTTAAAATATGTGCAAGGAAGTAGAAGTGCATGTTTTTGTCCTTGGTTGTCAATATTAAAGTTAAAAATAAATGGTTAACACTGGAGGCCAATAGCCATAACAAGTGGCTTTCGTTATCCACGTCTTCAGTTGGCAATGATGGGTTGAGAGTAAACGCATTTATTTAAGAAAGCTGTTCCAGTGATGCTCCTGGTTACATGTGGAAATCTCAGGTGCATGATATTCCAAGCCGGTGCGACCTTCAAATTTTCCAATATGAAGCCCTAGTTATAGAATGGTTCCGCTGCCATTCCAATCTCCAAGTATTAAACAACAAACTACCTTACAACATCGCACCGGCTTGGAATCTCATGCACCTGAGATTTCCACATATAACCAGGAGCATCATGGGAACTTAGCTTTCTTAAATACATGCATTTACTCTCAACCCATCATTGCCAACTGAAGACGTGGATAATGAAAGCCGCTTGTTATGGCTATTGGCCTCCAGTGTTAACCATTTATTTTCAACTTTAATATTGACAACCAAGGACGAAGGCATGCACTTCTACTTCCTTGAAACCTTCTGTGACCTTCAAATTTTCCAATACGAAGCCCTAGTTATAGAATGGTTCCGCCGCCATTCCAATCTCCAAGTATTAAACACCAAACTACCTTACAACATCGCACCGGCTTGTAAACTCATGCACCTGAGATTTCCACATGTAACCAGGAGTATCACAGGAACTTAGCTTTCTTAAATACACGCGTTTACTCTCAGCCCATCATTGCCAACTGAAAACGAAAGCCACTTGTTATGGCTATTGGCCTCCAATGTTAACCATTTATTTTCAACTTTAATATTGACAACCAAGGACGAAGACGTGCCCTTCTACTTCCTTGTGCATATTTTAACTTCTGTTTTTTAAAACCCTAACTTACTTACTCCCAATTTAAATTAAAATTATCATCCACCCTATTCAAACATCAATTGCAGATTATAAAAAAAGGTGAGTACCATAATAAATTAAGCTATGCTATCATATTAAGTCAGTTAAATGGTATTTTAAGAAATCTACAATTATCGAATATATCCTTATAACAATGATATTTTAATAATATTGTAATAATCTCTGTTTTGTTTTATTGTCTTCCCTGTCTATCACAATCATTAAATGTCCTTAATCTGGGGGAACAATTAGTATATCCGGTTTGTTCCACATCTCCTTCAGATACTGAAATTGCCTATATGTTAAATTAGATTTCACCTTTCTGATTAATCGTAATAGGTCAACTATTCCTGCAGACTCTTCATTAACTTTGTTAAACTGGCTTCAACTCTAATAATGATTTGTGTGAAGGGAATTTACTGAAGGGGAACTGCAAACTTGGGACAATTTTATTATTTCTAGATGCTCCAGTAATAAGGTTTCTCAAATTAAATTTAAAACAAAATTATCATTATAATTTTATATAATTATCACAGAGTGGCATTTCAAAATGCCACTCTGTGATAAGTGTCTGTAATTTTTGAATTTTCTAAGCTCTCGAGACCTGCTGAAGTGATAGCATTCTTAATGGTTATGGTCATTATGAGCAAAATAGGGAACTGCTAATTATATTCTGAGAAAAAATACCATATATTCCCAATTTTTATGTTCCTTAAGACTGTATGGAGCTTCTTTTTCTGGCATTTTGTGATGTGTTTTTGAAATTTGGCTATAGGTTCATTGAGTCTCACAGATGGTGGTTTAATGTGAAAACCCTCAGGGATTTTCTATGGACAATAGTGAGATGCTATTTCTGGCACTGATAATATATAGCTTTTGTGTGCAGCTCACTGCCAGCCTACATCTCTGGGTTGCAGATAGTTGAAGAGCCTCTAAGTCAGGAATTGGATATATGTGACTTTGCAGTTTGGTATTTTGGAAGAAAATGTTTATTATAAAATGATAACTTACAAAATAACTATGGTTAAAAGACTATAAAGTCAGTTAAAATAATAAAAATCAACAATACAAACAAATACACAGGAGCTTTCAGCTACTATATTAGCCTTTATCACCTAAACTGTGGCTTTATACTGCAAAAATGAAGTACAACTTAGCATGTGCATAAGCTAAAGTTAAGAAAAAGAATGTGGTGTGAGACACATTACACATATCAAACAGTGTTAGATAAATGGAATATTATGGAAAATAGAGGGAGGGGGGGAAGGTTAGGATGTGGAAGAGAGGAAGAAGGAAAACAGGAGCATTTACTAACCTCATACATAGGGTGTCCATTTTGGAAGAACACAAAACAGAACACTTATCTTATGGCATTGTTATTGGAGATCCCCCACCTCCCCCGATAAAAAATGTGCGATAATGTAAAAAAAATGGTGCGAAATTTTGTTTTTAATAAAAGACTCTCCCCCCCCCCATTTTTTTTTCAAAATGTATAATTAACAAAAACAAATACAGTTCTTAAATTTGAACAACAAAATTTATGCAATAGATATGAAAACTATATTAATATATTTAGCACAACTCTTCATGGCATTTAACAGGTCTTTGTTATTTTTAATTTTATCTTAAAATCTGTGCAGTTTAAGTCCCTCAAATTAAAAACACAGGTAATAATTGCATTAACTGTACTTATCTCTAACCGTTATGCTCATCAGTCCACTGTATTTCCTTTAAAGAAAATTTTCACTTGCAGCTGGCGTTGTGACCTGGAATTGCAAATAAATATGAACATAATATTTATTTGTTCAACGTATTCTCTTTTTTTAAGTAACGTTGTCCATTTTTCAGCACAACTCAATGTATTCCATTCTTTATTATTTTCGATTTCGTTTATGGCAATTTTTTTTAAAACTCCAAAATGATCATATAGTAAATTTTCATCAAACTTAATTTAAAATTTTTCAAATGATTCCAGAGAATTTGCTATATCCTCCCATTTCGGAATGTTTTTCATTAGCATCCAGTTTAAGAACTGGAATTGCTCTAGGGGTTTCGACCAATTTTCTAAATAATTTTTAGCCGTTGAATAAAAATCTATGATTTCGTTTTTAAACTTATGAACTTTTTGGTTTTCTATATCACACTGAATAATTTTGCTAGCTTCAAATGGCAGAAATTGATCAGATATGCTATTATCTAACATCTCAATCATTTCTTCAACAATTATTTTAACTTCTAAAATAGTTATGTTTGCTTTTTCAATTTTTAGTATCTGGTTATTGAAGAAACTGAGAAAGCTGTAGGCAGTCCACAAATATGCTTCTCCCAATGGATGATTAAAAAATTTCTCAATAAAAACAGGAGGCTTTTCCTTGGATAAAAAAAAGATTTTAAACCTTTGAAAATTTTTAGAATGCATTCAATGGCAGGAAATAATGACAACCAGCGAGTTTTAGAGTGAGAGAGTAATTTTTTATACTCTATATCAATGGTAGCACAAAATTCCTTTAAATGTTCCGTTCGAACAGTATAAGTGAGAAAGTAAGAAAATATTTTTATAACTACCAATTCCACGTCAATGGCTAGTCTTCCTGCTCCCGATTGAGCCAGAATTATGAAACATGTGCGCTATACATCCGACATCTTTGATATTGGAATTAACTAAATTTTGGAGTCGAGAAAATATGTTGGCCTTTTCTGTTGATCTCTCCAAAATTAACATTCGTATTGTCAGCTCCGAACGCAATACACTTTTCTTTGGGGATATTATTTTCCTTCAGAGAAGTAAGGATGTAGTTGGCGATAGTTTCTGATGTCTCATCACATAAACAATTCATTTTAAGAAGATTAACTCAGATACCATTTTTCTCATTGAAATAATGCAATAACAATGGAAATACTTTCTCCGATTTATGGTTGCTTGCATCGATGGAAATTCCAAAGAATTCAGTACTACTGACATCTTTTAAAACTTCGTTAAGTGAATAAGGAGCCAGTATATTCTTTATTAGTGCAATTGTTTTCATTCATGCACTAGAAAAATTTTGTGCAATTTTTGAGTCATCAAAATGTTGAACGAAAAGGCTTGAGGAGCAATCAGCACTTCTAAACAACTGATGATGTTTAATTAAATGATACACCATCATAAGTTCAGTGATGGCAACCTTGTCATGTTCATTTGAATTTTCTTTGACAAAGAAGTGTTCCAATTTAGATGATGATGCAGTTGCTTGAAATTTCATTGCGTGTTTTTTCAAATTAAAGTGATCTTTAATATCACATCTCCCACTGTGACTTCTGTTGATAAAACATGAGCACATTCTGCATTCAGCCTCATTTTCGTGTCTTCCTCTTTTTATAAAACTCCATTCTTTCTGGAAGTCCTCTATGAAAACACATTTACGTTTAGGCATTTTTTTTTTATTATGCAGCTTAAACTAATTTTAAAAACTTACACAAAAACTCGTTTATCTTTATCTATAAACCGTTAAAGCCAAGTGCACTGAAACTAAAGGAAGAAAACACACGCTGAAACATCCAAATCACCGAACTTTGGTCCTTGAGGTTGTCACAGACATTCTCTCAGATATGCCAGACAAGCTGTTCTTGCTACCTGGGAGTCTAAAACGCTGATGGAACTGATATTCAGGTGACACTTAAGTCAAGTGGACCCAATTTCGGCG
This sequence comes from Mastigoproctus giganteus, assembly GCF_048544385.1. Taxonomy (NCBI): domain Eukaryota; kingdom Metazoa; phylum Arthropoda; class Arachnida; order Uropygi; family Thelyphonidae; genus Mastigoproctus; species Mastigoproctus giganteus. The sequence continues at coordinate 143,113,561 of NC_143579.1, read as the reverse complement.
AAGTCCAGACGGTCTATGACAGCAAAATCCTCTGCTTGCACCTTCACGATGGTGGGACTGTTAGTAATCCTGGGTATAACCTCCATGCACAAGTACATGGTGGGTGACCACCCAGGTGTGAACCAACGTAAGCAGGGGTCGAGGTGTGGCGCCCACACCACATGGAGGAATGTCGCCCCTCTATGTTACCAGGCAGTACTAGGTGGTAGATGACTCTCATCAACCGGTGAAATACCACCACTTTGCTTATTGGAGGCTTGAAGTGGTGGAACCCATGTTTAGTCTCTAGAGCTAAGTTCCGGCCAACCCTTCCCTATCTCTTCCATCATGCAGTATGATTGATGATTTTTGAGGTTATGATGAATGTCGTGGCGAGATCCAATATTCCTTACATTTTGAGGGTACAGCTCTAAAATGGTGTTCACAGGCCGGCCGCTAGATAGTACACCGGACCAAACCTATTGGTAACTCTCTAGGAGGCTTCCGGATCAGCTAGTGTATAATCTTGCTACCTCAACTCTGCCAGATAGTGACTGGAGGGAGTCCGAGTAGTGTGTATGTGGGGAGCATTGTCGAGGCCACGTTATGTCAAGGATCTGGGTATATTCTTACCACATGTACGCCATATCCAAAAATTTCATTACTTCATACAGCATGTTCCACCCACTTTTTCTTACTATTGAATACACCATGAATTGTAAAAATAATAGAGCAAGCTTATATGCGAAAAGATCTAAACCTCCCAAGGACTTCCTAATTCATTTCACAAATATACGTGGTCTCAATTCCAATCTCAACGATGTCCATTTCCACTTGCAGTCTTCCAAACCCCATGTACTTTTTCTGACTGAATCTCAGTTATCAGTTGATTCAACTACTGCTCATCTCAAATGTCCAAATTATTTGTTGTATGATTCCTTTCGCCTCAAAGGTTGTGCATACGTCCGTTCTGATATTCTCTGTCAGAGACTAGGCAATTTGGAATCTCCTCTCTTTGATCTTCTCTGGCTCAAAATCTCTCTACCTCATTGTGTCAAATTCATCTGTTGTCTCTACCGTTCTCCCAACTCCACTAATCACTTGGAGCTCTTTGACTTACTCTCTTTGCAACTTGACTTTCTCCAGTCCAACTTTCCTAACAGTGAGGTAATTTTCCTTGGTGATTTTCACGTTCACAACTCCAGCTGGCTTCCGTTTCTAGTTACACCGACCCAGCAGGTCGAGATGCTGAGGCTTTTGCAATTACTAATGACCTAGCACAGATTGTTCATTTACCTACAAGAATACCGGACAATCCTAATCATACAACCAATACGCTTGATCTTTTTCTCACAAACAACCCTTCTAAGTACAAGGTCGAAGTGAGAGGTCCTTTAGGCACTTCAGATCACAACTTTGTGATTGTCTCTTCTCCAATGGAACTTTTATCTCATGGCTATTCCTAACCTCGTGTTGTTTGGTATTACAAGAATGCAAAATGGGATGACCTGCGAGACTTCTTTTCTTCTTTTCCTTGGTCAGATTACTGTTTTAAAACTTCGGATGTCAACGTTTGCTCAGATCGTGTCAGTGAAATTATTCTTGCAGGAATGGAATCCTTTATTCCATACTCCACCTTAAAATCTTTTCCTTTATCTAAACCTTGGTTTTCCAATAAATATGCTAGGGCTGTTCAAGAGAAGAATGTTGCATATCGTAATCGGCTTGTTTCTAATTCTTCAGTTTCATTTTCTGCCTACACCATAGCTCGCAACAATTGTAAAGCAGTTATTAACCAGTCCAAACTAGAGTTTGAACAGGCTAAGAGTAGAAAACTTGCTTCTTTCCCTAATGGTAGCCAAGCATTCTGGTCTCTTGCCAAAGCTATTGGCTGGAACTTTTGCCCATCTCTGCTCCCACCTCTGTCCAAACCAGATGGTTCTGTTGTCACTTCAGCCAAGGATAAAGCTGACCTGCTAGCATCCCATTTTTCTTCCAGCTCATGTATTAATGATCTTGGTAAAACACCTCCCATCATTCCCAACATGATCCATTCAATGCCTCCTGTGGTCTTCCGTCAAAAGGATATCAGAAGGATTTTGATGAATCTTGATGCTAAGAAAGTTCTAGGTCCTGATGGTATTTCTCCACTTGTTCTCAAAACCTGTGATCCTGAATTTACTCTTATTCTTTGACGCCTTTTTTCACTTTCTTATTCCAAAGGTGTTTTTCCTTCTGCTTGGAAATTTGCTCATATCCAGCCAGTTCCTAAAAAGGGTGACAAATCCCTCCCATCCAATTATCGTCCCATTGCAATTACTTCTACTCTTTCTAAAATAATGGAGAAATCAATTAACTGCCAACTATTAAACTACCTAGAAACCTTCCGTCTGATCAATGATCGCCAGTATGGATTCCGTCAGTATCGATCCACTAGTGATATTCTGGCTTATGTTACCCATTTATGGACTAATTCAATGGAAAGGTTCGGTGAAACACAAGTAGTTGCTCTTGACATCTCAAAGGCTTTTGATCGTGTTTGGCATAAAGTTCTTCTAAACAAGCTTCCATCTTATGGTTTGCCAACTATTTTTAGTAATTGGTTATCCAGTTTTCTCTCTGATCGCTCACTGAGGGTGATGGTAGATGGCTCTCTGTCTTCTAACTTCTCCACTAATACCAGTGTCCCCCAAGGTTCAGTTCTTTCCCCCAGTCTTTTCCTCTTGTATATCAATGACCTTCTTCCATTGACTGGAAATCCTATCCATAGTTTTGCCGATGATAGCACATTGCATTCAACTTTCCATTTTGAGAAACCTTGTCCTGCTCAATCAGCTTCAAGTTTTCGAAAATCTGCTGCCAATTCCTTAAATGCCGATCTTCGGGTAATTCTCCAGTGGGGCAAAGACAACTTAGTTGATTTCAACCCTTCTAAAACTCAGTCTTGTCTTATATCTCGCAAAAAGGATTCTTCTGCTCCTATGCTTATCTTTAGTGACACTCCGATTTCTAGGCAAGATGATATATCTCTTTTGGGGATTACCCTGACTTCTAATCTCTCTTGGCACAAGCACGTTACAAATATTGCTTCCTCTGCATCTAAAAAACTTAGTTTTCTCTTTCGCTTTCGGTGTTACTTTTCTTCCAAACAGCTTCTCACTCTGTATAAATCGCAAATCCGCCCTGCCATGGAATATTGTTCCCACATCTGGGGTGGTGCCCCCAAAACCTCTCTCAGGCTTCTTGATTCCATTCAGAAGAGGGCAGTTAGGTTAATTAATGATTCATCTCTAACAGAGTCTCTCCACTCGCTTTCTCATAGACGTACTGTTTCTGCTGCATGCCTCTTCTACAGATACTTCCATGGGCACTGTTCTTCTGAATTGGCTTCTATAATTCCCGCTCTCTCTTTCAAAACAGTCCGAACACGTGCCGCCACCAGCCAACATCCATTTACTGTCCAGCTTCAAACCCACAGAACCAATTCATCTTCCTCATTTATTCATTCAACTGCAGTTTTCTGGAACAACCTTCCTTCATACGTATTTCCTGAAAATTACAATCTAGAGAAGTTAAAGTCCAATGTCAACAAATATCTTCTTTCGTCTTTTCAACCTCCAACCCAAGCACGGTACTAAGTACTATAGGTTCTAATACCTCTCGTGTTTGGGGTTCTCATAAAAAAAAAAAAAAAAAAAAAAACCTTAAACTAAAAGTCGCGTGAAATGAAACTGAACACGTAACATCGCACGTGCATACGTGAGAACCTGCCAATCAATGCTAGACACCACCTACTCGATTATATGGATTAAGTTTTTTGACCATTATAAAGTGAGGTGGCCGCAAACTGGTGGTGAGCAGGCAATGTACAGGCTGTAACTGAAGATGGGATTGAAGACAATGCTCCAAACTCTGCTACTAATTTTTTTATTGTACACAAATAAATTTGTGCAAAAATTGTTCATGATAAGAAACCGGGCCATTTAAGCATCACGAAAAAAATTTTCGGGACGCCAGGACAGTTTCACATAAACTGGGACGAATCCCGGAAAACTGGGATGTGTGGGCAGCCTACTCATATGGCACACCAAAGGCTTAAAAGAAGATTCAAACATGTGCCATCATCTCTATCAATTCTAGCTCTGTGGTGCTGATGTTAGCAGTTTCTAACCAGAGGAGGATCCTTAAAGCCACATGCATAATCTATTACGCAGGCATCATTTGGCACAAAGTTGTGTCTCTTCTGCCAATAATCTGTCAACTGGAGACCAGCTCAAATCACTACGATGCTATTAAGACAGTGAATTCACCCTATCAGTAGTATCCATACCTGGCAGAAGGGTCACAACACTGCACCAAATAATGCCTGCATGACGGATTATGCACATGGTTTTAAGATCTGCTGCTGGTTAGAATCTGCTTACAACAGTACTACCAGGACTAATGGCATATGCTCACACTCTCTATTTCAGCCTTTGGTGGTGGATGAAGCCAGCAGATACGATACTCCCATGTTCCTTCCTCCCACCCCTTCTCTCTCTCTCTCTCTCACTTCCTAACCCCTTCCCCTCTTTCCCATTTATTTGTCCCTCCCCAACATGTGTAACGTGTCTCTCTATCTCTCACTCCCCCCCTTAGCCCCTTTTCTCTTCCATGATTTGAGCTTGTATGACAAGTTATAGATAATCTCTGCAGTATATAAGGCCACCACCAGCTATATTTAACTTAGTTGATAAAATCTAAAATAATACAGTAGCTGAAAATTCCTGTATATTTATTTATATTAAATTTTATTATACATATTTTTAACACTTTCATTCAGTATATTTTAACTAATTTTATAATCTTCTCTGAATCATAATTATTTTATAAGTTTTCATTTTATAATAAACATTTTCTTCCACAATGCCAGTATCTACAAGAAATCACACATATCTAATTCTTGGCTTCAGAGGGTTCTTCAACCAGAATTCTGTCTTTGGGGTTAGGAAAGGGGTTTTCTCTCACTAACTTTAGGGCATCCTCTTTACAATTGCATGAAACATGTATGTATGCCAATTCTAGTTACATCCAACTGTCTTGGTGTGGAAAAGTAAATGTCCAGTGACTATTCTAATAGTCCAGTAACCTGCCATTACTATGCTATTAGAATAAACCATATTAGAAAAGGTACTATGCTTCTTAACTGTCATGCTTGCAAAGGGACCCATCAAGTGCCTCTCAAAAATAACTGTTGTGCATTAATCCCTGATTCAATGCTAATGGCTGAAACTTTCAATAGTTTTTTTTTTTTTTTCCCTATGCTCAGTAAAATAATTAAAAGCTTTGTTTCATTGAAATAACATGCAAAAAAACCATTTTTTTAAATTATCAAATTTTTCATTAAAAAAACAAAATACCACATTTAATAAGTATTGTAAATCGAGCAGTATTCAAAAAACCAAAAGCTTTTTCCAGAAATAAAAACTAACAATTTTCGGAACCTGTCAGGTGCTGCACACTTGTTTTTGTTATGATCTGGTGCTTGCATCCCAGATTGCAGCAAAAGCGAGAGTAATTCTTGGAAAGCAGCTTTCACAACATGTCAATGCATTTGACATTTGCATTTCACAGCATGACATGACTGCATTTTTAATGCAGTTGTCATAAAAATAATATATGACATGACTGCATTAAAAACTGCACTCAAATGGAGCTATAACCTTCACTTAGTGTTAAAGTGATAAGTTTTAAGTAATAGATCTTACAGACAAAAAACCTATGTTCCCTTTTACTAAAATCCAATGTGTCCAAGCAACATGATTACTTTGTGCATCAAAGCAACAAAACTAATAAATCAACCTACAATGAAGCCTCTTTCATGGCCTGAATGCAGAATTCCATAAATCTGGGTACTGTCAAAAATTTTGCTTATATGACTTGTTCCAATAACTTACAATTCTGTCACATGAAAAAGTGTCATATTTAACCCTCTGCCACTAACATGGCATCTGACAGATCCACTTTTTTTTTTTTTTAATTTGTAAATGAAAATAAATACACCTGTTACCCTACCAGTATTCTCTAAAGGTATACAGTATTTTCTCTTTTCACTTCAATATACTATGAATTATGAGAAATTATTTTATTTGTTTCACATTTAATGGATGCTAGTCAGACAAAAGCATCCATGTTTCTTGTACTCGAATCCCACAGTCATGTGGAAACTGTGAGATGCCAGCAAGAACTATCTAACCTTGCTGTACAGAGCTTTTGCCTCTCTCTAGTTTAAAGGAAACTGATGGAAACAGCTGGCAAAAACACAATGTTCACGTGATATCTGAAACATGCCAGGTGAGCATCTGTTTCAATTCAAGGATGAGCAACTTTGAAAATTCTAAAAATATGATAAAAACATTTTTGTTATTGGTTTCTCTCATTTATTTTTTTTAAATAGTTTGTAATTATAATGTCATTTTAATTTTTTTATAATTAAAATAAATTATAATTATTTTAATTTTTTATAATCAAAAATAAAGCTGTCTGTGACACCACACAGGTGTATTTCCTTATTTCTTTCATATATGGTAAGCAACGGAAGGTTAATTATATTATTTAAAAAATATTTAACAGAATCTCTAGTGAGTTAAGCACATAACATTAATTCTTTCATTCAATTCAGTTATATATTATTGTAAATTTAATACTTATATCTAAGTAAAACATTTTTAAGCAGCATACCAGCATTCATATATTACACAGATGCAATTTTTGTGCACATCAATATACTGTACTTCATTTATAAACTAGGTGAAGGCAGCAATTTATTGAATATCTAAGTATTTCTTACGATACATGAAGTTGTTTCAAAGCTTCTTCATAAGTTGGTGGAGGTGTCTAGAAAGGGGAAAAAAATGTTTTTTAAACACTACAGAAGTTAAAGCATATTTATTATGTAAAAACAGTTACTTTTTTCTTAGAAAAAACCTGGTTTTCACTATCACACTTTACTGTTTCAACAAACATATTTCTTATACTGCAATAGCATTTTTGAAACTTTGTGTTTTAGAAAGGTAATTGCTGTAGTCATTATTAAAATTTGAGGTGTCTAGCTTTGAAAAGTTAAAGAAAAATAGTTACTGATGACAATAAAATCACATCTATAACTAAGAAATTTAACTGATTTTCACAGTAAATATGTGTGTGCCACAAAAGATTGTAACTAAATGATGCAAGTAGATATCCAAAATACAATTTTTTGTGGTATCATGTTTAGCATTAGCAAAGGCACATGATGCAAGAAAGCAAGCTTATATAGCATCAGCCAGAAAAAAAAAAACCCCCTTATTTCGTCCATCCACTCGCTCCAAATGTTTGTCAAGTACTGCCTTGAATCTATTTAAGCTATCAACTTCTACGACGACAGATGGAAGTTTGTTCCAGCAATCAACCACCCGCTGGCTAAAGGCAAACTTCAGCATATCTATCCTACAACTGTCTTTCCTCATTTTGAATTTATACCCTCTCAGATGATTATTCTGAGCAAGAGTAAGAATCCTATCAGCATTGAGCATGCTCAAACCATTCAAGACTTTATACACCTCAATCAGATCACCTCGTAGGTGCCTAGTCTCCAGACACTGTAATTTGCAAAACTTAAGCCTTTCTTTGTAAGAGCAACCCTTTGTTCCATTCAATAATCTTGTTGCCCTTCCCTGTACTCGTTCCAACAGCTCTACATCCTTCTTAAAATGAGGCCTCCAGACCTGTATACAGTACTCAAGGTGTGGTCTCACCATTGCCTTATACAAGGGGATAATCACCTCCTTTTCCCTGCTAGAAAAATTCCTGTATATCATTGACAAGACACCATGAGCTACTCTTACAGACCATCTGCACTGCTCAGAAAACTTCATATCTGCCTGCAAAATTACCCCCAGTCCTTTTCATTCTCTACCACTGTCAGTGTGGTACCACAGAGTTGATACGTTACTCTGGGATTACTGCTTCCCATAGGTAGTACTTTACATTTGTCAATGTTAAACTTCATTTGCCATCTCTCAGCCCATCTGCTCAACTTTTCTATATCCTGTTGCAGCGGTGTATTGTCATTAACAACCCTGCCAACCTTCGTATCATCTGCAAACTTGGACATTAAGCCTAATATACCATCATCAATATCATTTATAAATACAGAAAACAACAATGGACCCAACACTGAACCCTGAAGGACTCCACTAATAACATTAGTCCACGAAGAGCAGTGTCCATTGATTACCACTCTCTGTCTTCTCCCACTCAACCATCCTTTTATCCATAGCAGCAATTTGACTCCAATGCCACACTGCTCCAATTTGTGCAGCAGTCTATCATGTGCAACAGTTTCAAAGGCTTTTCTAAGATTCAAATATATGATATCAAAGTTATTCTCTGCATCCATTTCCTTTGTGACTACATCATAGTATCCAATCAAATTAGTCAGACAATACATCCCATTAACAAACCCATGCTGTGTCCGAGCTATAACTGAAGTCTTGTCTAGATGATCCTGCAATGCTTCTTTAACCAGTGCCCCGATTAATTTCCCTGGAACAGAAGTTAAACTAATAGGTCTGTAATTACCTGTCTCCCTTTGATCCTCCTTTGTGGAGTGGGGTCACATTTCCACATCTCCAGTCCATGGGTACCTCCCCTGAATCCAGGGAAGCTCTCATAATTATGGCTAAGGGTTTGCTTACTTCCTTTGCCTCCTCCTTTAACATAACTGGATAGATTCCATCCACCCCAGGTGCCTTTCTTGTGTTTATCTTCAAAAATTTTTCCTCCACTTTACTCTCAGTTATTATTCCCCTACCTGAATAACTCCTCATGTGTGAATGTCGATGCAAAATATTCATTTAGTTTGTTAGCTACCTGAGCAGGATCATAGACAGTTGAATCATCGATATCAAGTGGACCAATCTGATTCATCCCCTTCCCTCTAGAGTTTACATAAGTACAGAACTCTTTGCTGTTTTTCTTTGCATCCTTTGCCAAAGATTTCACATAATCTGCCTTCACCTGCCTAACCTCCTTTGTTACAGACCAGCTTATATCTATCGTAGGCTTCTGTGTCACATGTGAATTTATATGTACCCCATGCATTTTTCTTATCTGCCTTCACCTGCCTAACCTCCTTTGTTACAGACCAGCTTATATCTATCGTAGGCTTCTGTGTCACATGTGAATTTATATGTACCCCATGCATTTTTCTTCTCTGCAATCACATGTAGTTTCACCTGACATCCATTTAGGCCTAAATCTTGAACAATATTTCTTTGTTGGTATGAAAAAGCTAGCAGCTTCCAAGATTAATTCTTTGAATCTTCCCATTTTGAAATTGTTGTTGGTAACATCATCAGTTGGTTCCACCATATAGAATTTAAATACTGTCTCGGACCACAGTAGTCACTTTTATGAAAGCAAAAACCCCTTCCCTTTAACCTTGATGGTAGTTACCTCTTTGAGTAAATCCCACTTCAGCACACCATGATCACTGCCACCTAGTGGTTCCTTTATCTGCAGGTTTTGATGCATGAAGAATCACTACTGATAATCAGATCAAGAATATTACTCCCTTTAGTTGCCTCTCGAAAGTGCTACTGTAGAAAACAGTCATCCAATAAATCCACAAAAACCTTGCTAGTGTGTGAGTGTCCAACCCACAAATTTCAGTTAATATCCCCCATTATAAGACATTCTAATTTACTTGCCCACTATTTCTCTGCACAATTGCTCATTATACTCATCAGATTCATTAGGCCTATAACACACACCTACTCTCATTTTTCCTTTCCTAGTGCTTATGCCACACTAAACAGACTCAACGTTGCATTGTCCACCAACATAAATTGGATGCACTTCCTTAGAATTTGTGTTTCTTAACACAGCATAACTCCTCCTCTCTTCCTGTCCTGTCTATCCTTTTTGTACACATTGTACTTCCCAAATTCCAGTTCTGCACTGCTTATGTCTGTGTGACACCATGTCTCTGACATCCCAACAATATCTGCCTTTGATGTCTTGACTAGCACTTCAAGCTCATCAAATTTATTAACTATACTCCTAGCATTGGTGTACATGCAGGTATATATTCTACTCTTAGTTACCATAATACAGCCCATGTATTTACTTGTTCTGGAAACTCCCATTGCCATGCTTTCCAGGCTGCTGCTCAATTGCATTTCAATAGAAGTAGTGCAAGAATCACTTTTACCTCTGCCAGCGGCTACTTTTAATCTATTAGTCCGTGTATTCCCCCAAGCTAGGAATTTTCTGACCCACCTAACTCTGCCTCGACAGCAACAGCAAATATTCTTGCAGCCTTTCTATTTAACTGATTCCCATCCCTTAGAAGCAGTCTCTCATGTTAACAAGCACAGACCAGGCTGAGAAAAATTCTACCCCTTGAGCCTTGCACAATCTCTACAGGGGCAAATTGATCGACAAGGCTCTCATCATATATTCCCTCCTATCGTGTCTGGGCAGAATTGCAGACACTTTCAAATTCAACATTAACTCATGGCTTTTGTTCAGCATTGTCTTGTACTTGTACTTGTTAAGTAATTCTGCCGGTCTTCTACTCTTAATATCATTAGTGCCAACGTGTACAACAATATCACCCTTTGTGCCCTTAAAGGATGATATCTGCCCGACAACATCATCAACCTTTGTCCCTGGCAAACATACCCTGGTCCTATTCCAGCTATCCTTTTTGCACAATATGTTCCCCCATTTCCCTGACAATAAGTCACCTACAACAACTAGTTCCTTTGGGACCAGCGTATTCTGCCTTGGGGGCTGATGTTATGTTCAAGTGCAAGCTCTGGTATTGATGTGAGCAGCTGAGAGCTTGATGGGCCCCTCAATTTGAATCCTTCGAGGGCATCCAGCCTGTCCTTTAAGCTCTCATATAAGCCTATAACAATGCCAAGTTGGTGCCTGATTTCCTTGCACTCTTTACATCGTGCACACACAAAGACATTCCCTCTTGGCAATATCATGTCCCGTTCCTGATTGCTCCCCAAACTTCAAACAAGCAGTGCATTTCAACAGACTGTGATTCAGAGAACAATCCCCTCCCCCCCCTCCTCCCTCAGATCTCCCCAGAGCCACAGCACTTCCACTAGTTGAGCTTTTTGCTTTGCTGCTCTGGTCTGAGTTATGATTTCTATTCAAGTTCAATAAAATTCCAATATAAAATATAACCCTAAACCTATATCCCAATTCAGTTATAACACTATACATATATATGTATTTCGGTATTGAATATTATCTCCGTGTCCTGTTATATGACTTTCTTATCCCCTGTTCACTTATATGTATCAATTCATGACGCCACGCTTGTAATAACTAGGTTGCTCTATTTATTTAGTTAAAAACGTACAATTCAATTGACAATGAAATTTAATAAGATTAATAAATTTTACTGATTAATTGATATTACTATACTCGCTATCTAGTTTTCGACTAAACCTTACGCTAGCACACATTGTATCGTATAGCAATGGCAGCAAGTTAAGAATGGTTAATCTACAGACACGAGGTATTATTTACTTTCCAAATCGCACTATCTAAATTCAAAATAAACCATGGAGCTTGGCTAGGTCTATAAGCTACTTATAGAAAATAATTTAATCTAACAATTAAATCAATAAAGCGGCTAAGTATAATTAAAAATTTCGTGTTCGCGGTAGCTGCAAAACCTTTCCACATGTGGATTTGATACCCTTACTGATACTAAGTAATAACCTACAAAATCTCTATGTAAATTCAATTTAAACTAAAGTATTGTTAGTTTACAATACTTGTCCCTACCCAGTAGGAATATAAAGCAACTCTAAAAAAAAATTAATATGCCAATTTAAGTTAATAAAAAAGCAAAAACTTCTCTATTTGCTGGAGCCATAAAAACTTTGTCTGTTCACATGTACCCAGTTTAATATTTTCTTGAACAATATTTTCTTGTCCCTACCCAGTAAAATCGTCTAACCCTATGTCCTCGTCTTTTTGGAGTATAAATAGGAATTTTTTTTCTATTTGCTTTTTGTTGTTTAAGGTGCTGAATAATTAGCATGTGATGCTAATTAAAAGGCATGTGATGCAAGAAAGCAAACTTATATAGCATCAGCCAAAAAAAAAAACCCTTCTCATTTCACCCATCCACTCGCTCCAAATGTTTGTCTAGTTCTGCCTTGAATCTATTTAATCTATTTACTTCTACAACAACAGATGGCCCCGAGTGCCAAGCGATATTTTGTGCGATACATAGCGTTCTTTCTCAGCGGATTAGTTATATTTATGTTCCAGTGTCTCTATTCTTCTTGTTTTTCGTAAGTGATTCTTTACTTAAAAGCTTTGAAGTAGAATCCAGAAAGGAAATACACCTTTCTTTCCTTATAAATATATATATATATATATATATAATTCGTATTAGCCTAACTGATTCTTTAAACCGCTTGGTCACTGGTGGCACCGCTCCTGCCTGGGAGAAGAAAAACACTCTCCCGGGGCAAAAAGGAGCAAAGATGGACATAAACAGACATGCCACTTACGGATCTCATGATCCAGATCTCTCAAACAGAGAAGACTTAAATGCAGGTAATGCAAACCGGCAGAAAAAAGAAGCTCTGCTCCTCTTTTTTTGATACTGCATTCTTTAACTGATAATCCATTGAGTAAGCTCTCCCCATTCTTAATACAGATATGTCTTGAAAATGCAGCGGGCCCACCAAAAATGGTTCAAAGATTAAAATCCGGAGGCCTTCTAGTGGAGATGAATGAGAATAAGCATTCGGGAAAAACTATTAAAAATATCGACTTTTGGTGGAATTCCCACAAAGGTTACCTCGCATGCCACCTTAAACTCCTCTAAAGGAGTAATAGCCGAGTGGGATCTCCTTAATGTATCTGAGGAGGAGATCATTCAGGAATTAGGCGATCAAAATGTAATAAACGCCAAAAGGATAGTCATTAAGAAAGATGGGGTTCTTACTCCTACCCGAACGGTCATTCTTACATTTAAAACACCAATTTTACCAACTGGATATTTAAGGTGCAAAATTCGACCATATATTCCAAACCCAGTCCGGTGTTTTAAATGCCAAAAATTTGGACACTCACAAGCAGTCTGCAGGGGTGTAACCACATGTGCCTCCTGTGGTTCAAAAGAGCATGTTCACACAGACTGCTCCACTGAAATACAAAGCTGCCCAAACTGTAAGGGAAATCATTCAGCATTTTAAAAGGAGTGCATCCAGTGGCAGACTGAAAAGAATATACAAAAGTACAAAGTGGAACACAAGGTACCATACCAAGAAGCAAAAAGACATTTTTCAATTTCAAATAAATTGCCATCTTATTCTTCAGTTGTAAAAAAGCAACGATCCATAACAGTACAAACAGATTGTTCAGTTCTGCCAAGCATCTCAATTTCTGATTGGGCAAGGTCAGTCCTCTCTACGCTAAAAGAACAGCCTACCCAACAGCAATCAACTCCTTCGATAAATACACCATTGATAAATACCACCAGATAAAAATTCTGTACAACAGCCAGTTAATCAAACAAGCTCTGAAAGAAATAATCAAAAATCCAGTACTGATAACATGGACATAGATAGAAATTCACACCGAGATGAACCACCTCTTGAACTTCGTGCAGAAGAGGAGGATGTGAACGTCACTAGACCAAATTTCCCGAAAAGGGAAAAAAAGACTAGACAGGTGCAAACAAACCACATCCCGTAAGCAAGCAGACACACCCGAGAATCCTCAATAATGCATAGAATCATTTAATGGAATTTTCGCCGACTCCGAGCTAACTTAGAGAGTGTTTATGACTTAATTACTGAATATAAGCCTGCTGTTCTTTGTCTACAGGAAATAAACCTGACCCCTAAAATATCTATGAGCATAAAACATCATATAATGCTTAGAAAGGATAGGAACAACTCTAATGCAGCACATGGAGGTGTAGCATTGCTAGTAAACTCCAGAACTCCTTTCAGACCTATCGCATTGCAAACAACTTTAGAAGCAATCGCTGCTAGAGTTATGGTTAAGACAGCGGTAACAGTTGTTTCCATATACCTTTCGCCAAACTATTCATACACTTTAGCAGATCTGAATGATTTAGTTACCCAGCTGCCACCACCTTTCTGCAGGTATCTTAGGTGACTGGAATGGGCATCACCCCCCCACCCCATGGGGTTCCTCGCACCTTGATAAGAGAGATCAGTTAATTGAAAAATTTCTTGAAAGGCACGACTTAACTTTACTAAACAATGGGACTAACACATCCGTGCATCTTTCCTCAAGGTCAACTTCTGCAATTGATCTTTCAATATGCTTGCCAAACTTCCTTCCGCTTATTGATTGGACGGTCACTGATAACCTGTGAAATAGTGACCACTTTCCAGTAATATGCACACTGTCGACTAACTCTCCTCCTCAAACTGAAATAAAAACTGTTTGGAAATTCAACAAAGCTAACTGGAAGAAATATCAAGAACTGGCACATCTAGATATTCAGACATTTGAGACCCTCACCATTGACTCTGCCATAACTTTCATAACTCAGCAAATGATAGCAGCTGCAGAAACCAGTATACCCAGATCATCCATGTAAACCCACTCCCACCAAAAAATATGGTGGAATGAAGCCTGTAGCAATGCCAAAAAAGAGAAGAATAGATACTGGAACTTATTTCGTAAATACTCAACCACAGCTAATCTCATACAGTTCAAGAAAGCTAGAGCTAAATCTCGTCATACACAAGAATAAGCAAAAAAGAGACATGGTCCAAATATGCCTCCTCTATAAACAGAACCACAAATATCAGAATCATTTGGACTAAAGTTCGAGGAATTAATGGAAAATATCCTCCTATAACCACTCCGATAATACTTCTAAAAGGCAAAGAAATCTGCAATCCTCTCGATATTTCTAATACATTAGGTGAAACCCTCGAGCCGACCGGGCTGGCCGGGTGGGTAAAGTGCTTGCCTGGCAACCCAAAGGTCGCGGGTTCGAATCCCACCTCGGGCTTGGATCAGAGTACTGCAAAAACCTTGGGAGGTGCATTATGGCCACAGAAGCTGATGCGCCAACAACTAACTAAAACAAACAAACAAAAAAAAAACCTTCGAAAATATCTCTGCTGTAACCGCATTTGAGCCAAGTTTCCAGGCACATAAAGTACAAGCAGAAAAATATAATCTGAATTTCAGTACTTCGTGAGAGCATCCATATAATGTACCCCTTACCATGGCAGAGTTACGTAGCACACTTGCAAGATTCAAAAATAGTGCTGCTGGCCCTGTGGAGTGTACTATGCCATTTGATATATCATTCCAAGGGATTCTTCATTCAAATGATATATTATTTGAATAAAGAATCCCTTTCTGCTCTGCTCTGCTAAAACTGTATAATAGAATCTCTGACGAAGACTACTACCCTACCAGTTGGCGTCATTCGATTGTATTAGCTTTCCGAAAACTAGGAAAGGACCATTCAGATCCAGCAAATTACCGACCGATAGCTTTAACTAGTTGTATAGGAAAAGCATTAGAAAAAATAATTAATGCCAGGTTAACATGGTTCCTAGAGACTGAATGCATTCTAAGTCAAAATCAATATGGATTTCGAAGAACTAGATCAACACTTGACCTTATGGTCAAAGCTGAAGGAAACATCCGAAATGCATTTCTCAGGAACGAACACCTGATGATGATATGTCTTGACATCAAAAAAGCTTTTGATACAACCTGGCAGTATGGAATTCTTCACAATCTCTATGAATCTGGTCTTCGTGGTCATCTTCCAAAATTTATCCAGAACTTTTTGAACAATAGGTCCTTTCAGGTACGATTTCACTCTGCTCTCTCGCAAACATTTGTGCAAGAAGAGGGGGTCCCTCAGGGTCCTGTGCTTAGTGCCACGCTCTTCTCTCTCTCTCAGGATTAATTCCATTACCAAATGTATTCCCGACACAGTTGAAACTTATCTGTATGCCGATGATCTGGCAATCTCAAGCCACTCACAAAACATGCATTTCATTGAAAGGTACAATCAACATAAAGGTACAATTAACAAGCTTGTTCAGTGGGCCAAAAATAATGGATACAGACTTTCAAAACAAAAAACGACAGCAATTCATTTTTTGCGTAAACGGAATTTACATCCAGATCCCGATTTACATCTTGATTCTCGTACAATTACTTTTCAACAGAGTATTAGCTTTCTTGGTCTAATTCTGGATAAAAAACTTAATTTCTTAGAGCATATTAAGCATATTCATACAACCTGTCTAAAGAAGCTGAATCTCCTCAGGGCAATTTCCGCTATGTCGTGGGGTGCAGACCAGTACATGCTGCTGCACTTATACCGGTCGCTCATAAGATCCAAACTAGACTATGGGTCTCCTGCATATGCCTCAGCTAGAGAAAGTGTATTAAAATGGCTCGACCCAGTACATCACAATGCTCTCCGAATTGCACTGGGAGCTTTTCGTACATTGCCAGTTCAGAGTCTCTATACAGAAGCACACGAACCACCTCTATTTCTTCGTCGGCATGCTCTATTATTAAGTTATGCAGCTAAAATCAGAAGTTTCCCACATCATCCTATAAAGCAGTATTTATTCACCCCAAAATGGCATAATTTGTACCAAAATAAACCATGTGGCATTAGATTACAAAGCATAACTATGTGCTGGGAACTAAATATGAATAACATAATTCCAGATATTAGCACGGCTAAGCCACCACGGCAAATACCCTTGTTGACCAACATTTCCAACAATGGGGAAAGAATGCCCTTCCAAATCTCAGTATTCAGCAGATCCATGCAACTCACTCTTTTCAGTTCTCTAGTTTTACCCAAATTTACACTGATTGTTCCAAGACAGATAGTAAAGTTGGCACAGCTGCAGTTGTACTAAACATTACAATATCCCAGCAGCTTCCTTTGGAGTACAGTTTTTACACCGTAGAACTGTATGCTATCCTGATGGCTCTAAACAATGTAAAACAGTCATTATATCCTCAAACTATTATCTACACCGATTCCTTAAGTGCTGTATCTGCTCTTCAGTGTAAATTTCCTTCCAGTCATCCGTTACTACAACAAATTCAAATTAAGTTAGTACAGCTTCTTGCAAACAGGCAAAAATTAATTTTCTGTTGGATACCTGGGCACTCTGGAATCATAGGAAACGAACAAGCGGATCTTCCTGCCAAGAACACCAGTCACATAACATCAGACATGCAGATACCTTACACAGATTTAAAACACATCATACATAGCACTGTTAGAAAAAAAATGGCTATCCATTTGGCAGGGAGAAAAAAGAATAAGCTCTTTCAGATTAGAAACGATCACAAGGAGTGGCTATCAAGCCTAAGAGGCAATAGAAAGGAAGAAGTTGTACTTGCAGTATGCGAATAGAACATACCCACCTAACTCATAGTTATTTACTCACTCAGGATGACCCTCCACTATGCAGCAACTGTCAAACTCAACTCACAGTAAACCACTTGATCATTGAATGCCCATTATATCTGAGAGAACGAAAAACAGCTTTCTCTTCACATCTATATTCCTCTAATAAACTTACTTTACAGCAGATTCTCGGGGACCGACAAGATATTAATGATGTTTTTACCTTCCTCAAAATGATAAACAAATATCATCTGATCTGAATCCTTTTATTTAATATAACAATCATGTACGAAATAAGATTGAAATAGGTGCATTATGGCCTTAGTAGCCCTTGCACCAATAAATCCAACAAACAACAACGACGACAGATGGAACTTTGTTCCAGCAATCAACCACCCGTTGGCTAAACGCAAACTTCTGCACATCTATCGTACAACTGTCTTTCCTCAATTTGAATTTATGCCCTCTCAGGCAATTATTCTGAGCAAGAGGAAGAATCCCATAATGGTGCACTTACTGTGACTCATAGTTTCCAGCAGCACTTGTACAGAGTGGGCAATTCCAGTGTTAACTAACATATTACACTCTATTAGTAAAAAGGGACACTTTTTACCTCTCTTTTAAGACAGACATTTTCCAGACAATATAAATATGGAAAGCTGGTCTAAAAAAAAAGAGATATTTAGAAGGCTTGATGAACCTGAGTGGTCAATGCAAAACTTTAGTAGTGCATGTTTCAGTTGACCAAAAAATATAACTATCAGGTTCATCACAAAAAAAAAAAATTGTGCTTTTTATTCTACCTTCTTAAATGTTTTTTTTTTTTTTTTTGGTAGTTGTTGGCATATCAGCTTCTGTGGCCATAATGCACCTACCAAGGTTTTGCAGTACACTTTGATCCAAGCCCGAGGCGGGATTCAAACCCGCGACCTTTGGGTTGCTAGGCAGGCACTTTACCCACCCAGCTAGCCTGGTCGGCCTTCTTAAATGTAGACCTGGTTTTATTCAAGTCATTTTTGAAGGCCAGTATTTTACAGTTTTCATAGAACAATTAGGTGAAAGTACCAGGCAGGTACCACACAACCCTTTTTGCCAAAGTTTGTGTATTGCAGATGCATGGGATGACTCAGCTCCCACTTCAGTATTCAATTTCATGTTGAATGATTGCTGTCCTAGTTAAAGATAACACTGTTACACTCTGTGATTCTAAATATTGCATTATTTCAAATTTGGGAGAAAATTTTAGGGCTTTTGATGGGTAATTAGATGAATTGCAGGCATATGGGACCTCACAGTTCCTGCACCAATATTTCACTTGTACATTGGACAATCCCATTCCAGTTGAAGATAACTACTGTTACTTTCTCTAACTCTAAATACTGCATTATCTCAGACTTGGGAGAAACATTTTAGGAATTTTGATAAGTAATTAGCTGAAAACATGTAAGAACTCTCAAAAGAGTCCCTGCAACACTTCTTGTAATAATAATTTTGTGAAGTGGTTTCTGAACTGAATGAATAATAAATACTCTGGTTTTTCAGTTTTATTTAATATAAAATTGCTCAATCTTCTGATTTAAAAATATTTTAAATTAAGAAATATTACTAAATATACACTGGAGCCTGTTGACTTCTGCAAGTAATAAACCGAACAGAATTCTAAGCAGAAAAAATTTATGTGTAATTTTGAAATATTGTGCTCTTACCAGTTTTCTGCATTGAAAAATGAAAGTGACTGTTAGTTTAATGTTTATATTTTATTATTTTAATAAACACCCCCTCCATATTTGGCAGAAGTAAAAGTGCCTGCAAATTTCTGCTTACATACATAATGTTCGCTTAGTGATCACTGAATTATGATTAATTATTTTTCTTTTTATAATGCAAGCCATGTGGTTCCATCCATAATGGACCCATATGGCTCACAGTATAAAAAGAAAGCCAAACAACTATGTATGCTAGAACAGTGGCAATTTGCATCTGGTCATGTAAGTCAAAGTGATAAATAACAATTATGGGAAGTAGTAAAGATATCATGGAATTTTGAATGGGATGACTGTGGGAGCTCATGCATTGGGTGCTTCCATATCAGAAATGGCATACCTTGTCAGTTGCTCATGGGAATTGTGGTTAAGATGTGCAAAGAATGGTGTCAAACAGGTCAAACCAACTCCAGCCGACAGAACTGTGAAGGATTATGGAAGGTGAACATTCGTGGTGAGTGAAGGGTTGCAGCATAGTGCACAGGTTTCATGGCAGGTCACCGCAGGACAGCTGATATTGCAATACAATATGGGGAATGAAAGGACAATATTCCAAATGACAATGAGCTACACATTCAGACATATGGAGTTCCACCGCAGGTGACCCAAGAGACATCCTCTCCTTACCGCTGATCATCGTTGATGGCAAATGCTGTGGTGCCAACAACATGCTGCTTGAACACTGGAGAACTGCAAACAGGTGTGCTGGTCAGATGAGTCCAAATAGCTGGTGGTTGTTATTGGAATTGGAATTGGGATTAACGACACTAGGGCTACTGAGACCAAATTGTGTCTGTTTACAGTTTATTTACACGCAAGATATCGTTAGAGATGTTAAATTATATGCTCCTGTACAGGCCAATATGTTTTAAATACATGAAAAGTTCTTTTGTATTGGCTTCATTTCCTAAGAAATTATATGAGATGTTCAATGTCAAAGAGACCGGAAAGTGTTTGATCAGATGGTTAAATATAAGAGACAATCAACCAGAAAATGACGGACTGTAAGTTATCTTTGACAGGATGAGCACTGAGGTGGGTTTTCTCCCAATAACAGGAAGAGATGAGTAGGATGAGTGTGTCCAATTCTCAGTCTCACCCATACCACTTTCTCTCGTCTGTTTTGTCAGAAGCCAGAGAGCCACAACTCTGGATCCTTTTCTATCTGGTAAAGTTTATTCTTGGTGTTACTTTTGCAGATCTATAACCATTTATCATAGTATGTTTTTCATATGGCAGACTTAAGTCAGTGTAAGGAACCTGAGGATTTTGAGAGAGCTAGTTGAGGATGTTTAGCGATAAAGTTGGCACTTTGCAGACAGGCTGCCAGGGCAGGTCATGGGGTTTTGTCAATGATATATAGAAATTTTGCCAGCAGGGAAAAGGAGGTGATTTTCCCTCTGTATAAGGCAATGGTCAGGCCACGCCTTGAGTACTGCGTACAGGTCTGGAGACCTAATTTTAGGAAGGATATAGATTTGCTTGAGCGTGTACAGAGAAGGGCAACAAGATTGGTGAGGGGAATGAAGGGATCCTCTTACCAAGAGAGGCTTAAGTTCTGCAAATTGCAGTGGCTGGAGACTAGGTACCTGTGCGGTGATCTGATTGAGGTGTATAAGGCCTTGAATGGGTTGAGCACGCTGAATTCTGATGGGATCCTTCCACTTGTTCAGATTACAAACTTAAGGGGCATAAATTCAAATTAAGAAAAGACAGATGTAGAATAGATGTTCGGAAATTTGCCTTTAGCCAGCGGGTGGTTAATTGACGGAACAAACTTCCATCTGTTGTGGACGTTGATGGGTTAAATAAATTTAAGGAGGAACTGGACGGGCATTTGGAGGGAATGGTGTGATTTTTTTTTTTTTTTTTTTGGCTGATGCTGCATAAGCTCATACACTTGCTTTCTTGAATCACATGCCACTACTACTACTTTCTGTGTAAATTATGGCAGGTGAGATGGAAAGCTCAATAATCTTCATCATCCATTTTCAATCCATTGCAATAATCTTAATAAGTGCTAACTCTATAGTGTATAATTCAGCAGTGAAGATGCTGTATGCTGCTGATAAAAAAAAGTAAAGTGCAGCCATTATCAACCCACTGCAGGATGGAAACCTCCTCAACAATTCATGTTGAGGTAAATGGACCATAATATGCCACGCTGGTCCAGTGCTGGTTGGCAGATCGACCGTATTCTGCAGTCAGGGGGCTTGAACCCCGGTCTACTCAAAGAGCGTGTGCTACTGCACTCCCGCTCCTGCCCACTTGGCTACGGAGGCCGTTCATGCTACTGGTAGCGTTGCTGTAATTTTACATGATGGAAAAACTGCAGCAGCACCTACCATAGTGATAGTTTTCAATCCGTCAGTATAGATTTGACAGGAATGAGACTTCGGTGTAGCATGGGCTGAGTGCAGCTGCCTGATATTGTGTGTGTGTGTGTGGGGGGGTGTAATGACATTCTTCCCCATTAAAGAAAGTGAACGTCGTAAGAGGTAGAAACGTACGTCTAAGGTAGAACAGGTGTAGTTGTGTCCTGAAAAATATCACTTAAATTGTTATTCCATTCTGAAAAAGCTCTTTAATCCTGAGTGAAGCAGGTCTATTTTCATTTAGCTTTCTTTCATAGAAGAAATCCCACTGAATGTTAGAAAGATACTCCCAACTAGGGTGCAATGGAAGTCTCTGGATCTTGGCAGCACAGTGGAGCAGTAATGTTTTCCTACAAAGATGTAATGGAGGATTGTGCAGTTTAATATAAAGACTTCGGACTGGAGTAGTCCTGAAAGCACCCAATGCAGTCCTCAGAGCACTGTGCTGGATCACATTTAGTCATTGTAAAGTAGTGCTCCTGGCAGAGCCATATAGTGGACAACCATAATCTAGGCATGAACAGATTAAAATTTTGTAAAGATGCAGTAGAGTATACTGATCAGCTCCCCGTGACATGGACGAGACTGATCGAAGTATGTTCAGATGCTTTAGACAAATAGCTCTTAAATGAGTAATGTGAGCTTGGAAATTAGCATTAGCATTAGTAGAGGCATTTGATGCAAGAAAGCAAGCTTATGCAGCATCACCCAAAAAAAAAAAAAAAAACCCCACTTCCACTTTACCCCTCTGTTCGTTCAAAATACCTGTCCAGCTGAGCCTTAAACTTATTTAGGCTATCAACCTCCACCACAAGGGATGGCAGTCTGTTCCACCAACCAACCACCCGCTGGTTAAAGGCAAATTTCCGCACGTCTATCCTACATCTGTCTTTCCTCAATTTGAATTTATGCCCTCTCAGGTGATTTTTATGGGCTAGAGGAAGAATCCCATCAGCATTGAGCATGCTTAAACCATTCAAGGCTTTATACACCTCTATCAGATCACCTCGCTGGTGCCCACTCTCCAGACACTGTAATTTGCAAAACTTAAGCCTTTCTTCGTAAGAGCACCCCTTTGTTCCATTCACTAATCTTGTTGCCCTTCTCTGTACTCGTTCCAGCAGCTCTACATCCTTCTTGAAATGAGGCCTCCAGACCTGTATACAGTACTCTAGGTGTGGCCTGACCATTGCCTTATACAATGGAATAATCACCTCCTTATCCCTGCTGGAAAAATTCCTGTATATCATTGACAATACTCCATGAGCTACTCTTGCAGCCCGTCTGCACTGCTCAGAGAACTTCATATCTGCCTGCACAATCACCCCCAAGTCCCTTTCATTCTCTACCACTGTCAGTGTAGTACCACAGAGTTGATACGTTGCTCTGGGGGTTGCTGTTTCCCATGTGTAGTACTTTACATTTGTCAATGTTAAACTTCATTTGCCACCTCTCAGCCCATCTGCTCAACCTTTCCAGATCCTGTTGCAGCAGCATAGTGTCAGTAGTGTCCTTGACAACCCTGCCAACCTTTGTATCGTCTGCAAACTTGGATATTAAGCCCGATATACCATCATCAATATCATTTATAAATACAGAAAACAATAATGGACCCAACACTGAGCCCTGAGGAACTCCACTAATAACATTAGTCCACGATGAGCAGTGTCCATTGATTACCACTCTCTGTCTTCTCCCCCTCAACCACCCCTTTATCCATAGCGGCAATTTGCCTCCAATGTCACACTGCTCCAATTTGTGTAGCAGTCTTCCATGTGCAACAGTATCAAAAGCCTTTCTAAGATCCAAGTATATAATATCAAAGTTATTCCCTGCATCCAGTTCTTTTGTGACTGCATCATAGTATCCAATCAAGTTGGTCAGGCAAGACTTCCCCTTAACATAACCGTGCTGTGTCTGAGCTATAACTGAAGTCTTGTCTAAATGATCCTGCAGTGCTTCTTTAACCAGTGCCTCCATTAATTTTCCTGGAACAGAAGTTAAGCTCACAGGTCTATAATTACTTGTGTCAGCCTTTGATCCTCCTTTGTGAATGGGGTCACATTTGCACATTTCCAGTCTATGGGTACCTCCCCTGAGTCCAAGGAAGCTCTCATAATTATGGCTAAGGGTTTGCTTACTTCCTTTGCTGCCTCCTTTAATATAACTGGATAGATCCCATCCACCCCGGGTGCCTTTCTTGTGTTTATCTTCAACAGTTTCTCCTCCACTTTACTCCCAGTTATTTCAAGATTCTGTAGCTTACTGCTAGAGTTGAATACACCTCTGGCATTCCCCTTGCTGAATAACTCCTCATGTGTGAATGTCGATGCAAAATATTCATTTAGTTTGTTAGCTACCTGAGCAGGATCATCAACAGTTGACCCATCAATATCAAGTGGACCAATCTGATTCATCCCCTTCCTTCTAGAGTTTACATAAGTAAAGAACTCTTTGCTGTTTTTCTTTGCATCCCTTGCCAAGGATTTCTCGTAATCTGCCTTCGCCTGCCTAACCTCCTTTGTAACTTGGTTGCATATCAACTTGTATCTATCATAGGCTTCTGTGCCATGTGTTAATTTGTAAGTATCCCATGCATTTTTCTTCTCTGCCATATGCGTCATTAGTTCATCTGACATCCATTTTGGCCTAAACCTTGAACAATATTTCTTAGTTGGTATGTAAAGCCTAATAGCTTCCAAGATAAGTTCTTTGAATGCTTCCCATTTTGAATTTGCTGTTGGTAACATCATCAGTTGGTCCCACTGTATAGAATTTAAATACTGTCTCAGTCCATCGTAGTCGCCTTTACGGAAGCAATAACCCTTCCCTTTACCCCTAATGGTAGTTACCTCTTTCAGTAACTCCCACTTCAGCACACTGTGATCACTGCCACCTAGTGGTTCATTTATCTGCAGATTCTTAATGCATGAAGAATCACTGCTGATAATCAAATCAAGAGTATTACTCCCTCTAGTTGCCTCCCGGACATGCTGATGTAGAAAACAATCATCCAATAAATCCACAAAAGCCCTGCTAGTGTGTGAGTAACCAGCCCCCAAATTCCAGTCAATATCTGGGAAATTAAAATCTCCCATTATAAGACTCTCTGATTTACTGGCCCACTCTATTTCCCTGTACAGTTCCTTATTATACTCATCAGAGTCATTAGGCCTATAGCACACTCCTACTCTCAATTTTGATCTCCCAATGCTTATGTCACACCAAACTGACTCAACACTGCACTGTCCAGCGATGTCGACTGGCTTCACTTCCTTGGTTTTTATGTGTTTCTTAACTAATAGCATAACCCCTCCCCCCTTCCTATCCTGTCTATCCTTTCTGTAGACGTTGTACTCCCCAAATTCCAGTTCTGCATCCCTTATATCTGTGTGACACCACATCTCTGATATCCCAACAATATCTGCCTTTGATGTTTTGAGCAATACCTCAAATTCATCAAATTTATTTACTAAACTCCTAGCATTGGTGTACACGCAAGTATACCTGCACCTGTTTCTATTCTTAGCTACCCTAACACAACCCATGTGTTTACTTGTACCGCAATGGCTCCCAGCAGTCTCTGAAATACCATGCATCTTGTTTTTCAGGCTTCTGCTCATTCTAATAGAAGCAGTGCAAGAATCTCTTTCACCTCTGCCAGTGGCTACTGTCAATCTATTGGTCTTTGTCCCCCCCCAAGCTAGCAGTTTTCCGACCCACCTAACACTGCCTCAATAGCATCAGCAAATATTCTTGCACCCTTTCTATTTAAGTGTATCCCATCCCTGTAGAAGCAATCTCTCCTGTTAACAAGTACAGTCCAGGCTGAAAAAAATTCTACCCCTTGAGCCTTGCACAATCTTTCCAGGGCCGAATTGATCGACAAGGCTCTCATCATATACTCCCTCCTATCGTGTCTGAGCAGAATTGCAGACACTTTCAAATTCAACCCTAATTCTCGGCTTTTGTTCAACAGTGACCTGTACTTGTTAAGTAATTCTGCCGGTCTCCTACTCTTAATATTATTAGTGCCAACGTGTACAACTATATCACCTTTAGTGCCCTTAAAAGATGATATTCGCTCTACAACGTCATCAACCTTTGCCCCTGGCAGACTCGCTTAACAAGTCTGATTGGAGTTTTGTTTATTTCTAGTTCAGGATCCAGATGAAGAGCTCATAACTTGCAGAAGTGAGTGGCAGTGCATTTATTTTCTGACAGACAATAACCATTGCATGAAGTCCAGGATTCTATTTTGGTTATGGCTAGTTGGAGCTGCAGTTCGATGGTGTTCATACTTTTGGACTGACATGAAATGGTAAGGTCGTCCACATACATGTAAGCTTCAACGGTTTTTGGAATGTCCCGTGTCATGCTTCTAACCCAAATTGCACCATGAGGCACGTCTTCCTGCTGAATGTGAGATGTAGAGAGTATGTTTTATAACAGACCTGAAATAAACACAGGCACAAGAAATTTTGAATTATTTCTGGCAACTGTCCCCCAAGTCCCCAGATGGTAAAGATCCATAATAATACCATGATGCCAGGTAGTATCAAATGTCCTTTAATTTTCAAGGTCTAAGTTGACCATGACTAGATGTCTTTCATGACAAAGGCATTGCGGATATGAGATTCAGCTTTGATGGGCCCATCTAGCATTGATCTGTTTTTTTTCTGAAACCCACACTGATGATCAAGCAGGAGATTTTGTGTTTCTAGGATCCAAGTGAGCCTTGTATATGAATCATCCTTTTGAAAAATTTTTCCTACGCAGCTCATGAGCGATATTTATTATTATTATTATTATTATTAGCCATATAGTGCAAGGAAGCCTGAAGCTTATGCTGCACCAGCCAAAAAAAAAATTTCTGAACTACCCTGAGAGAGAGAGAGATAAAAGGAATCACCAAGGAAGAGAAGAATGATGATATCCAGCTCAGGACCTTGGGTGTGCCAAGCCTATACTCACCAGATGTGAGCCCCTGGGGTTAATGGGCCTACAATTTTGAACCAGGGAAGGATCTTTGCATGGTTTTGGTAAGGCGATAATGAAAGAATGGCGCCAGGAAGAAGGATACATTTTCAGAAAAGATCTGATTATAGAAAATTAACAAGGTACAAAGATCCTGTTGAAGTAAGTGCTTCAACGTAATGTAATGAACACCATCTGGGCCTGCAGCACTATTGGAAAATCTATTTAATGTTTCTTTAAGTTCTATTAATGTAAAGGTGGTTGTATGGAAACAAACGGTTGTGAAGAAGTTGATTTTATACCATTCTGCACCTGTTTTGATGTTTTGGAAGGAGGATGCATAAGAGGCAGAAGATGAAATTGTGGCAAATGGTTCTGCATTAGCAACCTCTTCAGAAGTAGACACATCTTTCCATTTCCAATGAAGTATCGGAGAGGACAGCATTACAAATTTGCCATTTAGGGCCTGTATCCTTCTCCATATGATCTGTGTCAGTGTCTTTTGTGATGGTTGAGGCATGAATCACGTTTTGCTTTCCACCTAATTTGTCAGGCTTTAGCTTTAAGTCTTTTATAAGCAGTTAAGTTACTAGTAGTAGGATACTTGCAGAAATTATTCCAACTATGGTTTTTCTCCTGTTTGGCCTGAAAGCAATCTGTATTCTACCAGTAATTTTGGTTGATACAATTTTTCTTGGATTTTGGAATAGAAGTTTCAGCTGCAGTCGGAATTTGATTGGTTATATATGAAGTTACTTCATCAATTGGTTGATTTTCAACATAAAGTCTGTCTAGACATATTTGAGCAGAATAGCCTTCCCAATTTGCCTTTTTAAACTTCCAAGTGGATCTTTGATCAGGATTTGGAGTTATCCCTATTTGTAAAGAGCAAATAATCAGAAAATGATCGCTATTAAAGGAATCGGTTAATACAGACCATGTCATGATTGGAAAGATGGATGGAGAACAAATGGACAAGTCAATTACAGAAGTAGATCCTGTAGGTAGGTGAATATAGGTAGGAGATCCAGAGTTTAGTGAATTACGATTATTATTGTTCAAAAATTCTTCAATCAGTCTGCCACTTGTGTCCATTGCAGTGGATCCTCAAAATGGATGGTGGCCATTAAAGTCACCAAGAAGACAAATTGGTGTTGGGAGTTGAGTAATGAGGGTTGTCCAATTCTGAATGGGGAAATGGTATTGAAGGTGTAATATAAATAGAAACAAGGGTAACTGAAATACGCACTGTAATATGAACTACAACAGCTTCTAGGGTGTTCGTAAATGTTGTGCTTGGACAGTGTGTTAGAATTGATAAGAATAGCTACTCCTCCATGGGCAGGATACTCTGAGCTTCTATCTCATTTGTACACAGTATAATTTGATAATTTTGGAAAGACTTGGGTTGAAAGAATGTTTTTTGTAGGCATATTCAATCCTTTATACAGAACGACTGCTTAGTCCTCTGCAGTTCCACTGTATGATGTTAGGCATTATTTGGGTTTAGCTAAGGATGATTCATCCGACTGTTTTTTGTTAGTGGGGCATTTTTTACAGTCATTTTTTGGGAATGTGGACATCCAGTATCAATAGTGTCATTGTATGAAGTTCTAGGAAGGGTTCCTCATAATCTGGGCGTTCATCCACTTCTGTGCTGTTGGTGGGTTGTTCACTTTCCTTACATTCCTTAGTAGTTGAAATATCAGTTGATATACTAATTGGGGTGTTAGTGGCTTCGTTGGTATACTAATTGGGGTGTTAGTGGCTTCGTTGGTTTTGATTTTAGCAGTATCTTTTCCAGTGGTTGATAAAGTTGCTTTAACCCAGTTAGCTAGAGAGGTGTTAGGCGGTATTGACACATCTCTTTGAACTGCAATTGAATGATAACTTCGGGTGCGAAAGGCATAAGATGGACTAGGCATGGTCAACATAATTTGTCTGCGTGCCTTGGGTGTGACTTTATGTTCAATTTTGTACTTTTGGATTTTTTTTTCTCCCGTTTTCCACATTTCAGAAGATTTAGAGAAGGCAGGGTGGCTTCCTTTGCAGTTGGGGCAGATGGGAGTTGAGGCTGAACAACCTGCTTGTGTATGAGCCTTTCATCCACAAATAGGACAGATGGCATCACCTCTGCATGCCTGTTGTCCCATTTGCAGATGAAAGGCTTACATTACAAATTCAGCCTTACATTACATTTGAAATGTAAGGCTGAATCTGGCAGCTTAAATAGCCAGCTTTTACTGCAGATGGCAAATCAGTAGTGCTGAAAGTTAAAATGATGGATCGTGTTGGCATAAGATTTCCATCTTTTTTAGTCATTAATCGTCTCGCACTAATTACCTTTTGATTCCTAAGTTCCTGAACTAATTCATCCTCAGACACTGTAAGAAGGTCCCATTCTGTGATGACACCTTTCGAGGAATTTAAAGTATTGTGGGAAGTAACAGATACTGGCAACTTACCAAATGTTGTTGTCTTTAATAGCCACTCAGAATGTTTGGAGGTGGCTGTTTCAACAAGGAGGTCTCCAGATTGCATTCTCTTCACCATTTTTGGTGACCCAGCAATAGTTTTCAAATGTTTTTGGATCATAAGGATCATAAATGGCAATGGCAATGGGTGGACAGAGAGTGTATAACCAGAAAGTTAGTAGTAGTAGTGGCATGTGATGCAAGAAAGCAAATGTATGAGCTTATGCAGCATCAGCCAACAAAAAAAAAAAAAAAAAAAATCAGACCATTCCCTCCAAATGCCTGTCCAGTTCCTCCTTAAATTTATTCAACCTATCAACTTCCACAATGACAGATGGAAGTTTGTTCCAACAATTAACCACCCGCTGGCTAAAGGCAAATTTCCGCACATCTATTCTACATCTGTCTTTTCTTAATTTGAATTTATGCCCCCTTAGGTTCGTAATCTGAACAAGTGGAAGGATCCCATCAGAATTCAGCGTGCTCAACCCATTCAAGGCCTTATATACCTCAATCAGATCCGCAGGTGCCTAGTCTCCAGCCACTGCAATTTGCAGAACTTAAGCCTCTCTTGGTAAGAGGATCCCTTCGTTCCCCTCACCAATCTTCTTGCCCTTCTCTGTACACGCTCAAGTAAATAAATAAGATCTTTATTGTACAGTTCACCTGTACACGCAGGTACCACAACCATACAATACCCTTCACGGCACCATGCCAGGGGTTAATAAGCGGCAGAGATAATAAAGGAATTGTAAAGATTAATTATAGGCAAATTATATAAAAAAAAAAAAAAAAAAGTACTCATAGCAGATAACATTGACTTGAAAGGAAAACTAATACAAAATAACAAATTGTGATAACAAAAGATTTTCCTCGAGTCCAGTTTTCTGAGAGTCTCTTGCCCCGCCATAACGATCTGAGATCAGTTGGTAGTTCTGGAGACCATGTGCAGATCTAGGATGATCCGTCTATACTTTTTATCATCTATGATTTTAAATAAGTCAGCATCCAGGAATTGAACCAGATGGAGCTTCTGATAAGGGAGGAACCGATCTTTCAAATGTAGTCTCGAAGGAAGAGCAAGAAGCTTGGGAGTGGAGCGGAGACCTGGTTGGGGAATCCGCCAGCACACGGTGTCCCAAACGTTGGGTGCTGAGACTCTCCCGGCAATCATTTTTACGGTGAAGATGAGTCTTTTCTCGTGCATTAATGCTGAAAACCTGGTTAAATTCAGCGCGTTGGCCATCAGTGTTGTGCGCTGCTGTGGTGGGAGATGACACTTCCAGGTTGCCCACTTCAGGAGCCAGTATTCAGCAGCTTTTAATGGTTTAATTGTGGTGTCTGCAGCTGAGCCCCACAACTCTACTCCATACAGTACACTTCCAAAAATCATCATCCTGATATACATTTCTATCAGATTTGTGTTGTAAATGTGTAGCAAGTGCTGCTTGGCAACCCACCATTTCTTGTTAAATTTAGCACAGAGTTCTTCTATATGGTGATGGAATCGTAATTTTCTGTCGAAGATTACACCCAAATCTCTTTGCTTTTCAATGCAGGGGATCGGGACTCCGTCAATCGCAGGCTGAATTATGGTTGGTATGGGTTTAAGAGAGAATACCATGATGGCAGATTTCTCAGGGTTCACTTGCAGGTCAAAATTCGTGAGGTACTGCTGTACTTCTGATAAGGTCTTGTTGATGGTTACTGTGGCGTTTTTGGCTTCATCGGTCAAATTTATTTTTGTGAAGATCTTTAAATCATCTGCATATGATATCATATCTCTTCTATTGTGTATTAGTGGGTAGATGATAGCAATGAAAATAATTCTGGACAGGACTCCTCCTCCTTGTGGAATGCCTGCTTGTATTTGTCTAGTATACCTTTGTTTTCCTATGTACATTTGGATGATTCTATTCTGAAGAAGGGATGTCAGAAACTTCAATACTGGGCCTGTGATGTGATAGTAATTTCGAAGGAGTTTGAGCAAGGCTGAGGCTGGGATGTAAACACTATCGAACGCAGCTTGTAGATCAAGATATGTGATTGCCATTTCTTCTTTCTCCTCAAATGATCCAAGGATTGCATTAGTAGTCATAATCAGGTTACTAACTGTTGATCTGTTTTGCAACGAATAATGAATTTGCTGGGGCCTGTGCGGGAGAATGTGCATGGTAAGTGTTTTCAGTGCTGTTTTTTCAAGTAATTTCAATAGACACGAGGAACGAGAGATGGGTCTAAATCTACATCCTTCCTAAAATGAGGCCTCCAGACCTGTACGCAGTACTCAAGGCGTGGCCTGACCATTGCCTTATACAGAGGGATAATCACCTCCTTTTCCCTGCTAGCAAAATTCGCCTGTCAGGAGACTGTGCTTCTCTTCAAAGCCTTTTAGGGTGATTGGAGTCATTATTGTGAGATTCTGGTGTTGAGCAGTGCCACGAGGTGATAAACGGCTGTTAGTTGTGTTAGTGATAAAGGAAAAAGAAACCAAGGTGTCTTCCCTTTCTGGGCCTTTGCCTACTTCTTGCAGAGTGAAAGAGCTATTGTAATATGCACTGGTGTTCAAAGAAAGTGAATCACCTAGGAATTTCACATTTCTAACCCTTTTTTGCGATGGTATGTTACATTAATGACTAGCATCACAATAGAAGTATAAACAAAAGATATTTATTAATAGTTAAGGCAAAGCTAAGTAATATTTGATGGGTGCTCTCAAAATATTCAAAAATGAGAATTTGCAACCTTTATACAACAGTTTTGGTAAACATGACAATTATGGCTGAAATGTTATCAGAAGCCCTCAATTTGCTTCAGTTTATCATTTTAAATGGAAAACAAAACGAAAAGTTCACCAGGTGCAAGTTAGTATTTATTTGAGCCGCCTCTGGCCCTGATGACAGAAGCACACCATCGAGGCACTGACAAGATCAATTTCTGAAGATAATCAACTGATAGTTTGTGGTTCTAAACATAAATTATGGCTTCCTGAAGTTCACAAAGGGTCTTTGTTTCTTTCTGGAAACTGCAAATTCCACATGATGCCAACGATTATCTATAGGATTCAGGTCCAGGCTGTTTCCTGGCCAGCTAAGAGTTGTAATGGGCCATTCTTCCAACCATTTTTTCACCTGTAACAAATGTAAACACATTACTGTCGAACCTCTAATGCAGAAATGAATCTAAAGTAACTACAGAAGTGCCTACTTACACTCTTTGCCAGATGACAAGGAGCAGAGTCGTCCTGAAAGATGCAGTTACTTGGCAGGTTCAAATGGTCTCTAATGGTTGGCAGAAATTTGCCTTCCAGTATAGCCAGGTATCCATTGGCATTAACAGATCCTTTTATTAACTGCAGGTGACCTACTCCGCAATACGAAATGCACTCCCATATCATTTGGCTGGTAGGGAATTTCACTGTAGACACCATACAGTCTGGATGGTATTCTTCACTACGTCTACAGCAAATCGTTTGTCACCCATCAGAGCCATGCAGGTTAAATTTCTTCTCTTCCGAGAAAATAGCCGACTTCCACTGCTTGGGGGTCCATTTGACATGCTCGTTACACCAAATTAATCAGGCCTTTGTCATTTTTTGTGTGAGGAGGGGCTTCTTCTTAGG
This sequence comes from Mastigoproctus giganteus, assembly GCF_048544385.1. Classification (NCBI taxonomy): domain Eukaryota; kingdom Metazoa; phylum Arthropoda; class Arachnida; order Uropygi; family Thelyphonidae; genus Mastigoproctus; species Mastigoproctus giganteus. The sequence continues at coordinate 143,080,913 of NC_143579.1, read as the reverse complement.
ATGACGGGCTACAAGTCCATTTTTGAAAAGGCATCTTCTGACTGTTAATGCACTTGCTACCACTCCTGTATGTTCTTCCCATTCTCTTTTCAGCTCAGATGAAGAAGCTTTACGGTTTTTAAGGCATATGCGCTTCAAAACATTGTCCTGTTTTGGCATAAAGACTCGTTTACGTTTACGGTTCCTTTTTTCCTATCAGCAGAACCAGTATTCTTGAGTTTGGAAAGAAATCTGCTCACTGTCGACTGATTACAAGACACTCTATAAGCAATATGACAGGAAGAACATCATTCCTCACATAAAGCAACAATAGCACTCTTTCTTCGTGGCGCCAATTGCACGTAACTCGCCATCCTGACACAAGCAAGGAATGACTGCAACTCTTGCAGAGCCTACTTATATAGCTGAAAGTAACAGTTGATGCAATATTACATCATCAGCTACGCGTGTCAATCTTATCTGATGCAATCTGTAAGAAATACTGCCATATACTCACATTATTCGGATGACAATTACAATTTTAAAGGGGTGATGCACTTTCTTTGAACACCAGTGTAAAATGAGAAATAAACCGGTATTCTGAAATAAACAGAATCTGTATTGGCAAAAGCTCTTTAGATAGTTCGCTTTGATAAATGCACTGAGATCGCTTGGCCACGGAATGCTTGCTTGGCACCCAGGGCCCCAAATAGCTGGCGCAACATGTCAACGGACTCCTTTGTGTGTGTGCTTGCGTGCGTGCGTGTGTGTGTGCGTGCGTGTGGCTTGTTTGTTTGTCTAACGGTTTTATGGTGCAACAGCATCTGAGGTTAGATTGCAAAAGTCAAGTGTGTGTAGCACATGTAAAATGAGGCAATGGACCCATCATGCATGTTGCCCACTATCCAGGCAGGTAGTGGTGGTTGCGTAATATGGGGCATGTTTTGCTAGCAAGAACTAAAACCCCTGGTGTGTACAAACCAATTTCGCTGATGAGATCTACAGGCAGCTGTTATAATAACTCCTCATGTGTGAATGTTGATGTAAAATGCTCATTCAATTTGTCAGCTACCTGAGCAGGATCCTCAACAGTCGAACCATTGATATCAAGTGGACCAAACTGATTCATCCCCTTCCTTCTAGAGTAGTGGTTTCCAATCTTTTGCCACTCAAGATGCTCTTTAAGTTACAAGATGAATATTAAAGGCACACCAATATAGTGATTGCCATCAAACTCAATGGAATTTTTCCTAGTCTTGTATCATTCTTTAAAAGGTTCACAGCACACCAATTTGCCAAGTTGAACCACCATTCACTGGACATGGACCATCTTTGGGATGCTGTGGAAAGGTCTGTTGAAGCTTTGGATCCTCCACCTAGGAATGCCATGGAATTATGGACAGTAGTGCGGCAAGCATGGATAGATATACCTGTGGAACACTTTTGTGAACTAGTGGACTCAATGCCTCACCATGTGAATCACAAGAATCACTTTCATCTCTGCCAGCAGCTACTGTTAACCTATCAGATCTTGTATCTCCCCCAAGCTAGAAATTTTTTGACCCACATAACACTGCCTCAATAGCGTCAGCAAATATTCTTGCACCCTTTCTATTTAAGTGTATCCCATCCCTGTAGTAGTTTCTCCTGTTAAGAAGCACAGACCAGGCTGAGAAAAATTCTACCCCATGAGCCTTGCACAATATCTCCAGGGCCGAATTGATTGACATGGCACTCATCGTATACTCCATCCTATCATGTCTGGGCGGAATTTCAGACACTTTCAAATTCAATCCTAACTCGCAGCTTTTTTTCAACATTGAACTGTACTTAAGTAATTCCACTGTTCTCCTACTCTTAATGTCATTAGTGCCAACGTGTACAAAAATATCACTTTTGTGACCTTAAAAGGTGATAACTGCTTTACAACGTCATCATCTTTTGCCCCTGGCAGACATGCCCTGGTCCTGTTCCACCTATCCATTTAAAATGCACAATATATTCCCCATATTCCTGACAATAGAGCCAACGACTACAACTAATTCTTGTGGGACTAGCGCATTCTGCCTCGGGGATTGCTGCTGTGCTGCCTGATGATCAAGTGCAAGCTCTGGCTTTGATGTGGGCAGAGCTTGCACATATATATGTTTGTTGATTTTTTCATAATGTTTATATAGTATGAATCAGAGCTGTAATACTCAATACGTTCTACGTTGATATTAAAATTTGTAAAATAATAAGAGGAGTTTACCTCAATATAGTACGTAGAATACTTCCGTATGATACTCTCCAGAAATTAAAACGGAAATTAAAATTGAATACTAAGTATTTTGGTCTCGTTAAATAAAAAAGTATGTTTTTCGTTAATGGCATGAAAGGCTAATTCTCATGCTGCTGAACGAGAAGCATGAACTGAGGCTTCATGTTGATTTACACGAATATTAAGAGAAAATCGCGTCGAACCTTGGTAAGACGAGTCACAATCGCCACAAGAAATGTTGTATACCAGATCACTGATTTGTGTTGCGAACGTGGAAAGAACCAAGCGTTGTTCAGTATAGAGTGTAACTTCCATATTGGCATGGCCACAATTTTAAATTCAGTATCTTTAAAGAATCTATTAAGGTGCTTGTGCCACTGTTCAACATATGGGACAGAAATAAAGTATTTTTTGATATTACTATTGTTGGTTGGTGTAGTATTTTGTATCCTATCCTTTCCACAACACAAATTAATGATCTGGTATACAACATTTCTTGCGGCGATTGCGACTCGTCTTACCAAGGTTCGACGTGATTTTCTCTTAAAATTCATGTAAATCAACATGAAGCCTCAGTTCGTGCTTCTCGTTCAGCAGCGTCAGAATTAGCCTTTCGTGCCATTAACGAAAAACATACTTTTTTATTTAAAGAGGCCAAAATACTTAATATTCAACGTAATTATACGCGACTATTAATTGCAGAAACCGTAGAAATTAAATTACACAAGAATTCTGTTAATGTTCAGCGGCCATATTTGATCTCCGATGCGTGGACCATTAAGCACATGCGCGAAGACAATTAATCACTATTTAAGTTTCAGGTTCAACCCAATTCGGTAATTTTCATTCCTGTGATCACGACATATGGTCGAAAAGTATTATCAGCTTCAGGAAGGAAAATCGTTTTGAATATTTTCGTTAGATTCTTTTTAATTGCATTAAATTGATTTGAATTGTGTTAAATTGGTTTTTAATTATTTAATTATTTATATTTTACTGTAATGTACCGGTAAGTTGTTGATTTTTTTTTTGGTTTATTCCGTTTTAATTTCTGGAGAGTATCATATGGAAGTGTTCTACGTACTATATTGAGGTAAACTCCTCTTATTATTTTACAAATAATGTTTATATATATTAAAGCAGAAATATATGCTTGAAATTTTGTGCAATTAATGGTCTCTCAAAGTGGACAAGGGAAGAGGATAAGAGACAGATGTTTCTATTTTATGTTTTAACTTTTCTTTTTTGGCAAGTTTCAGCAGAATTCATTTTTTTTTTTTTTTTTTTTTTTTGTTCATTTTAAAATAAAAGGTGTAAACATAGCATGTTTATTAAAATAATTTTTTTTTATTACAACTTAAAAAGTAGTAAAATACAATACTGCAATCCATTAAGAAAAGATGATATATTGATACTGTTTAAGCAGAATTTAAAAAAAAAAAAAAAAAAAATGAAAATGAAAGTTCGGCACCTGTCCAATGACCCACCACAGTTTTTACTACATTCTGGGCATCACAACTGCCAGATTAAATAGAAAGGGTGCAAAAATATTTTCTGATACTGTCAAAGCTGTGTTAGGTCAGTCAAAAAACTGCTAGCTTTGGGGAAGGGGGGGGGTCCCCCTAAGAATGATACCTTACACAGACTATGGTCAGAGATGAAAATGATTCTTACCCTATGTCCCAATGATCCTATTGAGACATAGGACATCCCAAAATGCAAAGCTGATAGAAAGGCCTGTTGTGAGTTGCCATAAGAAAAGCAAATACAGTTGGATCTCTATATAATGAAACTGATTGCTCACTTAAAAATATTCGTAACAGAAATTTCATTATAAAGAAATATGACCTTTTCAACAATGAAAAATACTGCAATTGAACATTCAGAAATATAGTAAAAGATGGAAAATAAATCAGAAATAAGTGGGAATGAATAAATTTTCTAACATTTAAAAACAATTTATTAATACATACATATTAAGAAAGGACTACTTAAATGATGCGCACAATATATTATTACAGTAGTACACTTTTCAGAATTATTCCGTAAAATATTTGGTTATTTTTTTGTTGTCCACTAGATTTTACTGTACATCATTCATTAAACTCAAAGATATTTTCTAGCACATTTTCTTCACACTGAAGGCCTTGACGCACACTTTCAAAGGCTGCCAACATTTCATGTTTGGAAGGATTAATACTGCCCTCCTTTTCAGCCAACTCATTGTCATTATTGTTACTGTTGTTACATCATCATTATTGTTATTTTGAATACTGTCCAAAATGTTGGAGCCACTTGGATATTCAGCCACTATGACATCATTATCAACTCCTAAAAATTAGTCAAGAACAATTTCTCCACTGATAAAAGCTCTCACTTGGAGTTTTTTCCAAGATTGCTTAATACATTGTAGCAGTCAATTCCGCTCATCACTGAGAGGAATTAACTGCTCGTCATTGGTGTTTTGGCAAAACAATTCTGATTCGTTGTTTCCATCACATCTTGCCTCCACACTTTCATCAACTCTGATATGCAAATCCACAAATCTATAACAGAATGTATAGGTTGGTTCGTTTCTATTCTCAGTATAACAAAACCCTTAACAAAACCTTGCTGTGTCCGAGCTATAACTGAAGTCTTGTCTAGATGACTTCAGTTATAGCTTGGACACAGCATGGTTTTGTTAAGGGAAAGTCTTGCCTGACCAACTTGATTGTATACTATAATGCAGTCACAAAACAACTGGATGCAGGGAATAAATTTAATATTATATATTTGGATCTTAGAAAGGCTTTTGATACTGTTGCACACGGAAGACTGCTGCACAAATTGGAGCAGTGTGGCATTGGAGGCAAATTGCTGCTATGGATAAAGGAATGGTTGAAGTGGAGAAGACAGAGAGTGGTAATCAATGGACACTGCTCTTCGTTGTTTAATGTTATTAGTGGAGTCCCTCAGGTTCAGTGTTGGGTCCATTGTTCTTTTCTGTATTTATAAATGATATTGATGATGGTATATCAAGCTTAATGTTCAAGTTTGCAGACGATACAAAGGTTGGCAGGGTTGTTAAGGACACAACTGACGCTATGCTGCTGCAACAGGATCTGGGAAGGTTGAGCAGATGGGCTGAGAGGTGGCAAAGGAAGCTTAACATTGACAAATGTAAAGTGCTACATATGGGAAACAGTAACCCCAGAGCAACGTATCAACACTGTGCTACTACACTGACAGTGGTAGAGAATGAAAAGGACCTGGGGGTAATTGTGCAGGCAGATACGAAGTTTTCTGATCAGTGCAGACAGGCTGCAAGAGTAGCTCATGGTGTCTTGTCAATGATATACAGGAATTTTTTTATCAGGGATAAGGAGGTGATTATTCCCTTGTATAAGGCAATGGTCAGGCCACACGTTGAGTACTGTATAAAGGTCTGGAGGCCTCATTTCAAGAAGGATGTAGAGCTGCTGGAACGAGTACAGAGAAAAGTAACAAAATTAGCGAATGGAACAAAGGGTTGCTCTTACGAAGAAAGGTTTAAGTTTTTGAAAATTACAGTGTCTGGAGACTAGGCACCAGTGAGGTGATCTCATAGAGGTGTATAAAGCCTTGAATGGTTTCAGTATGCTCAATGCCGATGGGATTCTTCCTCTTGCTCAGAATAATCACCTGAGGGGGCATAAATTCAAATTGAGGAAAGACAAATGTAGGATAGATGTGCAGAAATTTGTCTTTAGCCAGCAGGTAGTTGGTTAGTGGAACAGACTTCCATCCCTTGTTGTGGAAGCTGATAGCCTAAATAAATTTAAGGCTCAGCTGGACAGCTATTTCGAACAAATGGAGGGGTGAAATGGGAGTGGGTTTTTCTTCTTTTTTTTTTTTTTTTTCTGGCAAGAAAGCAAGCTGCATAAGCTTGCTTTCTTTTATCATATGCCTCTATTAATGCTAATAATATAATTTTTTTCAGTATGCAACTCGAGTAGTGCATTTTCAAATTCTTGATAATGCCTTGTGGTCTGCAGTTTTCACAGTAGGCTGACTGACAATCAAAGCGATTTTTCTGATTTCTTTCATCACCTTTCTATCGAAATTAAAATCTACTGTTCAAAAATTTCACTTGTCATCTAAGATTTTGTGTTGTAGTCCAAGTCTAACAACTTTACTCCTTTGAAACACTGGGTTTGTTTACTTTTGCCTATTACCAAAAGCTTCAGTTTTTCATTACCAGCCATTATCAACCAAGATTGTAATTCTCTCCTTACTATTTTTACCACTTAAACATTTATCACCTTTAAAAGTCAGTGTCTTGTTCAGCAAATATTTAAAAAGTAGACCTGTTTCATCAACATGGAATATGTCTTTGGGCTCATAGTCCTCCATAATTTTTCTAAAACTGTTTCTTTCAAATGAGTACAGTCTTCAATTACAACTGCATTTTCACCAGAAATAACTTTTTCGAGTAAGCCATAATGCTTTTTAAATTTGTCCACCCAAACAGAACTTGCATTCAATGTTTTATTCCCCAGAAAAGTTGCATACTCCATAGCCTTTTCTTTTATTAATGGCTCTGATATCAGCATGTTTTGGCCTAGAATCAACTTCACCCACTTAAAAATGGCTTTATCTACATCTTCATAGAGCCATTATTTTGCATGCTTCCGACTGTGTCCCGCTTCCTCAAACAGTCTGAGAATCGAAAGAGTTTTTCAGACTAGTTGACACTACTGGCAGGGATACCAAAAAAAAATTTTTTTTTTTTTAATACCCCACTCTACACTATTAAACACTTCCACCTTTTCCACTACACTCAAGAATTTTCTCTTAGACAGCATAAGGTTACTTGAACAGCAGCTAAAACAAAACTGATATAGGGACTAATTGTACCTACCATATAAAAAGAAACAGGTGAAATTTAGTGAAAGTGTGGATGACTCATTTCTGCAAAACAACATATGAATTTCTGAGATAAAGGATAATCATTCCCTAATTCTCTAATAACAGTATAAAAAAAAGTTGACCAGAGCCCCAATATCTGGCTCTTGTCAGCTCTGGATTTCAGGAATATGCCTTAATCTTTGCCAATGGCTGTGGACACACAGCAGTTGACCAATGTGATTTCTCAGTACATTAGAGGCGGTTGTATAGGTTTTACTCGCACTTCTAAATTGTGGAATGCTTTGCTCTTAATTTGTGCTTTCTACGTCAGCTGTATTACCTAAATGCTAGAGGTGCAAACAGTGCATACAAATTGATGAATTTGAAGTGCTGGTTAAGACATCCAAGGCGAATATTGTTGGGATATCAGAGAGGTGTTGTGCCACTCAGATATAAGGGATGCAGAATTGGAATTTGGGAAGTAGAATGTGTACAGAAAGGATATAGAGGATATAATGGGAGGAGGAGTTAAGAAACATATAAAATCTAAGGAAGTGCACCCAGCTGACATAGATGGACAGTGCAATGTTGAGTCAGTTTGGTGTGGCATAAGCACTGGGAAAGCAAAAATGAGGGTAGGAGTCTCCTGACGAGGCTAGTGGAAGCCAGATGTGTTCAAAAGCCACTAAGTGGATTTTCTTATTTATTGATTTGAAATTATTGTTTTTCTAAAATGTTTGATTTAAATTTAGTAGTATAGCATTATTTTGTGTTTTTCTGATTAATCTGGTTTATTTATTCTATATTCGGCCTTCTAATTGCATAAAATTATCGGTAAGAGTATCATATCCACGTGTTACGAGTTGCACTCCGCTGAACGAGAAATTTTTTAGCCATATTTAGCCACTTTATTTACCAATTGATACATCAAATTATTTTCTATAAGTAACTTATAGGACTAGTCAGAATCATTAGTTTATTCTGAATTGAGACAGCAAGATTTGGAAGTTAATTAATATTTAAGAGTCCGTAGATTTACTCTTCATAACTTGCACCATTGTTATACGATACAACATACATCTCGAACTAGATAGCGTTTGTATAGTATAGTATATAATATAATATTGTCAATTAATCAGCAAAATCTACTAATTTTGTTAAATTCGTTGTCAATTAAATTGTACTTTTAAATAAACACATATAACGACTTAGATTACAAACGAAACATAATTAATAAATAACTTGATACGGAAATTATATAAACAGAACTCATAGATAATATTTGATACTAAAAAATATATATAGCATTATAACTGTGTTGGGATACCAAGTTTAGGGTATTGTGTACTGAAATTTAAATTTTATTGAAATTAAATCGAAATCATTACTCAAACCAGAGCAGCAAAGCAAAAGGGGCTCAAGCTAATAGGAGTGCTGTTTGCTCAGAGGAGAACTGGGGGGGGGGGGGGGGGCAGTTGCCCTCTGAATCACAGCCTTTTAAAATGCACTGCTTGCATGATGTTAATGGAGCAATCAGGTATGGGACATGATATTGCCATGGGGGATGTTTTTTTGTGTGCACGATGCAAGGACTGTAACGAAATCAGCCGACAACTCAGCGTTGTTATGGGCCTATATGAGAGCTTGAAGGACAGGGTGGATGCCCTCGAAGGATTTAAAGTGAGGGATCCATCAAGCTCTCAGCTGCCAACATCAACGCCAGAGCATGCACTTAGTCATCGCGCAACACAGCGGCAACCCCGAAGGCAGAATGTGCTGGTCCCACAGGAACTAGTAGTTGTTGGTGACTCTATTGTCAAGGAAATGGGGAACATACTTTGTAAAAAGGATAGGTGGAACAGGACCAGGGTATGTCTACCAGGGGCAAAGGTTGATGACGTTGTAGAGCAGATATCATCTTTTAAGGGCACAAAAGGTGATATAGTTGTACACGTTGGCACTAATGATATTAAGAGTAGGAGACCGGCAGAATTACTTAACAAGTACAGGTCACTGTTGAAAAAAAGCCGTGAATTAGGGTTGAATTTGAAATTGTCTGCAATTCTGGCCAGACACGATAGGAAGGAGTATATGATGACAGCCTTGTCAATCAATTTGGCCCAGGAAAGATTGTGCAACGCTCAAGGGGTAGAATTTTTTTCAGCCTGATCTGTACTTGTTAACAGGAGAGACTGCTTCTACAGGGATGGAATACACTTAAATAGAAAGAGTGCAAGAATATTTGCTGATGCTTTCGAGGCAGTGTTAGGTGGGTCGGAAAACTGCTAGCTTGGAGGGGGGGAATACAAGGACTAATAGATTAACAGTAGCCACTGGCAGAGGTGAAAGTGATTCTTGCACTGATTCTAGGGGACTGAGCAGCAGCCTGGAAAACAAGATGCAAGGTATTTCAGAGACTGCTGGGAGTCATTGGAGTACAAGTAAACACATGGGTTGCGTTAGGGTAGCTAAGAAAAAGAACAGATGCATGTATACTTGCATGTACACCAGTGCTTGGTAAATAAATTTGATGAATTTGAGGCATTCCTCAAAGCATCAAAGGCGGATACTGTTGGAATATCAGAAACGTGGTGTCACACAGATATAACGAATGCAGAACTGCAATTTGGGGAGTACAACGTCTACAGAAAGGATAGACAGGATAGGAAGGGAGGAGGGGTTATGCTATTAGTTAAGAAACACATAAAATACAAGGAAGTGAAGCCAGTCGACATTGCTGAACAGTGCAGTGTCGAGTCAGTTTGGTATGACATAAGCATTGGGAGATCAAAATTGAGAGTAGGAGTGGCTATAGGCCTAATGACTCTGATGAGTATAATAAGAAACTGTACAGGGAAATAGAGTGGGCCAGTAAATCAGAGAGTCTTATAATGGGGGATTTTAATTTCCCAGATATTGACTGGAATTTGGTGCTGGTCACTCACACACTAGCAAGGCTTTTGTGTATTTATTGGATGATTGTTTTCTACATCAGCATTTTCGGGAGGCAACTAGAGGGAGTAATACTCTTGATTTGATTATCAGTAGTGATCACTGATGGCAGTGATCACAGTGTCCTGAAGTGGGATTTACTCAAAGAGGTAACTAACATCAGGGGTAAAGAGAAGGGTTATTGCTTTCGTTAAGGCGACTACGATTCTATGAGACAGTATTTAAATTCTATACAGTGGGACCAACTGATGATGTTACCAACAGCAAATTCAAAATGGGAAGCATTCAAAGAACTAATCTTGGAAGCTACAAGGCTTTACATACCAACTAAGAAATATTGTTCAAGGCTTAGGCCTAAATGGATGTCAGATGAACTAATGAGACATATGACAGAGAAGAAAAATGCTTGGGATACATATAAATTAACATGTGACACAGAAGCCTATGATAGATATAAGTTGATCTGTAACCAAGTTACAAAGGTGGTTAGGCAGGTGGAGGCAGATTACAAGAAATCTTTGGCAAAAGATGCAAAAAAAAAACAGTAAAGAGTTCTTTTCTTATGTAAACACTAGAAGGAAGGGGATGAATCAGATTAGAACAGGATCATCCACTTGATCTGTAGATGATCCTGTTCAGGTAGCAAACAAACTAAATGAATATTTTGCATCGACATTCACACATGAGGAGTTATTCAGAGAGGGGAATGTCAGAGGTGTGTTCAACTCTAGCAGTAAGCTAGATAATCTTGTAATAACTGAGAGTAAAGTGGAGGAGAAATTGTTGAAGATAAACACAAGAAAGGCACCTGGGGTGGATGGATTCTATCCAGTTATATTAAAGGAGGCAGCAAAGGAAGTAAGCAAACCCCTGGCCATAATTATGAGAGATTCTTTAGACTCAGGGGAGGTACCCATAGACTGGAGATGTGCAAATGTGACCCCAATTCACAAAGGAGGATCAAAGGCTGACACAAGTAATTATAGGCCTGTGAGTTTAACTTCTGTTCCAGAAAAATTAATGGAGGCACTGGTTAAGGAAGCACTGCAGGATCATCTGGACAAGACTTCAGTTATAGCTCGGACACAGCATGGTTTTGTTAAAGAGAAGTCTTGCCTGACCAATCTGATTGGATACTATGATGCAGTCACAAAAGAACTGGATGCAGGGAATAACTTTAATATTATCTACTTGGATCTTAGAAAAGCTTTTGATAGTGTTGCACATGGAAGACTGCTGCACAAGTTGGAGCAGTGTGGCATTGGAGGCAAATTGCTGCTATGGATAAAAGGGTGGTTGAGGGGGGAGAAGACAGAGAGTGGTAATCAAAAGACACTGCTCATCGTGGACTAGTGTTATTAGTGGAGTCCCTCAGGGTTCAGTGTTGGGTCCATTATTGTTTTCTGTATTTATAAATAATATTGATGATGGCAAATCAAGCTTAATGTCCAAGTTTACAGACGAAACAAAAGTTGGCAGGGTTGTTAAGGGCAGTACTGACGCTATGCTGCTGCAACAGGATCTGGAAATGTTGAGCAGATGAGTTGAGAGGTGGCAAATGAAGTTTTAACATTGACAAATGTAAAGTACTGCATATGGGAAACAGCAAACCCAGAGCAACGTATCAACTCTGTGGTACTACACTGACAGTGGTAGAGAATGAAAAGGACCTGGGGGTAATTGTGCAGGCAGATATGAAGTTCTCTGACAGTGCAGACGGGCTGCAAGAGTAGCTCATGGTGTCTTATCAATAATATACAAGAATTTATCTAGTAGGGATAAGGAGGTGATTATTCCCTTGTATAAGTCAACGGTCAGGCCACACCTTGAGTACTGTATACAGGTCTGGAGGCCTCATTTCAAGAAGGATGTAGAGCTGCTGGAATGAGTACAGACAACGGCAACAAGGTTAGTGAATGGAACAAAGTGTTGCTCTTATGAAGAAAGGCTTAAGTTTTGCAAATTACAGTGTCTGGAGACTAGGCACCGGTGAGATGATCTGATAGAGGTGTATAAAGCCTTGAATGGTTTGAGCATGCTCAATGCTAATGAGAGTCTGCCTCTTGCTCAGAATAATCACCTGAGAGGGCATAAATTCAAATTGAGGAAAGACAGATGTAGGATAGATGTCCAGAAATTTCTCTTTAGCCAGTGGGTAGTTGGTTGGTGGAACAGACTTCCATCCCTTTTTGTGGAAGTTGATAGCCTAAATAAATTTAAGGCTCAGCTGAACAGGTATTTCGAATGAATGGAGGGGGTGAAGTGGAAATTTTTTTTTTTTTCCTGGCTGATGCTGCATAAGCTTGCTTTCTTGCATCATATGCCTCTACTAATGCTAATGCTATAGGCCTAATGACTGTAATGAGTACAATGTACAATTATACAGAGAAATAGAGTAAATTATACAGAGTAAATAAAAATTAATGGGGGATTTTAACTTCCCAAATATAGACTGGAACTTGTGGATTGGTCATTTGCACACTAGCGAGGTTTTGTGGATTTATTGGATAATTGTTAACTACAGCAGCATGTCAGAGAGGCAACGAGAGGGAGTAACACTCTTGATCTAATTATCAGTAGTGATTATTCATGCATCAGGAATAAAATGAAGGGTTTTTGCTTTCGTAAAGGTGACTACGGTGGTCTGAGATAGTAATTAAATTCTTTATCAACAGATGTTACCAACAATATGCCTTAATCACCAGCAAATTCAAAATAGGAAGCATTCAAAGAATTAATCTTGAAAGCTACTAAGCTTACCAAGATTAATTCTTGGTAAGCTTAGTAGCAAGCATACCAACTAAGAAATATTGTTCAAGATTTAAGCCTAAATGGATGGCAGATGAACTAATTAGACATGTGGCAGTGTAGAAAAATGCATGGGATGCATGTAAAGTGACACGGAAGCCTATGATAGATATAAGCTGGTCCGTAACCAAATCACAAAGGAGGTTAGGCAGGCAGAGGCTACTAGGCTTTTTCTTCCAACTAAGAAATACTGCTCTAGATTTAGGAACATAGAGATGTCAGATGAACTAATGAGACTCGTGGCAGAGAAGAAAAATGCATGGGAGGCAGATAAATTGTCAGGCGACACAGAAGCCTATGGTAGATACAAGCTAGTCTGTAATCAAGTTACAAAGGAGGTTAGGAAAGCAAAGGCAAATTATGAAAAATCTTTGGCAAAGGATGCAAAGAAAAACAGCAAAGACTTTACTTATATATATAAACTCTAAAAGAAAGAGGATGAATCAGATTGGTCCACTTAATATAAATGGTTTGAATGTTGATGATCATTCTCAGATAACTGCCAAACTAAATGAGTATTTTGCATCTACATTCACACATCAGGAGTTATTCAAGGAGCAGAGGGCCAGATGTATATCAAACTTTAACAGGTATTTAAATGATTTTGTAATAACTGAGAGTAAAGTGGAGGAGAAACAGTTGAAGTTAAAGAGAAGAAAGGCACCTGGGGTAGATACGATCTATCCAGTTATATTAAAGGAGATGGCGATGGAAATAAGCAAACCCTCAGCCATAATTATGAGAGATCCTTGGACTTGGGGGAAGTCCTCAAAGACTGGAGATGTGGAAATGTATCTCCAATTCACAAAGGGTGACACGAGTAACTGCATACCTGTTAGTTTGACTTCTGTTCCAGGGAAAATAATGTTTGTTGTTTGTTTGTTGTTTAGTTTTTAGGAGCATTAGCAACTAAGGCCATATTGCTCCGGGATATGCGGTGGTCATTCCCTGACCTTTCCGCATCCTCCATATTTGGTGGCGACGGGTTCGAACCCCGGTCGAATCAAGAAGCGTGTGCGAGAAAATAATGTAGTCACTCGTTAAATAAGTATTGCAGGATCATCTAGACAATACAGCAGTAATAATTCAGACACAGTATGGGTTTGTCAAGGGAAAGTCTTGTTTGACCAATTTGATTGGATACTACAATGTGGTCACAAAAAAATAATTTTGATATCATAGGACTTCAGAAAAGCTTTTGATACTCTTGCACATGGAAGACTACTACAAATTGGAGCCCTATGGCACTAAGGGCAAGTTGCTACAATGAATAAAAGGATGATTAAGTGGGAGAAGACAGAGTGGTAATCAATGGATACTGCTCTATGTGGACTAATGTCATTAGTGGTATCTCTCAGGGTTCGTTTTTGGACCCATTGTTGTTTTATATCTTTATCAATGATAGTGATGAAAGTATATCAAATTTAATGTCAAAGTTTGGAGATGATACAAAGGTTGGCAGGGTTGTTAATAACAGTAATGACATTATGCTGCTGCAACAGGATCTGGAAAAGTTGGGTAGATGGGCTGAGATGTGGCAACTGAAGTTTAACATTGACAAATGCAAAGTACTGCCTATGGATAGCAGTAACCTCAGACAAATGTACCAACTATGTGGTGTTACACTCAGGGTAGTGGAGAATAAAAGAGACCTGGAGGTAATTGTGTATACAGATATGAAGTTTTCTGAGCAATACAGACAGGCTGCCAGAGTAGGTCATAGGGCTTTGTCAATGATATACAGGAATTTTGCGAGCAGGGAAAAGGAGGTGATTACCCCGCTTGTATAAGGCAATGGTCAGGCCACACCTTGAGTATTGCATACAAGTCTGGAAGCCTCATTTTAGGAAGGATGTAGAGTTGCTAGAATGAGTACAGGGAAGGGCAACAATACTGGTGAAAGGAACAAAGGGGTGCTCTTATGAAGACAGGCTTAAGTTCTGCAAATTGCAGCTTCTGGAGATTAGATGCCTGTGAGGCTATCTTATTCAGGTGTATAAGGCCTTGAATGGATTGAGCAGGCTCAATCCATTCAAGATGGGATTCTTCCTCTTGCTCAGATTACAAACCTGGAGGGGCATAGATTCAAACTGAGGAAAGACAGTCGTAGAATAGATGTGCAGAAGTATGCTTTAGCCAGTGGGTAGTTGATTTCTGGAACAAACTTCCATCTGTTGTTGTGGAAGCTGGCAGCTTAAATAAATTCAAGGCAGGACGTCACAAATATTTGGAATGGATGGATCAGTGAAATGGGAAGGGTTTCTTTTTTTTTTTTTCTTTTTTTTTTTGGCTGATGCTGTATAAGCTTGCTTTCTTGCATTAATGCTAATACTCAGGTCTCTCGAAATCAATTCGTTCTATGGAAATTTTCTTCATTACACTGAAATTACACCGATGACCCAAAACATTATGATCAGCAACAGCAGGTGAACTACAACATGCTCAGGTTGGAACATGGTATAAAAAACACCTGATACTGAGCTCCATTAATCAGTGTTACTCGTGTTCTTCAGATGGGAAAGACAGCGGACTGAAGCAAGTTTGAAAAAGACCAGATTGTAATAGCCAGACAAGTGGGTCAGAGCATATCCAAAACAGCACGGCTGGTGAGATGCTCACAGTCAGCCATGGTTAGTACCTACTGAAAGTGGTCAGAGGAGGGAAAACCCACAAACCGCCGGGGAGTTGTTGGATGACCACAGCTCTTCAGTGTTTGAGGTGAGCAAAGTCTCTCCCGAATGGTACGTGGCAACTGTGGTGCAAATCGCTGGTAATTAGAATTCTGGTGACTGGAGAAATGTGTTACGACACACAGTACATCTAACCCTGCTGAAAATGTGGCTCTATAGCCACAGGCCGCTCTGAGTTCCCATGCTAACCATGGGTCACTGGCAACAGCACCTGCAATGGGCATGCAAGCATCGAAAATGGACCTTGAGTGATTGGAAAAAGGTCATCTGGTCTGATGAATCTCATGCGCCTGGATGCACACCATGGGACGAAAACAAGCCAGTGGCAGCAGTATCATGTTTTGGGTGATGTTCTGCTGGAATACCCTGGGTCCAGTCATCCATGTGCCGGGGTCTCCGACATCTACCACCTACCTAACCATCATTGCTGACCAGGTACACCCTTTCATGGCAACGGTCTTCCCCTCTGGCAGTGTCATCTTTCAGCAGGATAATGTGCCATGCCACACCGCCCAGATTGTTCGAGACTGGTTTGCAGAACGTAAGGAAAACTTCCAGGTATTGCCCTGGCCTCCAAATTCCCCCAGATGTCAATCCCATTGAGCATTTATGGTTTGTGTTGGAACAGCAACTCCAATCTGCGTCGTCCCAACCACGTACCTTACAGGAGTTAAAGGATCTGCTGGTTACGTGTTGATACCAGATACCACAAGACACATTTAGAAATCTTGTAGCGTTCATGCCTCACCAGGTACGAGCTGTTTTGGCTGCATGTGGAGGACCAACATCATATTACGTAGATGGTCATAATGTTTTGGCTCATCGTGTATTTTCAATGTAATGACCAGCGGGAAATCAAAAAAATTCACTAAATAGAAAAATTTGCTATATGGAAGTTATTTAAAGAGAGGTCTGATTGTACGTGTGCTGTGGGTTACCAAGAGCAAAACACAGCTGCATGCAGCTTGTACACTAATACTGAAAACTGAAATGCTTAGGTTAGGTTTGTTTCTTGTAAACAGACACTTGAAGGATTGCGACAGAAATGAGACCTTTGATATCATTATGGTTACTTTGAAGACCATGACAATTCCACTGAAGTAGTGTACACATTGTTTGGACTTAGTTTATTCTAATTGATTCGGATGATTTACGACATGTTGTCTCTTTGAACTGATCGGTTTTGACTTTTTCTTTTCTAGGTAAAGTTTGTCGATCAGCAGTTGCATATCATCTGTTGCATAATGCCCCAAGATTATTTCATCCTCTTGCTCCTTTTCATCTGTAGAGGTATTTTTTCTGTTTTTTGTCTATAGATTTGGTGGTTTTTGCATTGCATGTTGTTGGTGTTGCCTTCAGCATCTGGTGAGATAATAATTGGTGCATTATTTGCATGGTAAACTTATGCTTTCGTTTGAGAGATGGGTGTCGCGAGTGAGATGGTAGGGGGAGCTGAGTTGTCAGTTAGTGTTTCAGTTGCTTTTATTTTCTATACTGCTATTGCTGCTGCATATGTTCTCATGGTTGAAGATAAAGATATCTACTTTTCAGGTTCTTGGTATCTGATCTTATTTTCAGTTTTATATTTCTGAATTTGCTTCTCTTTTCCATAAACTGTAGTCTCTGGAAAAAGCAGGGTGGGTCCTTTGCAATTTAAGCATCAATGAAATTGTGTATTGCATTCATTATTACAATGTTCTTTGGAGCCACAAGTGGCACAAACAGCTATCCCACTTCATGCTGTTTGGGAATGGCCATACTTTTGACACTTGAATGTTGGATTGGGGATGTATGGCTTTTCTGGCAGTTCAGGTATCCTGCATTCATTAATGTTGTTATTGTCACAGTGTTAAAATTAAGTATAATAGTGCAATTTATGTCACCTTTCCATCTTTTAATATGTATTCTTATGCCTTGTATAACATTTTGGTTTTGTAATTCTTGTACAATTCTTCTTCAGAGCTGTTTAGTAGGTCCCATTTCATAATGACCCCTTTTTGATGTATTTAAAGTGGCATGTGGAGTGACTTGGGGCTTAGAGGGGAACAGGTATCCTGTGTGTTATCAGACACTCAGCCTAAAACACTGATGAATCCAATATCCCTCTATTACAGAAGATTTAGGAGAAGTCCGGTTGGCCTGCCTCCCTAAAATCCACTCATGCAAACCTTCTCGATGGTAAGCCCTGTTAAGTCACTTAGGTGGCAATGAACGTGTAGAGTGGTTCTCTTCGAGACGCCTGGTCAGCATGAAGAGGAAAAGACCAAACCTTCCAGCATATGACAGCACGACAAAACAAATGGCCCTCAGTCCCCAGCAGCTTTCACTCCCCCTCTTACGGCAGTGAGAGGATCAGAGTGAAAGCAGAGGGTGCTAAGAATCTCTGGGTACGACCAGGCTGCCATGCACGGAAACTGCACTTGGCCTGTTATAACGTAAGATCACTCATCGGTGAAGACAGGATATTAGAGCTGGAAAAGAAATTAGAAAATGTGAATTGGAATATCATCGGTTTGGCTGAAACAAGAAGAAGAAATGAATCAAGTAATCAAGTTATAAGTTTATCAAGTGGAAATCTGCTGTACACCAATGGAAACAGTGAAAGGAGTGAAGGTGGCTTTCTGGTCCGTAAAGATTTAAAAAACAACATTTTGGAATTCAAAAGTACATCACCAAGGGTGTCAAGACTAATACTCAAGATTTCTAAGAGGTACAAGCTAAAGGTTATAATGATTTATGCACCAACATTGAGCCATGATTATGAAGAGATTGAAGAAATGTACACCGAAATTGAGAGTCTATTAGATGAGCAGAAAACCCACTACACTATTATTATGGAGGACTTCAATGCTAAGGTTGGAAAAAGACGAATACAGCACAGAAAGGAGAACTATAGGAAATTTTTGAATTGGTGATATGAAAGAGGTGAAAGACTTGTGGAATTTGCAGAATCTTAGGGATTGTCAGTAAGGAAGACTTTTTTCAAGAAAAGGGTGAACAGAAAGTGGACATGGAAGAGCCCAAATGGATTAACAACTAATGAAATCGACTTCACCCTCACTAATAGAAGGTATATTGTGAATGATGTTACCGTCCTGAATAAGATAAATGTTGGAAGTGATCACAGAATGGTAAGATGTACACTTGATATAAATGTAGGAAACGAAAGGAAAAAAAACTGACTCGAGTAAATAATACAAAGGTCTTTGAGATAACAGAAGAGGAGAAAAAGCATTATGTAATGGAACTTAAGAACAAGTTTGAGCTTCTGCACACTGCTCAGGACCAAGATATCGACGAGGAATATTACAACTTACTGAAAGTGATAAAGCTCAAGAAACCTATAGAGAAAAAGAAATCCAAAGAAGAAAAAATTAGTCAAGAAACACTTGTCGTGATGAACTGAAGACAACAAATGAAGAGCAAGAAAAACACTGACAGGGAGAAAACTGAGTATACTGAGTTATGCAAAGCCATTAGAAAGAGACTCAGAGAGGACATAAGAAGATTTAACACAAGAAAAGTAGAACAAGCATTAAGGGAAAACAAAGGAGTTAAATCAGCAGCCATGAGCAGTAATACAGAAATACAAATGATACTGAAACTGAAGAATAGCGATGGTATACTTATAAACAGCAGAGAAGGCATAATTCAAATAGCAGAAGACTACTATAGAGAATTATACAAGGAGCGAGGGAATGATGCCAGCAGTGGGGAAGATGGATTGCAAAGTAGCAACACATACGACATACTCTATATTCTTCCTGATGAGGTAGAAAATGAAGATGAAATTACCGTAGAGTTGTTAAAATTGGGAGGAAGAGAAATAACACAAAAACTGGCACGGCTCTTCACAAAGTGCATTAGAAAAGGTGTGACACCTAAGCAGTGGAATAATGCAATCATAGTTTTGCTGCATAAGAAAGGAGATAAATCAGAAATTGGAAATTATAGACCGATTAGCTTGTTATCCCACATCTACAAGTTGTTCACAAGGGTCATTACTACCAGATTAAAAAGAATACTTGATGAAAATCAACCAAAATAGCAAGTTGGCTTTAGGACAGGATTCTCAACTATGGATCACCTTCACGTAATAATGGAGAAAGCAAAGGAATATAAAACACCATTATGCCTGGCATTTGTGGATTATGAAAAGGCATTTGACTCCATACAGCATAAGGCAATGTTTCGGGCACTAGAAAGACAAGGCATAGATACCCCACATATTATGATTTTGAAGAAAATATATGAAAGTGCTACCTCCTTTATTAGACTAGACAAAGACAATCGGAAATTTAAAATCGAGAAAGGAGTTCAACAAGGAGACACAATATCTCCGACACTGTTTACTGCTGCCCTTGAGGAAGCTTTCAGAAGATTAGACTGGTCGCAGAAGGGAGTCGATGTGAACGGAGAGTACCTAAACCATTTACGATTTGCAGATGACATTGTGGTCATAAGCAACGATCCCAAAGAATTAGAGCAAAATCTTAATCAGTTATGCACAGTTAGTAAGGATTTTGGACTAAATATGAATATGGCTAAAACAAAAGTAATGATGACCAAGTATGCCACAGAAAGGGAAATAATTATTGAAGGAGCAATAATTGAAAAGGTGGAGTCATATACTTATCTGGGACAAGTTATTAGCTGTAATAATGATAAATGGCTGGAAGTCAAGAGAAGAATAAATTTTGGATGGATAGCATTCAGGAAATATAGTCACATACTGAAGAGCAGTATCCCAGTTTGAAACGTAAAACAATGAACCAATGTATACTTCCCACCATGACTTATGGAAGTGAAACTTGGGCACTCACCAAAAGAATGGAAGAGAAGCTGAGAACTACACAGAGAAGAATGGAATGAATTATATTGGGAATCAGACTGTTAGATAAGAAGAAAAACACATGGATTAGGCAGCAAACTCAAGTAAAGGACATTCTTATCAAAACTAAAGAACTAAAATGGTCTTGGGCAGGACACATAGCTCGAAGACATGATGACAGATGGACTAAGAAAATAACAGAATGAGCTAGAAGAAAACCTGGAAGACAAAAGTGGAGATGGATAGTTGAAATTCATGAGTTTGTGGGTAGTAAATGGATGGCCAGTGCTCAAAACAGAAGGAACTGGAAAGTGGCTGGAGGGGCCTTCATCCTGCAGTGTATTGAAAATGGCTGATGATGATGATGATGATGTGGAGTGACTTTAATGGGAATCTCACCAAAAGGTGTAGTTTTCAGAAATAGCTCTGAATGTCTGTGATTTATCATTTCTATAAGTATATCACTTGATTTCAAATTGGCAATCCATTTTTGGTTGACCAGCTATATGTTTTAGACATCTTTGTATGACAAAGGGAGAAAGTTTACTAACAGATTGATCTATTAAAAAGTGGAGAGAGAGATGGTTTGGTTCACATCTCTACTTTGGTCTCTTAGCAGTAGATGGATTAGGATCACCATACTGGCAATGACATTCAGTTTGGTCCATAGAACAAGGTGAAACCTGAGTTGTCAAATCCACTGTTGCTCCTTTTTGCCCTTTCCTATCAAAAGATAAAGAGCCTTCAAATCATGGAAAGATATACCGATGGCAGTGATATTTTAAAGTAGCAGAAAGCTAACGTGGGAAGTAAAATTCCAGGAGAAAGTACCACCAAAAACCAACTATATGAGATGGGTTAGGTTACAACAAACATATTTGCATGCTAATGCTACAATTAAACTTAACAAATTTGAGGTACTAGCTCTTAAATTTTATGTTAATCAATGTCCGGGTAGACATATGAGGTGTGGCAATAAAGTTTCCAGAGTGGTGCTGTTTGCAGTCATGTTCGATGAGTTTGAAAATAAATGGAAGTAGTATGTGGTTGTCTAAACTTCTTTCCAACACACGGTGGTACTGAGATTGTCCAGTAGAATGAAAGATTGCTAGTAACAACCACTTTAGTTAGTGGTGTTAATATTCCATGTCACGATTTTGCAATGGAGCAACAAATGAATATCAAATTTTGCTTTAAACAACTTTTAACAGAAATGCATGAAATGTTAAAAACTGTTTATGGTGATGAAATGGTAAGTCACACCAGTGTGTTTGAATGATATAAGCAGTTCAATGATGGATGTGAGGATGTTCAGATTTGCAAAAGTTCAGGATTTGGATTTTAATGATGCAAAAATTACAAGGATTATAAGGTGCCAAGAAAAATTTTAATTTCAAAAAGATTGAGATTTTGGTGATCTTTAAAAAGGTTACCTCATCAAAGAGTTGCATATATATATGTACACACACACACACACACACACACACACACACACACACACACACACACACACACACACACACACACACACACACACACACACACACACACACACACACACACCAGTAAATAAAAGTGATAATAAGAGTAAAGATAAATTTCCTGTTTTATAAAAGTTTAGGAAATTTCACATTCACACATGAAGAGTTATTCAGGGAGGGGAATGCCAGAGATGTTCAACTCTGGCAGTAAGCTAGAAAATCTTGTAATAACTGAGAATAAAGTGTAGAAGAAATTGTTGAAAATAAACACAAGAAAGGCACCTCAGGTGGATGGAATCTATCCAGTTATATTAAAGGAGGTAGCAAAGAAGTAAGCAAACCCTTAACCATAATTATGAGAGCTTCCCTGGACTCAGGGGAGATATCCATGGACTGGAGATGTGCAAATGTGACCCCAATCCACAAAGGAGGATCAAAGGGAGACACAGGTAATTACATACCTGTTAGTTTAACTTCTGTTCCAGGGATATTAATGGAGGCACTGGTTAAAGAAGCATTACAGGGTCATCTAGACAAGACTTCAGTTATAGCTCAAACACAGCATGGGTTTGTTAAGGGGAAGTCTTGTCTGACTAATTTGATTGGATACTATGATGTAGTCACAAAGGAAATGGATGCAAAGAATAACTTTGATATCATATATTGTACTTAATATGTAGTCTTATAGTTACGCTGGTTATTTTTTATTTTAATTTAGATAAACAGTTTTTGTAGATATACGTAATACTTAATAACCGTTATTTCGTTCGTTGCAGCCACTGTTTTTGTATATAGTGGTAGGGAATTCAAATTTTTAATTGAGATAGTTAGGTAGCTCTAATGTATAATTTATAGAGTATTACGCTTCACTGTTTCTATTAGATAGCGTAGTATTGACATTTAATTAATTTAATTTATTTATTTTATTAATTTAAAGTATCATGCCCCAAACTAGAGCAGCAAAGCAACGGGCTCAAAGTGGCAGGAGTGCTGTGACTTAGGGGAGAACTGAGGGGGATGATTCTCCAATGCATCACAACCTAAAAAAATGTGCAACTTGTGTAATGTTTGCCGAACTCTCTAGAACGGAACATGACATTGCCATGGGAGTTGTCTTTGTGTGTGCGCGATCTAAGGAGTGTAAGGAAATCAGGCGACAACTCAGCGTTGTTATGGGCCTATATGAAAGTTTGAAGGACAGGGTCGATGCCCTCGAAAGATCTAAATTGAAGGGCCCATCAGGCTCTCAGCTGCCCACATCAACGCCAGAGCTTGCACTTGGTCATCGCACAACACAGCGGCAACCCCCAAGGCAGAATGTGCTGGTCCCTCATGAACTAGTAGTTGTTCGAGACCCTATTGTCAGGGAAACAGGAAACATGTTTTGTAAAAAGGATTGGTGGAATAGGACCAGGGTATGTCTGCCAGGGGCAAAGGTTGATGACGTTGTTGACGGATATCATCTTTTAAGGGCACAAAAGGTGATATAGTTGTACACGTTGGCACTAATGATATTAGGAGTAGGAGACCGGCAGAATTACTTAACAAGTACAGGTCACTGTTGAATAAAAGCCGAGAATTAAGGTTGAATTTGAAAGTGTCTGCAATTCTGCCCAGACACGATAAAGGGAGTATATGATGAGAGCCTTGTCGATCAATTCAGCCCTGGAAAGATTGTGCAAGGCTCAAGGGGGTAGACTTTTTTTTTAGCCTGGACTGTACTTGTAAACAGGAGAGAATGCTTCTATAGGGATGGGATACACCTAAATAGAAAGGGTGCAAGAATATTTGCTGATCCTATCGAGGCAGTGTTAGGTGGGTCGGAAAACTGCTAGCTTGGGGGTATACAAGGCCTAATAGTTTAACAGTAGCCGTAGGCAGAGGTGAAGGTGATTCTTGCACAACTTCTATTGGAATAAGTAGCAACCTGCAGCATGGGGTGTTGGGGGTTTCAGGGACGGATGGCAGTCATCCTGAAATAGGTGGGTATATGGGATGTGTTACGGTAACTAAGAATAGGAGTAGGAGCATATATGCTTGCATGTATACCAGTGCTAGAAGTATAGTAAATAAATTTGATGAATTTGAAGTGTTGGTCAAGACATCAAAGGCGGATATTGTTGGGATAGCAGAGACGTGGTGTCACACAGATATAAGGAAGGCTGAACTCGAATTTGGGGAGTACAATGTGTACAGAAAGGATAGACAGGATAGAAAGGGGGGTGGTGTTGTGCTGTGAATTAAGAAAAACAAAATCAAAAGGGGCTTAGAGGGGAACAGGTATCCTGTGTGTTATCAGACACTCAGCCTAAAACACTGATGGATCCAATATCCCTCTATTACAGAAGATTTAGGAGAAGTCAAAGGAGGATCAAAGGCTGACACAAGTAATTATAGACCTGTAAGCTTAACTTCTGTTCCAGGAAAATTAATGGAGGCACTGGCTAAAGAAGCACTGCAGGATCATTTAGACAAGACTTCAGTTATAGCTCGGACACAGCATTGTTTTGTTAAGGGGAAGTCTTGCCTGACCAATCTGATTGGATACTATGATGTAGTCACAAAAGAACTGGATGCAGGGAATAGCTTTGATATTATATACTTGGATCTTAGAAAGTCTTTTGATACAGTTGCACATGGAAGACTGCTACACAAATTGGAGCAGTGTGACATTGGAGGCAAATTGCTGCTATGGATAAAGGGGTGGTTGAGGGGGAGAAGACAGAGAGTGGTAATCAATGGACACTGTTCATCGCGGACTAATATTATTAGTGGAGTCCCTCAGGGCTCAACGTTGGGTCCATTATTGTTTTCTATATTTATAAATGATATTGATGATGGTATATCAAGCTTAATGTCCAGGTTTGCAGACGATACAAAGGTTGGCAGGGTTGTCAAGGACAGTACTGACACTATGCTACTGCAACAGGATCTGGAAAGGTTGAGCAGATGGGCTGAGAGGTGGTAAATGAAGTTTAACATTGACAAATGTAAAATGCTACACATGGGAAACATCAACCCCAGAGCACGTATCAACTCTGTGGTACTACACTGACAGTGGTAGAGAATGAAAGGGACTTGGGGGTGGTTGTGCAGGCAGATATGAAATTCTCTGAGCAGTGCAGACGGGCTGCAAGAGTAGCTCATGGAGTATTGTCAATGATATACAGGAATTTTTCCAGCAGGGATAAGGAGGTGATTGTTCCCTTGTATAAGGCAATGGTCAGGCCACACCTAGAGTACTGTATACAGGTCTGGAGGCCTAATTTCAAGAAGGATGTAGAGCTGCTGGAACGAGTACAGAGAAGGGCAACAAGATTAGTGAATGGAACAAAGGGGTGCTCTTACGAAGAAAGGCTTAAGTTTTGCAAATTACAGTGTCTGGAGACTAGGCACCAGAGAGGTGATCTAATAGAGGTGTATAAAGCCTTGCATGGTTTGAGCATGCTCAATGCTGATGGGATTCTTCCTCTAGCTCAGAAAAATCACCTGAGAGGGCATAAATTCAAATTGAGGAAAGACAGATGTAGGATAGACGTGCAGAAATTTGCCTTTAGCCAGCGGGTGGTCGGTTGGTGGAACAGACTTCCATCCCTTGTAGTGGAGTTTGATAGCCTAAATAAGTTTAAGGCTCAGCTGGACAGGTATTTTGAACGAACAGAGGGGTGAAGTGGAAGTGAGTTTTTTTTTTTTTTTTTTTTTGGCTGATGCTGCATAAGCTTGCTTTCTTGCATCAAATGCCTCTACTAATGCTAATGCTAAAGTCCGGTTGGCCTGCCTCCCTAAAATCCACTCATGCACACCCTCTCGATGGTAAGCCCTGTTAAGTCACTTAGGTGGCAATGAACGTGTAGAGTGGTTCTCTTCGAGACGCCTGGTCAGCATGAAGAGGAAAACCCCAAACCTTCCAGCATATGACAGCACAACAAAACAAATGACCCTCAGTCCCCAGCAGCTTTCACTCTCCCTCTTACGGCAGCGAGAGGATCAGAGTGGAAGCAGAGGGTGCTAAGAATCTCTGGGTACGACCAGGCTGCCATGCACGGAAACTGAACTTGGCCTGTTATAACGTACGATCACTCATCGGTGAAGACAGGATATTAGAGCTGGAAAAGGAATTAGAAAATGTGAATTGGTATATCATCGGTTTGGCTGAAACAACAAGAAGAAATGAATCACTTATAAGTTTATCAAGTGGAAATCTGCTGTACACCAATGGAAACAGTGAAAGGAGTGAAGGTGGAGTTGGGTTTCTGGTCCATAAAGATTTTAAAAACAACATTTTGGAATTCAAAAGTACATCACCAAGGGTGTCAAGACTAATAGTCAAGATTTCTAAGAGGTACAAGCTAAAGATTATAATGATTTATGCACCAACATCGAGCCGTGATGATGAAGAGGTTGAAGAAATGTACACTGAAATTGAGAGTCTTCTAGATGAGCAGAAAACCCACTACACTATTATTATGGGGGACTTCGATGCTAAGGTTGGAAAAAGGCAAAACAGCGCAGAAAGAGGAACTATGGGAAATTTTGGAATTGGTGAAAGAAATAAAAGAGGTGAAAGACTTGTGGAATTTGCAGAATCTCAAGGACTGTCAGTAATGAACACTTTTTTAAAGAAAAGGGTGAACAGAAAGTGGACATGGAAGAGTCCAAATGGATTAACAACTAATGAAATCGACTTCATCCTCACTAACAGAAGATATATTGTGGATGATGTTACCATCCTGAATAAGGTAAATGTTAGAAGTGATCACAGAATGGTAAGATGTACATTTGATATAGATGTAGGAAAGGAAAGGAAAAAACTGACTCGAGTAAATAATACAAAGGTCTTTGAAATAACAGAGGAGGAGAAAAAGCAGTATGTACTGGAACTTAAGAACAAGTTTGAGCTTCTGCAGACTGCTCAGGACCAAGGAATATTACAACTTTCGATTCAGAAAGTTGTAATATTCCTCGATGAGGAATATAACAACTTTCTGAAAGTGATAAAGCCCAAGAAACCTACAGGGAAACAGAAATCCAAAGAAGAAAAACTTGTCATGATGAACCAAAGACAACAAATGAAGAGCAAGAAAAACACTGACAGGGAGAAAATTGAGTATACTGAGTTATGCAAAGCCATTAGAAAGAGACTCAGAGATGACATAAGAAGATTTAACACAAGAAAAGTAGAACAAGCATTAAGGGAAAACAAAGGATTTAAATCAGCAGCCATGAGCAGTAATACAGAAAGACAAATGATACTGAAACTGAAGAACAGCAATGGTGTACTTATAAACAGCAGAGAAGGCATAATTCAAATAGCAGAAGACTACTATAGAGAATTATACAAGGAGCGAGGGAATGATACCAACAGTGGGGAACATGGACTGCAAAGTAACAACACATACGACATACCCGATATTCTTCCTGATGAGGTAGAACATGCATTGAATAAAATGAAGAATCGGAAAGCCCCGGGGGAAGATGAAGTTACTTTAGAGCTGTTAAAATTGGGAGGAAGAGACATAACACAAAAACTGGCAAGGCTCTTCACAAAGTGCATTAGAAAAGGTGTGATGCTTAAGCAGTGGAATAATGCAATCACAGTTTTGCTGCATAAGAAAGGAGATAAATCAGAAATTGGAAATTATAGACCAATTAGCTTGTTATCCCATATCTACAAGTTGTTCACGAAGGTCATTACTAACAGATTAGAAAGAATACTTGATGAGAATCAACCGAAAGAGCAAGCTGGCTTTAGGACAGGATTCTCAACTATGGATCACCTTCACGTAATATCACAGCTAATGGAGAAAGCAAATGAATATAAAACACCATTATGCCTGGCATTTGTGGATTATGAAAAGGCATTTGACTCCACAAAGCATAAGGCAATGTTTCGGGCACTGGAAAGACAAGGCATAGATACTCCATATATTATGATTTTGAAGAAAATATATGAGAGTGCTACATCCTGTATTAGACTAGACAAAGACAGTAGCAAATTTAAAATCGAGAAAGGAGTTCGACAAGGAGACACAATATCTCCGACACTGTTTACTGCTGCCCTTGAGGAAGCTTTCAGAAGATTAGACTGGTCGCAGAAAGGAATCAATGTGAAACCATTTACGATTTGCAGATGACATTGTGGTCATAAGCAACGATCCCAAAGAATTAGAGGAAAATCTTAATCAGTTATGCACAGTTAGTAAGGATTTTGGACTAAAGATGAATATGGCTAAAACAAAAGTAATGATGAACAAGTATGCCACAGAAAGGGAAATAATGACTGAAGGGGCATTAATTGAAAAGGTGGAGTCATATACTTATCTGGGACAAGTTATTAGCTGGAATAATGATATATGGCTGGAAGTCAAGAGAAGAATAAATTTTGGATGGATAGCATTCAGGAAATATAGTCACATACTGAAGAGCAATATCCCAGTTTGTCTGAAACGTAAAATAATGAATCAATGTATACTCCCCACCATGACATATGGAAGTGAAACTTGGGCACTCACCAAAAGAATGGAAGAGAAGCTAACTACACAGCGAAAAATGGAACGAATTATATTGGGAATCAGACTGTTAGATAAGAAGAGAAACACATGGATTAGGCAGCAAACTCAAGTAAAGGACATTCTTATCAAAACTAAAGAACTAAAATGGTCTTGGGCAGGACACATAGCTCGAAGACATGATGACAGATGGACTAAGAAAATACCAGAATAGTACCCAAGAGGAGCTAGAAGAAAACGTGGAAGACAAAGGCGGAGATGGATAGATGAAATTCATGAGTTTTTGAGTAGTAAATGGATGGCCAGTGCTCAAAACAGAAGGAACTGGAAAGTTGCTGGAGAGGCCTTCATCCTGCAGTGGATTGAAAATGGCTGATGATGATGATGATGATGAAGCACTGCGAAAGCAAAAATAAGAGTAGGAATGTGTTATATTCCTAATGACTCGAATGAGTACAATGAACAATTGTACAGAGAAATAGAGTGGGCTAGTATTAGTAGAGGCATATGATGCAAGAAAGCAAGCTTATTCAGCATCAGCCCAAAAAAAAAAAAAAAAATACAACCACTACCCCCATTTCACCAATCCGTTTGTTTTAAATACCTCTCCAGCTGAGCCTTAAATTTGTTTAGGCTATCAACTTCAACAACAAGTGATGGAAATCTATTCCACAAACCAACTGCCCGCTGGCTAAAGGCAAATTTCCGCACATCTATCCGACATCCATCCTTCCTCAATTTGAATTTATGCCCTCTCAGGCGATTATTCTGAGCAAGAGGAAGAATCCCATCGGCACTGAGCATGCTCAAGCCATTCAAAGCCTTATACACCTCTGTCAAATCACCTCGCCGATGCCAAGTCTCCAGACTCTGTAATTTGCAAAATTTAAGCCTTTCTTCGTAAGAGCAACTGTTAGTTCCATTCACTAATCTTGTTGCCCTTTTCTGTACTCGTTCCAGCAGATCTACATCCTTCTTGAAATGCGGCCTCCAGACCTGTATACAGTACTCAAGGTGTGGCCTGACCAATGCCTTATACAAGGGAATAATCACATCCCTGTCCCTGCTAGAAACATTCCTGTATATCATTGACAAGAAACCATGAGCTACTCTTGCAGCTCGTCTGCACTGCTCAGAGAACTTCATATCTGCCTGCACAATTACCCCCAGGTCCTTTTTCATTCTCTACCACTATCAGCGTAGTACCACAGAGTTGATACGTTGATCTGGGGTTACTGTTTCCCATATGTAGTACTTTACATTTGTCAATGTTAAACTTCATTTGCCACTTCTCAGCCCATCTGCTCAACCTTTCCGGATCCTGTTGCAGCAGCAGCATAGCATCAGTAGTGTCCTTAACAACCATGCCAACCTTTGTATCGTCTGCAAACTTGGACATTAAGCTTGATATACCATCATCAATATCATTTATAAATACAGAAAACAACAATGGACCCAACACTGAACCCTGAGGAACTCCACTAATAACATTAGTCCACGTTGAGCAGTGTCCATTGATTACCACTCTCTGCCTTCTGCCACTCAACCATCCCTTTATCCATAGCAGCAATTTGCCTCCAATGCCACACTGCTCCAATTTGTGCAGCAGTCTTCCATGCGCAACAGTATCAAAATCCTTTCTAAGATCCAAATATATAATATCAAAGTTATTCTCTGCATCCAGTTCTTTTGTGACTACATCATAGTATCCAATCAAATTGGTCAGATAAGACCTGCCCTTAACAAAACCATGCTGTGTCTGAGCTATAACTGAATTCTTGTCTAGATGATCCTGCAGTGCTTCTTTAACCAGTGCCTCCATTAATTTTCCTGGAATCGAAGTTAAACTAACAGGTCTATGATTACTTGTGTCAGCCTTTGATCCTCCTTTGTGAATTGGGGTTACATTTGCACATCTCCAGTTTATGGGTACCTCCCCTGAGTCCAAAGAATCTCTCATAATTATGGCTAGGGGTTTGCTTACTTCCTTTGCTGCCTCCTTTAATATAAATGGATAGATCTCATCCACCCCGGGTGCCTTTTTTATGTTTATCCTCAACAATTTCTCCTCCACTTTCCTCTCAGTTATTAGAAAATCATCTAGTTCACTGCCATCGTTTACTTCACCTATGACATTCCCCTTCCTGAATATCTCCTCATGTGTGAATGTAGATGCAAAATACTCATTTAGATTGTTAGCCACCTGAGCAGGATCCTCAACTGTTGAACCATACAACAACCAGTGGACCAATCTGATTCATCCCTTTCCTTCTTGAGTTTAAATAAGTAAAGAACTCTTTTCTATTTTTCTTTGCATCCTTTGCCAAGGATTTCTCATAATCTGCCTTTGCCTGCCTAATCTCCTTTGTGACTTGGTTACAGACCAACTTATATCTATCATAGGCTTCCATGTCACCCATTAATTTGTATGTATCCCATGCATTTTTCTTCTCTGCCATATATCTCATTAGTTCATCTGACAACCATTTAGGCTTGAACCTTGAACAATATTTCTTTGTTGTTATGTAACTGGTAGCTTCCAAGATTAGTTCCTTGAATGCTTCCCATTTTGAATTTGCTGTTGGTAACATCATCAGTTGGTCCCACCGTATAGAATTTTAATACTGTCTCAGACCATCATAGTCGCCTTTACGAAAGCAAAAACCCTTCCCTTTACCCCTAATGTTAGTTACCTCCATGAGTAAATCCCACTTCAGCACACTGTGATCACTGCCACCTAGTGGTTCCTTTATCTGCAGATTCTTAAGCCATGAAGAATCACTACTGATAATCAGATCAAGAGTATTACTCCCTCTAGTTGCCTCCCGAACATGCTGGTGTAGAAAACAATCATCCAATAAATCCACAAAAGCCTTGCTAGTGTGTGAGTGACCAACCCACAAATTCCAGTCACTATCTGGGAAATTAAAATCCCCCATTATAAGACTCTCTGATTTACTGGCCCATTCTATTTCCTTGTACAGTATCTTATTATACTCATCAGAGTCGTTAGGCCTATAGCACACTCCTACTCTCAATTTTGATTTACCTATGCTTATGTCACACCAAACTGACTCGACACTGCCCTGTCCATCGATGTCGACTGGCTTCACTTCCTTGGATTTTATGTGTTTCTTAACTAATAGCATAACCCCTCCTCCCTTCCTCTCCTGTCTATCCTTTCTGTAGACGTTGTACTCCCCAAATTCCAGTTCTGCATTCCTTATGTCTGTGTGACACCACGTCTCTGATATCCCAACAATATCTGCCTTTGATGTTTTGAGCAATACCTCAAATTCCTCAAATTTAATTACTAAACTCCTAGCATTGGTGTACACGCAAGTATACATGTACCTGTTTCTATTCTTAGCTACCCTAACACAACCCATGTGTTTACTTGTACCGCAATTACTTCCAGCAGTCCCTGAAATATCCTGCATCTTGTTTTTCAGGCTTCTGCTCATTCCAATAGAAGCAGTGCAAGAATCTCTTTCACCTCTGCCAGTGGCTACTGTTAATCTATTAGTCTTTGCCCACCTAACACTGCCTCGATAGCATCAGCAAATATTCTTGCACCCTTTCTATTTAAGTGTACGGTAAATCGGAATGTCTTATAATGGGGGATTTTAACTTCCCAGATATTGAGTGGAACTTGTGGGTTGGTCACTCACACACTAGTCAGACTTTTGTGGATTTATTGTATGATTGTTTTCTGCAGCAGCATGTTCGAGAGGCAACCAGAGAAAGTAATACTCTTGATCTGGTTATTAGCAGTGATCATTCGTGTATTAAGAATTTGCAGATAAAGGAACCACTAGGTGGCAGTGATCATTCATGTATTAAGAATTTGCAGATAAAGGAACCACTAGGTGGCAGTGATCACAGTGTACTGATGTGGGATTTACTTAAAGATTTAATTACCATCAAGGGTAAAGGAAAGGGTTTTTGCTTCCGTAAAGGTGAGTACAGTGGTCTTCGACAGTTTTTAAATTCTGTACAGTGGGATAAACTGACGATGTTACCAACAGTAAATTCTAAGTGGGAAGCATTCAAGGAATTAATCGTGGAAGCTACTAAAAGTTTCATACCTATTAAGAAATACTGTTCAAGGTTTAGGCCTTAATGGTTATCTAATGAACTAATGAGACTCGTAATAGAGAAGAAAAATGTATGGGATGCATATAAATTATCAAGCGACTCAGAAGCTTATGGCAGATATAAGCTAGTCTGTAATCAGGTGACAAAGGAGGTTAGGCAGGCGAAGGCAGATTACGAGAAATCCTTGGCAAAAGATGCTAAGAAAAACAGCAAGGATTTCTTTACTTATATAAACTCTAAAAGGAAGGGGATGAATCTGATTGGTCCACTTGACATCGATGGTTCGACTGTTGATGATCCTGCTCAGATAGCAAACAAACTGAATGAGTATTTTGCATCTACATTCACACATGAGGAATTATTAAGGTTTGAAAATGGCAGAAGGTTATCAAATTGTAGCAGGATACTTAATGATTTTGTAATAACCGAAAGCAAAGTGGAGGAGAAATTGTTGAAGTTAAACATAAGAAAAGCATCCAGGGTGGATGGGATCTATCCAGTTATATTAAAGGAGGCGGCAAAGCAACTAAGCAAACCCTTAGCTATAATTATGACAGCATCCTTGGACTCAGGAGAGGTTCCCACAGATTGGAGATGTGCAAATCTAACCCCAATTCACAAAGGGGGATCGAAGGGTGACACGAGTAATTACAGACCAGTTAGTTTAACTTCTGTTCTGGGTAAAATAATGGAGTCCCGGTTAAAGATGCATTGCAGGATCATCTAGCCAAGACTGCAACAATAATTCAGACACAGCATGGGTTTGTTAAGGGAAAGTCTTGTCTGACAAATTTGATAGGCTATTATGATGTGGTTACAAAGGAACTGGATGCAAAAAATAATTTTGATATCATACATTTGGATTTCAGGAAAGCTTTTGACACTGTTGCGCATGGAAGCCTATTGTACAAATTGCAGCAGAATGGTATTAAGGGTAAGTTGCTACAATGGATAAAAGGATGGTTAAGTGGGAGAAGACAGGGGCGGTAATCAATGGGTGCTGCTCTTCTTGGACTAATGTTATTAATGGAGTCCCACAGGGTTCGGTGTTAGGTCCACTGTTTTGTATATTTATCAATGATATTGATGAAGGTATATCAGGCTTAATGTCGAAGTTTGCAGATGATACAAAGGTTGGCAGGGTTGTTAATGACAGTAATGGCAGTGTGCTACTGCAACAGGATCTAGATAATTTGGGCAGATGGGCTAAGAAGTGGCAACTGAAGTTTAACCTTGACAAATGCAAAGTACTGCATATGGGTAGAAGTAACCCCAGAGAAACATACCAACTGTGTGGTACTACACTTAAGGTGGTAGAAAATTAAAAAGATCTGGGAGTAATTGTGCAGTCAGATATGAAGTTTTCTGTGCAATGCAGACAGGCTGCCAGGGCAGGTCATGGGGTTTTGTCAATAATATATACGAATTTTGCTAGCAGGGAAAAGGAGGTGATTATCCCTCTGTATAAGGCAATGGTCAGGCCACGCCTTGAGTACTGCGTACAGGTCTGGAGGCCTCATTTTAGGAAGCATGTAGATTTACTTGAGCGTGTACAGAGAAGGGCAACAAGATTGGTGAGGGGAATGAAGGGATCCTCTTACCAAGAGAGGCTTAAGTTCTGCAAATTGCAGTGGCTGGAGACTAGGCACCTGCGCAATGATCTGATTGAGGTGTATAAGGCCTTGAATGGGTTGAGCACGCTGAATTCTGATGGGTTCCTTCCACTTGTTCAGATTACGAACCTAAGGGGGCATAAATTCAAAGTAAGAAAAGACAGATGTAGATTAGATGTGCGGAAATTTGCCTTTAGCCAGCAGGTGGTTAATTGCTGGAGCAAACTTCCATCTGTCGTTGTGGAAGTTGATAGGTTGAATAAATTTAAGGAGGAACTGGACAGGCATTTGGAGGCAATGGTGTGATTTTTTTTTTTTTTTTTTTTTTGGCTGATGCTGCATAAGCTCATACACTTGCTTTCTTGCATCACATGCCACTACTACTACTACTACCGTACTGATTGTTGCAATGCAAACCTGCTTCTGTGTAATATTGAGCAAATCTGCTATATATTAGTATTTCATATATTTTCCCTAGTACAGGGAGTAGGGCTAGTGGTCTATATGATTTGGGATCAGTAGGGAGTTTTTCAGCGTTTTTGAGAATTAATCTTAACACAGCTTGTTTCCATATTTTTGGGAATATACCTTCTGTCATACAGTTATTATATAGTGCTATTAATTTATCTGGTGCTATTTCTGCTAATTTTTTGATAATCTCAACCTCTAAGAGGTCAAAACCTGGGCAATTATTGTTTTTGGTTTTAGATAGTGCTATTTCTAAGTCTTGTATAGTGAACAGAGGTTCAATATTGGCATTGTCATATAATGTTTTCTTTTATAATGTTTAGATGGGTGGGGGGAATGATTCCCAGTTTCAGTCTGAATGACTAGGATATTATTTACAGAATCCACCCAACAGAGGGTTGGGGTTCCATCTGGTTTGACAGTAGTTTCTAAGACATCTCCTCTTGGCAGCTTGTTGGGCACTGTTCTGTAGACAACTCCCCAGGGGTTATTGTTTCAGTAGTTCCCACCAAATGCCTCCAGCATTCCCTTTTCTTGTTTCTTATGAGGGCTATATACTGATTCCTGAGAGTTCTATTGGAATCTCTCAGTGCATCCACCTCATTTTGTGGCCAAGATGTTCTGGCTCTTTGAAAATGTCTCCTTGCCTGGCGTACCCTACTTCTGAGTATAGTCAGTTCGGGGCACCACCAGGGAACTGTCTGCTTCCTCGGTTTTTTCCGTGGGGGATAGACAGGGTTGCCGTTTTTGTTAAAATGTTTGTCATAGTTAGTGTTTGCTCGTCCGGGCTACAGATGCCTGATCTAGACTACTCATTTTCCTCTTTTTGCAGCACAGCTGCTGTATGTTCTGCAAAAATTTGCCAGTTTGCCTTTTTAAGGTTATACCTTTTGATATCCAACAGGGAGTGTTGGGTTGTTTGTAACTGCCTGCTTAGTTTGAAGGAAATGACTCTGTGATCTGATGTGGTCCAGGCTGGCTGGACACACCAGTCTGTGATTTTATAAGCTATTGAATTGGTGGCAAGAGTAACATCAATGTCACTTTCCCACATAGCACTGCTAAAAGTTGAGAGATTATTTGGTTGGTTTAGCACTTGAAAGGGTGAGGTGGCTATATAGTCTGAAAGTATCTGGCCATTGCGTGTGCCTGCTCTGTCAGTTGACATCAGCCAGCACACACTATGATATTTGCAGTAGGTATCAAGTTTGTGATTACTTGCAGGTATTCAATGGTTGGGTTTATATCTTCCCCTGGTCTGGAATATAGTGAAATAATGTAAAACTGTCCTACAGCACTAGTGATATGGGTACCACACTGACAGTGGTAGAGAATGAAAAGGATCTGGGGGTAATTGTGCAGGTAGATATGAAGTTTTCTGAGCAGTTTTTCTAGCAGGGATTAGGAGGTAATTATCCCTTTGTATAAGGAAATGGTCAGACCACACCTTGAGTACTGTATACAGATCTGGAGGCCTCATTTTAAGAAGGATGAGGAGCTGTTGGAACGAGTACAGAGAAGGGCAACAAGATTAGTGAACAGAACAAAGGGTTGCTCTTACGAAGAAAGGCTTAAGTTTTGCAAATTACAGTGTCTGGAGACTAGGCACCTGCGAGGTGATCTGATTGAGGTATATAAAGTCTTGAATGGTTTGGGCATGCTCAGTGCTGATGAGATTCTTCCTCTTGTTAAGAATATTCACCTGAGAGGGCTTAAATTCAAATTGACGAAAGACGGTTGTAGGATAGATGTGCGGAAGTTTGCCTTTAGCCAGCGGATCGTTGATTGCTGGAACAAACTTCCATCTGTCATTGCAGAAGTTGATATCTTAAATAGATTCAAGGCAGAACTTGACAAACATATGAGTGGAGCGAGTGGATGGGTGAAATAAGGGGTTTTTTTTTTTTTTTTTTTTTGGCTGATACTATATAAGCTTGCTTTCTTGCATCATGTGCCCTTGCTAATGCTAAACTGTGGAAAGAGATTGTCATTTGATCCACACAATTATGGTTAATGATTTGGATATGAATTAGAAGAAAATTTGTCAAATTATGCACAAAGATTTAGGAAAATGGAAGATCTATGCAAAATTTGTGCTCATAATCTCACAGATGAGCTGAAGGAACAAAGCGTGTCATCATGAGATTTCATCCAGACTTGTCAAGATAATCCTAATTTCTTCGACTGTATGTCACTGACAATGAGTGTTGTGTGTTTCAGTATACATCTCCAGATACATATATACATCTCCAATAAGCAGGCACTTCTGAAGCTAAGGATGCTCTCATTATTATAGCTCAAAGTTTTAGTTACCACTTCTGCAGCTTCTTTTAATACATTTGGATAGACTGCATCAGCAGTTTCTCTTTCACTTTATATTATTATAAAATCATTTAACTCCTAATTGGAATTAGATAGACCTCTACTAACCCCATCTATAAAAACTTCTTCTTGTGTGACTATTGATGCAAAATATTTATTCAGTTTATCAGTAATATGTAAAAGAACATAAACAGTTATACCAGTCATATCCAGCAGAACAATGTGATTCATTCCTTTCCTTCTAATTTTAAACATATGCAAAGAATTCCTAGCTGATTTTCTTAGCAGTCTTGGCAAAGGAACCCTCATAATAAGCATTAACTTGTCTAAACCCCTGAGTAACTTGATTACACATATTAGTTTATACTTATTGTAAGACCGTAACCCTTGATAATGTATAATCATTCCATACATTTTTTTTTCTGTGTCACTAAACTTATCAGTTTATTTGACATCAATTTTGATCCTTACCTTGAACAATACCTCTTTGCTGCTATAAAAACCTTAAGGACCTCTTAGGACTACCTCTCTGAACATTTCCCATTTGGCATTTACATTTTAACATAAACTGGTCCTACTAAAAATAGTTTACAAAATGGTTTACAAAATACTTTGCCCATTATAATCACCTTTGCAAAAACAAAACCCTTCCCCTCTCATTGATAGCTCTTATTTCTTTAAATAACTCCCATATCAATACACTATAATCACTGTTTCCTAAAGGAACACTGTTACAGGTTCCTGAACCTGAAGATTCTTGATATATGATGAATCACTGTTGATAACCAGATCAAGAATATTATTGATTCCTTAACATGATGGTGTAGAAAACATTCATCCGGAAACTCAATAAATGTTTATTTACTGGAAGAGCTTCATTATAATCATCACAGTCATTTGACCTATAACACACTCCGATCTCACTTTTGTTTTCCCAGTTGGCAAATATTATATTGGATTGGCCACCTGTGTCTACTGGCTATACCATTTTAGAGTCTATGCTTATTAACCAAAATCCTCACTCCTGCCTAACTCATCATATTTATCATTTTGATACAGATAATACTCATCATACTCAAATTCTGCATCCCTAGTTTTACCTTGTTTGTTAAATCAATAATGTCAGCATTAGCATTAGCATTAGTAGAGGCATATGATGCAAGAAAGCAAGCTTATTCAGCATCAGCCAAAAAAAAAAAAAAAAAAAAAACCCTCTCCCATTTCACCCCTCCGTTCGTTCGAAATACCTGTCCAGTTGAGCTTTAAATTTGTTTAGGCTATCAACTTCAACAACAAGTGATGGAAGTCGGTTCCACCAACCAACCACCCGCTGGCCAAAGCATTCGATGACTTAATGAATACTCCACACTCATAAAATTTCTTTACTATATTAAGAAAGTAAATAAAAAGCAGGTAAATGACTTTGCTAAAAAGCAAAGTCAATTACTGCTTTTTGGTAACATATTTTTAGCAACTTACACAATGCTAGTGGACATTAATCAGGCCTTGTAATTCCCTCCACCTACTTTCATTCTGCTGCTACTTTATGTCAAATAGAATCATTAGCATAGGCATATGATAAAAGAAAGCAAGCTTATGCAGCATCAGCACACAAAAAAAAAAAAAAAAAAAAACCACTCCCATTTCACCACTCAGTTCGTTCGAAATACCTGTGCAGCTGTGCCTAAAATTTATTTAGGCTATCAACTTCCACAACAAGGAATGGAAGTCTGTTCCACCAAACAACTACCCGCTGGCTAAAGGCAAATTTCCGCACATCTATCCTACACCTGTCTTTCCTCAATTTGAATTTATGCCCTCTCAGGTGATTATTCAGAGCAAGAGGAGGAATCCCATTAGCATCGAGCATGCTCAAACCATTCAAGGCTTTATACACCTCTATCAGATCACTTTGCCGGTGCCTAGTCTTCAGACACTGTAATTTGCAAAACTTAAGCCTTTCTTCGTAAGAGCAACCCTTTGTTCTGTTCACTAATCTTGTTGCCCTTCTCTGTACTCGTTCCAACAGCTCTACATCCTTCTTCAAATGAAGCTTCCAGACATGTATACAGTACTCAAGGTGTGGCCTGACCATTGCCTTATACAATGGAATAATCACCTCCTTATCCCTGCTAGACAAATTCCTGTATATCATTGAGAAGACACCATGAGCTACTCTTGCAGCCCATCTGCACTGCTCAGAGAACTTCATATCTGTATGCACAATTATCCCCATGTCCTTTTCATTCTCTATCACTGTCAGTGTAGTATCACAGAGTTGACAGGTTGCTCTCGGGTTGCTGTTTCCCATATGTAGTACTTTACATTTGTCAATGTTAAACTTCATTTGCCACCTCTCAGCCCATCTGCTCAACCTTTCCAGATCATGTTGCAGCAGCATAGCTTCAGTAGTGACCTTGACAACCCTGCCAACCTTTGTATCATCTGCAAACTTACACTAAGCTTGATATACCATTATCAATATCATTTATAAATACAGAAAACAATAATGGACCCAAAACTGAAACCTGAGGGACTCCACTAATAACATTAGTCCACGATGAGCATTGTCCATTGATTACCACTCTGTCTTCTCTCCCCCCCCCCCTTTATCCATAGCAGCAGTTTGCCTCCAATGCCACACTGCTCCAATTTGTGCAGCAGTCTTCCATGTGCAACAGTATCAAAAGCCTTTCTAAGATCCAAGTATATAATATCAAAGTTATTCCTTGTATCCAGGTCTTTTGTGACTGCATCATAGTATCCAATCAAATTGTTCAGGCAAGACTTCCCCTTAACAAAACCAGCTGTGTCCGAACTATAACTGAAGTCTTGTTTAGATGATCCTGCAGTGCTGCTTTAACCAGTGCCTTAATTAATTTTCCTGGATCAGAAGTTAAACTCACAGGTCTATAATTACTTGTGTCAGCCTATGATCCTCCTTTGTGAATTGGGGTCACATTTGCACATCTCCAATCTATGGGTACCTCCCCTCAGTCTAAAGAAACTCTCATAATTACGGCTAAGGGTTTGCTTACTTCCTTTGTTGCCTCCTTTAATATAACTGGATATAACCCATACACCCCGGGTGCCTTTTTTATGTTTATCCTCAACAATTTCTCCTCAACTTTCCTCTTAGTTATTACAAAATCATCTAGCTCACTGCAGAGTTTGCTTCACTTCAAGCATTCCCCTTCCTGAATATCTCCTCATGTGTGAATGTAGATGCAAAATACTGATTTAGTTCGTTAGCCACCTGAGCAGGATCATCAACAGTTGAACCATCAATATTCAGTGGACCAATCTGATTCATCCCTTTCCTTCTAGAGTTTACATAGGTAAAGAACTCTTTTCTGTTTTTCTTTGCATCCTTTGCCAAGGATTTCTCATACTCTGCCTTTGCCTGCCTAATCTCCTTTGTGACTTGGTTACAGACCAGCTTATATCTATCAGAGGCTTCCATGTCACCCATTAATTTTTCTTCTCTGTCATATGTCTCATTAGTTCATCTGACATCCATTTAGGCCTAAACCTTGAACAATATTTCTTAGTTAATATGTAAAGCCTAGTAGCTTCCAAGATAAATTCTTTGAATGCTTCCCATTTTGAATTTGCTGTTGGTAACATCATCAGTTGGGCCCACTGTATAGAATTTAAATACTGTCTCAGACCATCGTAGTTGCCGTTACGAAAGCAAAAACCATTCCCTTTACCCCCGATGGTAGTTACCTCTTTGAGTAAATCCTACTTCAGCACACTGTGATCACTGCCACCTAGTGGTTCCTTTATCTGCAGATTCTTAATGCATAAAGAATCACTACTGATAATCAAATCAAGAATGTTACTCACTCTAGTTGCTTCCCGAACATGCTGATGTAGAAAACAATCATCCAATAAATCCACAAAAGCCTTGCTAGTGAGTTAGTGACCAACCCACCAATTCCAGTCAATATCTGGGAAATTAAAATCCCCCATTATAAGATTCTCTGATTTACTGGCCCACTCTATTTCCCTGTACAGTTTCTTATTATATTCATCAGAGTCATTAGGCCTATAGCACACTCCTTCTCTGAATTTTGATATTCCAGTGCTTATATCACACCAAACTGACTCGACACTGCACTGTCCAGCAATGTCGACTGGCTTCACTTTCTTGTATTTTATGTGTTTCTTAACTAATAGCATAACCCCTCCTCCCTTCCTCTCCTGTCTATCCTTTCTGTAGACATTGTACTCCCCAAATTCCAGTTCTGCATTCCTTATATCTGTGTGACACCACGTCTCTGATATTCCAACAATATCTGCCTTTGATGCTTTGAGCAATACCTCAAATTCATCAAATTTATTTACCGAACTCCTAGAATTGGTGTACATGCAAGTATACATGCACCTGTTCCTATTCTTAGCTTCCCTAACACAACCCATGTGTTTACTTGTACTCCAATGACTCCCAGCAGTCTCTGAAATACCCTGCATCTTGTTTTCCAGGCTGCTGCTCATTCCAATAGAAGCAGTGCAATGCAGTGAATCACTTTCACCTCTGCCAGTGGCTACTGTTAATCTATTAGTCCTTATATCCCCCCGCCCAAGCTAGCAGTTTTCCAACCCACCTAACTCTGCCTCTATAGCATCAGCAAATATTCTTGCACTCTTTCTATTTAAGTGTATCCCATCCCTGTAGAAGCAGTCTCTCCTGTTAACAAGTACAGACCGGGCTGAAAAAAATTCTACCCTTTGAGCTTTGCACAATCTTTCCAGGGCCGAATTGATCAACAAGGCTCTCATCATATACTCCCTCCTATCGTGTCAGGGCCAAATTGCAGACACTTTCAAATTCAACCCTAATTCATGGCCTTTTTTTCAACAGTGACCTGTACTTGTTAAGTAATTCCGCCAGTCTCCTACTCTTAATATCATTAGTGCCAACGTGTACAACAATATCACCTTTTGTGCCCTTAAAAGATGATATCCGTCATCAACTACGTCATCAACCTTTGCCCCTGGCAGATATACCCTGGTCCTGTTCCACCTATCCTTTTTATATACCATGTTCCCCGTTTCCCTGACAATAGAATCACCAACAACTACTAGTTCCTGTGGGACCAATGCATTCTGCCTGGGGGTTGCCACTGTGTTGCGTGATGATCAAGTGCAAGCTTTGGCGTTGATGTGGACAGCTGAGAGCTTGATGGGCCACTCAATTTAGATCCTTCGAGGGCACCCACCCTGTCCTTCAAGCTCTCCTATAGGCCCATAACAACGAGTTGTCGCCTGATTCCCTTATACTCCTTACATTGCGCACCCCTAAAAACATCCCCCCATGGCAATATCATGTTCCGTATCCGATTGCTCCACAAACATTAAGCAAGCAGTGCATTTAAGAGGTTGTGATTCACAAGGCAACTGACCCCCTTCAGTTTTCCCCTGCGCCTTTTGCTTTGCTGCTCTGGTCTGAGTCATGATTTTGATTTAATTTCAATAAAATTTCAATTTCAGTAAAAAATTATAACCCTAAACTTGTATCCCAACACAGTTATAACACTATATATCTAACTATATTTTTCAGTATCGAGTATTATCTACTAGTTCCATTTATATAACTTCTGTATCAAGTTATGTATTAATTAATTATGTTACGTTTGTAAAATCTAAGTCGTTATATGTATTTATCTGAAAAGTACAATTTAATTGACAATGAAATTTAACGAGAGTAATAAATTTTACTTATTAATTGACAATACTATATAATGTACTATACTAAGCTTATGCTATCTAGTTCGGGATATAACGTTTTATCGTATAACAATGGCGGCAAATTACGAATGGTAAATCTACGGACACTTAAGTATTAATTAACTTCCAAAATCTTGCTATCTCAATTCAGAATAAACCACAGATCTTGACTAGGTCTATAAGCTACTTATAGAAAATAATTTAATAACACAATTGGTCAACAAAGCAGCTAAATATGGCTAAAAAACGTCTCATTCAGCAGAGCTGCAAAACTTGTAACACGTGTATTGGATACCCTTACCAATACTAAGTAATAACCTACAAAATCACTATCTAAGTTAAACTTTAAACTAGGTATAAAGCTGCTCTAGAAAATAAGTTAATATGCCAATTTAATCTAATAAAACAGGAAAAAACTTCTCTATTTCCAGGAGCAGTAAAAACTTTGCCTGAATCAATGCAAGAATCAACTATATTTCTCTTATGACCTTCTTTAAATTACTGGTCTCTGTATTTCCCCCCTCTACCTCCAACCTAGAAACAGTTTCGTGATATCCTAGCACTGCTTCAATAAATATTCTTGAAATATCAGCAAATTTTCTTGCACCTCTTCTATTCAAGTGTATCCCATCTGTATAAAAACAGTTCAGCCTGTCAATAAACACCAGCCATGCTGAGAAAAATTCTACCCTATCAGCACTGCACAGTCTCTCCAGGGTCAAATTAATTGATAAGGTTCTTACATAAACTCTCTCCTATTGTGTAGTGGCCATTTCTCAACGTCACCTTGTACTAGCTAAATAAAGCCCCAGAATGCCTATGCTTAATATCATTGGTACCCATGATGGGCATAATCGAGTGATTAATGGATGCTAATTACTAATCATTTGATTAAGCCATAATTTTATTTGAATTAAAATTGATTTGAACATTCAATTACATCATTTGAATGGTATAATTTGATTTTATATTCGAAACAAAAAAAATTTGTTTATATTCAAACAATATATTCGAATATGTGTATAACTGAAATAATCAACTGGTATGCTATAATCAAAATAATCAGTTATGACCACTTGATTATGCCCATCATTAATATCAAAATGTATACAACAATATCACTTTTTGTTCCCTTAAAAGATGACAAATGTTCTACAAACAACTTTTGCTACTGGCAGAGCTATCCTGATCCTATTTCACCTATCTTTATTGTATAAAATATTCCCTGCTTCCATGACAGTAGTCGCGAAGAATAACTACCTGCTATGGAACCAGGACATCCTGCTCATGGTGATCTTACCATGTGTGAGAGGAGGCTCTAACATTAGGATGGGCAATTGCTTGATGAGTCCTCTGATTTAATCCTTTAAAGGCAATGATCTTTTTCTTCAAGCACTCAAATTCATCTAACAAAATGGTTAATTTCCTTATCGTCCCTGCACCTAGCACCCACAAAGGTCACCTGGGACATTGTCTATTACCTAATATATCCACTGTATTTATATCATAGCTTGAATGATGCAATATTTTTTATACTAAATAAAAATCTTACAGTTTATTTCATCGGTAACATCATTTATTCTTACCATACACTGCAAAATTATTGTATCTGTTTAGCATGAAGAGTAAAGGATATATTTATCAGAAATAGATCACATCCCAATCACATTTTGTATAAACGATTGTATACTGAATTAACCAGCAACACCCCAAAATTTAGGTGATCCATGACTTTGTTATAAAGTTAAAACCATAGAATAGTAAGAATCTTGCTACTCTGTGACAAAAACAAGGTCAGTTGATGATACAGTTATATTCTTCTCATAATTCTGCTGGTCATTTTCTTAGGAAGTGAAAAAAAAATTTCTCAGGGAGTGACGGATTAGAATGGTAACCTAGCGATCAATTTTCTAATCCTTCACTCCTTGTCTTCGAAATCAGGGCTGTTCTCTGTTGTTGTTTCCAAGTGACTGGCCA
This sequence comes from Mastigoproctus giganteus, assembly GCF_048544385.1. NCBI lineage: Eukaryota > Metazoa > Arthropoda > Arachnida > Uropygi > Thelyphonidae > Mastigoproctus > Mastigoproctus giganteus. The sequence continues at coordinate 143,036,323 of NC_143579.1, read as the reverse complement.
TTTTGATTCTTTCCAGTGGATTTTAGACTATGTTCATTTTTGAGAGACTTAATAATCCAGTGGATGTGCACAAAAACTATAACAAAAGCAGGTACATGGTGCTTTTATTTTAATCTTTATTTTAGTCAGTGTCTTTGGAAAATAAAGGTTAAAAATAGTTAAAAATGGGAAACTAAAAATTTCTTCTTAATTCTGACAACACTATATTGTATAATAAGATTTTTTTTTTTTTTTTTTTTTTTTTTTTGGATAACAAGACTGTATTCCAAAAAAAAATATTTTCTGACAGTTGTACAGCAAAAATTCAGAGCCACAGGCATCTGGAAAAAGAAGGAAACTGAAACTACATGTTAATTTTCTATAGCAACAGTGTATCTCTGACATATGGTGCTGTAAAGAATTTTTTTACAGCTAATTTTTTTCAATAAAAATAATAATATATTCACTGTGTGTGTGTGTGTTGGTGTGGGTGTGTGTATGCATGTGCATGTGCACAAGCTAAAATTCACACTTATGCAAAATTCTAATAGTTATTTAAATTCATTTTTTTTTTTTTTTTTTTGTTAGATCAAAAAACAAAAATTAAAACAAATTTAAATAACTAAGAGGTTACAATTTGATTCAGTTTGGTCAACTTCTGGATGAATTCCAATGAATTCCTTCAATTTCAGCTTGTATAAGCCTACATTGTTTTGAATTTTGTTGAAAGGTTGCATCCTCCTATGCAGATTTTTGAAATAATCATAAATATAAAAATGACTTCTATTACTTATAAACACAATTAACAGATGGCACCAGATCCCTGTAGATTTTCAATACAATATTTACATATACAGATGAAATTTTTTGACAACACACTGAAAACAACTTTCAAAAAAAAAAAAATAAATAAAATATATATATATAAATATTTTGTATAATATTGAAGATAATAATATAGAAGTTAATTCAAGCAGACAATACCAAGCTGGATTTAAAGAAATACAAATTCAGCTCAGGGTCCTACTATAGGAATGGGTTTGTGATCCTGGGCATACCCTAGCTAAAACTTATATCTTGTATTGTCTTTAGGTATACCCTCTTTGTTCTTATTTCTCTGAAATGATTAGGATAATCCGAGGATGTAGGAGAAACTATTTCTTATTTGTACTACTATATTTTCGCTTTATGGAGTTCAGGTTCTATTATTCCTACTCTATTAGTTTTTATTCTTCTTACTATCTGCATGTTTCTTTTTGCGTTAACTTAACTTTAATTAATTAATTATTTATATTTTTACCATATCCATCACATGGGGGTCACCACATATATACTCACTAGAGGGATTATTTCATAACGACAAGTTGTTACATTATGTCCTGGATATGCCTTATGCCAAGAATACAGTAGATATGCCTTACACTTTACATTTATTCTTATTTTAATTATTAAATTACGTTCTCTGTCGAGTCAACGATGTTCAATATATGCTTACATTTATAATATCTTTCTTTTGATTCAAAAAAAATTTTAACTACCTTTAATTGATTTAGATTCAAATTTAGATACAAAATACAGGTCTGGAGGCCTCATTTCAAGAAGGATGTAGAGCTGCTGGAACAAGTACAGAGAATGGCAACAAGATTAATGAATGGAACAAAGGATTGCTCTTATGAAGAAAGGCTTAAGTTTTGAAAATTATAGTGTCTGGAGACTAGGCACCGGCGAGGTGATCTGATAGAGGTGTATAAAGCCTTGAATGGTTTGAGCATGCTCAATGCTGATAGGATTCTTCCTCTTGCTCAGAATAATCACCTGGGACGGAATAAATTCGAATTGAGGAAAGACAGATGTAGGATAGATGTGCGGAAATTTGCTTTTAGCCAGCGGGTGGTTGGCTGATGGAACAGACTTCCATTCCTTGTTGCGGAAGTTGATAGCCTAAATAAATTTAAGGCTCTAAGGTATTTCGAACAAACAGAGGGGTGAAATGGAAGTTTTTTTGGCTGATGCTGCCTGCATAAGCTTGCTTTCTTGCAGCATATGCCTCTCCTAAAGCTAATGCTAATACTTAATCTTGGAATTTTATATATCTTAGCGGATATTGATCATTACAGAAACAGAGAACTTGTCGTTTTTTGCCTTCAGTCTGGATGGTTGGCCCCAGCAGAAGTCATCTAGATTGTGGGTAGACAACGATAAATTATATACATATTTTATTTTATATATATATATATTATTTTATCTTTCTATTGTGGTTTATTGTGTTTATTTTCTTAATTACGGGTGTTTTCTACTCATAGGTATTATGGTTAATACATTACTGGTCTTTAAGCTAGCCTAAACTCGGTTATCTTTTCCTATTCATTTATTATTTTTCAACTTGTTACGTATTGCTAAAGAAATTGTCATATTAATTATAGATGAAAAACTGTAGCAATACTACTTTATGACAAAATGATAAAATATTAAACATTTTTATACATTTATTGTATTACATCTTTATACATATTTGTATTACATCACATGGTCGTCAATCCCCTACTTCATCGGGGGCTTTGAGCGGATTGACGGTCCATTCGATGTAATGCATTACTTACTTACCCGTTTCTGTTTGTATCTATCACAGCTTTGCTATTTTATCCGAGACTGAATTCTAAGTTTCTTTTAAATTCCCATTTTTGTCCCTTTCCCATTGCTATTAGTTAAATAGGTATTATTTATTATAAATTTATTATGAACCGAATTAATATCCCATAATTTCTACAGCAACTGTGATAGAATACACAAAGCCCAACGGGTGAGTTTTTTAAAAAATTACAATAACTTTACTTACTTGATGTGTATAAGTGGAGGTCGTAGTGTCGAATCAGGAAAGTTTCCCATCCTACTTGATGTGTTTCGGTGGAGGTCGTCGAGTCGAAAAAGGAATGTTTCGCACCCTTAACTTGTTTTATAGATGGCTATTTTTATGGCTTTGTCGCTTTAGCGTTTCCCTGTGTTCCGATGGTGTTTTGGCGGAAGTCCCCGAACTTCAGGCCAAGGTCTATTATGGTGGTTTTGTGGCAGGTTAAATGAATTTATTTAGTTGTGTATTTACAATATTTTTACATTTATTTTATGTCTCACCTCGGACAGTGCCGGTACCCGCTTTTCCAAGGCGTAACAGCACTTGTTTGTCCAGAGGCAAAACTATATACATATATACAGCCTCTTACTATGGGAGAGGGGGGGGGGGGGGGTTTAATTTTGGCAATAGGTTGTAGTGCAGTCAGGCGACGAGCCTCGCCTGAGTGCAATAAACCTAGTAAATAAGGGGATACTCTTCTGAGTAATTACTATTATATTTTTAGTTGGCTTTTGATAAAAGTATATGGGTCTACATTGGGATGGTGTTTTCTAATATTTGCGTATATGGCAGTTCTTACGTGATATCTACTGAATTCCCAAACAATACAGTAGATATCACGTAAGAACTGCCATATACGCAAATATTAGAAAACACCATCCCAATGTAGACCCATATACTTTTATCAAAAGCCAACTAAAAATATAATAGTAATTACTCAGAAGAGTATCCCCTTATTTACTAGGTTTATTGCACTCAGGCGAGGCTCGTCGCCTGACTGCACTACAACCTATTGCCAAAATTAAACCCCCCCCCCCCTCTCCCATAGTAAGAGGCTGTATATATGTATATAGTTTTGCCTCTGGACAAACAAGTGCTGTTACGCCTTGGAAAAGCGGGGTACCGGCACTGTCCGAGGTGAGACATAAAATAAATGTAAAAATATTGTAAATACACAACTAAATAAATTCATTTAACCTGCCACAAAACCACCATAATAGACCTTGGCCTGAAGTTCGGGGACTTCCGCCAAAACACCATCGGAACACAGGGAAACGCTAAAGCGACAAAGCCATAAAAATAGCCATCTATAAAACAAGTTAAGGGTGCGAAACATTCCTTTTTCGACTCGACGACCTCCACCGAAACACATCAAGTAGGATGGGAAACTTTCCTGATTCGACACTACGACCTCCACTTATACACATCAAGTAAGTAAAGTTATTGTAATTTTTTAAAAAACTCACCCGTTGGGCTTTGTGTATTCTATCACAGTTGCTGTAGAAATTATGGGATATTAATTCGGTTCATAATAAATTTATAATAAATAATACCTATTTAACTAATAGCAATGGGAAAGGGACAAAAATGGGAATTTAAAAGAAACTTAGAATTCAGTCTCGGATAAAATAGCAAAGCTGTGATAGATACAAACAGAAACGGGTAAGTAAGTAATGCATTACATCGAATGGACCGTCAATCCGCTCAAAGCCCCCGATGAAGTAGGGGATTGACGACCATGTGATGTAATACAAATATGTATAAAGATGTAATACAATAAATGTATAAAAATGTTTAATATTTTATCATTTTGTCATAAAGTAGTATTGCTACAGTTTTTCATCTATAATTAATATGACAATTTCTTTAGCAATACGTAACAAGTTGAAAAATAATAAATGAATAGGAAAAGATAACCGAGTTTAGGCTAGCTTAAAGACCAGTAATGTATTAACCATAATACCTATGAGTAGAAAACACCCGTAATTAAGAAAATAAACACAATAAACCACAATAGAAAGATAAAATAATAATATGTACTCTGTTCGTACCCGGGCATTGCTAAAACAGCTACTGGGACAACAGAAAAATCTAGAAATAATTTAAGGAAAACCACTATAAAAGTATATTAAAAGTTAAATACAACATAAATTATCATATTACTAAAGAATAATATATATATATATACATCCTTTGTGTTTCTTTAAATCCAGCTTGGTATTGTCTGCTTGAATTAACTTCTATATTATTATATTCAATATTATACAAAATATTTTATACACATTATGGTCGTAATGCATAATTGCTCTAGCAACTGCATTGGCCCATAAGTATTAGTTACAGCTTGATACAATTTATTAACTTTCTTTCCATATTACTCTCACACACACACACACACACAGTTATATATATATATTTTATTCTTTTGTGGTTTAATCCGCCTTTTGTGCATCGTTAATGCCATTGTTTTTTGCCATGTTGGCCAATTGAACATTACAATGCCAGTGTATATTCGTTTCCAATAGTTCGATTCTCTTAAATACTGGTGTTTTTTACATATAGGTATTATTGTTAATACAATACTGGTCTTTAAGCTGGCCTTATCTCGGTTATCTTAATTTCCCATGGCCTATACATTTAGGATTTAGAAGCTTATTGCGTATTGCTAAAGAAATTTTCATGATAAGTATTGATGAAAATTTTTTTTTTTTTTTTAATTTAAAAATCTGTAACAATAGGCAATTATCAATACTATTTTATAACTATATAATATTATTTATACATTTTTATACATTTCTGTATTACATCACGTGGACGTCAATCCCCTACTTCATCAGGGGCTTTGAGTGGATTGACGGCCCATTTGATGTAATGCATTTTTTACTTACTCGTTTCTGTTTGTATCTATCACAGCTTTGCTATTTTATGTAATTCTAGATTCTAAGGTTCTTTTAAAAAAAATTTTTTTTAAAAATTATGAATTAAATTAATTTTTTATAATCTCTACAGCAACTGTGATAGAATACACAAAGCCCAACGGGTAAGTATTTTATATTGCAATACTACTACTTACTTGATGTGTTCCAGTGGAGGTCGTAGAGTCGAAAAGGGAATTTACCGCCTTTAATTTGTTTTTATGGATGGCTCTTTTTATGGCGCAGTCGCATTAACATTTCACTGTGTGCTGATGGCGCATTGGCCGAAGTCCCCGATTTTCAAGCAAATGCCTATTATGGTGGTTTGTTGTTGGTTCGATGAATTTATGTTAACTTTCTGTGGTTTGTGTTAACTAGTGGATTAAATTCCTTTATTTATATGTGTATTTACATTATTTTTACATTTGTTTTATGCCTTACCTCGGACTGTGCCGGTACCGCTTTTCCAAGGCGTAACAGCACGTGTTTATCCAGAGGCAAAGCTATATACATATATACAGCCTCTTACTATGGGTTTTTGTTGAGGGGGGGGGATTGGGTCGGTTCAATTTTGGCAATAGGTTGTAGTGCAGTCAGGCGACGAGCCTCGCCTGAGTGCAATAAACCTTACAAACATGGGGATACTCTTCTGAGTAATTACTATTTTATTTTTAGATGGTTTTTGATGAATGTATGTGGGTCTACATTGGGGTGGTGTTTTCTAATATTTGCATTTTTGTATTGCTATATTTCCGCTATTTATATTGTTGTATATTTTTAATAGTCTGTTTGTTTGATTTCTTATGGTATTACCATGTATGTTTTGCTATGTTACTTTCCCAGTGTGTGAGTTTTATTGTTTCGAAATTAAAATGGTCTCTTTTATCATAGTGATGTGTATATATTTTGTCTGGGTGGATGGCAATTTCGCTGTCTAAGTAGACAGCTTTTTGGTTGTTATCCGGATTTGTACATTCAATTTTTAGGTCTGCTGGGTAAGTGTTCTTTGCTACATTTATAAAGTTTTCATGGTTGATCACGAGTACGTCATCTATATATCGGTAGAATTTTATACTGTCCGTGATATTACTTTCATAATGGTGCAGGTAGAGGTTAGCTATGGCGCATGAACTGCTGGAGCCCATAGCTATCCCCCTGCATTGCATATATGTTTTGCCTCCCATTAGAATGTAGTTGCCTTTGACACTGATTTTTGTGAGGTCATTCCAGTATTGTTTTTTGCATTGTAGTATGTTGTGATATTTTTGGTAATATATCTGTAGTACTTCTATTAGGTTGTCGTGTGCTATGATTGTAAAGAGGTTTTTGAAGTCGTATGTGTTTATACTTTTAATATTATTGTTTTGTTTTTTTAAGTCGTCCAAATATTCTTTGTTGTTGTTGATAATTCTGGTGTTTTTGATTTCTTTGGTGATGTTTTTTAATTTGTCTTCCATGATCTTACTGGTATACTTGATATAGCTGTTTTTGCCTGAAGTAATGAATCTTTTTCCCGTAGGCATCTTATGATATTTTGGAATCCAGTATATGTAGGGGTATTGCATCCTGTCTATTTTAATTTTAAGTTTTTTATGCATGGCCAAAATTTTTTTGCTGGTGCTGTTTGGATTGGCGTCTATGTACTTGTATGTTTCATTGTCATGCAATTCCTCTTTAATGGCTTCTATGTAGAATCTTTTGCAAATGATACTGAAATTATTGTTTGCTTTGTCGGTTCTAGTGATAACAAATCTGTTTTGCATTTCTTTGATTTTATTGTTGATAGTTTTTAAATTTAAGTGCTTGTTATTTTTATGATGTTTTTGTATTGTTATGTTTTCCCTGAAACGGTCTAATATGTTTTCAGTATTGGCGTTTATCCAACATTGGAATGATTCTATGGGTTCATTGTTTTTGTATGCGGCTTTGAATGCAAATTGTAACAGATATGTGTATATTGATTTTTTTATATAATCCAACCTAATTGGGGTGTTGGGTCTGAATTTTGTACCCTTTTTCATTGTTTCTCTTAGTGTTTTGTCTTCGATGATATTGAGGTCTCCTGTTACTATATGATTGTAATGTGTATTGATGAATTTTTTATATCTACTTTCCTGGCAGTGACAAGGCTGTTCTCCTTCATTCATTTTATCAATGGTGTTTTTGTAATTGCAGATGGTTAGTCCTACTGGCTTGGTGTATCTGTATCTAATATTTATTTGTGTGTTTTTGATGGGTAGGTAACATTTGTTATTATTAATGATATTACCTATATTAACTGTGTCGTATAAATGGTTTTGGTATTTTATTATGCAGTACTCTTTTTTAGTGCGTTTGTTGAAATTTATGCCTATTCTGAATTTAAATATGTCTTCAAGTATATTGTTGAGGTGTATGTTCTGGGTTTTTTGCCTTTGGTATATTTTGCTAAGTGCTCTAAGTTTGCTTATTTTAATAGAGAATAGTGTGTTGTGTATATTTTTGATGTTTATGGGGTTTGTGTCCCATTCTGTTAATAGTTTTTCGAAATCATTGATATTTATTGGTATTTTGCTGTTGTTTTTATTGTATTCCTGTAATTTTCCGTTTTTAAACCCGTTATATTGCCAGTTTTTGCTGATCTGGAAGATGTTGTAAGATGTTTCTGGGCTGGTGAATGCGAAGTTCCTTCCGTTGAATCGATTGTTTAATCCATAAGGATATAGGGATTTATATAATAGAATGAACATATCTTCCATGATTCCTCTTTGTGTGTTGTTATCGATAATGGTCAGAATGGCAATGGATATGTTGGCGAAGTCATGCATTTTGAAATGTCTGTATTCGATTTCATTATTGTATTTGTCAGTCCTGTTTTGTTGGACGTCTGTTGCAGCATTTTCATCAAATCTGTTTATTTGTGATCTGTGAAGGTTCATCCGAAGGTGGAGCTCTGTACTTGTTTGTCCGATGTATTGTATCCCACATATCCCGCACGTAATTAGGTAGATTACATTTTTGGTGTGACAGAATGTTGGTGCTTCTTTAGAATTTAGATGGTGTATGTTGTGCATGTAGGGACAGGTTTTACAGAGTTTGCTGTTGCATTTTTTGAATTTGAGTTGTTTTATTTGTTCTGTGTGTAGCCCGTCTAAAAATGTCTAAACAATGAAAAATATTTTCATTGTTTAGACATTTTTGGTTATTTGTTTCTTTTCTCCATAGTGGTGTGGTGGCATTGTATGCAAAATGACCATTGTTATGAAGAGACAGGTCCCGCGAGGTCATTTTCGGTCCCAGGGTGCCATTTATGCTGTGATACCCGTACAGCATGTTATTCTTATTTGTCTTAGCGTCCATGCTGTTAATTATTGTGCATTTTATTATTAATTTAAGGCCCTTTATGTATGTCCCGTAATACCTATAGGTAGGAATTTTTTATGATGGTTCATTTCATATTTTATTTTTAATATGCTAATATAGTAGTTTTATTTAATTTCTTTCTAGCTTTTCCTGTTGTCCCAGTAGCTGTTTTAGCAATGCATGGGTACGAACAGAGTACTTATTATTATTCTTTTGTATTATCATTCTATTGTGGTTTAATCTGTCTTTTGTGCATCGTTAATGCCATTGTTTTTCGCCATGTTGGCCAATTGACATTATACGTGCCAGTGTATATTCGTTTCCAATAGTTAGATTTTCTTAAATACTGGTGTTTTTTACATATAGGTATTATTGTTAATACAGTACTGGTCTTTAAGCTAGCCTTATCTCGGTTATCTTAATTTCCCATGGCCTATACATTTAGGATTTAGAAGCTTATTGCATATTGCTAAAGAAATTTTCATGATAGTTATTGATGAAAAAAAAATTTTTTTTTTTTATTTAAAAATCTGTAACAATAGGCAATTATCAATACTATTTTATAACTATATAATATTATTTATACATTTTTATACATTTCTGTATTACATCATGTGGACGTCAATCCCCTACTTCATCGGGGGCTTTGAGTGGATTGACGGCCCATTCCATGTAATGCATTTTTTACTTACTCGTTTCTGTTTGTATCTATCTAAAAACTATCAACAATAAAATCAAAGAAATACAAAACAAACACTAGAACCGACAAAGCAAACAATAATTTCAGTATCATTTACAAAAGATTCTACATACAAAGGGTACTAGGAAAGTTTTGCAATATGACGCAACAATGAATCACAGGAAGCTGCTTGTTGCTGCATGTTGAGACATGTTCATACGTGCATAGTAGCCGCCGCGCCAAGTCGATGGGCTCAGTTATTCATTAGTAGTGAGAGTGTAAAGTGCTTGCGATGGCATCGTGGTCACGAAATGAGATAAGGACAGTTTTGCGGTATAATTTCGTGCGTGGTTTAACCATAGACCAGTGCTTAGAAGAAATGACTCTTGCACTAGATGATGATTGTCCACATCGTACAATGATATTCAGGTGGTATAGAGAATTCCAAAGGGGAAATTTCACTCTGGAGGATTCTGAGAGGCCGGGAAGGCCACAAACGTCAGTTACGGAGGAAAACATTACTGCTGTGAGGAAAATGCTTGACGAAAACAGGCGAGTGACCTACCAACAGATAGAGGATACTTTGGGCCTAAATGCACCAGCAATTCGTTCGATTCTGCAAGATCATTTGCACGCGTGAAGAAACTTTGTTCTCTCTGGGTGCCGCATCAACTGACTGAAGAGCAGATGACACGACGTGTGACTTGGTGCCGGGAGATGTTAAAAAAGTTTGATAAGGGACAATCTCGGTATGTGAACAACATCGTGACAGGTGACGAGACTTGGCTGTACTATTACGATCTGCCGACCAAGGCTCAAAACAAAGTTGGGGTCTTTGATGATGACGACACACCCATAATTGTCAGAAAATCCCGATCTCTAAAGAAGAAAATGATAGCTGTATTTTTCAAATCGGGTGGAATTGTGGAACGTGTCGTTTTGGACACGCAGAAGACAGTTACAGCTAAGTGGTATACTGAACAATGCCTGCCTAAAGTCATTGGATCTGTGAAGAACCTGCGGCCAAAGTCAAGAATGGACACCTGGTACCTCCATCACGAAAATGCTCCAGCTCACCGCGCCAAAGCCTGCACTGAATATTTGACCACGACAGGACTGAAACTTCTCGAGCACCCTCCCTACAGTCCAGACCTTGCTCCCTGCGACTTTGCACTGTTCCCGCATGTGAAAATGAAGCTAAAAGGGAGGCGGTTTTCCAGTGATGAGGACCTTCTAAGGGCTTGGGAAAACGAGTGTGTTTTACTCCCTAGTAAAACTTGGCAGAACTGATTTAAAGATTGGTTTCGGAGGATGGAGAGGTGTATTGAATGTAGAGGAAATTACTTTGAAAAAATTAAATAAACAAAGCTGTATTGCAAAACTTTCCTAGTACCCTTTGTAGAAGCCATTAAAGAGGAATTGCATGACAATGAAACATACAAGTACATAGATGCCAATCCAAACAACATCAGCAAAAAAATTTTGGCCATGCATAAAAAACTTAAAATTAAAATAGACAGGATGCAATACCCCTACATATACTTCTTCTTCTTCTTCTTTAATGCTGCCGAATGGCGTTTGCGACTTCGTTTTGATATTGTTCTCTGTCTAGCGCTGCGTGTAGAATTTGTGCTGTTGTCATGTGAAGCCAGGTGTTGATGTTATCTAGCCATGCCATTTTCGGTCTGCCTGGGCGTTTCTTGCCTTCGATTTTTCCCTCCAGGATGAGTGGTAGTAGGTGATATTTTTGTTGGTTCCTAGCGATGTGACCTAGGTATTTGCATTTCCTGCTGATGATGGTTTTGAGCAGGTCCCGTTCCGTGTGCATGTCCTGCAGGACCTGTGCGTTGGTTATCTTGGCTGTCCACGGAATTTTCAGCATTCTTCGGTAGAGCCACATTTCGAAGGCCTGGAGCTTTATTGTAGTGGCTGATGTTAGAGTCCAGGTTTCTACACCGTAGAGCAGTATTGGCCAGATGTAGCATTTCAATGTGCGTAATCTATCATTGAAGTTTTCAAGGGAAGGATAATCCAAGTAGTTTCCCGTTGCTTTCTTGGATCACAATTTAGTTGAAAAGGTCGTGTGTGGACCTTTTGAAACGGGTTTCGTCTGACGTCTCCACTGAAACCTTTCCGCCATGGGAGGCCCTTCTGGGAGCATATATCTTTCGGTGCTTTAGTAGTTTAACAAATTAAACTACTAAACCTGCCGCAGCCATATAAATGGAGTAGCTCTTATTCAGTGATGAAGCTGCCTCGTGATGTCATAATTTTACGCAATTTATGCCGAATTTCTAGTCACCACTGACCAAGCAGGTGGCACTGCTGTAGTTTTATCTCCTGGAAACATCTAATGGCTGACTCGGTAAAATTACTGTGACCTTGAAAATACCAATAATGTATAACTCAGCAAAACGTGAGTATTTTTAAATACAATTTGGTATCCTGAAAACTTCTACATCAAAGCTATCATGTAGCACAACTATTCTACTAAGAATTCCCAGTGACTGATTATAGTTCCTTAAAAATTTAATGACCTTGAAATTTCCTATGTCCGAACATAATAATGATAACCATTTTAAAAAGTTCAGTCCAAAAAATAAAACCACGTTTAGGTCCCAAATCTTAACCTATCACTCACCCACACTTATTTTATCTAAAATATAACTTCTTTTTGAGCAACACTCCCGAAAACCTTCTTTATTTATTAATTTTTAAGAGCGCACTAATTTAGCTAGCATACAGCTGGTGCCACCAGCGCCTCCTACATATACTGGATTCCAAAATATCATAAGATGCCTACAGGAAAAAGATTCATTACTTCAGGCAAAAACAGCTATACCAGTAAGATCATGGAAGACAAATTAAAAAACATCACCAAAGAAATCAAAAACACCAGAATTATCAACAACAACAAAGAATATTTGGACAACTTAAAAAAACAAAACAATAATATTAAAAGTATAAACACATACGACTTCAAAAACCTCTTTACAAGCATAGCACATGACAACCAAATAGAAGTACTACAGATATATTACCAAAAATATCACAACATACTACAATGCAAAAAACAATACTGGAATGACCTCACAAAAATCAGTGTCAAAGGCAACTACATTTTAATGGGAGGCAAAACATATATGCAATGCAGGGGGATAGCTATGGGCTCCAGCAGTTCATGCGCCATAGCTAACCTCTACCTGCACCATTATGAAAGTAACATCACGGACAATATAAAATTCTACCGATATATAGATGATGTACTCGTGATCAACCATGAAAACTTTATAAATGTAGCAAAGAACACTTACCCAGCAGACCTAAAAATTGAATGTACAAATCCGGATAACAAACAAAAAGCTGTCTACTTAGACAGCGAAATTGCCATCCACCCAGACAAAATATATACAGTCAGTCCTCGTATAGCACGATAGTTGCGTTCCTAGAAACCCTCGTGCAATGCAAAATCGTGCAATATAAACAACAGGCCCTATGGGTAAAATGGGGTTAGGTGCCGACCACCCAAGATTGAACACACATTTGTAACCAAAACATTAGCAAACACAATAAATAATCGTAATAAAATACTTACGTATTTTATTACGACTATTACGTAATAAAATATTGCTAATTATTTTGCTTCTATCGTAAGCAAACTTGTTTTTTGTTTGGTTTTCTGTCCAAACAGATGACAGCTGTTCCATCTCTTCCAATTCTTTGTGCCTTAATCTAATGGATTTTAATTACACTTTGAGTTGTTCCTGCTATGAAAGTTTTTTTATTTTCTCTGCATTATTTGTAATTCTCGGCGATGCCTCATTTAGGTCTGTTGCACGTGCAATATCACATGGTCTTTCATTTCGCTCAAAGCGTGTCACAATTTCATATTTTTTCTCTATTGACAGAGGTGGACGGGCCATCAGCCTTACCGGGGAAACCCCGGCGGGCCAGAGTGATTTTGGTCATAAACGCTAGTATGAGGCCACTATAAATTTTCCCGAGTAAGAATTTTTGATCCAGTCCGCCTCTGTTTATCTATATTGCTTTTCTTTTTCTCTCTGAATCTGTAGTGTCTTCACCAGGATGCTTCCTTTTCACACCTTTTAAGTATTTTACTCATTTTTAGGGAATAAAGCAAAATTACAAAACGAGGAGGCACGCTTGATACACATAAACAAAGCTGCGCCCGTGTAGCAACTGAATAAACAACACCGTAAAGGCAGAGACACACTATTAACACCTCACATTTTACTAAAGCACATTTCTGGGGGTTACTACCATAAAACAATAAAAACAATTTCCAGTTACGTTCCTGCTAGTGGAATCTGTTATAAACTGGTAGTAAACTCGATCTAATTGCATTTGCGATAATACCGATAGTGGAATTGTGTGGGTTTTTACGTTATTATGGTGAAATGTGTTTCCCCTTCACTGATATAAAAAACATAAATACATTTTCTGAATCTTCCCTTCATTCCTATCGTGTTGCGTTCGGTTGGGGTGATTCTGCGTTCCACTGCCATTTCTTGTAAACACAAAGGCAAATCTTGCATAAGCGAATTCAGTTCGTGTTATATAAGATATCGTTCCCCTATTTATAAATCGTGTATGATCGAATTCGTGTAATGTAAACACATGTTATACGAGGACTGACTGTACACATCACTATGATAAAAGAGACCATTTTAATTTCGAAACAATAAAACTCACACACTGGGAAAGTAACTTAGCAAAACATATACATGGTAATACCATAAGAAATCAAACAAACAGACTATTAAAAATATACAACAATATAAACAGCGGAAATATAGCAATACAAAAATGCAAATATTAGAAAACACCAACCCAATGTAGACCCACATACATTCATCAAAAACCATCTAAAAATAAAATAGTAATTACTCAGAAGAGTATCCCCACGTTTATAAGGTTTATTGCACTCAGGCGAGGCTCATCGCCTGACTGCACTACAACCTATTGCCAAAATTGAACCAATCCCCCCCCCCCAAAAAAACCCATTGTAAGAGGCTGTATATATGTATATAGCTTTGCCTCTGGACAAACACGTGCTGTTACGCCTTGGAAAAGCGGTACCGGCACAGTCCGAGGTAAGGCATAAAACAAATGTAAAAATAATGTAAATACACATGTAAATAAAGGAATTTAATCCACTAGTTAACACAAACCACAGAAAGTTAACATAAATTCATCGAACCAACAACAAACCACCATAATAGGCATTCGCTTGAAAATCGGGGACTTCGGCCAATGCGCCATCAGCACACAGTGAAATGTTAATGCGACTGCGCCATAAAAAGAGCCATCCATAAAAACAAATTAAAGGCGGTAAATTCCCTTTTCGACTCTACGACTTCCACTGGAACACATCAAGTAAGTAGTAGTATTGCAATATAAAATACTTACCTGTTGGGCTTTGTGTATTCTATCACGGTTGCTGTAGAGATTATAAAAAATTAATTTAATTCATAATTAATACTAATTTAACTAACAACAATTAAGAAGAATAATATAAACATAAGTCCAAAAAAAAAAAAAAAAAAATTTTTTAAAAAGAACCTTAGAATCTAGAATTACATAAAATAGCAAAGCTGTGATAGATACAAACAGAAACGAGTAAGTAAAAAATGCATTACATCGAATGGACCGTCAATCCACTCAAAGCCCCTGATGAAGTAGGGGATTGACGTCCACGTGATGCAATACAAAAATGTATAAATAATATTATATAGTTATAAAATAGTATTGATAATTGCCTATTGTTACAGATTTTTAAATAAAAAAAAAAAAAATTTTCATCAATACTTATCATGAAAATTTCTTTAGCAATACGCAATAAGCTTCTAAATCCTAAATGTATAGGCCATGGGAAATTAAGATAACCGAGATAAGGCTAGCTTAAAGACCAGTATTGTATTAACAATAATACCTATATGTAAAAAACACCAGTATTTAAGAAAATCGAACTATTGGAAACGAATATACACTGGCACGTATAATGTTCAATTGGCCAACATGGCAAAAAACAATGGCATTAACGATGCACAAAAGACGGATTAAACCACAAAAGAATAAAAAATATATATATATAACTGTGTGTGTGTGTGTGTGTGTGAGTAATATGGAAAGAAAGTTAATAAATTGTATAAAGCTGTAACTAATACTTATGGGCCAATGCAGTTGCTAGAGCAATTATGCATTACGACCATAATGTGTATAAAATATTTTGTATAATATTGAATATAATAATATAATATTATAATAGCTTAAAGACCAGTATTGTATTAACAATAATACCTATATGTAAAAAACACCAGTATTTAAGAAAATCGAACTATACATTTTCTATAATGTATAATCTTTAAATGTATATATATATACATTTTCTACATGAAGTTATATCTACATAACTTCATGTAGAAATAGCTACTCAAAGGTCCCGCATAGTAAGCTAGTTGAACTGGCTATTATCTTCAATGCTATAGATTTCACTAGAATTATCAGTAATAATAGACCTATTTTAACCTTTATAAAGAATAATAAGCATAACATCAAACACATAAATACATATGATTTCAAAAACTTATTCACTAGCATCCCGCATGATAGTTTAAAATTGGTTTTAAATAATTATTTCACAGAATATAGTGAAATTTTACCCTGCCAACGTAATTACTGGGATAACCTACTTAATATTTGTATTTCCAACAGCTATATTTATAATGGTAGCAATATTTTCATACAGCATACCGGCATAGCTATGGGGGTGAGTAGCTCGTGTCTAATGGCCAATCTATATCTACACCATTTTGAAAACAACTTCGATAAAGATATCAATATGTTCAGATATATAGATGACTTAATTGTGTTCAACTATACTAACTTTCATACAGAAGCGGTTAAACACTAACCGCAGGATTTGGTTCTAGAGGTCACTAACAAGAGTGACTCTTGTAAAGCTGCATATCTGGATATAGACATTCATATTAAGAATAATAACCTAACTACCAAGGTATTTGACAAACGCAAAGAATTCAATTTCAAAACTATAGACCTAACCAGTTGGGGTACAAATATCTCAATACGTATCCTTAAAAACATAATAGTGACACAAGGTATCAGAAGATTATATATCTGTAATAATAAAAGTGATGTTATAGACGCACTGATCGATCTTAAGCATAAATTATTAGATAACAGTTTCCCACATAATTTCATTATGAAACATATGAGTACTGCTTTGTCCATAGCCCTAAAAACATACCACGATAATCTAAACCAGTTGGATACCATGGAAGCTATTAGGCATACCGTATATTGAATTATACGTACATGGTATAGTTGCTCTGTTTTAAAGGAATTATTATCTGGTATAGTTTCTCTGTTTTAAAGGAATTATTATCTGTTTTATACATCGGTATCTATGGAGCGAGTTGTTTACTAATTAGCCTTTGTATATACATGTACATACCAGGTACTGCTGCTTAAACACGCTATATATAGCTTACGCCTTAGAAAAGTGGTACCTATATGTGTTTTTACAGTAGGAATTAATTCGTTTATATTTTACTAAGATTTCTCTTCGACTTCTGAGAATTATCTATCCTCTTGCCTTATTTTTTCATACCTCACGAACTATTAGAGTAATTCGAGGGGGAGTGAGGTACTATTGCTTTAACTACACATCTTTCCGTTCGCCTTTAGTTAGCTAAATTAGCCATTTTCAGCAAATATTGTTCAGCAAATATTAATAATTTCTCAGTTGTGCTTATAATGTTGCAGCGATCGGTCGGGCTAAATATCATCCAGCCTGTATTCTTACAAATTATGGTTAGACATACTCCCTTTTTGGACGGCTAGATTTATACTGATTTATAGTCTTTACTATAACCTAATTTTAATTTAGATGTATTATCCATTATTATGGATTTTTTGGTTTTGGCATACAGGCAGATGATAACAGAAACCGATGGCTGTCTAACATGGGTTGGTTATTTTGTAGGGGTTTAGCCCTCGACAAAGTCCCTTGCAAAATGGTTTTTCCCATGTAAGGCTTATTATGTTAATTAACTTAATATTTTGATATTTTTTCATGTATACTGGAGGTACGATTGGCCGGTGGCTACATCGATTTTCAAACTATGGAGGTACTTACTATAACTTATCCAATTTGGACATACCTAACGTCCGATGTAATGTTCTATCGTTTGATGGCATTAATCGGTTAGTTCTATATGTAACACTTAAATAATAATTTTATATTTTTTACAATTTAAACTCTGTAATATTTGGATTCTATATATATATATATATATATATATATGCATATAAGTCACAGAGCTCACACAGGAAGCCTATATTGCATGGAACACATCTGCATTTGCCAAAGGGTTAATCATTATCCATTTTTTTTATATCTCAGTTATTCTCAATACTTTATCTTAATTAATAAAACATCCTCTTAAAATAATGTTAGTTGCACTGAATAAAAAATAATTTGGAATAAGATGAGAAACAGCTGACTGCTATTTGACATATAAAATATGCATAAACCAATGAAACAAAACTTACTACAATATAACTTTCTTCTCCAACTGTTGCTGGTGAAGGAGGTTCAGTTGCAGCTGCATTATCTGGATTTGGAATTTCCACTATAAACCAAAAATAAAATAAAATGTAAAATTAATGCCATTCACGTTTTAACCAATAACTCTGTAAGCAATCACTGAAAGTTATCTTAAGGCTATTTTTTTACAATTTTAAGACCACAGTTTTAAATTTTTAAAATCTCTTGGAAACACAGCATTTGTTGCTCATTGCAGAGGGACTATTTTATTCCCCCTTTACTATTTTTCTGGCTTTCACTTAAATAAAGGCGCCTCCGTAGCCAGGTGGGAAGAAGCAGCAGTGTGTAACGCACGCTTCTTGATTAGACCGGGGTTCGATCCCGTCACCACCAAATACGGGGATGCGGAAAGATCAGGGAATGATCACCGCATATTCCCGGAGCAATATGGCCTTAGTTGCTAATGCTCCTAAAAACCAAATAACAAACAAACAAACAAACTTAAATAAATATCACTGAGTGTGGAATAACTTGCATCATTTCCTGTATAACTTATTTTCCACAATTCTGAATTAAAAATTTGGGAGCTCTCTATACAAATGGAGTGAAATGTGCTATAATTTTGAAAATGTCCTCTGTATGACTTTACACAACCAACAATGGGTCAAAGAATGAGGTAAAATTTAATCAGAATATATATATTTCCATAACTCAACAAGATGGGTGGAAAAGAGATAATTGAGAATTAACATATTAATTGATAAGTGCTACTCAATGAGTGCAATAGTGGTAATCTCCTAAAATTACATACCAATCAGGTAGTACAACTCACAAGGTAGTGGAGATTGAAAAGGACCTAGGGAAAAATTGTACAGTTGACATGCAGTTCCCTAAGCAGTGAAGACAGCCTGCAAGCACATGGAATTCTGTCAGTGATATACAGGAATATACTGGAATTTTCTTGAACAAGGAGGTGATCATCCCATTGTATAAGGCAATGGTTATTCTGCACGTGACTACTACATAAATGTCTGAAACCTGATTTTAAGAAGGATGTGAATCTGTTGGAATAAGTGCCAAAAAAAGTGACACATTTAGTCGGGAGTACAAAAGGGTATTCATAAGAAAGGAAGATTTCATTTCTATAAATTGCAGCTTCTGTAAACTAGTGCCTGCGAGGAGACCTGATTGAAGCATTTAAAGTTTTAAATAGGTGAGTACACTAAATGCTGATGGCATCTTTACTCTTTCTTGAAGCAATGTGGAATTAAGGGCAAGTTACAGTTATGGACAAAGGGATGGTAAGGTGGAAGAAGACAGAGTGATTATCAATGGACACTGCTCTTCATGGACTAATATTATTAGTGGTGTTTTCTAGGGTTCAGTGCCAAGTCCATTGTTGTTTTCAGTATTTATCAATGATGAAGGTTTATCAGGCTTAATATCAAAGTTTGCAGATGATACAGAAGGTTGGCATGGTGATTGACGATAGTCATCAGGGTGAGCTTTGCAACAAGACTAAGACAATTAGGTTGATGGCTGAGAAATTGCAGTTTAAGTAACATTGACAAATGCATGGTATTGCACATGAGTATCAGTAACCACAGAGTAACTTATCAACTGTGTGGTACTACACTCAGGTCAGTGGTGAATGAAAAAGACCTAGCACTAATTGTGCAGTCAGACATGAAATTCCCTGAGCAGTGCAGACATGCTGCCATGACAGCTCATGGGGTTTTGTTAATGATATACAGAAACTTTGCTATCAGAGATATCCCTCTGTTAGGCTGCATCTTGAGTACTGTATACAGTATCTTGAGTACTGTATACAGTACTCAAGATACAGCCTAACAGAGGGATATCTCTGATAGCAAAGTTTCTGTATATCATTGAGGCCTCACTTTAGAATGATGTAGAACTGCTGGAATGGGTGCAGAGAAGGGTACCAGATTGTGCAACCAGTTATGCTCAACAGTACCATCACCCCAAATGGAGTAATGATAACCACCTGGACCCAATCCGTGGAGAACATCCCTGACACTCTTCTTCTTCCGAAGGATGATACACCCCAACTCAAGACCAGGAACATGTCTGTACAGAAAAACTATTATAACCACGACCCTTCATGATTGAAGAGCGAACCCTTCACGACTGAAGAGCTGAGAGCCGCTTTAATAGAACGCGCAACAATAAGTGCATTGTAGTAGAAGTCTTGAAGAAGATTGCCTCCATCCACCCAAACCATCTTATCAGGCTACATAACAAATCCCTCTATGAGGGAGTCTATCTGACCCCATGGAAGAATGACAATGTGCGCATCATCCTCAAAAGTCCGAAAACCAACACACCTACTCAGATCTTACTGCCAGATAGCACTTCTGTCTTCGGGAAGCTCTTCAAGCTTCCCAAAGATGGCAATTTCTCAGCCATCAAGCAACTACTCTAATTAGACTCACATCTCACTATAAGTCCAAGAATCTGGAATCATCCAAGAAGTTTTTAATTTCAAAACTGGCTGCTGCACCATGGATGCAATTACTTAACTCCTCGCTCTCTCTCTCTCTCTCTACCACTAGCAATGAGGAGTACCTCTTAGCAGTTACCATTGACTTCTGCGATGCCATAGCAAAAATGAGGGTAGGAGTGTATTATAGGCCTAATGACTCTAATTTTGATGAGTACAACAAACAGTTATTCAGATATATAGAGTGAGCCAGTAAATCTTATAATGGAGGATTTTAATTTTCCAGATACAGTCAGTTCTGCTATAATATGGTACATGTGTTCCTAAAAATCTCCGTGTTATGGCATTTTCAAGCCCTACTGTGAGCCATCATGGAACAAATAAATACACGAGTTGTGTAACGAAGAGTAAGAATATGTGCATGTACACTAATGCTAGGAGCACTGTAAATAAATTTGATGAATTTGAAGTACTGATTAAGTCATCAAATGAAGACATTGTAGTATTAGAGATAGCAGAGACATGGGTGACACAGACATAAATGATGCTGAATTTGAATATGGGAGTACAATGTATACAGGAAGGATGGACAGGACAGGAGGAGTGGGCGGTTATGATCTTAGTTAAGAAGTATATTGAATTTTATACATCCAATCGACACAGGTGACCAGTGCAATTTGAGTCAGTTTGGTGTGAAGTGCAATTTTGAGTCGATTTGTTGCATGAGAGAATGAGTGTGCTATAGGCATAATGACTACGATGAGTATACCAAACAGTTATACAGAGAAATAGAGTGAGCTAGTAAGTTCGAATGTCTTTATAATGTAAAATTTTATCTTTCCAGGTACTGACTAGAATTTGCAGCTTGCTCACTCTGCAAATTCATACTAGTCATACTGGCAAGACTTTTGTAGATTAATTGGATAACTGTTTTCTACAACGGCAGTGATCACAGTGTGCTGAAGTGGGATTTACTCAAAGAGGTAACTACCATCAGGGGTAAAGGGAAGGGTTTTTGCTTTCATAAAGGCAACTACGATGGTCTGAGACAGTATTTAAATTCTATACAGTGGGTCCAACTGATGATGTTACCAACAGCAAATTCAAAATGGGAAGCATTCAAAGAATTTATCTTGGAAGCTACTAGGCTTTACATACCAACTAAGAAATATTGTTCAAGGTTAGGCCTAAATGGATGTCAGATGAACTAATGAGACATATGGCAGAGAAGAAAAATGCATGGGATACATATAAATTAACATGTGACACAGAAGCCTATGATAGATATAAGCTAATCTGTAACCAGGTTACAAAGGAGGTTAGGCAGGCAAAGGCAGATTACAAGAAAACTTTGGCAAAGGATGCAAAGAAAAACAGCAAAGAGTTCTTTACTTATGTAAACTCTAGAAGAAAGGGGATGAATCAGATTGGTCCAATTGATATTGATGGTTCAACTGTTGATGATCCTGCTCAGGTAGCTAACAAACTAAATGAATATTTTGCATCGACATTCACACATGAGGAGTTATTCAGCGAGAGGAATGCCAGAGGTGTATTCAACTCTGGCAGTAAGCTAGATAATCTTGTAATAACTGAGAGTAAAGTGGAGGAGAAATTGTTGAAGATAAACACAAGAAAGGCACCTAGGGTGGATGGGATCTATCCAGTTATATTAAAGGAGGCAGCAAAGGAAGTAAGCAAACCCTTGGACCTAGGGGAGGTACCCATGGACTGGAGATGTGCAAATGTGAAAGTGTAATTGTGCAGTCAGATATGTAGTTTTCTGAGCAATGCAGACAGGCTAACAGAGCAGGTCAT
This sequence comes from Mastigoproctus giganteus, assembly GCF_048544385.1. Taxonomy (NCBI): domain Eukaryota; kingdom Metazoa; phylum Arthropoda; class Arachnida; order Uropygi; family Thelyphonidae; genus Mastigoproctus; species Mastigoproctus giganteus. The sequence continues at coordinate 143,013,907 of NC_143579.1, read as the reverse complement.
GAGGTATTGTCAATGATATACCAGAATTTTGCTAGCAGGGAAAAGGAGGTGGTTACCCCTTTTTATATAAGGCAATAGTCAGGCCATGCTTTGAGTACTGTGCATACAGGTCTGGAGGCCTCATTTTAGGAAGGATGCAGAGTTGTTTCAGTGTGTACAGAGAAGGACAACAAGATTGGTGAGGGAAACGAAGGGGTTCTCTTATCAAGAAAGGCTTAAGTTCTGCAAATTGCAGCAGCTGGAGACTAGGCACCTGCGAGGTGATCTGATTGAGGTGTATAAAACCTTGAATGGGTTGACACGCTGAAGCTGAATTCTGATGGGATTTTTCCACTTGCTCAGATTATGTACCTGAGAGGGGGAGATAAATTCAAATCGAGGAAAGACAGTTGTAGAATAGATGTGTGGAAATTTGCCTTTAGCCGTTCCAGCAATTAATGGGTGGTTAATTGCTGGAACAAACTTCCATCTGTTGTTGTGGAAGTTGATGGCTTAAATAAATTCATGGAGGAACTGGACAAACTTTTAGAGGGAATGGCTGTGTGAATTTTTTTTTTAGCTGATTCTTTGTCAGCTAAAAATTTGATTCTGAGGTAGTTTGTCAGCTACCTCAGCAGTATCATCAATAATTGAACCATCAATATCAAGATGACCAATCTGATTCATCCCCTTTCTTCTAGAGTTTCCATAAATAAAGAAATCTTTGCAGTTTTTCTTTGCATCCTTTGCCAAAGATTTCTCATAATCTGCCTGTCTGCCTAAATCCCTCTGCGTCTTGATTACAGACTATCTTATATCTACCATAGTCTTCTGTATTATCTGATAATTTATATGTATCCCATGCATTTTTCTTCATTGCCATGTGTCTCATTAGAACATCTGCCATTCCTTAGGCCTAAACCTTCAACAGCATTTCTTAGTTGGGACAAAAAGCCTAGCATCTTCCAAGATTACTTCCTTGAATGCTTCCCATTTAGAATTTGCTGTTGGTAACATCATCAGGTGGGCCCATTTAATATAGAATTTAAAAACTGTCTTAAACCATCATAGTGACCTTTATGATAGCAAAAACCCTTCCCTTTACATCTGATGTAGTTAGATCTTTGGGTAAATCCCAATTCAGTACACTGTGATCACTGCCACCTAGTAGTTCCTTTATCTGCAATTCTTAATGCATGAAGAATCACTTCCAATAATTCACTACCTGACAACATTTTTTTTTTTGCCATACCTCTGGTATGAAAGTTGGTTATTGTGAACAAAATTAATGTCCTGATTATGAAAATATTAATCTTTTACTTCTGTCACATCTACACCAAAAGATATTTGCATTTTTTAAATTCCTTGTTTTTATACAATACCAGCATACATGGTTTTAACACACAATATATGTTACTTTTTTTGACATGTTTCCCACTGAATGATTTCCTTTTACACTCCAGATTGCTTTCCTGTTTAAGGAAACAACAGTAATCTCCCATCATGGCAGAGTCCCAGCGACCTTGGTATTGTTTTTCCATTGCAGGTACATCATAGTGGAAGTGCTCTCCTCGTTCATCACTGACATCTACTAAGTTTTCAGGAAAGAAATCCATATGAAAATGAAGGAAATGCATTTTCAATGACATTCAGCACCCCATGTCTTGTAACATTTCAGCAAGTTTGTCACCAGTTGCTCATAGTTCTCTTCTTTTCTCTTTCCGAGGAATCCATGTATCACAGCCTTGAAAGATCTCCATGCAGCCGATTCAAAATCATTCAGGTTTCTTTGAAATTCTTCATCTTTTAGGAGCTTTCTTATTTGAGGACCTATGAAAATTCCTTCCTTCTGCTTTGCATGAGATAAATTTAGAAACATTTTCAGTAAATATGCGAATCCTCTGCTTTCTTTATCCAGTGCGTTTGTGAAATTCTTTAATCAGTCCAAGCTTGATGTGTAAAGGGGAAAGAAAAACCTTTTGTAGATCAACCAATGGAACATACTTTACATTGCTTTTGCCAGGAATATATTCATCTCTCTTGTCCCAGTGTTGTACAAAGTAGTGTTTGGCTGTTGCACGACTATCCCACAAACTCCGGAAACAACAGTATTTAGTTAAACCATCTTGCAACCCAACAAGCAGTCCAATCACTTTGAGATCACCACAGATATTGCAATCTGTGGTGATTGTAACATATAGCAGCAGGAATCTGGGACATATTATTGTAAGTTTCTTTCAGACCAACAGCATGAACAAGAGGAATTGATGGTAAAGTATTTCCATTATGCAGCAATACTGCTTTCAAACTTAGCTTTGATGCATCAATGAACAAACGCCATTCAGAGGTATTGTGATCAACAGTTCGTGCATACGACCAATGATGTCTTTGAACGCGCGCACACACACACACACACACACGCACACACACACACACACACACTGTTTTCCATTGCAAAATATCCTGGAAACTCTTCATTTGGCAAGTAAGTTCCACTGTTGTAGTCTAGATCTGAGTAATTCAGCCTTCTCTTTGGGTAAGCCCAAGTCTCTGATCAAGTCGCTTAATTCTTCTTGTTCAATGTAGTGCGGGCCTTTTCTTTTTCTGGCTTGTAGTCCAAATCATGTGAAGTACATGGTTCCATGACATCTGGTAAAACAATTTCTTCTGTACCTTCACCACTACTTCCAATACCCCAAGATTTTGGTGGCACAGGTACTGGCAGTTCTTTACTGTGTGGCACTGGCCTAATTACTGATGGGATATTTAATGCAGTGCTTGCTCTTTTTGGAAATACCTTTTATTTTTGTCATGCAGAAATAGCAGTCGTTGAAATGATTCTTGGGCTCGTGACACACCATAGGGACAGCAAAAGGTAATGCTCTCAGCTTGCCATATAACCACAGCCTTAAGTTCACTGTACAAGTAATACAACAGATATGTGGAGCCCAATTTTTTTCTTGGTCACCAATCTTGCAGTCAAAGTACAATAAATATGCAACTTTTGTGATATTGTATATTTTCTTCCTCTGAGTTTTTGGGGTTAATGTCCACAAACACAGCAGAAGTTGTCTGGGTGATTGACACAAGTTCTGTGCTTTGTATATCATTTTAACAATGCATTAACCTAAAAACAGAAGGTGAATCTTATAGCGTAGTTTATCGTACACTATATATTGAACAGGTGAATGGTGTAATAAAATTAATAAAATACTGACTTGTCTGTAAAAGTGCATCAGAATCAAAATATACTACAGTCAGTCCTCGTATAGCACGATAGTTTTGTTCCTAGAAACCCTCATGCAATGCAAAATCATGCAATATAAATAACAGGCCCTATGAGAAAAATAGGGTTAGATGCTGACCACCCAAGATTGAACATACATTTGTAACCAAAACATTACCAAGCACAATAAATAATCATAATAATATACGTAAGTATTTTATTACAACTATTACATAATAAAATATTGCTAATTCTTTTGCTTCTATCATAAGCAAACTTGTTCTATGTTTGATTTTCTATCCAGACAGATGACAGCCATTCCATCTCTTCCAATTTTTTGTATCTTGATCTAATGGATTTTATCACACTTTGAGTTGTTCCTGCTATGAAAATGTTTTTATTTTCTCTGCATTCTTTCTAATTCTCGGCATTGCCTCATTTAGGCCTGTAGCACGTGCAATATCACATGTTCTTTCATTATGTTCCATAAGCCTTACCAGGGTTTACTACCCCGGTGGGTCAGAGGCCAGAAGACGATGGAGGCCAGTGTGATTTTGGCTATAAACGCTATAATGAGGCGGCCTACAAATTTTTCCCAGTAAGAATTTTTGACCCAGTCCACCTCTGTCTATCCATATTGCTTTTCTTTTTCTCTCTGAATCTGTAGATTCAGAGAGAAAAAGAAAAGCAATATGGTCTTCACCAGGATGCTTCCTTTTCACACCTTTTATGTATTTTACTCATTTTTAGAAAATACAGCATAATTACAAAATGAGGAGGCATGCTTGATACACATAAACAAAGCTGGCGTATGTAGCAACTGAATAAAGAACACCGTAAAGGCAGAGACACACTATTAACACGTGACTACGGAAGGTTGATTCAGCCTTTTGATAACGATTTTGACAGTCCTTTAAAACTACGAAATTCCATGCCGCCACCACCACCAGTTCTGTTTGTTCTATTTGTTTTCCCTGCTCATGGATTATTGCACGGCATTACAATTTACATTGAAGCAAAGTGTGCTGCAAAACTGCCAAGTCGATCTTGTTCCATTCCTGCTGGCAGACTTTCCACAAACCTTCAACAGTCCTGGGGCAGTGAATTCCGAGAGTTCTTTTCAAAAGTGCAAAAATCCATGGGTGCGGCATCAGGTGATTTAATAGGTATATCTTCAAATGGGATCGAACAAATACCTGTCGCCACTTCTATTCTCTGCAAAAAAGCACGGGTGGAACGTGACATGTGGCTGGATGCCTTATTGTGGTACACCCACAATAGCAAAATTGATTACCACACCTTTTCAGCGTCAGAACTGTACAATGTGGGTATTTCACATTCAAACAACAGCTGTAGAACTTTAGTCTGGTAATACACTGAGTTGACTTTCACATTTTTAGCGACTGTGCAACTCTAATTTGCTGTTACAGGTGACCCCCGCTTAACGCTGATCATTCGTTCCGGAAAAACAGAGCGCTAAGTGAATCCGCGCTAAGCGAGCGCCACTTTCCCATAAGGTAACATATGTATTTATGAGCTGCGGTCGGTGCCATAGGATATTTCCTAATGAATAATAAACAGTATTGAAAAGATGCACAAATGTCGGTCAAAATATTTAATATTCAAATATTTGCACATATAAAATATTCTGCATTGCATATGTATAATTATGTGGTAACTTAATTTAAAGTAAGTAAATTTAAAATTCCAATTAAAATAATGAATTTAATTTAATTGATGAATTTAATCATGACAAATGTGTGGATTTTGAGTTGAACTTTGGCTCTCTTCCAAATAAACTAAAAGGGGTATTAATTTTAAATCCCCCGCAGCGTTACAACCAACAATAAAGTCAACCGATCCTCCGCCGCTTTGAAACCTGGCATGTTTTTTTTCTTCTTTCAATATGAAACTTCTTTTAGGCATTCGTTTCCACAAAAGTCCTGCTTCAGCTATGTTAAAAACTTGTTGAGAAGTATAACACATAATACCCCTCTTCAACAATTTTAACAAGTTCTTTTTTGAAAGTTTCGGCTCCTTGATCTGCACTTGCGGCTTCTCCCTGGATTTTAAATCTATTCAACCAGCCCTTACCAGTTTTAAATGGTTCCACATTTTTTTTTTTTTTTAGGCGAGTTTTCTTCAGATCATCATATTGGCTAATCTCTTTCTCTCTCTCTCTCTCTCTCTTTTTTTAATATTTAACTTAACTGAATTCTGCATTGGAATATTATCTTCAATAAAATTAGTCTTTCCATTTCAATCCTAATAGCCGGCCTAGTCCTAGTTGCTTGCAGTGGAACAGCTATCTTTCCCGCTGCAAAAATTAATTCTTTATTTTTTTTATAATTGTTCTTACAGTTAAAGTTGCAAGTCCTAAATTATGGCACACATCCGTTTGTCGTTGACCGGAATCGATTCGCTTCAAAACGTCTAATTTAATTTTCAAATTCAGTCTTTTTCTTACATTTATAGTCTTCGTACTGCGCCCAGACGTTGTTGCATTTTCATTCCTATCAGTCATTATTAGCTCTTCGAAAATGTAACTGCGTTGGTTGAATTAATTACGATACAATGTATCGTAATTAATTTACAATGTTCAAGTAAACTTTCCGTTACGCACGATGTCTAATACTGTACTGAGTGATGACTAGACTTGGATAAATGCATATAACGCAAGTATTACAAGCAATATACTTGATCATTTTTTAAAATGTTGATCGCGGAACTACATAACAAGTCACTGTACTGAAACTAAATTAGCGTGCGAGAAAATTTCACTGAGCGTGGGAAAATTTCTCAAGTCTGCGTGGGAAACGTTTTAATGCTGTTTTGCTATTCATTTTCAAGCTATCGACTCCATCAAATGAAACGATTTCGTTAAATATGCCAAAAATGCAATCTGTAAAAGAGCGTTATAGTGATCTGTGACAGCGTTATAGTCAGATACGGGTTATAATATAAGAACAGCGTTATAGCGAATCAGCGTAAAGCGAACCGCGTTATAACGGGGGCCTGCTGTATATCAAAAACCGGCTACAACCATAAAACCTCGGCCAAAACTTTCCTTACACTGACATGCCCATGTTGGCAAGGCCTTGTCACCCTATGGAGATGGTAATAAATTGACCGAATTCTGTTGCAATCAGAGAGGTATACCCTCACTTCATCCAACGTTGCTACAAATTTCCACCTTTCAGCTGCCAGATATTTTTTGTAGAGTTTTCGAATATTGACCCGCCGCTCTGCAATGTGCCTTGCTCCTAGGTGGTGTACGTTAGCATTTTTAGCATTAGCATTAGTAGAGGCATTTGATGCAAGAAAGCAAGCTTATGCAGCATCAGCCAAAAAAAAAAAAAAAAAAAACCACTTCCACTTCACCCCTCTGCTCGTTCCAAATACCTGTCCAGCTGAGCCTTAAACTTATTTAGACTATCAACCTCCACCACAAGGGATGGAAGTCTGTTCCACCAACCAACTACCCGCTGGCTAAAGGCAAATTTCCTCACGTCTATCCTACATCTGTCTTTCCTCAATTTGAATTTGTGCCCTCTCAGGTGATTTTTCTGAGCTAGAGGAAGAATCCCATCAGCATTGAGCATGCTCAAACCATTCAAGGCTTTATACACCTCTATCAGATCACCTCGCTGGTGCCTAGTCTCCAGACACTGTAATTTGCAAAACTTAAGCCTGGACCTTGTCTTCTCTAGTTGCAAATTTTCACTGATTATGCAACAAAAGGTTGACTGCGAGGTTCCCACGTGTGATGTTATAGCTCTTTGGGTTTGTGGATTTTCACCGACAACGAGCGACTGCACTTTTCGTATTACCTCCCTCGTTCGAATTGGAGTAGGTTGCAGTTTCCTCAGTGTTTTCCGCCCACTTGCAGCAGCTTCATGGAATTTTCCTTTGCAATTCAAAACCTAACGGATACCAAACTTCGATACACTATATAATCCGAGGTATGTCAACATTAAAACAACTTCTACAACTGATGCACCTGTTCATAAGGTTTGGGACTGTGCCTGCTTAAAAAAAAAAAATTTACATTGCTGCCGTACGTCACAAGCAGGATTAATATCAAAATCTTTATCAAATGGCTGAATCAACCCTCCGTAGCTCACATTTTACTAAAGCACATTAATGGAGATAACTACCATAAAACAATAAAAACAATTTCCAGTTGCATTTCTGCTAGTGGAATCTGTTATAAACTGCTAGTAAACTCAATCTAATTGCATTTGTGATAATACCGACAGCTGGAATTGTGTCGGTTTTTACATTATTATGATGAAATGTGTTTCCCCTTCACTGATATAAAAAACAAAAATACTTTTTCAGAATCTTCTCTTCATTCCTATCGTGTTGCGTTCAGTTGGGGGTGATCCCGCATTGCACTGCCATTTCTTGTAAACACAAAGGCGAATCATGCATAAGTGAATTCGGTTCGTGTTATATACGACATCGTTCCACTATTTATAAATCGTGTATGATCGCATTCATGTAGTGTAAACACGTGTTATATGAGGACTGACTGTATATTGCAAGAACAGTAATTATGTACTTGCTTAACTTTTAGCCCAATAAACAAAACCAAACAAAGGTTAATAAGTTTAAAAATTGTATTTCAAACAGTAATGATATATTTGTACAGAATCCAATTATCTATCTTATCTATATTTTCTATTATCTATATCTTAAAACTGAGACGTGACAGGAAATTTTTATGATTGATTTTAAATTCTATACAAAAAACTTGACCAGAAACAACCACTGATTTGCTAGAGGTAAAAATCATGTTGGGTAGTGTAATCAGATCAAGGATATTACTCACTCTGGTTCCTTCTCGAGCTAGCTGTTATAGAAAACAATCATCCAGTAAATCCACAAAAGCCTTGCTAGTGTGCAAGTAGTAGTAGTAGTGGCATGTGATGCAAGAAAGCAAGTGTATGAGCTTATGCAGCATCAGCCAAAAAAAAAAAAAAAAAAAAATCACACCATTCCCTCCAAATGCCTTTTTTTTTTTTTAATGAAAACTACAAACACGAAAGGTATCAAAACCTATAGTACTTAGTATCGTTCGTGGGTTGAAGGAGAAGAATGGGGGGAAAGGGAGGTGGATGCCGGAAACTTTGTTCTAGAGACTAAACATGGGTTTCACCACTTCAAGCCTCCAATAAGCAAAGTGGTGGTATTTCACCGGTTGATGAAAGTCATCTACCACCTACTGTCCAGTTCTTCCTTAAATTTATTTAACCTATCAACTTCCACAACGACAGATGGAAGTTTGGTCTAGCAATTAACCGCCTGCTGGCTAAAGGCAAATTTCCGCACATCTATTCTACATCTGTCTTTTCTTAATTTGAATTTATGCCCCCTTAGGTTCTTAATCTGAACAAGTGGAAGGATCCCATCAGAATTCAGCATGCTCAACCCATTCAAGGCCTTATACACCTCAATCAGATCACCACGCAAGTGCCTAGTCTCCAGCCACTGCAATTTGTAGAACGTAAGCCTCTCTTGGTAAGAGGATCCCTTCATTCCCCTTACCAATCTTGTTGCTCTTCTCTGTACATGCTCAAGCAAATCTATATCCTAAAATGAGGCCTCCAGACCAGTACACAGTACTCAAGGCATGACCTGACCACTGCCTTATACAGAGGGACAATCACCTCCTTTTCCCTGCTAGCAAAATTCCTATATATCATTGACAAAACCCCATGACCTGCCCTGGCAGCCTATCTGCATTGCTCAGAAAACTTCATATCTGCCTGCACAATTACTCCCAGTTATTTTTCATTTTCTACCACCTTAAGTGTAGTATCACACAGTTGGTGTGTTTCTCTGGGGTTACTTCTACCCGTATGCAGTACTTGGCATTTGTCAAGGTTAAACTTCAGTTGCCACTTCTTATCCCATCTGCCCAAATTATCTAAATTCTGTTGCAGTAGCACTCTGCCATTACTGTTATTAACAACCCTGCCAACCTTTGTATCATCTGCAAACTTCGACACTAAGCCTGATATACTTCATCAATATCACTGATAAATATACAAAACAACAGAGGACCCAACACCGAACCCTGTGGGACTCCACTAATAACATTAGTCCACGAAGAGTAGCACCCATTGATTACCACCCTCTGTCTTCTCCCACTCAACCATCCTTTTATCCATTGTAGCAACTTACCCTTAATACCATTCTGCTCCAATTTGTATAATAGGCTTCCATGTGCAACAGTGTCAAAAGCTTTCCTGAAATCCAAATATATGATATCAAAATTATTTTTGATATCATATATTGGTATATATGATATCAAATATACAATTGGGTTGGTATATATCATATATACCACCAAATACAGACCACCAAATACAGAGGATGCGGAAAGGTCAGGGAATGACCACCGCATATCCCCGGAGCAATATGGCCTTAGTTGTTAATGCTCCTAAAAACCAAATAACAACAACAACCATAATAAAACAATCTGATTTACTGGCCCATTATTTCTCTGTACAGTTGTCCATTATACTCATTAGGCCTATAGCACACTCCTACTCTCAATTTTTCTTTCTCAGTGTTTCTTAGCTAACATCATAACCCCCTCCTCCCTTCATACCCTGTCTATCCTTTCTGTACACGCTGTACTCCCCAAATTCTAATTCTGCATTCATTATATCTTTGCAACACCATGTTATCTGATATCCTGACAATATCTGCCTATGATCAAGACAAAAAGGAGGTTGGGCAAGCAAGGGCAGATTATGAGAAATCTTTGGCAAAGGATGCAAAGAAATTGGTCCACTTAACATATATGGATCAACTATTGATGATCCTGCTCAAGTAGCTGATAAACTGAATGAGTATTTTCATCTACATTCACACATGGGGAGTTATTCAAGGATGGGAATTCCAGACGTTTATGAAACTCTAACAGTGAACCGAAGACGACAAATGAAGAGCAAGAAAAACACTGACAGGGAGAAAATTGAGTATGCTGAGTTATGCAAAGCCATTAGAAAGAGACTCAGAGATGACATAAGAAGATTTAACACAAGAAAAGTAGAACAAGCATTAAGGAAAAACAAAGGACTTAAATCAGCAGCCTTGAGCAGTAATACAGAAAAACAAATGCTACTGAAATTGAAGAATAGCGATGGTGTACTTATAAACAGCAGAGAAGGCATAATTCAAATAGCAGAAGACTACTATAGAGAATTATACAAGGAGCGAGGGAATGATACCAGCAGTGGGGAAGATGGATTGCAAAATAGCAACACATACAACATACCCAATCTTCTTCCTGATGAGGTAGAACATGCATTGAAGAGAATGAAGAATCGGAAAGCCCCGGGGGAAGATGAAGTTACTGTAGAGTTGTTAAAATTGAGAGGAAGAGACATAACACAAAAACTGGCAAGGCTCTTCACAAAGTGCATTAGAAAAGGTGTGACGCCTAAGCAGTGGAATAATGCAATCATAGTTTTGCTGCATAAGAAAGGAGATAAATTGGAAATTATAGACCAATTAGCTTGTTATCCCACATCTACAAGTTGTTCACAAGGGTCATTACTAACAGATTAGAAAGAATACTTGATGAGAATCAACCAAAAGAGCAAGCTGGCTTTAGGACAGGATTCTCAACTATGGATCACCTTCACGTAATATCACAGCTAATAGAAAAAGCAAATGAATATAAAACACCATTATGCCTGGCATTTGTGGATTATGAAAACGCATTTTTGACTCCATACAGCATACCTCCTTTATTAGACTAGACAAAGACAGTAGCAAATTTAAAATCGAGAAAGGAGTTCGACAAGGAGACACAATATCTCCGAAGCTGTTTACTGCTGCCCTTGAGGAAGCTTTCGGAAGATTAGACTGGTCGCAGAAAGGAGTCAATGTGAACGGAGAGTACCTAAACCATTTACGATTTGCAGATGACATTGTGGTTATAAGCCACGATCCCAAAGAATTAGAGGAAAATCTTAATCAGTTATGCACAGTTAGTAAGGATTTTGGACTAAAGATGAATATGGCTAAAACAAAAGTAATGATGAACAAGTATGCCACAGAAAGGGAAATAATGACTGAAGGGGCATTAATTGAAAAGGTGGAGTCATATACTTATCTGGGACAAGTTATTAGCTGTAATAATGATAAATGGCTGGAAGTCAAGAGAAGAATAAATTTTGGATGGATAGCATTCAGGAAATATAGTCACATACTGAAGAGCAATATCCCAGTTTGTCCGAAACGTAAAATAATGAACCAATGTATACTCCCCACCATCACTTATGGAAGTGAAACTTGGGTACTCACCAAAAGAATGGAAGAGAAGCTGAGAACTACACAGCGAAGAATGGAACGAATTATATTGGGAATCAGACTGTTAGATAAGAAGAGAAACACATGGATTAGGCAGCAAACTCAAGTAAAGGACATTCTTATCAAAACTAAAGAACTAAAATGGTCTTGGGCACGACACATAGCTCAAAGACATGATGACAGATGGACTAAGAAAATAACAGAATGGTACCCATGAGGAGCTAGAAGAAAACCTGGAAGACAAAGGCGGAGAAGATGGATAGATGAAATTCATGAGTTTTTGGGTAGTAAATGGATGGCCAGTGCTCAAAACAGAAGGAACTGGAGAGGCCTTCATCCTGCAGTGGATTGAAAATGGCTGATGATGATGATGAACAGGGTGCTAAGTGATTTTGTAATAACTGAGAACAAAGTGGAGGAGAAATTGTTGAAATTAAACATAAAAAAGGCAGGCACCTGTGGCAGATGGAATCCGGTTACATTTAAGGAGGCAGCAAGGGAAGTAAGCAAACCCTTAGCCATAATTATGGGAGGATCCATAGAGTCAGGGGAGGTCCCCATGGAATGGAGATGTGCAAATATATCCACAATAACAAAGGGGGGGGGGTGCAAAGGATGACACAAATAATTATATAGACCTGTTAGTTTAACTTCGGTACAAGGGAAAATAATGGAATCACTGGTTAAAGAGCTGATACAGGATCACCTAAACAAGACTGCAGTAATAGTTAAGACACAGCATGGGTTTGTTAAGTGGAAGTCTTGTCTCACCAATTCGATTGGATACTGTGATGTGGTCACAAAGGAACTGGATGCAAAAAAATAATTTTAATATCATATACTTGGATATCAGGAAAGCTTTTGTTACTGTTGCAGATGGAAGACTGCTGTACAAATTGTAGTGGAATGGCATTAAGGGCAAGTTGCTGCAATGGATAAAGGGATGGTTGAGTGGGAGACAGCAGAGAGTGGTAATAAATGGACACTGCTCTACATGGACTACTGTTACTAGTGGAGTCTCCCAGGGTTCTGTGCTGGGCCCATTGTTGTTTTGTGTATTTATCAATGATATCGATGAAGGTATATCAGGCTTAAAGTCCAAGTTTGCAGATGATACAAAGGTTAGCAGGGTTGTTAATAACAGTAAAGACAGAATGCTACTCCAACTGGATCTAGAAAAGTTAGGCCGATGGGATGAGAAGTGGCAACTGAAGTTTAACATTGACAAATGCAAAGTAATGCGTATGGGTAGCAGTAACCCAAGAGAAACGTACCAACTCTGTGGTACTACACTCAGGGTAGTAGAGAATGAAAGAGACCTGGGGGTAATTGTGCAGTCAGATATGAAGTTCTCTGAGCAATGCAGACAGGCTGCCAGAGCAGGTCAATGATATATAGGAATTTTGCTAGCAGAGACAAGGAGGTGATTATCCCCTTGTACATGGCAGTGGTCAGGCCACACCTTGAGTACTGCATTCAAGTCTGGAGGCCTCATTTTAGGAAGAATATAGAGTTGCTAGAATGAGTACAGAGAAGGGCAACAAGATTGGTGAGAGGAACAAAGGGGTGCACTTATAAAGAAAGGCTTAAATTCTGCATCTGGGGACTAGGCACCTGCAAGGTGTTCGGATTCAGGTGTATAAGGCCTTTGAATGGTTTGAACAGGCTCGATGCTCACAAGATACTTCTGCTTGCTCAGATTAAGAACCTGGGGGGGGGCATCGATTCAAATTAAGGAAAGACAGTTGTAGAATAGATGTGTGGAAGTTTGCCTTTAGCCAGCGGGTAGCTGATTGCTGGAACAGACTTCCATCTGTTGTTGTGGAAGTTGATAGCTTAAATAAATTTAAGGCTGAACTAGACAAACATTTGGAGTGACCAGATGGGTGAAATGGGAAATTTTTTTTTTTTTTTTTTTTTTTTGGCTGATGCTTTCTTGCATTATATGCCTCAACAATGCTAATGATGTCCTGACCAGCACCTCAAATTCATCAAATTTATTTACTAAACTCCTAGTTTTGGTGTACATGCAAGAATTTAACCCCAGGGGTAGGTATGGGTTTGGCACACCCAGGTACTGAGCTGGATATCATCATACCCTTCTCCTATCATCATACCCTTCTCCTGTGTCTCTCTCTCTCTCTCTCTCTCTCTCTGTCTGTCTGTCTGTCTGTCTGTCTGTCTCTCTCTCTCTCTCTCTCTCTCTCTCTCTCTCTCTCTCTCTCTCTCTCTCTCTCTCTCTCTCAGGGTAACTCAGGAATTTTTTTTTGGCTGGTGCAGCATATGTCTCAGGCTTCCTTGCACCATATAGCTAATAATAATTAGCATTAGCATTAGCATTATCCAATAAATGCTATTGGATAATGCTAATGCTAATGCTAATTATTATTATTATTATTATTAATATTATTATTAGCTATATGGTGCAAGGAAGCCATGCACCTATTCTTACTCTTAGTTATCCTAACACACCCCATGTATTTACTTGTTCCATGATGACTACCAGTACTCCTGGAAATCCCCAACACATTGCTTTTCAGGATGCTGCCCATTCCAATAGAAGCAGTGCAAGAATTGTTTTCACCTCTGCCTGCAGCTACCGTTAATCTGTTAGACTGTGACTTTCTCCAAGCTAGCAGTTTTCCAACCCCACCTGACACTGCCTCGATAGCATCAGCAAATATTCTTGCACTCTTTCTATTTAAGTGTATCTCATCTCTGTAGATGCAGTCTCTCCTGGTAACGAGCACAGACCACGCTGAGAAAAATTTTACCCATGAACCTTGCACAATCTCTCCAGAGCTGAATTAATTGACAAGGCTCTCATCTTATACTCCCTCCTATCGTGTCTGGGCAGAATGGCAGACACTAGTGCCCTAACTCGCGACTTTTTTTCAACATTGACCTTTACTTGTTAAGCAAATCCGTAGATCTCCTATTCTTAATGTCATTAGTGCCAATGTGTATAACAATATCACCCTTTGTGCCCTTAAAAGATATCTGCTCTACAACAACATCCTCAACTTTTGACCCTGGCAGACATACCCTGATCCTAATCCACCTATCCTTTTTGCACAATATATTTCCCATCTCCCTGAGAATAGAGTCATAGACAATAACAAGCTCCTGTGGTTGGTCACACACAATTTCTCATTAACCCAATGCTATTTTACCTTCAGTATAATAATATTGAAAAATAAAAGGATTTCTCTATAATGACTGTAATTTTTTTCCACTTAATCAGAATTTTTACTTTTTTATTACAATATTCACATTTAGAAATGACAGAATCCTACAGATTTATTGAAGTAATTTGAACAGCTTGTGTGCCTGACTGTTAGAAATCATTTCTTAAGATTTCACACGCTCTTTTCGCACAGAGCAGTAATGAAATGAACATCGTCTAGAAGTTAATTTCATTAGTTACAGTATTTTTATTGGTATGGCTCCAAGAAAGCAGATAGTTTTGCCAATTGCAGATAAAATTAGGATTTTGCAAGCTGTAGATAATGGTGGGCATTCTAAGCCTGACGGTGCCAAACAGTTCGGCATTCCTAAGAGTGCTCTGTTCATTATAATGAAAGATTGGAAGAAAATTGAAAGCTTAGAGAAATCTGCTGCACTGGGTAGGATTCGAGGATGAAGAACAGTTCGATAATAGGGAAGAAATATTTGAGCATATGCGTCATCACCTAAACTTACAGGAAAACTTAAGCTTCAAAGATTATGCAGAAGTGGATGTCGACATTGAAAATGTTTCAGGATATGAATGAATGAGGAGGAATTCATTGCAGACATAATGGAATCTTCTGAAATTTGTAGTAATGAAGATGAGAAACCTACTGCGATTGAACAAGAAGTTTCAGTGAAAGATGCCCATCAAGGATTAGAATTTGTACATCGATTTTTTTCAAGGGCAGCCTAACTGTGAAAGTGAAATAACCTGCTATCATGCACCTTCATAATTCTCTTTTAAAACATGCTCTACCATTAAAACTGTGTGTTTTGACAGATTACTTTAAAGTATGAAACAATTCTCTTGTCAGGTCTTGATAGATATGTAGCCTAGGTAGTGAAATTTACAATTTAATTGTAACCTTATTGCACTCTACAATCAATGCAAATTTATGATCATAATTTTCTTGTTTAATACTGCAACGCACAATATAAATAAGATTATACTATATTGTATTATTAGACTTACATTAAATGGTCAAGCTTTTAATTGTTTTGTTGCTGATTTTATGAACGATCGATATAATGTCCTTCTGATATAATGACCGTTTTTCTCATTCCCCTGGATTATATAGAGCTTCGATTGTACAATTAGGTAACCAGTTGACATGGGTCTGAATAATTAATAATGTTTTCTAGCCAAAGAAATGGAAACCACTGCCTTAGCACTACTAGTATCTGCTGAATGTATACAATCCAAAGAATCAAATTCTTTTCAAAATATTTAGCACAAAATGATGTGGCCTGTAACTGTTTCCCATCTTATGAGAGCAGAATCAGGTGGGAGAGGAAGAGTAGGTAGCATATTTCTGTAAGTTGCTAAATCTCTAAGGCACTTTTGACGAAATCTTTTTTATACTAGAAATAAGATTGTTAATTTCACAAAATTCTCCCTTACATAGGTTGCCTCTGCCAACCTATGCAAGCCATAGGCTAAGCAAGTAATATGGATCAAGTTTGGATAGAAAATTTGTAATGCAGAAGCAGCTTTTATCGTATACAAAGTAGCATCACTAACTAAAATGTAGACTCTTTCACTATGGGTTAATTCAGAGCATAACAGCTGTAATGAATCATTCAATGAATCAAAATCTTGCTATCGTAGAGTAATTCACTTTTTCGAGGGCCTTACAAGCAAATAAAAACAGATGTGATGGTTCTGTATCTAATTTTTCACTTATAAATTATGCAACATAGTGAAAGGGAAGTTAGAGCATCCTGGATTCAGGAGCAGTCACTATGGACTGGAGATGTTCAAATGTTTCCGCAATTCACAAACGAGGGGGAAGATCAAAAGGCAGCATGAGTAATTACAGACCTGTTAGCTTAACGTCTGGTCCCTGGAACATAATGGCATCACTAGTTAAAGAAGTAATACAGGCTTATCTAAACAGGAATGCAATTATAGTGCAGTCCCAGCACAGATTTGTTAAGAGACAGTCTTGTCTGACGAATCTGATTGGATACTATGATTCAGTGACTAAGGAATTGGAAGAAAAAAAATTTTCATAGCATATACTAGAATTTCAGGGAGGTTTTGAATCTGTTACACATAAAAAAGCTGTACAAACTGGAGTAATATGGCATTAAGGAAAAATTACTGCTAAGGATAAAAGGATGGTTGAGTATGAGAAGAAAGAGTAGTTATCAGTGGGCACTGCTCTTCATGGGCTAATGTTATTAGTGGAATTACACAGGGTTCTGTGCTGGTCCCATTGTTGTTTTAAATATTTATTAATAATTTTGATGAAGGTTTGCAGATGTTGCAAAG
The DNA here is from genome assembly GCF_048544385.1 of Mastigoproctus giganteus. Classification (NCBI taxonomy): domain Eukaryota; kingdom Metazoa; phylum Arthropoda; class Arachnida; order Uropygi; family Thelyphonidae; genus Mastigoproctus; species Mastigoproctus giganteus. The sequence goes on along the minus strand of NC_143579.1, from coordinate 142,996,865 downwards.
GTTGGCAGGGTGGTTAGTGATAGTAATCGGGGTAAGCTGCTGAAAAAGGATCTAAACAAATTAGGGCAATGAATGAATGACAGTTGATATTTGAAGAAGAAGAAGAATTCCTTATTGAATACACAGTCAATAGCATAAAAACGAATGGCAAAATAGCATTTAACATTGATAAATGCATGGTACTGCATATGGATAGAAATAATCCCAGGTATGGTACTACAATCAGGGCACTGGAACTGTATGATACTACAATCAGGGCACTGGAAAATCAAAACACCTGGTGGTAATTGTGCAGTCAGATATGAAGTCCTCTGAGCAATGTGGGCAGGGTGCCATGATAGTCTGTGATATACAGGAACTTTGCTAGCAGGGACAAGGAAGTGATTATCCTATTGTATAAGGCAATGAGATTGAAAGGAATGAAAGGGTGGTCTTAGCAGGATAGGCTTCAGTTCTGCAAATTGTAGTGTCTTGAGACTAGATACCTGTGAGATGATCTGATCAATATTTTTAAGGCTTTAAATGGATTTAGCAAGCTTCTTGGTCACACTACACATATAAGGAGGCATAAATTCAAATGAGAAAGGATGGTAAGACTGCTTCCTTGCTTCATATGCCAAACGAGGGGCATATGAAGCAAGGCCACTAATAACAGTAATAATAATAATAATAAAAACAGTGGTTTGTTTTAGACATACTTATAACCAACCATCTTTTGAGCTGGTAAGTGTCAGTTATTCAGCAGACTAATAATCATAAATATAATTAGATTAAAGTGACCTTATTTATTAAAAAAAAATTTAGAATAATTGGAATAATATATTTATCATTTTGTTATCCAGGTGGAGATTTTATCATCTTTGCTGACTTATACTAGGGATTTTTAAGTGTTATTTATTATTCAGTTATATATTTAAGTGTTATTTATTATTCAGTTATATTTTTAAGTGAACATATTTGATATTTCTTAAGATAACCTAACAAAGATGTTAGGTTATCTATGTTACCTTAATGTTAATTAACTTTGCTTAAACAGTTATATTGATGACAATACATTCAGTCAGCTGAATGACTTAAACTTGCCGTTTCACTCACTCATAGAAACAACAACCTTTTAGAACACAATAAAAGCTGTTGTAGATATACAGCATCCCCCAATAAGCATTTTTAATTCAGGCTACTAATCTTCATTAAATAAAGCAAAAAATAAACAATTTGTGAAATGAGATTTCTACAGTTCCTTACCTCCTGTTATTATGTGAGAAGAAGAGAAAAGGGAATCCGTATATGGATGTGTCTGTGATGGTGCACTTGTTGTGCTTATACCGCCCAAGTCAGGTGAAAATTGAGGATCAGTGGAACTACACTGGCTACTTCGCTTTTTCCTAACACATAAATTACAAAAGAATCATGAAGTTTCTGTGCAATAATAATCTCTTAAACTTAAAAAAAAAAAAAAATCTTATGCTATACAAACCCCACATATAGGGTGGTATGTAAAATCATAATCGTGAAGAAGTATCTAAAATCCAAGGTATTAGAGGTGTAGGTGTGATGCAACATAAGAAAATGATCTGTGCTGCTCAATCAAGCTAGATTATCATACACCCTGTGTCATAACTTGGAAATTAGCACTAACTCCATGACTGTGAGAGATAGTTATTATTTTGTGTGTGTGTGTGTGTGTGTGTGTGTGTGTGTGTGTGTGTGTGTGTGTGTGTGTGTGTGTGTGTGTGTGTGTGTGTGTGTGTGTGTGTGTGTGTGTGTGTGTCTCGCACAACAGAAAAACAATATAGATAAAAAAAATGAGCCACTCAGAAGCCAAACTGATGAAATCCATGAAATAAAAAGTAAATAAAATTGATGAAGTTATAAATATTGTTTTTTAAAATTCAGCTTGAAATACGCACACCAACAAATAGTATATAATGTATTATTTAGGTAAAACCTATATCCTATACAAGATTACATATCCTATTATGTATTTTATACAAGATATAAAATACATAAAAATAAATATATCAAAGAAATTTCTTCATATTTTTACAAATTTTCTTTAAACTTATAATAGAGATAATTGATTTGGCAACTGAAAATATGGAAATTGCAGAAAAAATAAAACGACAAAAGTCATTATAACATTATTTATTATGAAACTTTCAACAGATTATCAATATAGGAACTGTGTTCTTATTATTATTGTTTTATTATATTATTATTATCATCAACTTAAATAATATCTTCAATGTCAGATGCATCCAATGTACTGTCACCTCGATTTGTCTTTAAATTTTTGTAATAGTCATGTTTAATGGGAGGAAAGTATTTCAATATATCCATCATGTCTTTTCTTTTCACTACCAGAAGGATACAACAAAGCTGGTCTATGTTTTTCAGTATTGATGGCCTACCTGCTTGGGATTTTATAATATTTATTGAATCAAACTCTATATCTTCATTAAACTTGCATTTCGTTTGTATAATTTGTGGTTTCGACCTCTCTAATTTAATCCACTGCATATTGAGCCAGTTGACTTTTAATCCCGTAATTGTTTTCTTTCTGTTAGTGAGAAGACCTTCAAATGGTTTTGTGGAAAGAAAGTCCTGATGAGCCATCTCAACCACATCACACAGTGTTTTCTTCTTAAGAACTGTGTATAAAAATATTTTGTTTAACTTGACTCTCCAAGTTGTAAAATGCACTCATGGCTTATTCTCTTTGATCACAAGTGGTATTTTGATTACATTTCCCAGCACATTGACATGGTTTATCTTGAAATTCTTTTGCAGGCATTAAACGTCCATTCCTATTTTGTACTGCATACCTTGTATTCTTTTGTGGTTCTGAATATTTCGAGCCTATTTGTCAAGATTCCGGCTTCATTTCTGTCCAGTATTTGAATGATTTGTTTTGGTATCTGGGTTATGGGCAATATTTTCCTTGTTTGAATCTGAAGATGAATCCAAATAAATACAAAAATGTTTCCTTATACAGTCAATCCTCGTATAACACGTGTTTGCACTACACAAATTCAATCATACACGATTTATAAATAAGGGACCGATACCTTATATAACACGAAACGAAATCGCTTATGCACGATTCGCCTTTGTGTTTACAAGAAATGGCAGTCGAATGCAACATGATAGGAATGAAGAGAAAATTCGGTGCCTCCGTAGCCAGGTGGGAAGGAGCAGCAGTGCATAGCACACACTTCTTGATTAGACCGGGGTTCGAGCCCGTCACCACCAAATATGGAGGATGCGGAAAGGTCAGGGAATGACCACCGCATATCCCGGAGCAATATGGCCTTAGTTGCTAATGCTCCTAAAAACCAAATAACAACAACAAGAGAAAATTCTGAAAATGTATTTATGTTTTTTATATCAATGAAGGGGAAACACATTTCACCATAATAACGTAAAGACCAACACAATTCCAGCTATTGGTATAATCGCAAATGCAATTGGATCGAGTTTAGTACCAGTTTATAACAGATTCCACTAGCAGAAATGCAACTGGAAATTGTTTTTATTGTTTTATGGTAGTAACCCCTAGAAATGTGCTTTAGTAAAATGTGAGGTGTTAATAGTGTATCTCAGTCTTTATTCAGTTGTTACACACGCACAGCTTTGTTTATCAAGTGTGCCTCCTCGTTTTGTAATTGTGCTTTGTTTCCTAAAAATGAGTAAAATACTTAAAAGGTGTGAAAAGGAAGCATCCTGGTGAAGATACTGCAGATTCAGAGAGAAAAAGAAAAGCAATATTGATAAACAGAGGCGAACTGGGTCAAAAATTCTTACCCGGGAAAATTTATAGTGGCCTCATACTAGCGTTTATGGCCAAAATCACACTGGCCTTCGGCCCACCGGGGTTTCCCCGGTAAGGCTTATGGTCAGTCCGCCTCTGTCGATAGAGAAAAAATATGAAATTGTGAAAAGACCATGTTATATTGCACGTGCTACAGACCTAAATGAGGCAATGCCAAGAATTAGAAAGAATGCAGAGAAAATAAAAACAACTTTCTTGGCAGAAACAACTCAAAGTGTAATTAAAATCCATTAGATTAAGACACAAAGAATTGGAAGAGATGGAACGCCTGTCATCTGTTTGGATAGAAAATCAAACAAAAAACAAGTTTGCTTACGATAGAAGTAAAAGCATTAGCAATATTTTATTACGTAATAGTTGTAATAAAATGCGTAAGTATTTTATTACGATTATTTATTGTGTTTGGTTACAAATGTGTGTTCAATCTTGGGTGGTCGGCACCTAACCCCATTTTTCCCATAGGGCATGTTGTTTATATTGCATGATTTTGCATTGCACGAGGGTTTCTAGGAACGCAGTTATCGTGTTATACGAGGACTGATTGTATTGGGGTTTCTGGGTATCGGAGGATCACTATCTGATTCATTACTCTGCATGTCACAATAATAATTATTTGCCATCTTTATTCTACACCCTTGAATATTTTTTCTTTTATAAAACAATGTACTTTTATAATTAATATGATGTTCCTTGTTTAACACTCCACAATATTTGATTATGGACAACTGTTGACACCAAACTGGAGTTAATCGAAATGGCTTCTGAAATATATTAACTATTATTCAGAAATCATACATGGTTCTGCCCTCTCATGGTGATAAATAGAATTATCGAGGTTAACTTTTGGTTTCTGAAAAGTTAAGCACTAATCATGTGCTCTGGTACAAAAATTGGGAAAATTACAGAAAGTGAAGTTGATTAGTTTGGCCTTTGAGTGGCTCAAATATCATTTACTGGTTATCAAAATTAATACATTACATGGGTTCCCAAACTTTCTCATTTCACGGTGCCCTTAGTGTGTCTAATTTTTTCACGACGCCCCTAGTTCAAAATAAATACTTATAACAGTTCCGTTTATTAAGTAGTTAGGTCCAAACAACTTAATAAGTAATGTTGAAACTGTGGGCTACCTCATGCTAGTAGTTCACGCAGTGTCCAACAGATGTTGAGTATCACTGTTTCCCTTGAAATTTTAAAATATCCCGCAGGGCCCTGTGAGTTCAGTGCACCTCCCTGGGGTGCCACGCCGCACAGTTTTGGAACCGCTACATTACAGTAATTCTTTAGTAATTTCATCTTATATAGCTAATGCCAAAAGAAATTATCAAAGAACAAGGGTACAATATTAAACTTTAGCTTAAAAGTTCCAGTTAACTTATATTAAATAAGTTAACTCAATTATTTGAGTTTGTCCCCTTCACCCACTTTGAAGTGGTGACAAAAAGGATGTTTCATCTGAAGGATGCATTTTTATCAGAAACTGTGTCACCAGCAGTGTAGGGTGGCCATCACATAGTCATGATACAATGCCCATTTGTCCAGCCACAATTTCTACCTTTTCAAATCACCTTCAAACACTTCAGAACTTGAAAGTAAAATGCCTGATTGACATATGTTAATGGGGAACAAATTAAGAGAGGGTCTTGAATTTTGAGATTCATATTGCATGGTCAAATGCAGACCAGCACCCCTGCCTCCAAGAATTAGGAATTACAAACCAATTCATTTAAGGAAGTAAATTTATGACTTCTTATTGCCACATTACACATTCTTACTTTTGTGGTCCTGGAGAACTCTTATTTTCCATGGTTTGGCTTTTTTTGTATGAGGTAAACATTTTGAAGTAAGCATTTTGTCCATTATCAAGGAAGTTTGGTTCACATGGATTTTGTCCAAAAGACTGATATAAACCTGTTCTTGCCTTGGTCACTGTTCATCAGTCAAGTATTTTGGCAGCACCTTTGTATGGATCCATTTCAAGACTGATGATTAAAATATGATGAACATTTTCTTTATCTGGTTCCCAATTGTTCTACTATTGTTCTGATAGTTATTCTTCAATCAGTAAGAACAAGTCCTTCACTAGTTTTTAATGTCATCAGAAGTTTCACAAAGGTTTAATTTTCCTCTAGAAAACGATTCATTCCATTTAAACCTTGTCTCTTGGATATTTGCAAACTGCCACACATAAACATCTAATAATATGCTATTTCTTTCAGTGGGAGTTTTTCTTCATTCAGAATGGAGAAAGGAGTTGTTGTTGTTTTTTTTTTTTTTTTTTCCCATTCAGAATGGATGATATCATCTATTCTGGAAAGGGCATGGAGAAATGCTGACCAGAAATTAAACCTTCCTCACAGAAGGAAAAATACCATTGGAATAAGAGGGTATAAAAAGGTGACAAAGGAGTAAGCTCTGAACTACAAGCTTTGAGACCAAGTAGAGAAAATCCCATCGTGACCTGGGGCTTTCTTCGCAAGGTCACTTAGAATTCTTCTAATAATCTCGGTTGGAGGCACGGAATGGATGTATAGGAGGAAAATGAAGATTTGATGTAAGAGCAGAGGAAAAGTAGAATTCTAATAATCAGTTTTATCTTTAGATGAGGGTGCAACAAAACTATCAGGATGTATCAGATGTGGAAGCACAAATATAGAGAATTTTTTAGCAATTGGTTTTTTCAGAGACCAGAAGAAAGTTCCCTACTTTTAATTCATTCAAGATCAAGTCGAGATTGATTAATAACTTTCTTGAAAAGTTGCAAACTTTAGTGACACCGGAAAGGATAGCTAGCATGAAACAAAGCCAATTGTGATGTGCTGTTTTTATCTTGAAAAAAACATAGCAAATCCCATATCTTGAAAAAACACGCCTTCACACATTTACTGGAAAACCAAGGTTTAGATTAAGGACAAGGGTTTTGGATGGAATGAGGACTAAAGGATTTCATCCATATACAAACATAATTTCACTGACACAATCTAAGCAAACCTTAGGATCAAAAAATTTTAAACAGTCTAACCAAGAAAAATAAATCATGCGAATCATCCCATTTTGCCCCTTTAATAATACCAAATGATATGAGGATGAGAGTGACTATGTGAGAGGAACCCATTAGAGAAGAGACTAACTAACTGCATACTCTGAAAGACTGTTGCTTGTTTGCTTGTTTGTTACTTGGTTTTTAGGAGCATTAGCAACTAAGGCCATATTGCTCCGGGGATATGCAGTGGTCATTCCCTGACCTTTCCGCATCCTCCGTATTTGGTGGTCATGGGCTCGAACCCCGGTCTAAATCAAGAAGCGTGTGCTAAATACTGCTGCTCCTGCCCACCTGGCTATGGAGGTGCCAAAAGACTGTTGGTGAGGAGAAGATCAAGGGTGTTAGGTGGGTAATGATTCTAGCAGGTAAATGAATGAGATGTGTAAGGTCATTAGTAAAACAAAAGCCTCAGTATCTCTACCACATGGGTTCATGCAACTAGAAAATTCCAGCTGGCAGAATTATGAATGTTGCCAAAAAAAAGGACTTCACTATTGGTAAAATTAATTTGGAGAATGTCAAATTTTAAAGAAAATCAAAAAGTTATGACTGATTCGTAGAGGTGGGAGAATGGCACAGCCAACAGATGAAATCTTCACGATGTGATAGAGATTTTAAGCCATAGAAGATTCCAGATGGGGAAATCTTTGACAGGGAATATTAAAGTGGACAACATATACACAATTATCACATAGTTTATAATTACAATAAATGAGATGAGTGGTAGTAGAGGCAAACAATAATTGAAAGTCTGTCAGAAAAAGTGGAGCTGGGTAGATGGAAATGGACATCACTAAGATTGGAACAAGTGTAACTATGTATATTTGTGAAATTAATTAAGTCGTTTTTTTGGCAGGTTTGAATCTTTTCACAGCTAAGTTTATTTTAATATAACACAGGAATTGAAGGGAAATCTTTCCACATCTTATAATAAACCAAATGACAAGAGGAGCAGAAGGAGAATGGCCATGGGTGAAGAGCCCATTGAAAAAGAGATAAAATTAACTGCAGATGAAAGGTTGTTTGTGAGGAAAAGACCAATGGCATTGTGTGTGTGTGTGTGTGTGTGTGTGTGTGTGTGTGTGTGTGTGTGTGTGTGTGTGTGTGTGTGTGTGTGTGTATTCTAGTTGGTAAATGAAATATGTATAAGGTTGGTAGTAATAACAAAAGCCTAAGTATTTCTTCCACGTTCTCGGTACCTCTACCATTAAAGGGGATTCTTTTGAAGATTGCCCTTCAAATAGTGGAAGCCGCCATTCAATAATTTTTTACTTTAAATTTCACACAGCAGTGGTTTTTTCTTACTTCCTACCTTTAGTTTATTCTATTAATTTTGCTATTTGTAATGCACTAAAATAGATAAGATAAAAGTATAGTGGGAGAAGGGGGAATCATTCCATTGATGATTCATAACAAGAATATGCCCAGGTCCTTGAAATAACAGTCCTCGTAAATGCCTTCAACATATACATTATTCCATGCTCTTTTCAGACAATGCTGGTAAAGCAGAAACAGCAGGGTTATATACTAGATCAGTTTTCAAAATGAGAGGAATTACCTCAATATATGCATGTAGGACATTTCTTCACTAACACTCTCCTTGAATTTAAATGAATATTAAAAAAACAAAATGAATTCTACCCTCAGAGGTAAACCATTAGTGGTCTTATGTACCCAGAATCCATGGTCCAAGAGCTCTAAACCTGTATGTGGAAGGAACTTTTCGAACTTAATCATGATCACAGGATAGTAAACATTATTCCATGCTCTTTTCGGGCAGAGCCAGAAGAGTAGAGACAACAGGATTATATACTAGATCAGTTTCAAAATAATGAGAGGAATTACGACAATATATGCATGTTTCTTCACTAACAACACTCTCCTTAAAATTTAAATGAATATTAAAATAACGAAATGAATTCTACCCTCAGAGGCAAACCATTAGTGATCTTATGTACCCAGCATCAATGGTCCAAGAACTCATTAGTGAGAGAAGACATTGAGATTGTGCCTATAAATTAAAAATGAATACATATAACTTCTGAAAATTTAAAAACTTATTTACTTTCCTTAAGTGGACAGGACTTTTTGACCTTAGTCGTCATCACAGGATAGTAAACTTAAAATGGATTGTTGAATTTATATATGAGAGCTTATTTGCTGTCATGGAGCATGCACGTAAAATACTTGAAATAGCTGAAATTGGGTAGGGGGTGTTGCACGTTAATCGAATTACCAGTTAATTTAATTTCCAGAATTTCAGCTATTAATAATTTTGTATAGTTAGTTAAACATTAATAATTTTAGTGTCAATAAATAAAAACATATGGTCCTCACTAATAGCATGGTAAGCCAATTCTGAGGCTGCAGAGCGTGAAGCATGTACTGAAGCCATGTGTTGTTTTAATCTTGTATGCAGGGTAGAGGTGTAGATCCCTGATAGGATGAGTCACAATATTTACATGAAATATGATAAACTAAATCATTTGCCTGAAACGTGATAGATCAGATAGAATGACTGTGTAGTATAGTCTGTAATTTCTGCATCAGTTTAGAAATAATTTTAAATTCTGTCTTTAAAAAGTTGATTGAGTTGTTTATGCCATTGTTCAATGTAAGGTACAGAAATAAAATATTTTTTCTTATTACTGTTGTTATTCAGAGTGAATTGGTTCAACCTATTTTCCGCTTGTTATTTGATATGTGTGTAATTACAGATGAGGAAGCCACAATTTCGAAATCTACTCGTCAATATTTCTATTTCAGTGTTTAAGACACTCCAAATAACAACAGTAATAAGAAAAATATTTTATTTCTGTACCTTACATTGAACAATGGCATAAACAATTCAATCAGCTTTTTCTAGACAGAATTTTACAGAATTTTTAACGACACAGAAATTACAGACTATACTACACAATCATTCTATCCGACCTTCTATTGCATTTCAGACAAATGATTTAATTTATCATATTTCATGTAAAGACTGCAATTCATTCTATCAGGGATCTCCATCTGTACTATGCATACAAGAGTAAAAACACACGGCTTCAGTATGGCCTCAGAATTGGCTTTCCATGCTATTATTAAGGACCATACGTTTTTATTTAATAAAGCTAAAATTATTAATGTCGAACATAACTATACAAAATTATTAATTGCTAAAATACTGGCAATTAAATTGACTGGTAATTCAATTAACGTACGATGCCACTACCCTATTTCAGATTCCTGGTCTTTTAGTGCATGCTCCATGACAGCAAATAATATCTCGTATATAAATTCAACAATTCATTTTAAGTTTACTATCCTGTGATGGCGACTAGGGTCAAAAAGCCCCTTCCACTTTAGCATTAGCATTAGTAGAGGCATTTGATGCAAGAAAGCAAGCTTATGCAGCATCAGCCAAAAAAAAAAAAAAAAACCACTTCCACTTCACCCCTCTGTTCGTTCAAAATACCTGTCCAGCTGAGCCTTAAACTTATTCAGGCTATCAACCTCCACCACAAAGGATGGCAGTCTGTTCCACCAACCAACCACCCGCTGGCTAAAGGCAAATTTCCGCACGTCTATCCTACATCTGTCTTTCCTCAATTTGAATTTATGCCCTCTCAGGTGATTTTTCTGAGCTAGAGGAAGAATCCCATCAGCATTGAGCATGCTTAAACCATTCAAGGCTTTATACACCTCTATCAGATCACCTCGCTGGTGCCTAGTCTCCAGACATGTAATTTGCAAAACTTAAGCCTTTCTTCGTAAGAGCACCCCTTTGTTCCATTCACTAATCTTGTTGCCCTTCTCTGTACTCGTTCCAGCAGCTCTACATCCTTCTTGAAATGAGGCCTCCAGACCTGTATACAGTACTCTAGGTGTGGCCTGACCATTGCCTTATACAATGGAATAATCACCTCCTTATCCCTGCTGGAAAAATTCCTGTATATCATTGACAATACTCCATGAGCTACTCTTGCAGCCAGTCTGCACTGCTCAGAGAACTTCATATCTGTCTGCACAATCACCCCCAAGTCCCTTTCATTCTCTACCACTGTCAGTGTAGTACCACAGAGTTGATACGTTGCTCTGGGGTTGCTGTTTCCCATGTGTAGTACTTTACATTTGTCAATGTTAAACTTCATTTGCCACCTCTCAGCCCATCTGCTCAACCTTTCCAGATCCTGTTGCAGCAGCATAGTGTCAGTAGTGTCCTTGACAACCCTGCCAACCTTTGTATCATCTGCAAACTTGGACATTAAGCTTGATATACCATCATCAATATCATTTATAAAAACAGAAAACAACAATGGACCCAACACTGAGCCCTGAGGGACTCCACTAATAACATCAGTCCACGATGAGCAGTGTCCATTGATTACCACTCTCTGTCTTCTCCCCCTCAACCACCCCTTTATCCATAGCAGCAATTTGCCTCCAATGTCACACTGCTCCAATTTGTGTAGCAGTCTTCCATGTGCAACAGTATCAAAAGCCTTTCTAAGGTCCAAGTATATAATATCAAAGTTATTCCCTGCATCCAGCTCTTTTGTGACTGCATCATAGTATCCAATCAAGTTGGTCAGGCAAGACTTCCCCTTAACAAAACCATGCTGTGTCTGAGCTATAACTGAAGTCTTGTCTAAATGATCCTGCAGTGCTTCTTTAACCAGTGCCTCCATTAATTTTCCTGGAACAGAAGTTAAGCTCACAGGTCTATAATTACTTGTTTCAGCCTTTGATCCTCCTTTGTGAATTGGGGTCACATTTGCACATTTCCAGTCCATGGGTACCTCCCCTGAGTCCAAGGAAGCTCTCATAACTATGGCTAAGGGTTTGCTTACTTCCTTTGCTGCCTCCTTTAATATAACTGGATAGATCCCATCCACCCCGGGTGCCTTTCTTGTGTTTATCTTCAACAGTTTCTCCTCCACTTTACTCCCAGTTATTTCAAGATTCTGTAGCTTACTGCTAGAGTTGAATACACCTCTGGCATTCCCCTTGCTGAATAACTCCTCATGTGTGAATGTCGATGCAAAATATTCATTTAGTTTGTTAGCTACCTGAGCAGGATCATCAAACAGTTGGCCCATCAATATCAAGTGGACCAATCTGATTCATCCCCTTCCTTCTAGAGTTTACATAAGTAAAGAACTCTTTGCTGTTTTTCTTTGCATCCCTTGCCAAGGATTTCTCGTAATCTGCCTTCGCCTGCCTAACCTCCTTTGTAACTTGGTTGCATATCAACTTGTATCTATCATAGGCTTCTGTGTCATGTGTTAATTTGTAAGTATCCCATGCATTTTTCTTCTCTGCCATATGCCTCATTAGTTCATCTGACATCCATTTTGGCCTAAACTTTGAACAATATTTCTTAGTTGGTATGTAAAGCCTAGTAGCTTCCAAGATAAGTTCTTTGAATGCTTCCCATTTTGAATTTGCTGTTGGTAACATCATCAGTTGGTCCCACTGTATAGAATTTAAATACTGTCTCAGTCCATCGTAGTTGCCTTTACGGAAGCAATAACCCTTCCCTTTACCCCTAATGGTAGTTACCTCTTTCAGTAAATCCCACTTCAGCACACTGTGATCACTGCCACCTAGTGGTTCATTTATCTGCAGATTCTTAATGCATGAAGAATCACTGCTGATAATCAAATCAAGAGTATTACTCCCTCTAGTTGCCTCCCGAACATGCTGATGTAGAAAACAATCATCCAATAAATCCACAAAAGCCCTGCTAGTGTGTGAGTAACCAGCCCCCAAATTCCAGTCAGTATCTGAGAAATTAAAATCTCCCATTATAAGACTCTCTGATTTACTGGCCCACTCTATTTCCCTGTACAGTTCCTTATTATACTCATCAGAGTCATTAGGCCTATAGCACACTCCTACTCTCAATTTTGATCTCCCAATGCTTATGTCACACCAAACTGACTCAACACTGCACTGTCCAGCGATGTCGACTGGCTTCACTTCCTTGGTTTTTATGTGTTTCTTAACTAATAGCATAACCCCTCCCCCTTTCCTATCCTGTCTATCCTTTCTGTAGACGTTGTACTCCCCAAACTGCAGTTCTGCATCCCTTATATCTGTATGACACCACGTCTCTGATATCCCAACAATATCTGCCTTTGATGTTTTGAGCAATACCTCAAATTCATCAAATTTATTTACTAAACTCCTAGCATTGGTGTACACGCAAGTGTACCTGCACCTGTTTCTATTCTTAGCTACCCTAACACAACCCATGTGTTTACTTGTACCGCAATGGCTCCCAGCAGTCTCTGAAATACCATGCATCTTGTTTTTCAGGCTTCTGCTCATTCTAATAGAAGCAGTGCAAGAATCTCTTTCACCTCTGCCAGTGGCTACTGCTAGTGGCTACTTAGGGAAAGTAAATAAGTCTTTAGAATTTTCAGAAGTCATTTGTATTCATTTTTAATTTATAGACAATGTCTTCTCCCACTCATCATTTGTTTAGAGTTTTGATGTATTTTGGTGACACTTTAGAGCTCTCTTACCATGGATGCATTTATTAATTTATAATAAATGCGGGTTAGAGAAGCTTTACCATTTTCCATTATACTGTCAATATTTTGGATACTGGATGAACCTATGAAAGTTTCCTTCTGAGGTGGAGAAATGTTGCAAGTCCAATGATTTTTACACTAGCAGAACCTTCTTCATGTTGCCCCAATGTACCTGCCATATCCATCAATTGTGTCAACGTTTGTTGCATTTCGTTTCCACTGTCAATATCAGGCTCTGAAACTGTATCCGGTATGTAATTGTCGTTGCTATCACTATAAAATGGCTCATAGTCACTTTCCTCCAACATTCTTCGCAACTGCTCGTCACTAAGTCCATGACCACCCATTTTCACACTAGAAAATAACTAATAACTTGAGACCATAACCAAAACACTTCAATGTCAACAATATAACCTGAAAAGTAATAAAATTGACGGGTAACTGTAAATGAATCGTACATGATTCATGGACGTGGAGGGGTAAATTTGTATTCACAAGTCCGAGCATCACATATAATGCATAGTAAAAAAAAAAAAAAAAATCACCCATACAAAAACACTGCATAAAATACACAAAATAGCTATATGTACATACTTATGTACACACCTTAATTAATCTGATAGTTTCATATCTGGACTTCTTAGGTCACACAAATGTAATGTATGGGGACAGTGAACGTGTTAAGTAAGCTTTATAAGAATTCAACACATACACTATTCTCTCCACAACGTAACTGCATGAATTTTCACTAGACAAGCCTAGTGGCTGTGTGCCAACAAGAATGGTCAATGGATTTGTAATAAGCATATGCAGTGGGGTGCATAATAATAATAATAACATTTAGATTTTGACTAATCTATTTTTTATATATATTTAAAATTCGTTGTAATTGACCAAAATTAAAGCACAATCACTTGTTGACCACCCCTGGTTTAGGGCAATGGCATCACTACTTACTTCATACAGACTTTGGTTTTGTCTTAAAATTCAAATACACAGCAGTAATGGTACTGCAATAGGCAATGTCATAATTTGAAGCTTTCTGCCCTAACCTTTTATTAGTCTAACAAATAATTTTATTAGGAGTAATTTACTTAATTTTGGTTTACCTCACCGTTTAAAAGCTCGCAGCAAATATATTAAATCTTCTTACTTCTGGACCTAAGTGTACATATGAGTTGACAGAAGTAATCAGGCAGATTTGAAAAACAAACAACGTTTAGTGTGTGTCTGTGTGTGCGTGTGTGTGTGTGTGTGAAATACAAGCAAAACATTTCCAGACTGTTAGAATGGAGTGCTAATGACATTTAGTAATAGCAGTGCATTGTTATATACAGCTGAACTAATTCACCATGTGTTGTGTCAGGTTTCACACCAATAAGACTTTGCGCTCTGCTGTAAGAAACACACTTAAACACTATGGTGTTTAAGTGTGTTTCTGCTAAGTGTGTCTTGCAATTTTTGTAGCCAAGTAAGAAGGCAGGCATTAAAGAACAGCAAAATAGCTTTGTAGACTCACAAAATGCTGAACAAGTGTTTGGTGATGATGTTATTAGTAGAACACAAACCTTTCATTGGTACTCGTGTTTTCAAGGCAACCAAACATCAGTTGAGGATTTTGAGTGCTTAGGGTCATCCACTGTCAAATCAGACTGATGAAAATGTTCATCAGATCACCAAAGGGAACATATGTCTATGAATAATATTTGTGACATTCTAGGCCTCACCAATACATTTTAAATGAATATTAAAAATGAGAGATTGCTGCAAAATTTGTGTCCCGTTTGCCAAGTGACAAACATAAACAGAACAGGCTTCCTGTGTGCAAGAACCTGGAAGCACAGACTAGAGAATATGGTAACTTCCTTGCCAAAATCATTTTCCATGAAAGCTAGGTTTGTGGTTATGACCCAGAAACAAATCAGCAGGCCTCCCAGTGGAAAAGCCTATTATCAATTTATCAGCAGTGATTATTCATGCATTAAAAATTTACAGATAAAGGAACCACTAGGTGGCAGTGATCACAGTGTACTGATGTGGGATTTACTTAAAGATGTAACTACCATCTAGGGTAAAGGGAAGGGTTTTTGCTTTCGTAAAGGTGACTACAGTGGTCTCAGACAATTTTTAAATTCTATACAGTGGGATCAACAGATAATGTTACCAACAGCAAATTCTAAATGGAAAGCCTTCAAGGAAATAATCTTGGAAGCTACTAGGCTTTTAGCATTAGCATTAGTAGAGGCAAATGATGCAAGAAAGCAAGCTTATGCAGCATCAGCCAAAAAAAAACAAAAAAACTTTCACTTTATCCCTCCGTTCATTCGAAATACATGTCCAGCTGAGCCTTAAATTTATTTAGGCTATCAACTTCCACAACAAGGGATGGAAGTCTGTTCCACCAACCAACTACCCGCTGGCTTAAGGCAAATTTCCGCACATCTATCCTACGTCTATCTTTCCTCAATTTGAATTTATGCCCTCTCAGGTGATTATTCTGAGCAAGAGGAAGAATCCCATTAGCATTGGAGCATGCTCAAACCATTCAAGGCTTTATACACCTCTTTTCATACCAACTAAGAAATACCGTTCAAGATTTAGACCTAAATGGATGTTAGATGAACTAATGAGACTCGTGGAAGAGAAGAAAACTGCATGGGATGCATATAAATTATCAGGTGACACAGAAGCCTATGGCAGATATAAGCTAATCTGTAATCAAGTCACAAAGGAGGTTAGGCAAGTGAAGGCTGATTATGAGAAATCCATGGCAAAGGATGCAAAGAAAAACAAAAGACTTCTTTGCTTGTGTAAACTCTAGAAGGAACAGGATAAACCAGATTGAGGTCTGGTTTATCCTCTTAAGACCACGACTAGGCAGCAATCTTGAAATTTAACACAGCAAACTAACTCATTCACTTTTTGGTTCAGTCAGCAACGTCCAGTATGGAGAGTCCTTGCAGAAGCTTAGAATTTTTTTTACATACTCTTAAATAAGTAATTGGTAAAATTTCAGATCTTGGGTACAAGCCCATATTTCGACTAATTGTCAGAAACAGAGCAGTGATTGACAGGTGCCACTCACTGCTTTCCCCGCCCACATGTAACATGCCAAAAACATCGTAATTCATCGAAGTCTAAATAAAAATAAAGAAAAACAGCAATACGGAATTAAAATAAGTGAAAATAATTACAAATTTTAAAAAATAACTACATTTTTTGCTTAAATCCCTCCCAAAGTCGCGTAAAATATCTCTTACCACTGTTTTTAAATAGGGTATTTGTCTTCCATTATAAAATCAGCAGTAAGGCGGGGGATAAACACCCTAACTAAGACTAACAATAGCGAAGGCATTCACAATAATCACCCAATCACAGAACTCTACTGTACAATATCTCTGTTTAAGACCATGTCCACTGTACAGAGACAACTTGTACCCAAGATCTGGAGTACAGCCAAGTAATTTTTTATTAATAACTTTTGCTCTTTTTAAACATATTCTTAATTAATAACTGATAATTAATTTTCATTATAACTATTAATTTTTAAATTACCTGCCTTTTTTTTATTATTAACATTTTTAAAGTAAAGGTAACATAATGTAGATACCACAGTTACCTGTACATATTTAAATAATTCATTTGTTTCAATAATTTTTTGGCCACAACACTGAAGGAAACTATTGAAATATTAAAGGCTTTATATATGGACCATTTCAGCATAATTTACTGAAATAGTGAAACAATGTAGCATCCTAAAAAGATATATTTTCACATATATTAGCCAATTACCCACAATTTAATTTTAAAACCTTAGTTTAAATTATAGCGACATAAGTATAAGTGTATACATTAATGTTAAATAGATTTTTAAGTTGAAGTATAATTATAAGATTTTGGCAGACATACAGACAACCACTTCCGAATGCAGAAACCTACTATGTCCAGGGTCGTTACTAACACAGACGGGAAATTGCACTCCCGAATAACCCGAGCGCCAGCTTTATATTCTTCAGTCATATACTTTTTTACTTTCCTACAACTAAAATTCTCCCACACTCTGAGCTATTAGTGTAACGCGAGGGCAGGGGTGTCTATTTCTATCCCAGTTACCTTCCTAACTTTGCCTCCCATTAGCTAAACAGCCAGACAATGACTTTTAACCATATTGCATAACTTACATAAAATAAATATATATAATAATAAATCAATATATTATATAATAAATATATATAATATATTGATAAAAATAATAGGATATAATGACATTACTAAACATCTAAGCAAGCAAGAAAAAGTAAATTATTATTAAACTGGGTTATGGAACCGGAGCACTATTAGTTATAGCAAGTGTATTGGGTAGGTGTGCTGACCTCTCAAGTGTAATTACAATGGAAAAATTGAGAATGCCTGCAAGGTAAAAGCAGATTACCTGAAATTAAATGAAATTAAGATTAACATAATAATAATGATAACGAAAATGGTACCTAATGCAGTGGGTCCTAGGATTTTAACTACTTCTTCATAGGGTTGGCAGCCAAAACCGTAGGAGCCACCACTATAAGCAGGGCCTCTGTTTCTGTTATAATGTATTCATATGAAATGTGTACATCATAGCCGACCCAACAGAGATCAAAAGGAAGGAATAAAATTCAAACATAAATAAAAATAAATGACGTAAAGTTTAAAAGCTAAAATAATGCCAATTAAATCCTGTTAAAGGAAAATTGAATGAAAGTTTAAATTTAAAAATGAAGGCAAAAACCCAGTATGAAATCTAAACAAAGTAACTTAAGATAAAGGAATAAAGTCACAATTTTGACAACTTACTGTATGCTTAGACCGGAATCTGTGAAATTAGCTGAGTGTAGCAAATACAGAGCTACATTGGAGACCAAAGATGAAAGCCGATAGTTATCTGTACAGTATATTTATATCATTTGAAGTAACCTCAAGTAAGGGGGGGAGTGTGAATTGATCAAAATGAACCATACCCATGTGTCGGGGAAGTAAGCAATTAAACAAATGAGGCAAAGTGCCAGCAAAGGGAGAATCAATGACTAACAAGGTAGAAAAGACACTAAACGTAGTTTAAGAAAAAAAAAAAAAAACGGAGCGATAGCAGAGGAATAGCATCTCAACATTGCTTTCAGCCTGTCTAATCATGTACAAGAAATAAGTTGTAGTTATTAAGGACAAGAAAGTAATTTAAAGAAGAGGAATATAGTTGTGCTCGGGCTGTCTGGGTTGCGAAACCCGTACCAAAGTTGGTCCCAGGACGGATGACTGGACAAATGCCTCGTGTTTAAATTGGTATTGTTATTGAAGAAATGTAAAAAGTAAGAAAAATTGAAATAAAAATAATAATGTCGACAAAACAGCAAGCAGGACATAACAAAACACAATACCCCCCCCCCGCAGATAACCAATCCGTGTGCACAAGTTTTCTACACTGTGAGACACGACAAAGGCTAGGGGTATATAACTATACATTATGCACAGGCCTGAAAGTAATACGAAATCAAATAGCAAATGTGTTGTTTATATCAAAGTTGTTGTTGTTGTTGTTATGGAAGGTTAATGGCACATAAGCTGCTAAGGCTATAATGTGCCTTATCAAAGTTGTAGTTTACAAGTTTATAATATTTATTGTTGGTTTTTTTTTTTTTTTTTTGAAATGAGGGTAGAGGAAAGCTGGAGGGAAATTATTGCATAGCAGTTTATTATGGAATATAGGCAACCCCCATATAACACGTACTTCTACACCACAGTTTTGCTCTAACATGATTAGAGAATTGCAGTAAACCTTGCATAACACAATATTTTTGAGCTTTTGTTTGGGGAGAAACCCTGTTATTATATTGGATGTAATTTTTCAACATTTCCATCCTTTCTTGTGAATCTCCGCTGTTGACTTTCTGGTCATTATGCAAAAAAAAAAAAAAAAAAAAAAAAATTATTGGGAAATCCCCTTGTTGGGTTTTGTGCTATTGAACTTGTGTTTGTTTGAGCCCATAAAAAAATTGTGACTTTTAAGGTTTTGTAAGGGTATTCTGGTTTTTATTTGATCCTTTATAAATTTTTCTGGGTATGTATTACTAAACTTTGTTCTTAAGAACTGTATTGGAATAATTTCTTTGTTTTGAATTAAATAATTTGGGTAACTGCTGATTTATTTAAAGAATGGTTTCTAAATTGTTTTGTGCCAGCTGTGGAAAACTATTTAAAGCAGAAAAATCTAGATTTCAAAGTATTATTACTTTGAAATCTTCATTTTTCACAATGCACAGCGGATAATGCGCCAGGCCATCCAAAAGATTTAAGTCATCCAAACCATTGAAGTAATGTTCCTACCACCTAATAAAACTTCTTTAATTCAGCCATTAGATCAAAGCATTATATCTACCTTTAAAACTCATTACATCAGAAAATCGTTGCAATGGATTTTGAAAAAAAATTTATTCCAAATCTATTGAAGTGATGGAGGCATGGAAACATTTTTTCAATTGCAGACTGTATTGGAATCATAGCTTTATCGCTCAAAGAAGTAAAACCATCAACATTATGTGTGTATTGACAAAATGTATGGCCAGAGTCAGTTCATTCGGGAAATATGGCCCAACTGGTAGAAAACAGAATCGGTGCTGATAGTAGAACCTGCTAAGTCTACTATCATCACCACCTTCAGAAAAAGATGGTGCTCCTCAATTATGCGGTTAAAATATATAGCCTTTCATGAGAAGGTTTTGATAATATGACTATTGAAGACGGTCAAGAATTACTGGTAGAAAAAGAGGCTGGCAACGCAGATTTGATGAAAATGGCATCGGAGGTAAACCAAATCACAGTTCAGAGGATGATAAGCTCAGATGAAAATTCTGAAGTTCCAAATTTTACACTAAAAAGCATTCTGGAAAGCATAAACTTAGCCGAGCAATTAGAATCTTATTTTTTGAATGCAGATCCTTCGACTGAATGGAGCACAAAGTTCAAAATGGAGCTTCAAAAATGCTCAGCACCATATCATGTAATTTACAAAGGTCTATCATGCAAAAGCAAACAATTCCAGAATACAGATTTTTTTAAAGAGAGCAGAAAATACATGAAATCTAGGTGCTGCAGAAGAAAGTTCAAAAGGTGAAGATATCCTGAAACAGAGAAAATGTTCTCATTTGATTGTGCTCAGCAGCTATGAAGAGCAAGGTAATTAAATGAATGTACATTATTTGATATGTATGTATCACAGTTTGTAAGACGTTTGTTTTATTACTATTTTTAATAAAAATTAAGTTTCTGATAGTTGTATTTTATTTTATTATTTTTAAATTTTGTATTAAATTTTTTTTATTTTTTTATGTAAAATTTAAAATTTTTGTTATTTTTTATGTATCAAAACACATAAAAAATTATGTATTTTTATTAGCTTTTGGACATAACCCCCTTTTTTGTACTGGTTCTTAGTCCCGTATAACACAGTTTTGCACTACACAAGATTTTATAGGAACCTAACTACCGTGTTATAAAAGGGTTACCTGTAGTTTGATATTGTCAGAAAAGAGACTGTTGTTGTTGCATACTGTTGCAGGCCCCGAGTGCCAAGCGATAGTGACAAGCGATTTCCTCTGAGATATACAGTGTGCTATTTCTAAGCGACAAATTTTAATTTTATTTCTAGTGTCGTTTTCTCTTTTGTTTACCTAAAGTGGTTCTGCGCTTCAAGTGTTAAAGTAAGAACCAAGAAAGGAAAACTACTTTTCTTTTTTCAGAATATATATATATATATTGATTTCTAACAAGCTACTAAACCTTACAACCGCTTGGTCACTGGTGGCA
The DNA here is from genome assembly GCF_048544385.1 of Mastigoproctus giganteus. Taxonomy (NCBI): domain Eukaryota; kingdom Metazoa; phylum Arthropoda; class Arachnida; order Uropygi; family Thelyphonidae; genus Mastigoproctus; species Mastigoproctus giganteus. The sequence goes on along the minus strand of NC_143579.1, from coordinate 142,975,633 downwards.
CCACTCCTGACTACACATGGCAGGGCCGGTAACCTGGGAGAAGAAAACCACTCTCCCAGGGCTAAAAGGAGCAAACATGGAATTTGACAATTTCCCTCCGATTGAGCCTCGGCACTCATGTCCTAAATCAAATCATAATGACCATGACACATCACAGTCGAAAAGACAGGACTGACACAGAGCAAAAGGAATGTCCATCTTTCCTTATCTTCCACTCCTTGTCAAACAATGCATGAGTACACTCTCTCCATTTCTGATACAGAAATGTTTGGAAAGCACAACAGGTTCACCTAAAATGATGAAAAGACTTATCAGGTGATTTACTAATTGAAAGTGTGTGTCGTAAGCAATCAGAGATTGTGCTGAACCTCTCAACCTTTGGTGGTATTCCCATGCAAGTTACCCCACATGCAACACTAAATGCCTCCAAAGGGGTCATCACTGAATGGGATTTGATCAATGTCACAGAAGATGAATTAGCCCAAGAATTAAAAGAACAAAAAAAGTCACACATGCTAAGCAGATTATGATCAGAAAAGATGGTCAGCTTGTTCCAATGCGGAATATCATCCTTACGTTTGGCACACCAAATTTACCATTGAGTGTTAAAGCCAGCTATTTCAATTGCCCTACATTCCTAATCCCATCAGATGTTATAAGTGTCAAAAGTTTGGACACTCTCAGACCGTCTGTCAAGGGGATGCCCAAACTGTGGTTCAAAATCCCACACACAAATGGAATGTGATGCTGAAACATCACATTGTCCAAACTGTCACGGCCAACACCCTGCCTATTCAAAGTCCTGTGAACTGTGGAAAACAGGAAAAAAGATCCAAAAATACAAAGTAGAGTGGAAAGTGACTTACCAAGAGGCAAAGAAGCAAATTATGCTTATTACACCTAAACACACCTACGCAGCAGTAACAAAGAAATATCAGTCAGCAGCAACTCAAACTGACGTGTCAGTTACCGCATCCATGTCTATTGCAGACTGGGTTAGAGAAATACTCTCAACGTCACAGCAACCAAAGAAGCAAATTATGCTTATTACACCTAAACACACCTACGCAGCAGCAACAAAGAAATATCAGTCAGCAGCAACGCAAACTGACGTGTCAGTTACCGCATCCATGTCTATTGCAGACTGGGTTAGAGAAATACTCTCAACGTCACAGCAACCTACTAAGAAACAGCATGTCATAGATAGTGCTAACAACACACCAATTACAGTACCACCAACTTCTTTGCAGTCTTCCTCAGAAACCATAAAAACTAAAACAGCAGTCCCAATGCAGAAAAGTTGGAAAAATGTAACAAATATGGATACAAATTGTATCCATATTTGTTACATTTTGCAGCATAAGACATTTGTTACAAATTGCAGCATAAGACATAGGCTTTCTTGCACCATGCGGCCGTTACTAATACTAAATGAAAACATCAACCTGGATGAGCCAATCTTAGATCTGTACGCAGAAGACGACATGGACACAGCGCGTCCTATCTTCTCAAAAAAAGAAAGAATAAAATTGGAGAGACAAAAACCGACTGGACCTAAAAAGCGGACTGAATCAAACACAACCGCTAAAAACAAATAATGGATCACATCATACAGTGGAACTGTAGAGGTCTACGTAGCAATACCGATGATATCCATGACCTAATCCAACAGTATAGTCTGGTAAGCATATGTTTACAAGAAACTAATCTACCACCGCAAGTAATTCCAAAAATCAAGAACTATACTGTATATCAGCATAACAGAAATAACAATACCACCATGCATGGAGGTGTGGCCATTCTAGTAAACTCAAGAGTCCCTACTAAACACATTCCACTGCAAACTTCCTTAGAAGCAGTAGCAGTAAATGTCTCCTTAGGAATCATGTTAACAGTAGTTTCAATCTACCTATCACCAAACAAAGAATATACTTATAATGACCTAGAAGTACTTTTGCTACAGATCCCTCCTCCATTTTGTTTATTTGGAGATTTTAATGCACAACACCCAATCTGGGGCTCCCCACATACAGACAGATGAGGAAAAGTTCTGGAATCACTGCTTGACAAACACAATCTAACACTGTTGAATACTAGTGCTCATACTTACATTCATTTCTCCACTAGAACAACTACAGCTATAGACTTGACAATCTGCTCTCCAACATTGTATCCACTCATCCACTGGACAATTCTGGACAATCCGCTAAACAGTGACCATTATCCGATAATTTGTGAAATGCAAACAACTAGAATCCCTCAGGCAAATAATTCCCACTTAAAATGGAAATTTTCCAAGGCCGATTGCATTAGCATTAGAAGAGGCAAATGATGCAAGAAAGCAAGCTTATGCAGCATCAGCCAAAAAAAAAAAAAAAACTTCTACTTCACCCCTCCATTCATTCGAAATACCTGTCCAGCTGAGCCTTAAATTTATTTAGGCTATCAACTTCCACAACAAGGGATGGAAGTCTGTTCCACCAACCAACCACCCGCTGGCTAAAGGCAAATTTCCACACATCTATCCTACATCTGTCTTTCCTCATTTTGAATTTATGCCCTCTCAGATGATTATTCTGAGCAAGAGGAAGAATCCCATCAGCATTGAGCATGCTCAAACCATTCAAAGCTTTATACACCTCTATCAGATCACCTCACTGGTGCCTAGTCTCCAGACACTGTAATTTGCAAAACTTAAACCTTTCTTCATAAGAGAAACCCTTTGTTCCAATCACTAATCTTGTTGCCCTTCTCTGTACTCGTTCCAGCAGCTCTACATCCTTCTTAAAATGAGGCCTCCGGACCTGTATACAGTACTCAAGGTGTGGCCTGACCATTGCCTTATACAAGGGAATAATCCCTTAAGAATAGCAAGATTGGAAGTTATTTGCTTTCAGTATCTCATTCAATGATGAAATTATTAAATTCCAATCCATCGATGATGCCACACAGCACATCACATCTCAGATTCTGAATGCCGCAACCAAGGCCATACCAAAAATCCGCACTGGTTCGTTTAAACATGCCAATCTTTGGTGGAGTGAAGCGTGCAAACTTGCCAAAAAAGAGAAAAACAGGGCACGGAACCTGTTTCGTAAACACCCAACTACTGAGAACCTTATAAATTTCAAAAAACTGAAAGCAAAAGTGTGATTCGTAAGAAAAAAGGCAAAAAAAGATTCTTGGATCCAGTTTGCCTCTCTTATAACGAAGAACACAAACAGCAGAATAATCTGGAATAAAATAAAAAAACTGAATGGTAGATATCTCCCGGCATCCTCTCCAATACTGAGATGGAATGGACAAGATTTATCATCTCCAGCTGAAATAGCTAATGCTCTGGAAAACTTTGCCAAAATCTCAGATACAGCTGTATATGAACCATCTTTCAAGCAACATAAAAGGACTGAGCAAAGCAAATTAAATTTCAGTACAAGAATAGCACTCCCATATAATCAACCCTTTACAATGTTGGAGCTACAGAATGCTCTAAACAAATCAAGAAATGGGGCATCAGCACCTGATGGTCTTTATTACCTCATGTTGCAACAGCTAGACAAAAAGGCACTAAATTCCCTATTGCTTTTGCTGAATCGGATCTTCTCCGAAAGCTATTATCCTCGCTCATGGTGTCATTCAACAGTGCTAGCATTTCCAAAACCTGGGAAAGATCAGACAAATACCTGCAACTATAGACCGATATCCCTTACCAGCTGCTTGGGCAAGACATTGGAAAAGATGGCACACAATAGACTTGTATGGTACATAGAATCCCACTCAGTCATCAGTTGTAATCAATACAGCTTCTGCAAAAACCAATCCACATTAGACCTTGTGGTGAAAGCTGAGTGTAACATACGGAACGCCTTTATTCGAAAAGAACATCTTGTCATGGTGTGCCTGGATATTGAAAAAGTCTTTGATACCATCTGGTGCTATGGTATTCTGCAAGACCTGTATGCCATAAGACTCAGAGGTCGACTCCCAATGATCATAGAGAGTTACCTTAAAAATAGAACTTTTCAAGTGAGTTATCGTAATGCTGTTTCGCAAGCTCTTATCCAAAGAGAAGGTGTACCACAGGGATCAGTACTCAGCGCTACACTCTTTGTGCTTATACTGGTTCAGAACATTTTGAGTAATGTAGAAATCTATCTTTATGCTGATGATCTTGCAATATCTTGCCATTCACAGAATATGCGTTCCATTGAATGACATTTGCAGCTTGCAATAAACAAAATAGTGTCATGGACTTCACATAATGGTTATCATCTATCAGCAACCAAAACTGCAGCCATTCACTTTTGTAAAAGCCAACTACGTCCAGAACCTGAATTATCACTGGGAAATCAACCAATACCAATTACCAGCAATATCCGATTCTTGGACATAACCCTTGACACTAAACTGACATTCCAGAAACACATACTACAAACACGAACTGTCTGTATGAAAAAGCTGAATATACTTAAAGTCATCTCATCTATGACATGGGGAGCTGATCGCTATACTCTACTCCACCTATACCGAGCCTTAATCAGATCTCGATTAGATTATGGTGCCCTTGTTTATGACACTGCCCGAAAGACTCTGTTAGCCTGTCTCAACACAATACAACATAGTGCACTCAGGATTGCTCTTGGGGCGTTCAGGACTTTGCCGGTGCAAAGCTTATATATAGAGGCCGATGAACCTCCACTCCACCTTCGGAGAAAGATGCTGCTCCTCAATTATGCGGTTAAAATATATAGCTTTCCATCTCATTCTATCTGGTCATACCTCTGTGATCCACAATGGGTAAACCTTTTCAGAAATAAGCCTCTTGAAAACAAACCTACAGGAATCCATCTACAAGAACTCATTCAGCAGTGGAATATGCAGTTGACCAATTTACATCAAGACAGAGAAATTGTACAACCTCCGTAGAAAGTGTGTATACCTTCATGTGATGACTACTTCTGACATTGGGGGAAACACTCACTGAACAATCCAACCATTCAGAAACTACATGCAGCGCACTCTTTGGCAAATGCAGACACTTTGCAAATTTATACTGATGGCTCCAAAAGTGACACAGCTGTGGGAGCTGCTGTGGTGCTGCCAACATCAACAGTCTCTGTTTTATTACCACAAGAATGCAGCATTTTCACTGCAGAACTCTGTGCCATTAAGATGGGTTTGATCTTACTTGCTCATGTTTTCACTCCAAAGACTATTATCTATACATACTCCTTGAGTGCAGTGACAGACCTCCAAGGCAATTCTCGCTCTCTACATCCATTGATAAATCAAATACGAACTCAAATATCCGAATTTCATAACAATAGGCAGACTGTCACATTTTGCTGGATTCCAGGGCACACTGGAATACCAGGAAATGAGTGCAGATAAAGCAGAGAAATCCCACTGATAATAACCACATCCAAATTCCTTAGACAGACTATAAATCAATCATACGGCGAATATGCAATGAAAAATGGATAGAAATTTGGCATAATCAGGTAAATAACAAGTTACGAAATATAAAACAGAATCCACAGCTATGGAAATCTAGTTTCCGCTCAAACAGAAACGAAGAGGTTGTGCTTGCCAGAGCACGTATAGGTCATACCCATCTTACACATCAGTATTTATTGCGAGGAAATAATCCACCACTGTGCTTCCACTGACCATTCAACACTAACCGTAAAGCATATTCTTATAGAGTGCACTCACTATCAGTATGCCAGAACCACATCATTCTGATCCCTATCTAATTTAAACGAACCTCTTCAAATTAGACATATTATTGGGGACAACTCCAATTTACCTGAGTTTTTCCACTATCTAAAACAGATTAATATATTTATGCTCATATAAACCCTTTTATTAATCCGTACAGTGTCTCTCCATAGGAACAGGCACAATACAGCCAAAGTAGCTCTTGCGCCAAAAAAACCCAACAACAACATATTGTTGCAATTCTGATGCATTGGGAGAGTATTCCATTAGCATGTACTTTTTTTAGAAATGTTAGAGTGCTAATGGTTAAAACTGACTACATTAAAGTTAAAAGCATCTCTTTTATCATATACAGGCATACCTCGGTTAATGTTACCTCTGATAACGAAGCTTCGATATAACGAAGTCGGCAATTTCAAGCCCCATTTAACATAAAAAAATATTCCAGTTTAATCACCTGAAATCTAAACAAACTGAAGAAATTACGGAAACCTTTGGGGCTTCTCGTGGTTGGTTCTAGAAATTTAAAAAACGGGCCAGGATTCATAGTGTAAAATTAACAGGAGAAGCTGCAAATAAGTTTCCAGAAAAACTAAAGGAAATAATTGAACGTCAAAATTTTCCAAATTTGGTGTTCAATGTTGACGAAAGCGGTTTGTTCTGGAAACGGCTACCAATAAAAAGTTTCATTTCTATTGAAGAAAAATCAGCTGCTGGGTTCAAAGCAGCCAAAGACCGTTTAACGTTACTCTTTGGATCAAATGCCTCTGGCGATTATAAATTAAAATTGTTATTAGTTTACCATTCAGAAAATCCGAGGGCGTTAAAAGGTAACATAAAAATTAATTTACCTGTAATATGGAAAGCAAATAGAAAAGCGTGGGTTACCAAGGAGTTATTTACTGATTGGTTTGTTAACCACTTTTGTCCTGAAGTAAAAGGTATTGTCAAAAAAAACAACTTTGAAGAAAAAGCTCTTTTGTTGTTAGACAATGCTCCGGGACATCCTACTGATCTTAACACGTTGGACACATGCATTCCTGTCAAAGTTGTGTTTCTTCCAGCAAACACAACTTCCCTGATTCAACCATTGGATCAGGGAGTAATAGCATCATTTAAAGCTTATTATCTGCGTCGAACATTAAGCAGTTTAACTGAACTAGAGGATAAAGAGGAAATGACAGTTAAAACTTTTTGGAAAAACTACACCATTAAAAATGCAATTGAAAACATTGATAGTTCTTGGAAAGAAGTCACTAAGAAATGCTTAAATGGAATTTGGCGCAAAATATGGCCAGAATTGTACTAGAAGAAGAAAATAACATCCAAGAAATTAGAAATGAAGTTATCCAGATGGCTCAATCAATAGGTTTCGAAAATGTCGATGAAGAGGATGTTAGAAATTTATTGAATTCAGAAGATGATGGTTTTTCAGTGGAAGATTTAGAAAACCTTGTTAGCAACGAAGACAAAGATAATGAAGACGAAGTTAAAGTTCCTGTCGAAAAAGTGTTAACAACCAAAGATTTAAAAAGGTGCTTAAATGACATTGAAAACGTTTTAAATTTTTTTAGTGAAAATGATCCTGATTTAGGAAGAAGTGTTATTGTTAAGCGATCAGTGTTAAATGCAATAACTCCGTATAGGCAATTGTTAAATGAAAGAGAAAAAAAGCATAAGCAATCAATTTTAAAATGTGATTTCACTTTGTATGTAAGTTGACTGTTTATTTAATAAAACTTTTCTTTGTTCGAAAAAAAAGCTTTTCATTTTCTTTGCGTAGGAACGTATCCCTATTCTGGCCATAGTATTTTTACCTCTGAAAACGAAGTTTCGCTTAAAGAAGTAATTTCGTGGAACGCATCCTATTCGTTATTCGAGGTATGCCTGTATATTGATTGTGGTATGAGGGCTGTTGGTATTGATATCCAGTTCTAAGTAATTTTCTGAAAAGTCATTATTATTTGTGTTCTCCAGAGTGAGTTCTGAAGGGTATATAAATAGCAAAGTATATAAATATAGGATAGTTAAATAATAAAAAGTCATCAATATATCTGTAAAGCTTTATGTCTGAAGGTAGAGAGGTCCCAGACCAGTATAAATATAGGTTAGCTAAGACACAGCTACATAAGGGTACCTTTGGTTTGCAAGTATCCAGATTAACCATAAAAAATGTAATTATTGGAAACACAAGAAAATTATGAGATTGTTCCTGTAAACTGAATTACAACCAATAATATGTTTGTAGTTATTGTAAATTTCATTCAAGACCGATTTTACATTAGTTAAGTCTATGCTGGTAAACAGACTATTTAAGTCAAAATCCTGAATATGAAAGATGTCAGTATTCAAGAGCATTAACAACTGGTATATTGTTACTAATTATTCTTCTATCGGGAAGATGTCAATGTTAGGTTTAAGTAACATTTCCAAAGTTTTTCCAGGTTTATGGGCATAACTGTACTTGTAGGAAGTAATGAACATGAAACCTGTGGGAGTTTTGTGGAACTTGGGTATGAAATAAATATTAGCATTAGCATTAGTAGAGGCATTTCATGCAAGAAAGCAAGCTTATGCAGCATCAGCCAAAAAAAAAAAATATATATATATATATAAATAAATAAATAAAAAATAACCATTTCCACTTCACCCCTCTGTTTGTTCGAAATACCTGTCCAGCTGAGCCTTAAACTTATTTAGGCTATCAACTTCCACGACAAGGGATGGAAGTCTGTTCCACCAACCAACCACCTGCTGGCTAAAGGCAAATTTCCTCACGTCTAGCCTACATCTTTCTTTCCTCAATTTGAATTTATGCCCTCTCAGGTGATTATTCTGAGCAAGAGGAAGAAATCCAATCAGCACTGAGCATGCTCAAACCATTCAAGGCTTTATACACCTCTATCAGATCACCTCGCTGGTGCCTAGTCTCCAGACACTAATTTGCAAAATTTAAGCCTTTCTTCGTAAGAGCACCCCTTTGTTCCATTCACTAATCTTATTGCCCTTCTCTGCACTCATTCCAGCATCTCGATCATTCTTGAAATGAGGCCTCCAGACCTGTATACAGCACTCTAGGTGTGGCCTGACCATTGCCTTATACAAGGGAATAATCACCTCCTTATCCCTGCTAGAAAAATTCCTATATATCATCTACAATACACCATGAGCTAATCTTGCAGCATGTCTGCACTGCTCAGAAAACTTCATATCTGCCTGCACAACCACCCCCAGGTCCCTTTCACAGAGTTGACATGTTGCTCTGGGGTTGCTGTTTCCCATATGTAGTACTTTACATTTGTCAATGTTAAACTTCATTTGCCACCTCTCAGCCCATCTGCTCAACCTTTCCAGATCCTGTTGCAGTAGCATAGTGTCAGCAGTGTCTTTGACAACCCTGCCAACCTTCGTATCGTCTGAAAACTTGGACATTAAGCTTGATATACCATCATCAATATCATTTATAAATAGAGAAAACAATAATGGACCCAATACTGAACCCTGGGGGACTCAACTAATAACATTAGTCCATGATGAGCAGTGTCCATTGATTACCACTCTCTGTCTTCTCCCCCTTCAACCACCCCTTTATCCATAGCAGCAATTTTCCTCTAATGCCACACTGCTCCAATTTGTGCAGCAGTCTTCCATGTGCAACAGTATCAAAAGCCTTTCTAAGATCCAAGTATATAATAGCAAAGTTATTCCCTGCATCCATTTCTTTTGTGACTGCATCATAGTATCCAATCAAATTGGTCAGGCAAGACTTCCCCTTAAAAACACCATGCTGTGTCTGAGCTATAACTGAAGTCTTGTCTAGATGATCCTGCAGTGCTTCTTTAACCAGTGCCTCCATTAATTTTCCGGGAACAGAAGTTAAACTAACAGGTCTATAATTACTTGTGTCGCCCTTTGATCCTACTTTGTGAATTGGGGTCACATTTGCACATCTCCAGTCCATGGGTACTTCCCCTGAGTCCAAGGAAGCTCTCATAATTATGGCTAAGGATTTGCTTACTTCCTTTGCTACCTCCTTTAATATAACTGGATAGATCCCATCCACCCCAGGTGCCTTTCTTGTATTTATCTTCAACAATTTCTCCTCCACATTACTCTCAGTTATTACAAGATTCTCTAGCTTACTGCCAGAGTTGAATACACCTCTGGCATTCCCCTCGCTGAATAACTCCTCATGTGTGAATGTCGATGCAAAATATTCATTTAGTTTGTTAGCTACCTGAGCAGGATCATCAAACAGTTGGCCCATTGATATCAAGTGGACCAATCTGATTCATCCCCTTCCTTCTAGAGTTTACATAAGTAAAGAATTCTTTGCTGTTTTTCTTTGCAGGATCATCTTTTTCTGAGCAGGATAATCAACAGTTGACCCATCAATATCAAGTGGACCAATCTGATTCATCCCCTTCCTTCTAGAGTTTACATAAGTAAAGAACTCTTTGTTGTTTTTCTTTGCATCCCTTGCCAAAGATTTCTCGTAATCTGCCTTCGCCTGCCTAACCTCCTTTGTAACTTGGTTACAGATCAATTTGTATCTATCATAGGCTTCTGTGTCACGTGCTAATTTGTATGTATCCCATGCATTTTTCTTCTCTGCCATATGTCTCATTAGTTCATCTGACATACACTTAGGCCTAAACCTTGAACAATATTTCTTAGTTGGTATTTAAAACAATTAAATGCACTTGGCATAATACTTTAAGAGTTTAATATCTATATAATATCGGTGTTTAGATACACCATAGATACTCTTAAAAAACTACAAAGTAGTTGTTGTGGGCATCATTTGCTCTTTCTCATATTGTGCTCTGCCTTCACGACGAGTTGCCATGATACTGCACTACCTCAAATAAGTAACGCTTCACTAATAGAGAAGACTATTGTTACTTACTGATGATGATAGGCCAATAGCCTTGAAACATGTCTGGGTAGTGGTACTCACTGAGAATAAGTAACAATAGTCTTCTCTATTAGTGAAGCGTTACTTATTTGAGGTAGTGCAGTATCATGGCAACTCGTCGTGAAGGCAGAGCACAATATGGGAAAGAGCAAATGATGCCCATAACAACTACTTTGTAGTTTTTTAAGAGTGTCTATGGTGTATCTAAACACCGATATTATATTAGTTGGTATGTAAAGCCTAGTAGCTTCCAAGATAAGTTCTTTGAATGCTTCCCATTTTGAATTTGCTGTTGGTAACATCATCAGTTGGTCCCACTGTATAGAATTTAAATACTGTCTCAGTCCATCACAGTCGCCTTTACGAAAGCAATAACCCTTCCCTTACCCCTAATTGTAGTTACCTCTTTGAGTAAATCCCACTTCAGCACACTGCGATCACTGCCACCTAGTGGTTCATTTACCTGCAGATTCTTAATGCATGAAGAATCACTACTGATAATCAAATCAAGAGTATTACTCCCTCTAGTTGCCTCCAAAACATGCTGAATAGAAAACAATCATCCTATAAATACACAAAAGCCTTGCTAGTGTGTGAGTGACCAGCCCCCAAATTCAGTCAATATCTTGGAAATTAAAATCCCCCATTATAAGACTCTCTGATTTACTGGCCCACTCTATTTCCCTGTACAATTTCTTATTATACTCATCAGAGTCATTAGGCCTATAGCACACTCCTACTCTCAATTTTGATCTCCCAATGCTTATGTCACACCAAACTGACTCGACACTGCACTGTCCAGCAATGTCGACTGGCTTCACTTCCTTGGATTTTATGTATTTTCTTAACTAATAGCATAACCCCTCCACCCTTCCTATCCTGTCTATCCCTTCTGTAGACACTGTACTCCCCAAATTCCAGTTCTGCATTCCTTATATCTGTGTGACACCACGTCTCTGAAATCCCCATAATATCTGCCTTTGATGTTTTGAGCAATACCTCAAATTCATCAAATTTATTTACCAAACTCCTACATGCAAGTATGGTGTAGACGCAAGTATACATGCACCTGTTCTTTTTCTTAGCTACCCTAACACAACCCATGTGTTTATTTGTACCCCAATGATTCCCAGCAGTCTCTGAAATATCCTGCATCCTATTTTCCAGGCTGCGGCTCATTCCAATAGAAGCAGTCCAAGAATCACTTTCACCTCTGCCAGTGGCTACTGTTAATCTATTAGTCCTTGTATCCCCCCAATCTAGCAGTTTTCCAACCCACCTAACACTGCCTCGATAGCATCAGCAAACATTCTTGCACCCTTTCTATTTAAGTGTATCCCATCCCTGTAGAAGCAGTCTCTCCTGTTAACAAGTACAGACCAAGCTGAAAAAAAATTCTACCCCTTGAGCCTTGCACAATCTTTCCAGGGCCGAATTGATATAAGGAAATTTGTAATTATTAAAGCTGATCAGCGACTGACTGAACCCAATCAGGCCCTGCACTTGGCAGAAAAATTAAAATTAAACGAAAAAGAGAAGGAAAAAGGGGTTTTTTTTAAGTTAAAGGGGGCTCCTGTGAAACCCGAACTAATGACTTTTTTTACATGCTTAGAAAATATGATTAGCATTTTATTAATGAGTACACAGGACGCAGACTAAAATAATGTTTTTATTATTATTATTATTATTATTTATTTATTTTATTATTATTATTTTTTAAATTCATATGTGAACAGCAAAGTCTGTATAATTTATAAAGGTGTGGAAATTTTGGCCGTTGAAATTATCTTAAGGCCACGTTTTACACATCTCTTGAAATATCAAAAGTAATTAATTTTCCCACATGTATACTCCAGTTTAGGTATGAGCCAGACATAAGGTGGAGTATACATGTATGAAAATTAATTACTTTCATCAGGCTCCCACTGTATAGCCGAACAACCCTTCTCGCCCTGCCAAACGCAGTACGCATCACTATAAAGTTGTATTGTAATGTTGTTGGTGTTTTCATTTAAACAATTGTGCTCCTTATTGTGTAAGTAGGTAAAATTTATATTTTTCTTCATTTTATTTATTGAGTTGGAGCTGGAATGTGACACAAAACCAGTGGCATACCTATGCCAATGCAGCTGCGTTGAAAGGGGCCTCGTGAAATTTGGAAGACGGATTCGTTTCTGAAGATAATTTATAATCTTCATTCATAAATGAACAAGTTTTTTAAATTAAATATAACACATTTTTATCGACCCACCTGAGTATTGTTTAGACTGATTCCAAGCTTATAGAAATATTAGTAAATAAAAGATAGTCGTGAAATATTCAGCAACCCCAGTGTCAAATATTAAATATATATCACAGTCTGATTTTATTTTAGTGTTGGTGAATTTATATTTTTTGTGTGTACATACTCTGATTGTTGTCAGAGGTTAATATAGTAGTAGTAGTGGCATGTGATGCAAGAAAGCAAGTGTATGAGCTTATGCAGCATCAGCCAAAAAAAAAAAAAAAAAAAAAATCACACCATTCCCTCCAAATGCCTGTCCAGTTGCTCCTTAAATTTATTTAACCTACCAACTTCCACGACAGATGGAAGTTTGTTCCAGCAATTAACCACCCGCTGGCTAAATGCAAATTTCCGCACATCTATTCTACATCTGTCTTTTCTTAATTTGAATTTATGCCCCCTTAGGTTCGTAATCTGAACAAGTGGAAGCATCCCATCAGAATTCAGCGTGCTCAACCCATTCAAGGCCTTATACACCTCAATCAGATCACCACGCAGGTGCCTAGTCTCCAGACAATGCAATTTGCAGAACTTAAGCCTCTCTTAGTAAGAGGATCCCTTCATTCCCCTCACCAATCTTGTTGCCCTTCTCTGTACATGCTCGAGAAAATCTATATCCTTCCTAAAATGAGGCCTCCAGAGCTGTACACAGTACTCAAGGCATGGCCTGACCATTGCCTTATACAGAGAGACAATCACCTCCTTTTCCCTGCTAGCAAAATTTCTATATATCATTGAGAAAACCCCATGACCTGCATTGGCAGCCTGTCAGCATTGCTCAGAAAACTTCATATCTGACTGCACAATTACTCCCAGTTCTTTTTCATTTTCTACCACCTTAAGTGTAATACCACACAGTTGGTACGTTTCTCTGGGGTTACTTCTTCTCATATGCAGTACTTTGCATTTGTGAAGGTTAAACTTCAGTTGCCACTTCTTAGCCCATCTGCCCAAATTTTCAAGATCCTGTTGCAGTAGCACACTGCCATTACTGTCATTAACAACCCTGCCGACCTTTGTATCATCTGTAAACTTCGACACTAAGCCTGATATACCATCATCAATATCATTTATAAATACAGAAAACAATAATGGACCCAACACTGAACCCTGTGGGACTCCACTAATAACATTAGTCCACAAAGAGCAGCATCCATTGATTACCACCATCTGTCTTCTCCGACTTAACCATCCTTTTATCCATTGTAGCAACTTACCCTTAATACCATTCTCTGCAATTTGTACAATAGGCTTCCATATGCAACAGTGTCAAAAGCTTTCCAGAAATCCAAATATATGATTTGATTGATATCAAAAATAATTTTGATATCAATCAAAATTATTTTTTGCATCCAGTTCCTTTGTAACCACATCATAATATCCTATCAAATTTGTCAGACAAGACTTTCCCTTAACAAACCCATGCTGTGTCTAAATTATTGCTGCAGTCCTGTCTAGATGATCCTGCAATGAATCTTTAACCAGTGACTCCATTATTTTACCCGGAACAGAAGTTAAACTAACTGGTCTGTTAAACTAATTATTTAAACTAATTACTCGTGTCACCCTTCAATCCGCCTTTGTGAACTGGGGATACATTTGCACATCTCCAGTCCGTGGGGACCTCCCCGGAGTCCAAGGATGCTCTCATAATTATGGCTAAGGGTTTGCTTAGTTGCTTTGCCGCCTCCTTTAATATAACTGGATAGATCCCATCCACCCCAGGTGCCTTTCTTATGTTTAACTTCAGCAATTTCTCCTCCACTTTTCTCTCAGTTATTACAAAATCATTAAGCACCCTGCTAAAATTTGATAACCTTCTGCCATTTTCAAACCTTAATAACTCCTCATGTGTGAATGTAGATGCAAAATACTCATTCAGTTTGTTTGCTATCCGAGCAGGATCATCAACAGTCGAACCACTGATATCAAGTGGACCAATCAGATTCATCCCCTTCCTTTTAGAGTTTATATAAGTAAAGAAATCCTTGCTGTTTTTCTTAGCATCTTTTGCCAAAAATTTCTTGTAATCTGCTTTCGGCTGCCTAACCTCCTTTGTGACCTGATTACAGACTAGCTTATATCTGCCATAGGCTTCTGAGTTGCTTGATAATTTATATGCAGCCCATGCATTTTTCCTCTCTGTCACGAGTCTCATTAGTTCATTTGATAACCATTTAGGGCAAACCCGCGACCCAAAGGTCGCGGGTTTGAATTCTGACTCAGGCTTGGATCAAAGTACTGCAAAAACCTTGGGAGGTGAATTATGGCCACAGAAGCCAATGCGCCAACAACATTAAAAAAAAAAAAAAAACATTTAGGCCTAAACCTTGAACAACATTTCTTAATAGGTATGAAACTTTTAGTAGCATCCACGATTAATTCCTTTTATGCTTCCCACTTAGAATTTACTGTTGGTAACATCGTCAGTTGATCCCACTGTAAAGAATTTAAAAACTGTTTGAGACCACAGTACTCACCTTTATGGAAGCAAAAACCCTTTCTTTTACTCCTGATTGTAATTATATCTTTAAGTAAATCCCACATCAGTACACTGTGATCACTGCCAACTAGTGGTTCCTTTATCTACAAATTTTTAATATACGAATGATCACTGCTGATAACCAGATCAAGAGTATTACCCTCTCTGGTTGCCTCTCGAACATGCTGCTGCAGCAATAAATCCACAAAAGTCTTAATAGTGTGTGTGTGAGTGACCAACCCACAAATTCCAGTCAATATCTGGGAAGTTAAAATCCCCCATTATAAGACATTCTGATTTACTAGCCCACTCTATTTCTCTGTGCAACTGTTCATTGTACTCAATCAAGTGATTTGGCCTATATCACACTCCTATTCCTAATATGTTTTATTTTACCATACACAAATTTATGGCATAACAGTCTGATCGTTTTTAACGCCTATCGCGCTAGATTTGGCTTTCTTTTTTTTTTTTATCTGAATACAGATAATAAAAACTGCAAGGACTAGGAATGAGTTATTACTATGCTAACAAGAGACACATTTCAATCACAGTTTGTTTGATCCTCGCATATGACGTTCTGAACCTGACCAGCGAAAGGGGGCCATTCACAAATTATGAATGATCCATGATGTTGTCCAGTTTTGATATTAATATATGCTACTCATTGCTGTAGGTTTATTTATTTATTTCACTATTCTTTGCATTCTGTTGCAATTTTACAGAACAATTTGTAATTTTATTACTCTGGTATCAGTATTTTTTTTTTTTTTATTGAAAATTTGTTGAAAGATCATTTACAGATCAGAGAAAGATATAATACGAATTTCAAAAAGCTGTTTTTCTTGTCCACACTTTTTTTTTTTTTTAAGTCCGCACTTAGTGAACAATGAATGTGCACATAGAGAAGTATGCATTGATTCGCTTTGTGCGTAATGTAATGCCAACTTTGTAGATTCTGTAATAAGTGATTTTATTATTAAACGTAAGTGATTTTGTTATTCCAGTTTTCATAAGTTTACATTATGGACATTCACAAATTATGAATGGTCATGAAGTCGGCGATAGTCAAACGTTGTATGGTTTGTAATAATAATTTATTATTATTATTATTATTATTAGCCATGTGGTGCAAGGAAGTCTGAAGCTTATGCTGCACCAGCCAAAAAAAAATAAATTCCAGAGTTACCCTGAGAGAGTGAGAGAGAGAGAGAGAGAGAGAGAGAGAGAGAGAGAGAGAGAGAGAGAGAGGAATCAGAAGTAGAAAGGAATCACCAAGAAAGAGAAGAATGATGATATCCAGCTCAGGATACCCTGGGTGTGCCAAGCCCATACTCACCAGATGTGAGCCCCTGGGGTTAATATGTTACTCTTAATTGTAGATTTATTTTTTTATCTATTCTTTGTCTGCACATGTAGCACAGTGGTATCACCACTATCCTTTCCCCACACCAGGTGGAAAAGGCCAGAGTTTGAATCCCGTTGATGGTGCAAGGAACCTTAATGGGTTTTTTCACTCAGTGGCTAAGTTCGTTGGTCACAGGCATAGATAGCAGTTTTTCCCCCCCAGAAACAGGGTTTTTTTCGTCCAGCAAACAAGCAAACTGAAGAGAGAACACACGCAATTTACAGACAAAATAAATATATGGGTAGATGTAATTATTTATGGGGGTCCCTAATATTATTATTATTTTTTTTTCTTTACTATTCTTTGCATTTTGTTATAATTTGACAGAACGATTTGTAATTTTATTTCTCTGATATCAGTATTTCTTTTATCGAAAATTTGTTGGTGGATCATTTACAGATCGGAGAAAGATATTACAATATGAATTTGCACCAATCACTCACAACTCTTCAACTTCCATTCTCTGAAACTTTGGTGATCAATGGCTCAGAGATGCTAAATATAAGAACTGACTCTGTAAATTAGATGGTGATTATTTAAATTGTTTTTTGTAAGTACTGTACATGCACGCTGACAACCAAATTAAGTTATACTGAAAGACATCGTAATTACAAAATAATCACAAGAAAGACAAAGAGCCCATCAGAGAGTAATGCCATTCGAGAAAATTGGTGATACAGAAGGTGCAAATGTGGACATGTATATATGTATAGGGCAGTACCTAGAACATCTGTTCAACTCCGATGGGATCAATGCCGATGGGATTCTTCCTCTTCCTCAGAATAATCACCTGAGAGGGCATAAATTCAAATTGAGGAAGGATGGATGTCGGATAGATGTGCAGAAATTTGCCTTTAGCCAGCGGGCAGTTGGTTTGTGGAACAGACTTCCATCACTTGTTGTTGAAGTTAATAACCTAAACAAATTTAAGGCTCAGCTGGACAGGTATTTGGAACGAACAGAGGGGTGAAATGGGAGTAGTGGTTGTGTGTTTTTTTTTTTTTTGGCTGATGCTGAATAAGCTTGTTTCTTGCATCATATGTCTCTACTAATGCTAATGCTAACTCTGCCTCGTGTCTCTGGGAAGAACAGTATCACTACAAATGGGCTAGATATGTTTGTGATGTAGGTTTGTGTGCAATGGTGGTGAGCTATAGTGGGCTCCCAAGAGGCCATTGTTATTTTTTGTGAAAGTTTGCAAGCCCACTGTTGAAACGATTATTTATTTTCCAAATGAAATCCTGATTTTAATTATTGAGTATCCAGAGTCGGAACTACGGTGGGGCGAGCAGGGCTCCATCCCCAGAATTTTAACGGCACAATCGACCAGTTATGTATTTTAAAATTGCTTCGTGTTTTTTTTTTGAATTCCCCTTGGTTTCTACAGAAACATTTAAAATAATTTCCGTAGAACGACAGATTACGAGAGACAACTTTGTACGCATTGTTCTCACATTTAGGCAATTAGAAAGCGTGAATTAAGTGTGAAAGGGATTACTGTTCCACAACGTTACTGGTGTCCATAAAACCTATGATGCCACATTCTGAGAAGTCGCACTAGTTAATATGCTTTCCATATCCAGTCAGAGGATTAAGAATATTCCTGACACGGATAATAGCCTCTGGTCAACCTGTTTTGTGGTTGTTTTTCAGAGAAGTGAGTGATCCACGCGTTTCAGTAAATTTCTCCTGTCTATGTTTACATGGTCACAGTAAATTTCTACTGTCACTAGTTTGAACTAGTGAAAGTAGAGTTTGTGACGGTTCAAAGAACTAGTGACAGTAGGGATGTCGAGGGGAGGGGGGCAGAAATAAGGTAACTTTGAGATTAACTTTCAAAAGATGAAATGTTGGAAGATCTGGAAATCACATCAAGGCTTTCACTGTGAAGAAAATGTTCCAAAATATAATGGCATACAGGCAATAATTAAAAAAAAAAAAAAAAAAAAACTGTATGCATTATATCACCAATCTCCAAAAAAACAGTGCGAATTAAGGATTATTGTTAAAGTACATGATGTGGAAACTATTGTATAAAGATCGGTCGTGTGTTCAGGCAACGATGGACAGTTTGTAGCTTGCGGACAGCAATATGAGAAAACAAAAGGAAATATTTATTTCTTAATGCTAAATAACGGCAGTATACAATTATTTCACAAACACCACATTACTGAGTAATCACTGTTTGATTATATCAAAATCACAAATTAAAATTTGCAAAAAATCATACAAATTATAATCAAACGTTTAATTATTATAATAATCTTAATAATAATACTTAAAGGCTCACTCCATTATTTGGGTAACACTTGTCTCCGTGCAGCGTGCATTGTCATACAATGGATTGATTGTATGGTTCAATTTTGTGATTTGGGGAAAGGCGATTATTGTGAAGGAGTGTTTCTTTCTGATTGATTTGTATCTCTGAGGTGGGAGCTTAGTTGAGGTAGGGTGTTTTTCCCCCTATCCACCTGTTTTAAAATCAGTAAATGATTCGCAATTTAAAAACATTGTCAAGTGTGCGGAAAACACCCTAGACATCAACATAGGAGGACAGTGAGCGGGGAAAGCAGTGAGTGGCAGATGTCAATCACTAATCTGGAGTTTTACCTACTTAAATAATCTTATTATAATAATAACAAGAAAATGGGACATTTTTACCGGGGATATTTTTTCCGAGATTCGTTCAGGCCTCGATGGGCAGCTTGTAGACGGCAATTTGGGGTTGGAGGGATTATCCTGCTTTGTGCAAACATTTTGAATCAGAAGTTAAATATTCTGGATTATTAAACTGACTTATCAATCTGGAATTTTTTAACGATTTAGCACTAATGATTGACATCCTGGAGGAGCTCTCTTACTTTTCAGAAGCTTTACAAAGTCGAAGCATCACTATAGTAAAAGCAGAAAAATTAATTATTCTGACTATCAATGCTATCACTAATTTGAAAAAATTCTGAAGGAAATTATGAAGCAAAAATTGACAGCAGCTGAAATTGAAAGAATTTGAAGGAATCGAAAGTAATAACACATTTAAAAAATTACCTTGTGACACGTTATTAAAGATAAGTTATTAATGCAGCAGAGTAATTTTAAATTAAATAAAGAAAATAACAATATTATTGACGATGAGGAATTGAAAGAAATTTTAAACATATGATACCCAGAACCATAAAATATGAAAGAATTTTCATCTCCATGGCAAGATGGTGAAAGTGGCAACCCCTAAGGCAGAATGCGCTGGTCCCACAGGAACTAGTAGTTGTTGGTGACTCTATTGTCAGGGAAACGGGGAACATGCTTTGTAAAAAGGATAGGTGGAACAGGACCAGGGTATGTCTGGCGGGGGCAAAGGTTCATGACGTTGTAGAGCAGATATCATCTTTTAAGGGCACAAAAGGTGATATAGTTGTACACGTTGGCACTAATGATATTAAGAGTCGGCAGAATTACTTAACAAGTACAGATCACTGTTGAAAAAAAGCCGTGAATTACGGTTGAATTTAAAAGTGGCTGCAATTCTGCCCAGACATGATAGAAGGGAGTATATGATGAGAGCCTTGTAGATCAATTCGGCCCTGGAAAGATTGTGCAAGGCTCAAGGGGTAGAAATTTTTTCAGTCTGGTCTGTACTTGTTAACAGAAGAGACTGTTTCTACAGCCATGGAATACACTTAAATAGAAAGGGTGCAAAAATATTTGCTGAAGCTATCGAAGCAGTGTTAGGTTGGTTGGAAAACTTCTAGCTTGGGCGGATACAAGGACTAATAGATTAACAGTAGCCACTGGCAGAGGTGAAAGTGATTCTTGCACTGCTTCTATTGGAATGAGCCGCAGCCTGGAAAATAAGATGCAGGATATTTCAGAGACTGCTGGGAATCATTGGGGTACAAATAAACACATGGGTTGTGTTAGGGTAGCTAAGAAAAAGAACAGGTGCATGTATACTTGCGTCTACACCATACTTGCATGTAGGAGTTTGGTAAATAAATTTGATGAATTTGAGGTATTGCTCAAAGCATCAAAGGCGGATATTGTTGGGATATCAGCGACATGGTGTCACACAGATATAAGGAATGCAGAACTGGAATTTGGGGAGTACAACGTCTACAGAAAGGATAGACAGGATAGGAAGGGAGGCAGGGTTATGCTATTAGTTAAGAAACACATAAAATCCAAGGAAGTGAAGCCAGTCGACATTGCTGGACAGTGCAGTGCAGTGTCGAGTCACTTTAGTGACATAAGCATTGGGAGGTCAAAATTCAGAGTACGAGTGTGCTATAGGCCTAATGACTCTGATGAGTATAATAAGAAACTGTACAGGGAAATAGAGTGGGCCAGTAAATCAGAGAGTCTTATAATGGGGGATTTTAATTTCCCAGATATTGACTGGAATTTGTGGGTTGGTCATTCACACACTAGCAAGGCTTTTGTGGATTTATTGGACGATTGTTTTCTACACCAGCATGTTCAGGAAGCAACTAGGGGGAGTAACATTCTTGATTTCATTATCAGTAGTGATTCTTCGTGCATTAAGAATCTGCAGATAAAGGAACCACTAGGTGGCAGTGATCACAGTGTGCTAAAGTGGGATTTACTCAAAGAGGTAACTACCATCAGGGGTAGGGATGGGTTTTTGCTTTCGTAAAGGCGACTACGATGGTCTGAGACAGTATTTAAATTCTATACAGTGGGCCCAACGGATGATGTTACCAACAGCAAATTCAAAATGGGAAGCATTCTAAGAACTTATCTTGGAAGCTACTAGGCTTTACATGCCAACTAAGAAATATTGTTCAACCTTTAGGCCTAAGTGGAGGTCAGATGAGCTAATGAGACATATGACAGAGAAGAAAAACGCTTGGGATACATATAAACTAACAAGTGACACAGAAGCCTATGACATATATAAGTTGATCTGTAACCAAGTTACGAAGGAGGTTAGGCAGATTACGAGAAATCTCTGGCAAAGTATGCAAAGAAAAAAACGGTAAAGAGTTCTTTTCTTATGTAAACTCTGGAAGGAAGGGGATGAATCAGATTGGTCCACTTGATATCGATGGGTCAACTGTTGATGATCCTGCTCAGGTAGCTAACAAACTATATGAATATTTTGCATCGACATTCACACATGAGGAGTTATTCAGCAAGGGGAATGGCAGAGGTGTATTCAACTCTGGCAGTAAGCTAGATAATCTTGTAATAACTGAGAGTAAAGTGGAGGAGAAATTGTTGAAGATAAACACAAGAAAGGCACCTGGGGTGGATGGGATCTATCCAGTTATATTAAAGGAGGCAGCAAAGGAAGTAAGCAAACTCTTAGCCATAATTATAAGAGCTTCCTTGGATTCAGGGGAGGTACCCATAGACTGGAGATGTACAAATGTGACCTGATTTCACAAAGGAGGATCAAAGGCTAACACTTTATCTAGATGATCCAGCAGTGCTTCTTTAACTTCTGTTCCAGGAAAATTAATGGAGGCACTGGTTAAAGAAGCACTGCCGGATCATCTAGACAAGACTTCAGTTATAGCTCGGTATCATAGTATCCAATTTGATTGGATACTATGATACAGACTTCCATCCCTTGTCGTGGAAGTTGATAGCCCAATTTGATTGGATACTATGATGCAATCACAAAAGAACTGGATGCAGGGAATAACTTTGATATTATATACTTGGATCTTAGGAAGGCTGTTGCACATGGAAGACTGCTGCACAAATTGGAGCAGTGTGGCACTGGAATCAAATTGCTGCTATGGATAAAGGGGTGATTGAGGGGGAGAAGACAGAGAGTGGTAATCAATGGACACTGCTCATCGTGGACTAATGTTATTAGTGGAGTCCCTCAGGGTTCAGTGTTGGGTCCATTATTGTTTTCTGTATTTATTAATAATATTGATGATGGTATATCAAGATTAATGTCCAAGTCTGCAGACGATACAAAAGTTGGCAGGGTTGTTAAGGATGCTATGCTGCTGCAACAGGATCTGGAAAGGTTGAGCAGATGGGCTGAGAGGTGGCAAATGAAGTTTAACATTGACAAATGAAAAGTACTACATATGGGAAACAGCAACCCAAGAGCAACGTATCAACTCTGTGGTACTACACTGACAGTGGTAGAGAATGAAAAGGACCTGGGGGGTAATTGTGAAGGCAGATATGAAGTTCTCTGAGCAGTGCAGACGGGTGCAAAGGGTAGCTCCTGGTGTCTTATCAATGATATACAGGAATTTTTCTAGCAGGGATAAGGAGGTGATTATTTCCTTATATAAAGCAATGGTCAAGCCACACCTTGAGTACTGTATACAGGTCTGTAGGCCTCATTTCAAGAAGGATGTAGAGCTGCTGGAACGAGTACAGAGAAGGGCAACAAGGTTAGTGAATGGAACAAAGGGTTGCTGTTACAAAGAAAGGCTTAAGTTTTGCAAATTACAGTGTCTGGAGACTAGGCACCTGCGAGGTGATCTGATTTAGGTGTATAAAGCCTTGAATGGTTTGAGCATGCTCAATGCTGATGGGATTCTTCCTCTTGCTCAGAATAATCACCTGAGAGGGCATAAATTCAAATTGAGGAAAGGCAGATGTAGGATAGACGTGGGGAAATTTGCCTTTAGCCAGTGGGTGGTTGGTTGGTGGAACAGACTTCCATCCCTTGTCGTGGAAGTTGATAGCCTAAATAAATCTAAGGCTCAGCTGGACAGGTATTTCGAACGAACGAAGGGGTTAAGTGGACGTTTTTTTTTTTTTTTTTTTTCTGGCTGATGCTGCATAAGCTTGCTTTCTTGCATCATATGCCTCTACTAATGCTAATGCTAATACGAATAAGAAATTTAAGTTTTCTGATGAAATATGAAATAAAAATTAAGTATTTTAGAGATTTTGTCGAAGACAGTTTATCTTTAAAATCAAATGAAATTCCCTCTTCAATTAAGAAAGCCAGAAATATATTTGAAACCATTGCGATTATGTTATTGCTGTTGTTGGCGGATTTAAGGCGCAACAGCAGCTAAAAGCCATTATGCGCCCCATTGCGATTAGCAGTGCTGAAGCTGAGTGAGCTTTCAGCGTAATGAATAATATTGCGACAATTGAACCCATTGCAGATTATGAAGACCATACATCTGTTTGGAAAACCATTGCTTCAATTTGATCCGGATCGTTACGTCAAATCATCACTCAGCCACTGAGCGAAGCAGAAGATTGACAACAAATATTAATGAAGAAATAAACTGGCAATTTTTAGAATAAATTTTTCTTGAATATATATATAATACTTTTTTCATGTAATCTGTGATTTTTGTGTACCTTTTCTAGAAGAGTTTGTTTTTTATGTAATATTTGTTTTTACATTGTAGGATGTTTTGTGATAATTTTTGTTATTTGTGATATGGGAAATATTTTGTGTTATTTTTTATTCGCAATATTAAAATTTTATCATGAAAAAAAAAATTTTTTTTCCCATTATATTTCCCTAGTTGTTAAAAAAAAAAAGAGAGAGATGAATATAAAAAGTGGGGAATGTATCAAGCAGGCGCAGTAGATGGTTTTATGTGAATCCTTCATGTTTCTTTTAGGTATTTTGATTGGTATATTGATTACGAAAAAATGAGCTTTTGTATTGTAAATATTTTATTGAACATTTGCAAATTTTCATAATTTCTGGAAGACAAGATAAAATGGATTTATGATAACTAAAGTAAGAGATGTATATACTTGCGATTGCAATGTATCTAAATGTCTGGAAAACAGCATCGATTGAAATACCGATCTTGTAGTTGAAACGATATACGTAGCTGTTCAGGGCACATAACAATGGAACGTTATGAAAATACGGGACGAAAAAAAAAATTTTTGCCAAAAATTTGTATTGTTACAGTCATATGACAAATACTTGTATTGTTGCAATCATACTTACTTCAGGAAGTATGATTGTATGATATATTCCTGCCGTGGATGATGTCATCCACGGCAGGAATATATATCTTGGAAATCCTGCCACAGAAGTAACATCATCCGCAACAGAATTCCCAAGGATGTTTCACATCAAAACATCGTCAAAACTGTGAGCCCATTGTTAAAATATTCACAGCTCACCACTGATTCTGTGTGTTCTGTTGTTATTAGCATTAGTAGAGGCACGTGATGCAAGAAAGCAAGCTTATACAGCATCAGCCAAAAAAAAAAAAAAAAACCCTTCCCATTTCACTGACCCATTCGTTTCAAATTTGTCTAGTTCTGCCTTCAATTTATTTAAGCTATCAACTTCTACAACAACAGATAGAAGTTTGTTCCATCAACTACCTGCTGGCTAAAGGCAAATTTCCGCACATCTGTTCTACATCTGTCTTTCCTCAGTTTGAATCTATGCCCCCTCAGGTTTGTAATCTGAGCAAGACGAAAAATTCCATCAGCATTGAGCCTGCTCAATCCATTCAAGGCCTTAAACACCTAATCAGATCGCCTTGCAGGTAGCGATCTGATTAGGTGTTTAAGGAGCTGCAATTTGCAGAACTTATGCCTTTCTTCATAAGAGCACCCCTTTGTTCCCTTTACCAGTCTTGTTACCCTTCTCTGTACTCGTTCTAACAAATCTACATCCTTCCTAAGATGAAACTTCCAGATCTGTATGCAGTAGTCAAGGTGTAGCCTGACCATTGCCTTATACAAGAGGATTATTACCTCCTTATCCCTGCTCGCAAAATTCCTGTATATCATTGACCCCATGACCTACTCTGGCAGCTGCACTGCGCAGAAAACTTCATATCTGACTGCACAATTATCCCCAGGTCTGTTTCGTTCTCCACTACCCTGAGTGTAACATCATCCAGTTGGTACATTTCTCTGGGGTTACTGCTACCATATGCAGTACTTTGCATTTGTCAATGTTAAACTTCAGTTGCCACTTCTCAGGCCATATGCTCAACTTTTCCAGATCCTGTTGCAGTAGCATACTATCATTACTGTCATTAACAACCCTGCCAACCTTTGTATCATATGCAAACTTGGACATTAAGTCTGATATACCTTCATCAATATTTTTGATAAATATACAAAACAACAATGGGCCCAACACCGAACTCTGAAGGACACCACTAATAACATTAGTCCATGTAGAGCAGTATCCATTGAGTACCACTCTCTGTCTTCTCCCACTCAACCATCCTTTTATCCATTGTAGGAACTTGCCCTTAATGCCATACTGCTCTAATTTGTACAGTAGTGTTCAATTTTCATTCCTGTGATCAGGACAGTCGGTCGAAAAGCATTGTCAGCTTCAGGAAGGAAAATCGTTTTGAATATTTTCGTTAGATTCTTTTAATTGCGTTAATTTGAATTTTAATTGTTTTGAATTGATTTTGAATTGTGTTAAATTGATTATTTAATTATTTATATTTTACTTTAATTAAAACAAAAACTCTCTGCTGACGAGGCTACTAGTGACGGTCGTGTTCAAAGCCGCTAAGTGGATTTTTCTTATTTATTGATTTGAAATTATTGTTTTTCTAAAACTTTTGATTTAAAATTAGTAGTATAACATTATTTTGTGATTTTTTGATTAATTTGGTGTATTTATTCTTTACTCGGCCTTGTAAAAGTATCGGTAAGGGTTTCCACTTGTTCGTAACTACCGTTACCGTTAGTAACTTTCCCGCCATTGTGATACCGTACTAGATATACCGTACGTTATATACCGTACTAGATAGCGTTAGTTGAACTTCGTTAGCAGTTAAATTGTACGTTTAAATAAATACATATAACGACTTAGATTACAAACGTAATATAATTAATAACATAATTAATTAATAGAATCATGACTCAGACCAGAGCAGCAAAGCAAAAGGCTCAAGCTAATGGAAGTGCTGTGGCTCAGAGCAGAACTGAGGGGGGCAGTTGTCCTCTGACTCACAGCCTTATAAAATGCACTGTTTGCTTGATGTTTGCAGAGCAATCGGGTACGGGACATGATACTGCCAAGGGGGATGTCTTTGTGTGTGCGCGATGCAAGGAGTGTATCGATATCAGGCAACAACTCGGCGTTCTTGTGGGCCTATATGAGAGCTTGAAGGACAGGGTGGATGCCCTCGAAGAAACTAAATTGAGGGGCCCATCAAGCTCTCAGCTGCCCACATCAACGCCAGAGCTTGCACTTGGGCATCGCGTGACACAGAGACAACCCCTAAGGCAGAATGCGCTGGTCCCAAAGGAACTAGTAGTTGTTGGTGACTCTATTGTCAGGGAAACGTGGAACATGCTTTGTAAAAAAGATAGGTGGAACAGGACCAGGGTATGTCTGCCAGGGGCAAAGATTGATGACGTTGTAGAGCGAATATCATCTTTTAAGGGCACAAAAGGTGATATAGTTGTACACGTTGGCACTAATAATATTAAGAGTAGGAGACCGGCAGAATTACTTAACAAGTACAGGTCACTGTTGAACAAAAGCCGAGAATTAGGGTTGAATTTGAAAGTGTCTGCAATTCTGCCCAGACACGATAGGAGGGAGTATATGATGAGAGCCTTGTCGATCAATTCGGCCCTGGAAAGATTGTGCAAGGCTCAAGGGGTAGAATTTTTTTCAGCCTGGACTGTACTTGTTAACAGGAGAGATTGCTTCTACAGGGATGGGATACACTTAAATAGAAAGGGTGCAAGAATATTTGCTGATGCTATCGAGGCAGTGTTAGGTGGGTCGGAAAACTGCTAGCTTGGGGGGAGACAAAGACCAATAGATTGACAGTAGCCACTGGCAGAGGTGAAAGAGATTCTTGCACTGCTTCTATTAGAATGAGCAGAAGCCTGAAAAACAAGATGCATGGTATTTCAGAGACTGCTGGGAGCCATTGCGGTACAAGTAAACACATGGGTTGTGTTAGGGTAGCTAAGAATAGAAACAGGTGCAGGTATACTTGTGTGTACACCAATGCTAGGAGTTTAGTAAATAAATTTGATGAATTTGAGGTATTGCTCAAAACATCGAAGGCAGATATTGTTGGGATATCAGAGACGTGGTGTCACACAGATATAAGGGATGCAGAACTGCAATTTGGGGAGTACAACGTCTACAGAAAGGATAGACAGGATAGGAAGGGAGGAGGGGTTATGTTATTAGTTAAGAAACACATAAAAAGCAAGGAAGTGAAGCCAGTCGACATCGCTGGACAGTGCAGTGTGGAGTCAGTTTGGTGTGACATAAACATTGGGAGATCAAAATTGAGAGTAGGAGTGTGCTATAGGCCTAATGACTCTGATGAGTATAATAAGGAACTGTACAGGGAAATAGAGTGGGCCAGTAAATCAGAGTGTCTTATAATGGGAGATTTTAATTTCCCAGATATTGACTGGAATTTGGGGGCTGGTTACTCACACACTAGCAGGACTTTTGTGGATTTATTGGATGATTGTTTTCTACATCAGCATGTTCGGGAGGCAACTAGAGGGAGTAATACTCTTGATTTGATTATCAGCAGTGATTCTTCATGCATTAAGAATCTGCAGATAAATGAACCACTAGGTGGCAGTGATCACAGTGTGCTGAAGTGGGATTTACTGAAAGAGGTAACTACCATTAGGGGTAAAGGGAAGGGTTATTGCTTCCGTAAAGGCGACTACGATGGACTGAGACAGTATTTAAATTCTATACAGTGGGACCAACTGATGATGTTACCAACAGCAAATTCAAAATGGGAAGCATTCAAAGAACTTATCTTGGAAGCTACTAGGCTTTACATACCAACTAAGAAATATTGTTCAAGGTTTAGGCCAAAATGGTTGTCAGATGAACTAATGAGGCATATGGCAGAGAAGAAAAATGCATGGGATACATACAAATTAACACATGACACAGAAGCCTATGATAGATACAAGTTGATATGCAACCAAGTTACAAAGGAGGTTAGGCAGGCGAAGGCAGATTACGAGAAATCCTTGGCAAGGGATGCAAAGAAAAACAGCAGAGTTCTTTACTTATGTAAACTCTAGAAGGAAGGGGATGAATCAGATTGGTCCACTTGATATTGATGGGTCAAGTGTTGATGATCCTGCTCAGGTAGCTAACAAACTAAATGAATATTTTGCATCGACATTCACACATGAGGAGTTATTCAGCGAGGGGAATGCCAGAGGTGTATTCAACTCTAGCAGTAAGCTACAGAATCTCGAAATAACTGGGAGTAAAGTGGAGGAGAAACTGTTGAAGATAAACACAAGAAAGGCACCCGGGGTGGATGGGATCTATCCAGTTATATTAAAGGAGGCAGCAAAGGAAGTAAGCAAACCCTTAGCCATAATTATGAGAGCTTCCTTGGACTCAGGGGAGGTACCCATAGACTGGAAATGTGCAAATGTGACCCCAATTCACAAAGGAGGATCAAAGGCTGACACAAGTAATTATAGACCTGTGAGCTTAACTTCTGTTCCAGGAAAATTAATGGAGGCACTGGTTAAAGAAGCACTGCAGGATCATTTAGACAAGACTTCAGTTATAGCTCAGACACAGCATGGTTTTGTTAAGGGGAAGTCTTGCCTGACCAACTTGATTGGATACTATGATGCAGTCACAAAAGAACTGGATGCAGGGAATAACTTTGATATTATATACTTGGATCTTAGAAAGGCTTTTGATACTGTTGCACATGGAAGACTGCTACACAAATTGGAGCAGTGTGACATTGGAGGCAAATTGCTGCTATGGATAAAGGGGTGGTTGAGGGGGAGAAGACAGAGAGTGGTAATCAATGGACACTGCTCATCGTGGACTGATGTTATTAGTGGAGTCCCTCAGGGCTCAGTGTTGGGTCCATTATTGTTTTCTGTATTTATAAATGATATTGATGATGGTATATCGGGCTTAATGTCCAAGTTTGCAGACGATACAAAGGTTGGCAGGGTTGTCAAGGACACTACTGACACTATGCTGCTGCAACAGGATCTGGAAAGGTTGAGCAGATGGGCTGAGAGGTGGCAAATGAAGTTTAACATTGATAAATGTAAAGTACTACACATGGGAAACAGCAACCCCAGAGCAACGTATCAACTCTGGGGTACTACACTGACAGTGGTAGAGAATGAAAGGGACTTGGGGGTGGTTGTGCAGGCAGATATGAAGTTCTCTGAGCAGTGCAGACGGGCTGCAAGAGTAGCTCATGGAGTACTGTCAATGATATACAGGAATTTTTCCAGCAGGGATAAGGAGGTGATTATTCCCTTGTATAAGGCGATGGTCAGGCCACACCTAGAGTACTGTATACAGGTCTGGAGACCTCATTTCAAGAAGGATGTAGAGCTGCTGGAACGAGTACAGAGAAGGGCAACAAGATTAGTGAATGGAACAAAGGGGTGCTCTTACGAAGAAAGGCTTAAGTTTTGCAAATTACAGTGTCTGGAGACTAGGCACCAGCGAGGTGATCTGATAGAGGTGTATAAAGCCTTGAATGGTTTAAGCATGCTCAATGCTGATGGGATTCTTCCTCTAGCTCAGAAAAATCACCTGAGAGGGCATAAATTCAAACTGAGGAAAGACAGATGTAGGACAGACGTGCGGAAATTTGCCTTTAGCCAGCGGGTGGTTGGTTGGTGGAACAGACTTCCATCCCTTGTGGTGGAGGTTGATAGCCTGAATAAGTTTAAGGCTCAGCTGGACAGGTATTTTGAACGAACAGAGGGGTGAAGTGGAAGTGGGTTTTTTTTTTTTTTTTTTTTGGCTGATGCTGCATAAGCTTGCTTTCTTGCATCAAATGCCTCTACTAATGCTAATGCTAATGCTAATATGCAACAGTATCAAAATCTTTCTTGAAATCCAAGTATATGATATCAAAATTATTTTTTGTATCCAGTTCCTTTGTGACCATATCATACTATAAAATCAAATTGGTCAGACAAGTTTTCCCCTTGACAAACCCCTGCTGGCTGAATTATTACTGTTGTCTTGTCTAGATGATCCAGCAATGCTTCTTTAACCAGTGGCTCCATTATTTTCCCTGCAACAGAAGTCAAACTAACAGGTCTGTAATTATTTGTGTCACCCTTTGATCCCCCTTTGTGAATTGGAGATTCATTTGCACATCTCCAGTCCATGGGGGACTTCCCCTGAGTCCAAGGATGCTCTCATAATTATGGCTAAGGGTTTGCTTACTTCTTCTGCTACCTCCTTGAATATAACTGGATAGATCCCATCTACCCCAGGTGCCTTTCTTATTTAACTTCAACAATTTCTCCTCCACTTTGTTAATGTAGGGGATAAGGCCTGTCTGCCAAAACTGATGAAACTTTAAGCTCAAAATATATATATATATATATATTTGCCAAAGTCATAATGTTTAGAATGTTATTAAAAAGTGTAACGAAAAAGTGCTATCCTATGAAATAAAAAATATTAAATGTTATAATAACTGTATTTTACTGCACTTATTGTGTGGAGTAGCGAAGCTTTAAATTTTTCAATGTGACAAAGTGGTACTGGAAACTCTGGCTAAACCATATTAAGAGTCTGAACTCTTGAATAGCTTCAGTGGAGGTTCAGATGACAATGTTCTGGCCGCTTGATTACCCAGAAGCATCAGTCACCTGGACAGATGATTCTGGGTACTCGTCCACACTACGGGAAGGTGGGCCAGTTTCAATAGAGCATGTGTCTCAAAAGAGACTCTGACCCACCTAGTGTTGCCAAAAGGTGGGTCAGGTTCCTCTGGGAGCCCATTCCAGAGGAAAAGAAAAGAGCAAAGGGGGGGGGGGAAGAAAAAAAAACAACCCATGGTGCTGGTTGAAATAAAATAAAATATAATAAAAAAAAACATCGGTGCAAAAAAAAAAAAAAAAAAAGACATGGGATAAAAAAATAATAATAAATAAATAAAAAAAAAACAATAAATAATAAAATAAAAAAAAGAGAAAAAAAAAGAAATGTACTTTTCAATAATTCTTGCATCCAGGATAGTTCAGATGTGGAACTAGTGACCTTTAGGATCAGTGCAGTGACACTTCTTGCGTACATGAACTATAGAGGAAAATATATCGAATTTTGATGCCATTATGCTGAATTCATGAGCAGCCCAGCACTGATTCTTGCATCAATAATTCTTGCATCCAGGATAGTTCAGATGTGGAACTAGTGACCTTTAGGATCAGTGCAGTGACACTTCTTGCGTACATGAACTATAGAGGAAAATATATCGAATTTTGATGCCATTATGCTGAATTCATGAGCAGCCCAGCACTGCACAGAAATTTCTGAGTGTTCCCTGAAAGTACATGTTTTGTCATCCAGGATAGCAGAGAAGCAAACTATTGTCCTGCTTACACAGATGTATTTGGTGGATTGTTTTGGTGCGCTACCATGCCGTTGATTCTCTTTCTGCGAGCAAATATCTTGGAGGCAAAGTTCTGAAGATTTGAGATGGTTCTTATTCTACAGAAGCAATTCCTCCCATCCTGGAGAGAGATCTGCGTCAGTTCAGAGCTTCACCCTAAGATCATCATAGATTGCATAGTTAGAGAGTAGGTGACTCCAATCTTCAGTATTCCCGCAGCTGCCGAGATCGGTGTGAAGCAAGCGAAACTGATAGAGTTTTTGATTGAGCGATCCATTCCAGTTACCAGAAAGGAAGTTTCCATAGTTAAGGAGCACCAGGTTTTAACCGAATTAGACAGTAAGAAAGTCACATCAGGCAGGAATTTTCTTGTGGCCGCTCCAAGTGGGATGGTGTCCCAAATGCTAATTAGCTCATTAAAAGCATCTGGATTTCTCTTTTTTTAGGAACTTCATTTAATTTAGCTGGATACCAAGTAATTCTGTAGGTATATCTTTTTTGTGTTGAAAGCAGAGGCCACGATAGATGACAAATAGATCCAACGGAAGGGAACCCGCAATAACTTGCACTGCAGCAGTGGAAACTGTTCTACGGACTCAGAGAATAGAGGATCATGCTCCACTGGATGGAATTCAGTTTTAACCTCATTTTGGAATTGGTGGCCCAATGAAACCAAGCTCCTTTTTTTTTTTTTTTTTTTTTTTAATGAACACCCCAAACACGAAAGGTATCAAAACCTATAGTACTTAGTACCGTGCATGGATTGAAGGAGAAGTATGGGGGGAGGGGGATGCCGGAAACTTTGCTCTAGAGACTAAACATGGGTTTCACCACTTCAAGCCTCCAATAAGCAAAGTGATGGTATTTCACCGGTTGATGAAAGTCATCTACCACCTGCTGCTGCATAGGTGACTATGGACAGGAAAACAGCTTTACAGTAGAGAAAGAGTGACTTCCCAGAGACTCCACTCCCCTCTGGAAATTCTAATAATTTGACCTGTGAATTTTTTGATTTTATTACTTATGTGAATCAGATGAGGATAGAGGAAAGCTTATGGTCAATAATGACCCCAAGGGGTTTTGTCTCAGTGACTATATCTCCAAGTCAAAAATTTGACTTCTGACTTGGAGAGGCCACCTGAGATCCAACTTGGATTTAAAAAGCATCATTTTTGTTTTCACTGGGTTAATTTTAAGTTTGTTAGCCAATGACCAGGTGGAAAGGTCAGTTAAAATCCAGTTTGCATTCACCTCCAACACCAAACACGAACTGCCTGAGACCACAATTGTCAGGTCATCGGTGAAAGCAAAAAATTTTACAATTCTGGAGAGAGGGACCCAGCTAATCTTGAAGCACAATGTTCCAGATAAGGGGACCCAGGACTAAACCTTGGGTGCCCCCTCGAAAAACCTTCCTAGAGACTTGGAGGAATTTTGACTTGACAATTATTGAACGATCAGAGAAATAGCTTTGAAATAATTTGTACATATGAAAGGAGCATCTGGCAGACTGGAGACGTTCAAGGACGCTGTCCCACCAGACAGTATTGAAGGCGCCCTCAAAGTTGACCATAATAGCTAGTTCAAATTTGGATTTAGAATTTACAGTGTGCCAGACCTGGGATGTAGCCATATTGACAAGCAGAAAAGAGATTTTGTTGTTGAAACAGAGCTGTTAGTCGAAGAGCCATAAGCCACTCCAAGATCTTCCCAAGATTAGCAAGCAATGCAATTAATCTGTAGGCACGTGGATTTGAGGCAGGCTTATCTGGCTTTTTGAACAGAGCAAAGAAACCTTCAAATTAGAGGGAAAGATGCCATCCATGAGGCATTTATTGAAGAGCAAGAGCAGGTAGAGAGGTCATCATTTTAATAGCCAAAGAATGAACACATATTCAATAATATCCATTCCTGGACACTTCTTCACGTTGATCTTCTTGACCACTGAGATAAGTTCCTCTAGAGCAAATAGCTCTGAATATTCCTCAGTGGTGTACTTGTTATTTGCCTCCAAAATTGCCATATGCTCTGGAGAATCATCCTTCTGATGATTCTCCAGAGCATATGGCAATTGACAACTTATATTCACAGGAAATAAGTTGTCAAGAATTTGGTTGATAGAGTCTGTCCAGCCAGAGGTTTCGTGAGTCTCAGTGGTAACAGTGCCAAGGACATCAGAGGTAAATGTTCTCTCCCGAGCTATCTTGTACATGAGGCTCCATGGGTTTTTGCTGTTGGATTCTTTTACAAAGATGGTCCAGGTTTCTCTTTTTCTCGTTGAAATTACTTTACTGAAGGCATTCTTTTTGGCAATGTAGTCATTATATAACAGCATAAAATTGTCAGCAGGCCAGTTGTGGTGTCGCTGATATAACTGTCGAGCACGGTGAACTGATTTGCGAAGAGTAGTAAGGTCCTGGGACCACCAGGAACAGACTTTAGAGCAGATGGTCTTTTTCTTTGCTGATTTATAGGAGGATTTTATAAGAGATTGTTGAATAAGTTCGGCTAGATTTTCTGCAGAAGTTAAGCTGAAGCTGTCTGGAGGGTTTGATTGAAAGTCATTAGTGATGGAGGCATGAAAAGAGTCCCAGTCAATAGATTTTGTGCAGAACTGGACAAAGTCTGGTGTTCTAGGTGAGTTGCAGTTGTTAGGTGCATTGACAGAGATGTGGTACACAATGGCTCTGTGATTGCTGAGTGTCCAATCTGGGATTGTGTGAATTTAAGTCACTGGTGGTGAGTGTAATGTCAATGTTCAACTCACCAGCTGAGCTGCAATAGGTGGAGAGTTGGCCTGGTCGATTACGGACTGCAAGATTGTGACTCAAGAAGAAGACCTCGGGCATCAGAAACAGCACTGAACCAGAAATGGTAATTTGCATTGACATCCGAGGTAATCAGGATATTCCTAGAGCCGAGGAAGTTAAGCGCGAACTCCAAGAAGTTTAATGAGTCGTTGAAGTCTGCAGAAGGGGAATAGTAGATAGAAGGAGAGAGATGAGAATGTGATTTTCACACAAGTCGCCAGTTTGTTGCAGAGACTATGAACAACGACAATATCTAAATCTCTGTTTAAAATGATGATGAATGTTTTAGGGTCTTGGGGCAAATGTTGTACCACTCGAGCATAAATGGAATAGACCATAATCTTGGAGATATGCCCAAACTGACCCTTCAATAAGTAGGGCTCCTGGATAGAGATCACGTCCACAGCATTTTGCTCTACAGGCAGCCAAATCTCATCCGCAACGATTCGCGACCAATGTCCACTGATTTGAAAATCTTTAAGTTTAAGGTTTTGTGGAGTGCAGGAGAAAGAATGAGAGTAAATATCATCAGAAGACATTTTATTCTGATTCACCTGAAATGCAGAGTTGTTTGGGTTACTCTCCATCAGCAGTTCTGAGCCATATCATTTCCAGGGAACACTGGTATTCAGGGCAGGTTGTATCTCTAACTGAGAACTGGCGTATTATAGCCTTAGTCGCTGATGCACCAATAAAACCCAAAACAACCAACCAATCTCTCACCGAGTGCTGTGAAGCCCTCTTTCACCTCTTACAGTTAATGCAGACAGGTTGCTCCTCTTCATGTGGGCACTCTGCAATGACGTGCCCACTACGGGCACAGTGACAACAGGTTGGAGAGCTGTGAGTGCAATGTTATGTGGTGTGCCCATAGCCTAGGCAAAGAAAACATTTGGTTACTATCGTAAATGCTCTAAACTTGTGGGAGCCCCAGCCAAGGAACACCTGTTCACAGGATAGTACTTCTTTATAGATCTTTGGTGTAAAGCTGACCACCATATGATTAGTTGAGGATGATTTTGACTTGGTGTTGAACTGGAACATAGTGCCCTCCTTTATTTCCTTGTACGAGAATCCTAAATCAATGAGGTTCTTAAAGTAAAAGTCCTCTAAGAAGTCCTCGTTTGTGTAGATTTTGGGAACGCCTTTGAATATAATTGCAGAATCTGATCTTTTTGGAGAAGAAGTGGTGACGCCAGCAGGAGAGTGACGCAGATAGTATTGAGATCTTGCTTGGACATGGTTTCCACGATGATTCTGCAATTTCTTATCACTCTGAGCGATTTAACTTTAACCATCTTGAAGTCTCTTTTGAGCATTTTGGATACAAACTCCTTCACCTCATGGCTAGTTTTCAGTTCGCTGGTGTCATTGGCTCTCAGGAGAAGGACATTTTGTGATGGTTGGGTTTTGGGGCCAAGTTAGAGGCCGTGGAAGGTTTGTTGGTACCAGAAGAAGGTGGGAAGAAGTCCTTCCTCAGAGCTTCTGCAAATGATGGAGTGGGATCTGGAATATATGTAGATGTAGGTGGGTTTATAGTGAAAGTGTCCAAGGCTTTTTTTTTTGAGGATGATCACTCTGGATCGTACGTGGCTCATCGTTGACAGTGCGTATCTTCTCATTGTCGATTAGCAGCTCCGTGGCAATTATCTCCAGGTTTGACCACAAGTCATGAATGTAGTTTGCTGCTGTTTCTGTGAGTCTATTTGCATTGCAATTAATAAAAGATATCAGTTCTTTATGCAGCTTAGAGATGATCTGGTGATGATGAGGAGCATCCTCAAGACTCTTATTTTCGGCATTTCCAGAATTGGAAGGAATCCCCAGCCTGGAAGAAGAACTGAGTCCAGAAGCAAATGCACGGTCCAAAACAGATGCCGCATCAGGAGTAGCTGGAGGGGGATCCTTGGAAGCAACAAGGTTGATACCAGGAGAGTCAGCATCAGGACATCCAGAAGGATTTTCTACTGCCGCTAAAGACTTTAGCTTAACTAGTTCATCTGCAGAAGCAGCAGTCTCACACCGGGACAAAAGGAGCTTAAGTTTCTTCTTGTTCTTATTCTTTTTCTTCTTATGTGAAGGATGGGTGTCCTCCGTGACGTCGAAGGTGGAAGAGGGGAAAAATTATCAGATTCATCCTCACTGGATGAAGAGGAGCTGTCATTAGACATCTTTGTTTTCACAATCAATATAAATCAAACTGAATCAATAATAATTTTATAAGTCTAGTCCTGGGCTGTACCTTGTCTAAAAACTCTGCAAATTTTCCAGAATATCGACTGCTCATTTTCGGAAAACACTCAGTTAGTGGCACACATGAGTTATTTTAGTCTCGTAAGCCAGACTGGTACATAAAATAGGTCAGAATTGTAAAATTTGCACATTTGAAGTGATTAACTGAGGGCAAACTCACAAGTGGTGGAACTGCCATGGCGAAAGGCCAACTTCCCACCAAATGCAAAATGCAACAAATGCAAAAGTAAAAATTCAGGTCTTCAAACAAGCAAATATGAATATAGGTAAGAAACAGATCATGAAAAACAAGCAAATATGAATATAGGTAAGAAACAGATCATGAAAAAAATCATAATTACCTAAAGGTTTAGGGACAATCTTCCACTAGAGGTGCACAGTATAATCAATCAGGTCACTATACAAAAAAGTTGGTGTAACTCGCACAATAAACACATGAAAACTCGGAAAACTTGAGGAGCACAAGATAAGGCAGCCTTTACAACGACGCACAAACTTAGATTACAGAAGGTGCAAAAGCAGAAAGCAGCATAGCATTTTTCATAGCTATGCATTCTGCATTGGGTAATTTCTCATAGTTGACCACTGGGTAGTTGATCACAGCTGTGCACTGTATATTGGGTAGTTGATCATTTGAATAACATTTGTGAATTTCGTTTTATAGACAGTAGGGTAAGGATTTCAAACTGCAAAGAACAAAATGTACTTCAATAATATGCAACAATGCTATAGCACCACATTTCGTGGATAATTTAAAACCTGATTTAGGAAATAGAAACTTCAGTTTAATTATCGATGACAGTAATGACCTTAGTGTTATAAAAATGTTGGGAATTGTAATACAGTACTATTCGAATTTCAAGAATCAATTTGTGGTAACTTTTCTTGACATAATGGAACTCAATGAATGCATTGCAGAAGAAATATATGAATCTTTGAAATCATTGCTAAGAAATAATGGATTAAAGTTGCACTGACTTATTGCACTTGTATGAAAATGCATTCGTAATGGTTTAAATTAATAATTATGTATAAGAAATTAAAGGCTGAGATTCCCTGTCTGCTTCTTATCAAGTGCGTATATCATTCACTCCAACTAGCAATGTCGATGAGTGTCTACCATGAAACAGATTTTCTTATTGTTCTCACACCCACCTGTTAAACAGGCTAAATATAAGAAGCTTTATAGTTTAATGAATGATGGAGTTCCACATCTGATCGCTGATAAAGCACAAAGTGCAGTTATTTTATAAATTTCGTTATTCTACAAGATGTAAGTTGACACAAAACGTGCGAGAAAATTTTTTCTAATCCTCTGTTGCCTTAATTTCTTTTTAGACTGTAAAAACATAATAAAAGCACACAAAGCGGCCATGCTAAAAGGAAGAGGAAAAGAGAGTCCACAGAAGCACTAGAAAAATAACTTTTTTAGTGCTTCTGCGGATTCTCTGGCACTAGACTTTATTTGTGAACTTTATTGCACTAGAAAAAAGAATTTTTCTGGTGCAACAAAATCCGCCGAGTATTTTGCTGTTATTCTTGATTGTACACCTGATATTGCCCAGGAACAGGGCCAGATTAAGGTATCCCTGCGCCCCAGGCAGAAAGATTATTTCGAAACCCTTTGCATATCCAAGAAATCTGGGTAAAGACTGACTCTGAGTTATAATCAGCTTCTGGAGCCCCTGTGTCTGTGTAGGTAGCATAGTCACTATCCTCCCCACACCGGGTGGAAAAGGCCCAGGTTCGAATCCCATCGATAACGAGACGAACTTTAATGCAGTTTTTTCACTCCGTGGCTGAGTGCTAGTTGGTCTCAGACATAGATTGCAAGGTATTTTCCCCTAGAAACTGGGTTTTTTCCATCTAGAAACTGGGGTTTTTCATCCAGCAACAGCAAGTAAATCAACCAGAGAACACACACAATTTACAGACACAAAAACACATGAGTAGATGTAATCAATTAAGAGAAACCTTAATAAAAAAAATTAAAAAAATTCTGGAGCCCCTGTAAGAATAACGCCCTGGGCGATTGCCCTGTTAGCTCATGTCTTAATCTGGCACTGATCAGGAACAAACGTCCTGGACAATTAGATTCATCTCAAACGGAACGTTCCTCGATACGCCAGTCGGTGTGTATGAACAGTTCATAAAATTTATCAAAATGTAAAGAGCAGTACCGGAGAAAATTTGTACAATGTGCTGAAATAGGAATTCAAAATATTAGGATTAGACACAACTAATATCCGAGAGAGAGGTTAATATGAAAGGAAAAGTTTCAGATGTTCAGACATTTTTTACACCATCTACTTGTCATGGGTACAATCTAGTTCTAGGGGATATAGCCAAAACCTGTCCTGATACAATGACCTTTTCTGGGACACTTCAACGTATGTACGTGCTCTTTTCAACATCAACAAAAAAATGGTAATTTTCCAAAAATGTATTGAAGGGTCTCTCTGTAAAGCCTCTATGTGAAACAAAGTGGGGGTGTCCAATGCAGTGTAAGGTATCAAGTTGGTGATTTAGATGATGAGTTTTTGGAAATAGCATCAGAAGATGCCCAAGCAAGAAGTGAAGATGAATCACTAGCTAACCAGATCAAGGAATACAAATTTCTTGTTTCACTAGTATTTTGGCATGATTTTTTTGTTTCACATAAGTAAGAACTGCAAAGTGATTCTACAGATCTTGCTACAGTGCTTTCTTCCAAATTTAAAAAACTTCTGCACTGGATGTCAAAGTAAAGGAAGACTGCCTTTAAACAAATCATTTCTTTTTTTTTCTTATGAAAAACCCAAACACGAGAGGTATTAGAATCAATAGTACTTAGTACCATGCATGGGTTAGAGGTTTGGAAGACAAAAGAAGATATTTGTTGACATTAGACTTGAACTTCTGTAGACTGTAATTTTCAGGAAATATGAAGTATGAAGGAAAGCTGTTCCAGAAAACAGCAGTTGAATGAATAAACAAGGAAGATGAAAAGTTGGTTCTGTGAGTTTGAAGTTGACAGTAAATGGATGTTGGCTGGTGACGGCACGTATTCAGACTATTTTGAAAGAGAAAGCGGGAATTATAGAAGCCAGTTCAGAAGAACAGTGCCCATGGAAGTATCTGTAGAAAGCCATGCAGCAGAAACAGTACGACTATGAGAGAGCAAGTGAAGAGACTTTGTTAGAGATGAGTCATTAATTAACCTAACTGCCCTCTTCTGAATGGAATCTAGAAGCCTGAGAGAGGTTTTGGGGGCATCACCCCAGATGTTGGAACAATATTCCATGGCAGGGCGGATTTGCACAGTTGAACAGCTGTTTGGAAGAAAAGTAACGCCAAGAGTGAAAGAAAAAAGCAAATTTTTTAAATGCAGAGGAAACAGTATTTGTGATTGTGCTAAGAGAGATTAGAAGTCGGGGTTATCCTCAAAACAGATATATCATTTTGCCTAGAAATCGAAGTGTCGCCAAAGATAAGCATAGGAGCAAAAGAATCCTTTTTGCGAGATATAAGACAAGACTGAGTTTTAGAAGGATTGAAATCAACTAAGTTGTCTTTGCCCAACTGGAGATCGGCATTTAAGGAATTGATAGCAGACATAACAGAAGTTGAAGCTGATTGAGCAGGGCAAGGTTTCTCGAACTGGAAAGTGGAATGCAATGTGCCATTATTGGCAAAACTTTGAATAGGATTTCCAGTCAATGGAAGAAGGTCATTAATATACAAGTGGGAGAGAGAATTGAACCTTGGGGACACCAGAATTAGTGGAGTGGTTAGAAGACAGTGAGCCATCTACCATCACCCTCAGTGAGTGATCGGAAACAAAACTGGATAACCAATTACAAAAAATAGTTGGCAAACCATAACATGGAAGCTTGTTTGGAAGACCTTTATGCCAAACGCGATCGAAAGCCTTTGACATATCAAGAGCAACTGCTTGTGTTTCACTGAACTTTTCCATTGAATTTGTCCATAAATGGGTAACATAAGCCAGAATATCACCACTGGATCGACATTGATGGAATCCATACTGGCGATCGTTGATTATACAGAAGGTTTCTAGGTAGTTTAAGAGTTGGCGGTTAATTGATTTCTCCATTACTTTAGAAAGAGTAGAAGTAATTGCAATGGGACGATAATTGGATGGGAGGGATTTGTCATACTTTTTAGGAACTGGCTGGATATGAGCAAATTTCCAAGCAGAAGGAAAAACACCTTTGGAATAAGAAAGTGAAAAAAAGGCAGCAAAGAATAGGAGTAAGTTCAGGAGCACAGATTTTGAGAACAAGTGGAGAAATACCATCAGGACCTGGAGTTTTCTTAGCATCAATCAGCATTAGCATTACTAGAGGCATATGATGCAAGAAAGCAAGCTTATTCAGCATCAGCCAAAAAAAAAAAAAAAAACCACACACCACTCCCATTTCACCCCTCCGTTCGTTCGAAATACCTGTCCAGTTGAGCTTTAAATTTGTTTAGGCTATCAACTTCAACAACAAGTGATGGAAGTCGGTTCCACCAACCAACCTCCCGCTCGCCAAAGGCAAATTTCAGCACATCTATCCGACATCCGTCCTTCCTCAATTTGAATTTATGCCCTCTGAGGTGATTATTCTGAGCAAGATGAAGAATCCCATTGGCATTGAGCATGCTCAAACCATTCAAAGCCTTATACACCTCTATCAGATCACCTCGCCGGTGCCTAGTCTCCAGACTCTGTAATTTGCAAAACTTAAGCCTTTCTTCGTATTCATCAAAATCCTTCTGACATCCCTTTTGACCAAAGACCACAGGAGGCACTGAATAGAGTGTGTCGGGAATGGTGGAAGGAGTTTTACCAAGATCATTAATACATGAATCGGAAGGAAAATTAAATGCTAGAGGGTCAGCTTTATCCTTGGCTGAAGTGACAACAGAACCATCTGGTTTTGACAGAGGTGGGATCAGAGACTGGCAAAAGTTGCGACCAATAGCTTTGGCAAGAGACTGAATGCTTGGCTACCATTAGGGCAAGAAGCAAGTTTTCTACTTTTAGCCTGTTCAAAATCTAGTTTAGACTGATTAATAACTGCTTTACAATTGTTATGGGCTTTTATTTAGGCATAAAACGAATCTGAAGAATTGGAAAAAAGCCAATTATGAGATGCAACATTCTTCTCTTGAACAACCTTAGCACATTTCTGAGAAAACCAAGGTTTAGATAAAAGGCAAGACTTTAAAGTGGAGTGTGGAATAAAGGATTCCATTCCTACAAGAATAATTTCACTGACACGATCTGAGTACACATTGACATGAGAAGTTTTGAAACAGTAATCTGACCAAAGAAAAGAAATCTCGCAGATCATCCCATTTTGCATTCTTGTAATTCCAAACAACAAGAGGTTGGAAATAGCAATGAGATAAAGGCTCCATTGGAGAAGAGACAATGACCAAGTTATGATCTAAGGTGCCTAAAGCACCACTCATTTCATCCGTGTACTTAGAAGGGTTGTTTAAGAAAAAACAAGATCAAGCATGTTGGCTGTATGGTTAGGATTGTCCAGTATTCTGGTAGGTAAATGGACAATCTGTGCGAGGTCATTAGTAATTGCAAAAGCTTCAGCATCTCTATTAGCTCGGTCGGTGTGGCCAGAAAATGGAAGCCAGCTGGAGTTGTGAACATTAAAATCACCAAGGAAAATTACCTCACTATTAGTCAAGTTGGAGTGGAAAAAGTCAAGTTGCAAAGAGAGTAAGTCAAAGAGCTCCAAGTGATTAGTGGAGTTTGGAGAATGGTAGAGACAACAGATGAATTTTACACAATGAGGTAGAGAGATTTTAAGCCAGAGAAGGTTAAAACGAGGAGATTATAAATTACCAAGTCTCTGACAGGGAATATCGGAATGGACATATGCACAAGTACCACCTTTGAGGCAAAAGGAATCATACAGCAAATAATTTGGGCAACTGATATGAGCAGTAATTGAATCAACCGATAACTGAGATTCTGTCAGAAAAAGTACATGGGGTTTGGCAGACTGCAAATGGAAATGGACATCACTGAGATTAGAACTGAGAGTACGTATATTTGTGAAATGAACTAGGAAGTGTTTGGGAGGTTTAGATCTTTTCGTAGATGCTGTATGAAGTAATGAAATTTTTGGATATGGCGTACACATGGTAAGAATATACCCATATCCTTGATATAATGTGGCCTCGACAATGCCCCCCACATACACACTACTCGGATTCTCTCCAATCATTATCTAGCAGAGTAGAGGTAGCAAGATTATACCTCTACGGAAGACTCCTAGAGAGTTACCAATAGGTTCGGTCCGGTGTACTAACTAGCGGCCAGCCTGCGAACACCATTTTAGAGTGGTACCCTCGAAATTTAAGGAAGATTGGATCTCGCATGATGGATATCGTGCGAGATGCAATCTTCCTTAAATTTCGAGGCAATAGATAACGAGGTGGCATTGCAACAGTTGATGAGACTCATCTAGC
Source organism: Mastigoproctus giganteus (assembly GCF_048544385.1). NCBI lineage: Eukaryota > Metazoa > Arthropoda > Arachnida > Uropygi > Thelyphonidae > Mastigoproctus > Mastigoproctus giganteus. The sequence goes on along the minus strand of NC_143579.1, from coordinate 142,931,966 downwards.
ACCTAGTATTGCCTGGTAACACAGAGGGGCAGCATTCCTTCATGTGGTGTGGGCACCACACCTAGACCCCTGCTTACATTGGTTCTCACCTAGGTGGTCCCCCACAGTGTGCTTGCACATGGGGGTTATACCCAGGATTACTAACAGTTACACCATCTTGTAGGTGCAAGCAGAGGATCTGGCTGTCATAGACCGTCCGGACTTTGTCAAAATTGGGTTCACTTGACTGGAGTATGATCCAAATATCAGTTCCATCAACTTTTTAGACTCCCAAGTAGCAAGTACAGCTGCTTACATTGGTTCTCACCTAGGTGGTCACCCACAGTGTGCTTGCACATGAGGGTTATACCCAAGATTACGAACAGTTCCACCATCTTCTAGGTGCAAGCAGAGGATCTGGCTGTCATAGACTGTCCAGACTTTATCAAAATTGGGTTCACTTGACTGGAGTATGATCCAAATATCAGTTCCATCAACTTTTTAGACTCCCAAGTAGCAAGTACAGCTGCTTACATTGGTTCTCACCTAAGTGGTCACCCACAGTGTGCTTGCACATGGGGGTTATACCCAGGATTACTAACAGTTCCATCATCTTGTAGGTTCAAGCAGAGGATCTGGCTGTCATAGACCATCCGGACTTTGTCAAAATTGGGTTCACTTGACTGGAGTATGATCCAAATATCAGTTCCATCAACTTTTTAGACTCCCAAGTAGCAAGTACAGCTTGTCTGGCATATCTGAGAGAATGTCTGTGACAACCTCAACCCCAAATCTTAGTTGGTGTCACAAAAAAAAGTATTATTATTACCCATAATTGATTACATAAACTCAAATTTGTGTCTGTAAATTGCGTGTTTTCTCTGGTTGATTTGCCTGTTTTGCTGGACGAAAAAAACCCAGTTACTGGGGGGAAAAACCTCGTTATCTATACCTGAGAATGATAACTCAGCCACAAAGTGAAAAAAAGCCCATTAAAGTTCCTCACATTGTCAGCAAGATTAGAACCCAGGCCTCTTCCACCTGGTGTGGGGAGGACAGTGATGATGCCACTGTGCTACCCTCACAGACTATTTGGTGCCACAGAACCTGCAACAAAATTGGAAGTATCTCTAGAATTTTGCACAAGAAGATTACAAAAAAAAAGAGGCACTTCAATTACCAGCCTGCTGATGAACCTATAACAAATCTTAAGGTTACAAGGTAAACTGCTTAAATAAAATCGTAAGACAAGGCTTTGCAGTCCCTAGAGTCATGTTTCTAGCAGTTAATAAAACATAATGATCTTTTTGGTTTCTTGGGTAAGTTTCTAAGAATTCCAAAGGACAAGTTAAGAAAATACACTGCAGATTTAGAATTCGCACTTTCAGGCGGTAAAATCATTGAGGCAATGTATTGGTCAAGTCTGTGAAGGTGGCAGATATTGATGGCCATATGCTAGTGGAGGAAATGGAAGCACTAAAACCAATTCTTCCAAAATCGTGCTTCGAAAATCCTTTAAATGTTTTACAATTTCTCACAACTAATGAAAGAGCCACTGGAATTTCGAATTTATTAATATCACTAAGAATGATTCCAGTGACTGTAGCATGGGGAAAGAAACCTTTTCTGATTAAAGTTTATTAAAACAAAAATAATTAAATAATAATTATTTAAATTATAAATTTAATAAATTATTTAATTAAAACATATCTAAGGTCGACCATGCTTCAAGAGAGACTCACCAGCCTTGCTATTGTATCCATTGGTAGAGAAGCAAGGAATTTAAATTTTGAGAGTCTTCAAAGATTTTGCTGATAAATGGGCAAGAAAAATATGCTTCTGATTAGTTTTGTTTATATTATCAACATTTCTGGTCAATTGTTAAGAAATTGTAATAATATAAAAATAATAAACAATTATTAATAGTTTTAGTTTTTCGTTTTTTCATTATTTCAAAATATTGAGGGATTAATATTGAATTTTTCAAGGACCCCCACTGTCATGTTCCAATAGCGCCCCGCATTTGATAAGGACGGCAGTAAAGCTGATTTTAATTTTCTTGCTGAAAGCAATTAACTTCTTTTTAATAATACTGCTGTTATTAGTGATGGACTTGTAGATGGCACCGAAATTTAATTCTGTATTTAATGTTTGGAAATAAAAGACTTTACAGATTATGGCATAATTGCAGGAGGCTTTATCAACAGTGGTGATGATAAAATGTTTGTGTAGGTCTGCCAATTCTGTTTGTGTGGAAAAATAAAATTTTAATTCTGTAGATGGTTGTATGTGTGGCAATGATGATTTATAATGCTGTTGCATCATGGTTAGTACTGAATTAATCCATAGTTGGAAGGCTTAAATGGGGATGTTATGATGGTAAGAGAGCTTAAAACAGAAGTTAAGCAGATCATGGTATAACTGTTTTTTGAAAGATTTAAAGCTGATTTTAAGGTATGGCATATATTTGAAGCAATAGGACATGATGCTTCTGAGTTCCTTGTTAGATAGGTATAATATCTAAATTGCCTGTTATGATATGGCTAAAGTGTGTATCAATAAATTGTTGGAAATTGGCCTGATGGCAAATACATCCATTGGATGTATTTGCCATCAGGCCAATGGAAACGGGTTCAAGATTAAATTTATCCAAGTTAGTTGCTAGATGCTTGTAATTACGGACCCGGGTCAGTAGCTTTATTAATGCAGTCATTAATGTTGAAATTGTCCAGGCAAGTATTATATTTAAAAATGATGGTAGTATTATCTTGACTGGTCAGCTTAATGTTGAATTTTAATTTAAATCCAATTTTCACATCTAAATACAAGTAAGTGTTTAGATGTGAAATTGAAGGAGAGGATGAATCTGTAAAGAGCCTTTAGGATGCTATGTTTAGTACAAAATAGCAGATCATGAATCTCCTGTACACTGAATTGTCTGTTGTCACATTCAGAGATTCATGTTAAAATTAAAAACTCTCTTGTTACGTCCATATATCCATATGGACTTAACAAGAGTTTTTAATTTTAACATGAATAATTCTTCTTGCACTACCTGGTCGGAAATGGAAATTTCCAACCAGGAAATTTCCGAAAAAAACAAAAGGATGGAAATGTAAATGTTGGTAAAGCAGCGTGTCTGGAAGTGACTGTACTCTATTTCTTGTTTAGAGTTACGGATGTTGTGGTTATTGTAATTCTTGATATATGATCTACACAGGTTAAGCCTGAGGTGAAGCTTATTTCCAGTTTGTCCTACATACTGTATTTCATATTACCGATTCAGCAGGTTGAAAGATAAACTACGCTGCTGCTTTTGCAGAATATTGGTTCTTCAGTATTGTTAGAAACATGTTGTGGAAGCATGTATGGACCCAACGGAGACCAAAAGGAAGGAATAAAATTCAAACATAAATAAAAATAAATGATGTAAAGTTAAAAAGCTAAAATAATGCTGATTAAATCCTATTAAAGGAAAACTGAATGAAAGTTTGAATTTAAAAATGAAGGCAAAAAGCCCAGTATGAAATTTAGAGAAAGTAACTTAAGAAAAAGGAATAAAGTCAGGATTTTTACAACTTACTATATGCTTAGACCGGAATCAGTGAAATTAGCTGAGTGTAGCGAATAGAGCTAGATCAGAGACCAAAGATGAAAGCCGATAGTTATCTGTACAGTATATTTATATCACTTGAAGTAACCCCGAGTAAGGGGGGGGAAAGAGTGTGAATTGGTCAAAGTGAACCATACCCATGTGACGGGGAAGTAAGCAATTAAACAAATGGGGCAAAGTGCCAGCAAAGGGAAAATCAATGACTAACAAGGTAGTGCAGAAAAGACACTAAACTTTGTTTAAGAAGGAAAAAGGAGAGATAACAGAGGAATAGCATCTCAATATTGCTTTCGGCCTGCCTAATCGCATACAAGAAATAAGTTGTAGTTATTAAGAATGGCAGAAAGTAATTGGAAGAAGAGAAATATAGTTGTACTCAGGGTGTCCGGGGTTGCGAAACCCGCACCAAAGTCGGTCCCTGGATGGATGACTGGACAAATGCCTTGTGTTTAAATCAGTATTGGTATGGTTATTGAAGAAATGTAAAAAGAAATAAAAGTTGAAATAAAAATAATAACATCGACAAAACAGCAAGCAGAACATAACAAAATAAAAAGCTTGTGTCCACAGATTGGCTATCCCCGTAAATAGCCAATCAATGGGCACAAGCTTTCTACACCGTGAAACACAACAGAGGATAAGCGGTATATAACTAGAATTGCAACAATATGCAATAACAATAGTGTCTTTTCTGACAATATCAAACTACTCCATAATAAATTTCTATGCAATAATTTCCCTGCAGCAAAAAAGCAATAAATATTATAAAATTCAAAAAACTTATAACCTACAACTTTGATATAAACAGCATATATGCTGTTTGATTTCATATTACTTTCAAGCCTGTACATAATGTATAGTTATATACCACCTAGCCTCTGTTGTGTCTCATGGTGTAGAAAACCACAGTTAATTAGCTCACACAAGTAGTGAGAAATTACTGCATATAACAGATAACAATGCAGCACATTCTATTTTGCAACACAGACTATCATAGCACACCTGATAGCTAATTTATTAACAAAAATAAGCAGATACAGTAAATCCTCACTAATCTGGTTACAGTTAATCCAGATCAAAATACGAAAAATTCTGTTCACAGTTGAGTACTTTGAAAGACATGTGGGATTTAGGAAGGCAGATAAGTCACTCTGACTGTATGCTGATTGACTGTGCAGAGAGAGAGAGAGAGAGATGGAACATACCTAACTTGTCTAACTTCTCTTATGATTTTACAAATTACATTATCGTGTGTGTTGTTCAGTATCGTTGTTGACTTTGTACTAGTCCAGTTACAGTTATAGCTCGGACACAGCATGGTTTTGTTAAGGGGAAGTCTTGCCTGACCAATTTGATTGGATACTATGACTCAGTCACAAAAGAACTGGATGCAGGGAATAATTTTGATATTATATATGTGGATCTTAGAAAGGCTTTTGATACTGTTGCACATGGAAGACTGCTGCACAAATTGGAGCAGTGTAACATTGGAGGCAAATTGCTGCTGTGGATAAAGGGGTGGCTGAAGGGGAGAAGACAGAGAGTGGTAATCAATGGACACTGCTCGTCGTGGACTAATGTTATTAGTGGAGTCCCTCAGGGCTCAGTGTTGGGTCCATTATTGTTTTCTGTATTTATAAATGATATTGATGATGGTATATCAAGATTAATGTCAAAGTTTGCAGACGATACAAAGGTAGGCAGGATTGTCAAGGACACTACTGACACTATGCTGCTGCAACAGGATCTGGAAAGGTTGAGCAGATGGACTGAGAGGTGGCAAATGAAGTTTAACATTGACAAATGTAAAGTACTACACATGGGAAACAGCAACCCCAGAGCAACGTATCAACTCTGTGGTACTACACTGACAGTGGTAGAGAATGAAAGGGACCTGGGGGTGGTTGTGCAGGCAGATATGAAGTTCTCTGAGCAGTGCAGACGGGTTGCAAGAGCAGCTCATGGTGTATTGTCAATGATATATAGGAATTTTTCTAGCAGGAATAAGGAGGTGATTATTCCCTTGTATAAGGCAATGGTCAGGCCACACCTAGAGTACTGTATACAGGTCTGGAGGTCTTATTTCAAGAAGGATGTAGAGCTGCTGGAACGAGTATAGAGAAGGGCAACAAGATTAGTGACTGGAACAAAGGGGGGTGCACTTACGAAGAAAGGCTTAAGTTTTGCAAATTACAGTGTCTGGAGACTAGGCACCAGCGAGGTGATCTGATAGAGGTGTATAAAGCCTTGAATGGTTTGAGCATGCTCAATGCTGATGGGATTCTTCCTCTCGCTCAGAATAATCACCTGAGAGGGCATAAATTCAAATTGAGGAAAGACAGATGTAGGATAGACGTGCGGAAATTTGCTTTAGCCAGTGGGTGGTTGGTTGGTGGAACAGACTTCCATCCCTTGTCGTGGAAGTTGATAGCCTAAATAAATTTAAGGCTCAGCTGGACAGGTATTTCAAACGAACAGAGGGGTGAAGTGGGAGTGGTTTTTTTTTTTTTTTTTTGGCTGATGCTGCATAAGCTTGCTTTCTTGCATCAAATGCCTCTACTAATGCTAATGCTAATGCATCAGCCAACAAAAAAAAAAAAAAAAAAAAACCACTTCCAATATCACCGATGCAGTCACTCCAAAGGTATATCTAATTCAGCCTTAAATTTATTTAAGCTCTCAACTTCCACAGCAACAGATGGAAGTCTGCTCCAGCAATCAGCAACCCACAAAGGCAAACTTCCACACATCTATTCTACAACTGCCTTTCCTCAATTTGAATCTATACCACCTATGGTTTTTAATCTCAGCAAGTGAAAGTATCCTATCTGCATTGAGCCCGCATGACTTTCATCAACCGGTGAAATACCACCACTTTGCTTATTGGAGGCTTGAAGTGGTGAAACCCATGTTTAGTCTCTAGAGCAAAGTTTCCGCCATCCCCCCCTTCCCCCATACTTCTCCTTCAACCCATGCACGGTACTAAGTACTATAGGTTTTGATACCTTTCGTGTTTGGGATTTTCATAAAAAAAAAAAAAAAAAAAAAAACCATTCAACGCCTTGTACACCTCAATCGAATCACCTCGCAGATGCCTAATTTCCAGATACTGCAACTGACAGAATTTAAGCCTCTCCTGGTAAGAGAACCCCTTTGTTCCGCTCACCAATTTTATTGCCCTTGTCTGTACTTGTCCTAGCAACTCTACATTCTTCCTAAAATAAGACCTCCACAGTTGCACGCAGTACTCAAGGTGTGGCCTGACCATTGTCTCTGCTAGCAAAATTGCTAAATATCATTGACAAAACTCCATGATCTGCTCTGGCAGCACCCATCTGCACTGCTCAGAGAACTTCAAATTCATATACAACTGCACAATTACCCCCAATTCTTTTTCATTCTCCACCTCCCTGGGTGCAGCACCACACAGTTGGTACGTTTCTCTTGGGTTACAGCTACCCATATGCAGTACTTTCCATTTGTCACTTCTGAGCCCATCTACCTAACTCTTCTTGATCCTGTTGCAGTAGAATACTGTCTCTACTATCATTAACAACTCTAGGAACCTTTGTATCATCTGCAAACTTGGATATTAAACTGATATATCTTCATCAATACCATTAATAAATACACAAAACAACAATGGGCCCAACACTGAACCCTAGGGGACTCCACTAATAACATTAGACCACATAGAGCAGTGTCCATGTATTACTACTCTCTGCCACTCCCACTCAACCATCCCTTTATCCATTGCAGCAACTTGCCCTTTGCCAAACAGCTCCAATTTGAACAGCAGCCTTCCATGTATCAAAAGCTTTCCTGAAATCCATGTATATGATATCAAAATTATTATTTGCATCCAGTTCCTTTGTGACCACATCGTAGTATCCAATCAAATTGGTCAGATATGACTTTCCCTTAACAAACCCATTCTGTGTCTGAACTGAATTTATGCATTCTTGTCTAGGTAATCCTGCATCACTTCTTTAACCAGTGATGCCACTATTTTCTGCAGAAAAGAAGATAAACTAACAGGTCTATAATTATTTTTGTCGCCCTTTGAACCCCCTTGTGAATTGGGAATAAATTTGCATAACTCCATTCTATGGGGATCTCCGCTGAAACTAAGGATGCTTAGGGTAGGCTAAGGGTTTGCTTACTTCCTCGCTGCCTCCTTCAATATAAATGGAAAGATTCCATCTGCCCCAGGTGCCTTTTTTTTGTTTAACTTCAACAATTTCTCCTCCACTTTGCACTCCTTTATTACAAAATCGTTTAGCTCCCTGTTAGAGTTTAGTAAACTTCGGTCCCAATCCTTACAGAATTCCTCATGTGTGAATGTGGATGTAAAATACTCATTAAGTTTGTCAGCTATCTGAACAGGATCATCAAGAGCCAGAACACCAACATCAGGTGTACGAATCTGATTCATGACCTTCCTTCTAGAGTTTACATAAATAAAGAAGTCTGTTCTTTTTCTTTGCATCCTTTGCCAAGGATAACAGCCTTCGCTTGCCTAAACTCTTTTGTGACTTGCTAGCAGACTAGCATATATCTGACATAGCCTTTGGTGTCACCTGCTAATTAATATGCATCCCACGCATCTTTTCTTCTCTGCCATGAGAGTCATTAGTCCATCCATTTAGGCCTAAATCTTGAACAGTATTTCTTAGTCGGTACGAAAAGCCATATAGCTTCCAAGATTAATTCTCTGAAGGCCTCCCATTTACAATTCACTGTTTTTAGCATCATCAGCTGATCCCACTGAATAGAATTCAAAAACTGCCTGAGACCACTGTTTTGATCAGATTCCTTTATTAGCATTACCATTACTAAAGGCATATGATGCAAGAAAGCAAGATTATATAGCATCAGCCAAAAAAAAAAAAAAAAAAACCAACTCATTTCACCCATCCACTCGCTCCAAATGTTTGTCTAGTTCTGCCTGGAATCTATTTAAGCTATCAACTTCTACAATGACAGATAGAAGTTTGTTCCAGCAATTAACCACCCACTGGCTAAAGGCAAACTTCTGCACATCTATCTTACGATTGTCTTTCCTCAATTTGAATTTATGCCCTCTCAGCCAATTATTCTGAGCAAGAGGAAGAATCCCATCAGTACTGAGCATGCTCAAACCTTCCAAGGTTTGATGCACCTCAATCAGATCACCTTGCAGTTGCCTAGTCTCCGGACAGTGTAATTTGCAAAACTTAAGCCTTTCTTCGTAAGAGCAACCCTATCTTCCATTCACTAATCTTGTTGCCCTTCTCTGTACTCATTCCAGCAGCTCTACATCCTTCTTAAAATGAGACCTCCAGACCTGTATACAGTACTCAAGGTGTGGCCTGACAATTGCATTATACAAGGAGACAGTCTACCCTTGCAGACTGTCTGCACTGCTCAGAAAACTTCATATCTCCCTGCACAATTACTCCCAGGTCCTTCTCATTCTCAACCATTTTCGGTGTAGAACCACACAGTTGATACGTTACTCTGGGGATTCTCAACCATTTTCGGTGTAGAACCACACAGTTGATACGTTACTCTGGGGATACTGCTTCCCATATGCAGTACTTTACATTTCTCAATGTTAATCTTCAGTTGCCACCTCTCAACCCATCTGCTCAACTTTTCTAGATCCTGTTGCAGCAGCATACTGACGTTAAAGACAGTATGCTGTTGCAGCAGCATACTGTCTTTAATGTCATTAACAACCCTGCTTATCTTCATATAGTCTGCAAACTTGGGCATTATGCTTCACATATACCATCATCAATATCATTAATAAATACAGAAAATAACAATGGTCCCAACCCTGAACCCTGGGGGACTCCACTAATAACATTAGTCCATGAAAAGCAGTGTCCACTGATTACCATTCTCTGTCTTCTCCCACTCAACCATCCCTTTATCCATAGTAGCAATTTGTCTGCAATACCACAGTTCTCCAATTTGTGCAGCAGTCTTCTTCCATATACAACAGTATCAAAAGCCTTTCTAAGATCCAACTACGATATAAAAATTATTCTTTGCATCTGATTCCTTTGTGACAACATCATAGTATAAAAATCAAATCGGTCAGACAAGGCTTCCCCTTAACAAACCCATGCTGTGTCCAAGCTATAACTGAAGTCTCGTCCAGATGATCATGCAGTGCTTCTTTAACTAGTGCCTCCATTAATTTCCCTGGAACAGTAGTTAAACTAACAGATCTGTAATTAATTGTGTCACCTTTTGATCCCCTTTTGTGAATTGGAGATTCATTTGCACATCTCCAGCCCATGGGGGGACTTCCACCGAGTCCAAGGATGCTCTCATAATTATGGCTAAGGGTTTGCTTACTTCCTTTGCTACCTCCTTGAATATAACTGGATAGATCCCATCTACCCCAGGTGCCTTTCTTATGTTTAACTTCAACGATTTCTCCTTCAGTTTTCTCTCAGTTATTACAAAATCATCCAGCTCCCTGCCAGAGTTTAGTTCACCTCTGGCATTCCCCTCCCTGAATAACTCCTCATGTGTAAATGTAGAGGCAAAATACTCATTTAGTTTGTTAGCTACCTGAGCAGGCTCATTAACAGTTTAACCATCAATATCGAGTGGACCAATCAGATTCATCCCTTTCCTTCTAGAGTTTACAAAACTAAAGAACTGTATGCTGTTTTATTTTGCATCCTTTGCCACAGATTTCTCGTAATCTGCCTTTGCCTGCCACACCTCATTTGTGACTTGGTTACAGACCAGCTTATATCTATCATAGGCTTGTATGTCACCTGTTAATTTATATGTACCCCATGTATTTTTCTTCTCTGCCACATGTCTCATTAGTTCATCTGGTATCTGTTTAGGCCTAAACCTTGAACAACATTTCCTAGTTGCTATAAAAAGCCTATTCTTTGAAAGGGCTTCTAATTTTTTAATCCTTTGAATGCTTCTAATTTTGAATTTGCTGTTGGTAACATCATCAGTTGGTTCCACCATATAGAATTTAAATAACTGTCTCAGACCATCGTAGTTACCTTTACGAAAACAAAAACCCTTCCCTTTACCCCTGACGGTAGCTACCTCTTTGAGCAAATCCCACTTCGGCACACTGTCATCACTGCCACCTAGTGGTTCCTTTATCTGCAGATTCTTAATGCATGAATAATCACTGCTGATAATCAGATCAAGAGTATTCCTAGCCAGAACCCGAATCAGCCATACTCATTTCCTCCCTCTAGTTGCCTCCCAAACATGCTACTGTAGAAAAGAATCATCCAATAAATCCACAAAAGTGACCAACCCACATATTCCAGTCAATATCTGGAAATCTAAAATCCCCAATTATAAGACATTGTGATTTACTGCCGCACTCTATTTCTCTGTACAGTTGTTTATTATAATCATTACAGTCATTAGGCTTAAAACACACTTCTACTATCAATTTTGCTTTCCCTGTGCTTATGTCACAGCATTCTCCAGCCATGTCAACTGGCTGTACTTCCTTGGATTTTACATGTTTCTTAACTAACAGCATAATACCTCCTCCCTTCTAATTCCTGTCTATCCTTCCTGAACACATTGTACTCGCCAAATTCCAGTTCTGCATTCTTTATATCCGTGTGATATTGATGGGATATTCTCTGATATCCCAACAATATCTGCCTTTGATGTTTTGACCAAACCCCGAATTCATAAAATTTATTTACCAAACTCCTAGTATTAGTGTACACTCAAGTATACATGCACCTGTTTCTATTCTTAGATACCCTAACACAGCCTGTGTATTTACTTGTTCCGCAATGACTCCCAGCAGTCTCTGCAATCCCCTGCACCTTGTTTTCAAGGCTGCTTCTCATTCGAATAGAAGTAGTGAAAATGAATCAATAATCACTTTTACCTCGGCCAGCAGCTATTGTTAATCTACTAGTCCGTGTATCTCCCCCCCAAGCTAGCAGTTTTCCAACTCACCTAACACTGCCTCAATAGCATTAGCAAATATTCTTGCACCCTTTCTATTTAAGTGTATTCCATCCCTGTAGAAGTAGTCAATCCCTGTTATCAAGCACAGACCAGGCTGAGAAATGTAGTCATCACCTACTCTTTACCATTGATGGTAGTTACATCTTTAAGTAAATCCGACATCAGTAGACTGTGATCGCTGTCACCTAGTGGTTCCTTCATCTCCAATTTCCTAATGCATGCATATCACTGCTGATAATCAGACCAAGAGTATTACTCCCTCTGGTTGCCCCTCAAACATGTTGCTGTAGAAAACAATCCTCCCATATATCCACAAAAGTCTTGCTAGCATGTGAGTGACCAACCCACAAGTTCCAGTCAATATCTGGAAAGTTAAAATCCCCCATTACAAGACACTCTGATTTACTGGCTCAGTCTATTTCTCTGCATAATTATTCGCTGTACTTATCAGAGTCATTACGCCTATAACACATTCCTACTCTCATTTTCTCTTTTTCAGTGTTAAGGTCACAGTAAACTGACTCAACATTGCACTGTCCACCTATATCAACTGGATGCACTTTGTTAGATTTTATGTGTTTCGTAACTAACAGCATAACCCTTCCTCCCTTCCTAACCTGTCTATCCTTTCTGTACACATTGTACTCCCCAAATTCCAGTTCTGCACTGCTTATATCTGTGTGACACCATGTCTGATATCACAGAAATATCTCTCTTTGATGCCTTGATCAGCACTTTAAATTCATCAAATTTATTTACTATACTTCTAGCATTGGTGTACGTGTAAGTATACATGCACATGTTCTTATTCTTAGTTACCCTAACACAACCCATGTATTTATTTGTTACATGATTACTCCCAGCAGCTCTTGAAGACCCCAGCAACTTGCTCTCTAGGCTGCTGCTCATTACAATAGAAGCAGTTCAAGAATTGCTTTTCGCCTCTGCCTGCGGCTACTGTTAATCTTTTAATCTGTGAATCCCCCCCAAGCTACCAGTTTTCTGACCCACCTAACACTACCTCGATAGCATCAGCAAATATTCTTGCACCCTTTCTATTTTGAAGCACTCTCTCCTGTTAGCAAGCACAAACCATGCTGAAAAAAAAATTCTACTCCATGAGCCTTGCACAATCTCTCCAAGGCCGAATTAATTGACAAGGCAATCATCATATACTCCCTCCTATTGTGTCTGGGCAGAATTGCAGACACTTTCAAATTCAACCCTAGCTTGAGACCTTTTCAACATTGACCTGTACTTGTTAAGTAAATCTGAAGATCTCTTAATCTTAAGGTCATTAGTGTCAATATGTACAACAATATCTCCTTTTGTGCTCTTAAAAGATGATATCTGCTCTACAACATCATAAACTTTTGCCCCCGGCAGACATAGCCTGGTCCTGTACCACCTATCCTTTTTGCAAAATATATTTCCCATCTCCCTGACAATAGAGTCACCATCAATAACTAGTTCCTGTGGGACCAGCGCATTCTGCCTTGGAGATTGCCGCTGCTTTGTCTGATGCACAGGACTGAGCTCTAACCTTCAATTAGGCAGCCGAGAGCTTGATGGCATTCACACTACATCTCAAACTTATTCCTGCCCTTTTCTGCCTTTTTTCATTTTCTTATTCCAAAGGTGTTTTTCCTTCTACTTGGAAAATTGCTCATATTCAGCCAGTTCCTAAAAAGGGTAACAAATCCCTCCCATCCAATTATCATTCCATTGCAATTACTTCTATTCTTTCTAAAGTAATGGAAAAATCAATTAACCGCCAACTCTTAAACTACCTAGAAACCTTCCGTCTGATCAACGATTGCCAATATGGATTCTATCAGTGTCTTTCCACTGGTGATATTCTGGCTTGGAAAGGTTTGGTGAAACACAAGCAGTTGCTCTTGATATCTCAAAGGCTTTCGATCATGTTTGGCATAAAAGTCTTCTAAACAAGCTTCCGTCTTATGGTTTGCCAACTGTTTTTTGTAATTGGGTATCCAGTTTTCTCTCTGATCGCTCACTGAGGGTGATGGTAGATGGCTCTCTGTCTTCTAACTTCTCCACTAATACTGGTGTCCCTCAAGATTCAGTTCTTTCCCCCACTGTTTTCCTCTTGTATATTAATGACCTTCTTCCATTGACTGGAAAACCTATCTATAGTTATGCCGATGATAGCACATTGCATTCCACTTTCCATTTTGAGAAACCTTGCCCTGCTCAATCAGCTTCAACTTCTTGAATATCTGCTACCAAGTCCTTAAATGCTGATCTCCAGGTAGTTCTCCAGTGGGGCAAAGACAACTTAGTTGATTTCAATTCTTCTAAAACTCAGTCTTGTCTTATATGTCGCAAAAAGGATTCTTCTGCTCTTATGCTTATCTTTGGTGACACTCCAATTTCTAGGCAAAATGATATATCTCTTTTGGGGATTATCTTGACTTGTAATCTCTCTTGGCACAAGCACATTACAAATATTGTTTCCTCTGCATCTCAAAATCTTGGTTTTTCTCTTTGGCTCTCAGCGTTACTTTTCTTCCAGACAGCTGTTTACTCCTTACAAATCGCAAATCCGCCCTACCAGGAAATATTGTTTCCACATCTGGAGTGGTACCCCCCAAAACCTCTCTCAGGCTTCTAGATTCCATTCAGAAGAGGGCAGCTAGGTTAATTAATGACTCCTCTCTAACAGAGTCTCTCCACTCACTGTCTCATAGATGTACTGTTTCTGCTGCATGCTTTTTCTACAGATACTTCTATGGGCACTGTTCTTCTGAATTGGCTTCTATGATTGTCGCTCTCTCTTTCAAAACAGCCCGAACATGTGCTGGCACCAGCCAACATCCATTTACTGTCCAACTTCAAACTCACAGAACCAAATTTTCATCTTCCTCGTTTATTCATTCAACTGCCGTTTTCTGGAACAACCTTCCTTCATACATATTTCCTGAAAATAACAGTCTACAGAAGTTCAAGTCTAATGTCAACAAATATCTTCTTTCTTCTTCTCAACCTCCAACCTAAGCACAGTACTAAGTATTATAAGTTCTAATACCTCTCATGTTTGGGGTTTCATAAAAAAAAAAAAAAAAACCTCTCATAGATGCCCATCAGAACATTGAGTTGGCTCCTAATTTCCTCACAGTCTCTGCACCTAACACACACATTTTGCACATTTTTTTAGACTGTGATGCATTGGAGAATTAACCCCTTTGGTTCACTTCTGAGCCACAGCACTCTGGCTAATCTATGAGCATTGCTTGCTGTATACTCGGTCATGAATCCATTTAAGTACAATGAAATTTAATAACATTAATAAATTTTTCTGATTAATTGATAATACTATATTATGCTAAGCTAACAGATTTCTAATTTAGTGCTACGTGTATCACTATCTAGTTTTATGTTAAACTTTACGCTATCTAGTTCGGGATATACGTTGTATTGTATAACAATGGCAGCAAGTTATGAATGGTAAATCTACGGACACCAAGTATTAATTTTCAAAATTGCTATCTAGATTCAAAATAAACTAAGGAGCTCGACTAGGACTATAAGCTATTTATAGGATCTGGGTATATTCTTACCACGTGTACGCCATATCCAAAAATTTCATTACTTCATACAGCATGTCCCACCCACTTTTTCTTACTATTGAATACACCATGAATTGTCAAAATAATAGAGCAAGCTTATCTGCGAAAAGATCTAAACCTCCCAAACACATCCTAATTCATTTCACAAATATACGTTGGTCTCAATTCTAATCTCAACGATTTTCATTTCCACTTGCAGTCTGCCAAACCCCATGTACTTTTTCTGACAGAATCCCAGTTATCGGTTGATCCAACTACTGCTCATCTCAGATGCCCAAATTATTCTCTGTATGATTCCTTTGGCCTCAAAGGTTGTGCATACGTCCGTTCTGATATTCTCTGTTAGAGACTAGGCAATTTGGAATCTCCTCTCTTTGATCTTCTCTGGCTCAAAATCTCTCTACCACATTGTGTCAAATTCATCTGTTGTCTCTACCACTCTCCCAACTCCACTAATCACTTGAAGCTCTTTGACTTCCTCTCTCTGCAACTTGACTTTCTCCAGTCCAACTTTCCTAACAGAGAGGTAATTTTCCTTGGTGGTTTTAATGTTCACAACTCCAGCAGGCTTCCGTTTTCTAGTCACACCGACCCAGTAGGTCGAGATGCTGAGGATTTTGCAATTACTAATGACCTAGCACAGATTATTCATTTACCTACAAGAATACCGGACAATCCTACTCATATAGCCAATACGCTTGATTCTTTTCTCACAAACAACCCTTCTAACTACATGGTCGAAGTGAGAGGTCCTTTAGGCACTTCAGATCACAACTTGGTGATTGTCTCTTCTCCAATGGAACTTTATCTCATGGCTATTCCCAACCTCGTGTTGTTTGGCATTACAAGAATGCAAAATGGGATGACCTGCGAGACTTCTTTTCTTCTTTTCCTTGGTCGGATTACTGTTTCAAAACTTCTGATGTCAACATTTCCTCATATCGTGTCAGTGAAATTATTCTTGCAGGAATGGAATCCTTTATCCCACACTCCACTTTAAAATCTCATCCTTTATCTAACCTTGGTTTTCCAATAAATGTGCTAAGGCTGTTCAAGAGAAGAATTCTGCATATCGTAATTGACTTGTTTCTAATTCTTCAGTTTCATTTTCTGCCTACACCAAAGCTCGCAACAATTGTAAAGCAGTTATTAATCAGTACAAACTAGTATTTGAACAGGCTAAGAGTAGAAAACTTGCTTCTTGCCCTAATAGTAGTTGAACAGTCTGGTCTCTTGCCAAAGCTATTGGCCGAAACTTTTGCCCATCTCTGTTCCCGCCTCTGTCCAAACCAGATGGTTCTGTTGTCTCTTCAGCCAAGGATAA
The DNA here is from genome assembly GCF_048544385.1 of Mastigoproctus giganteus. Classification (NCBI taxonomy): domain Eukaryota; kingdom Metazoa; phylum Arthropoda; class Arachnida; order Uropygi; family Thelyphonidae; genus Mastigoproctus; species Mastigoproctus giganteus. Next base: position 142,915,489 of record NC_143579.1, on the reverse strand, counting down.
AGCTGACCTGCTAGCATCCCATTTTTCTTCCAGCTTGTGTATTAATGATCTTGTTAAAACACCTCCCACCATTCCCAACACGTTTCATTTGACGGTGGTCTTTTGACGGTGGTCTTCCGTCAAAAGGATATCAGAAGGATTTTGATGAATCTTGATGCTAAGAAAGCTACAGATCCTGATGGTATTTCTCCACTTGTTCTCAAAACCTGTGCTCCTGAACTTACTATTATTCTTTGCCGCCTTTTATCACTTTCTTATTCCAAAGGTGTTTTTCCTTCTGCTTGGAAATTTGCTCATATCCAGCCAGTTCCTAAAAATGGTGACAAATCACTCCCATCCAATTATCGTCCCTATGCAATTACTTCTACTCTTTCTAAAGTAATGGAGAAATCAATTAACCGCCAACTCTTAAACTATCTAGAAACCTTCAGTCTGATCAACGATCGCCAGTATGGATTCCATCAGTGTCGATCCACTGGTGATATTCTGGCTTATGTTACCCATTTATGGACTAATTCAATGGAAAGGTTCAGTGAAACACAAGTAGTTGCTCTTGACATCTCAAAGGCTTTTGATCATGTTTGGCATAAAAGTCTTCGAAACAAGCTTCCATCTTATGGTTTGCCTACTGTTTTTAGTAACTGGTTATCCAGTTTTCTCTCTGATCGCTCACTGAGGGTGATGGTAGATGGCTCTCTGTCTTCTAACTTCTCCAGTAATGCCGGTGTCCCCCAAGGTTGAGTTCTTTCCCCCACTCTTTTACTCTTGTATATTAATGACCTTCTTCCATTGACTGGAATCCTATCCATAGTTTTGCCGATGATAGCACATTGCATTCCACTTTCTATTTTGAGAAAACTTGCCCTGCTCAATCAGCTTCAACTTCTTGAAAATCTGCTACCAATTCCTTAAATGCCGATCTTCAGGTAATATTCCAGTGAGGCAAAGACAACTTAGTTGATTTCAACCCTTCTAAAACTCAGTCTTGTCTTATATCTCGCAAAAAGGATTCTTCTGCTCCTATGCTTATCTTTAGTGACACTCCGATTTCTAGGCAAAATGATATATCTCTTTTGGGGATTACCCTGACTTCTAATCTCTCTTGGCACAAGCACATTAGAAATATTGCTTCCTCTGCATCTAAAAAACTTGGTTTTCTGTTTCGCTCTCGGTGTTACTTTTCTTCCAAACAGCTGCTCATTCTGTATAAATCACAAATCTGCCCTGCCATGGAATATCGTTCCCACATCTGGGGTGGTGCCCCCAAAACCTCTCTCAGGCTTCTTGATTCCATTCAGAAGAGGGCAGTTAGGTTAATTAATGATTCATCTCTAACAGAGTCTCTCCACTCGCTGTCTCATAGACATACTGTTTCTGCTGCATGCCTCTTCTACAGATACTTCCATGGGCACTGTTCTTCTGAATTGGCTTCTATAATTCCCACTGTCTCTTTCAAAACAGTCCGAACACGTGCCGCCACCAGCCAACATCCATTTACGGTCCAACTCGAAACCCACAGAACCAGCTTTTCGTCTTCCTCATTTATTCATTCAACTGCCGTTTTCTGGAACAACCTTCCTTCATTCGTATTTCCTAAAAATTACAATCTACAGAAGTTCAAGTCCAATGTCAACAAATATCTTCTATCGTCTTCTCAACCTCCAACCCAAGCACGGTACTAAGTACTATAGGTTCTAATACCTCTTGTGTTTGGGTTTCACATAAAAAAAAGAAGAAAAAAAGAAAATAATTTAATATAACAATTAAGTCAATATAACAGCTAAATATAATTAAAAACTTGCGTTCGCCGTAACTGCAAAATCTTGTCCAACACATAGATTGGATACCTTTACCGATGTTTATTCAGCAACTGAATAAACTAATGGTTATTCAGTTGCTACACATGGACTGCTTTTTTTTTTATGTGTATCAAGCATGACTCCTCAATTTTTGTTATTTTTATATTGTAATTGTGTAAAAATGAGTAAAAAGTTTGAAAAGGAAGTGTTCTGGCAAAGATACCACAGATTCAGAGAGAAAAAGAAAAGCAATATCAATAGAGAAAAACTACGAAATTGTGAAAGGATTTGAGTGAAATGAAAGAACGTGATATTGTGCGTGCAACAGGCCTAAATGAGGCAAACGCTGAGAACAATTCAGAGAATGCAGAGAAATTAAAAGCAACTTTCATAGCAGGAACAACTCAAAGCACAACAAAATCCATTAGATCATGACAAAGAATTCAAAGACATGGAATGTTGTAGTAGTAGTGGCATATGATGCAAGAAAGCAAGTGTATGAGCTTATGCAGCATCAGCCAAAAAAAAAAAAAAAAAAAAAATTTACAAAACAATTCTCTCTAATTTATCCAGTTCTACCTTAAATTTATTTAACCTATCAACTTCCACAATGACAGATAGAAGTCTGTTCCAGCAATTAACCACCTGCTGGCTAAAGGCAAATTTCACCACATCTACATCTGTCTTTCCTTAATTTGAATTTATGCCCTCTTAGGTTCGCAATCTGAACAAGCGGAAGGATCCCATCAGAATTCAGCATGCTCAACCCATTCAAGGCCTTATACACCTGAATCAGATCACCGCACAAGTGCCTAGTCTCCAGCCACTGCAATTTGCAGAACTTAAGCCTCTCTTGGTAAGAGGATCCCTTTATTCCTCTCACCAATCTTGTTGCCCTTCTCTGTACATGCTCAAGCAAATCTACATCCTTCCTAAAATGAGGCCTCCAGACTTGTACACAGTACTCAAGTCGTGGCCTGACCATTGCCTTATACAGAGGGACAATAACCTCCTTTTCCCTGCTAGCAAAATTTCTATATATCATTGACAAAACCCCATGACCTGCCTTGGCAGCCTGTCTGCATTGCTCAGAAAACTTCATATCTGACTGCACAATTACTCCCAGTTCTTTTTCATTTTCTACCACCTTAAGAGTAGTACCACACAGTCGGTATGTTTCTCTGGGGTTACTTCTACCCATATGCAGTATTTTGCATTTGTCAAGCTTAAACTTCAGTTGCCACTTCTCAGCCCATCTGCCCAAATTTTTAGATCCTGTTGCTGTAGCACACTGCTATTTCTGTCAGTAACAACCCTGCCAACCTTTGTATCACCTGCAAACTTCAACACTAAGCCTGATATACCTTCATCAATATCATTGATAAATATACCAAACAACAGTGGACCCAACACCGAACCCTGTGGGACTCCACTAATAACATTAGTCCACAAAGAGCAGCACCCATTGATTACCACCCACTGTCTTCTCCCACTCAACCATCCTTTAATCCACTGTAGCAACTTACCCTTAATACCATTCTTCTCCAATTTGTACAGTAGTCTTCCATATGCAACAGTGTCAAAAGCTTTCCTGAAATCCAAGTATATGATATCAAAATTATTTTTTCCATCCAGTTCCTTTCAATCAAATTTGTCAGACAACACTTTCCCTTAACAAACCCATGCCGTGTCTGAATTATTGCTGCAGTCTTGTCTAGATGATCCTGCAATGCTTCTTTAACCAGTGCCTCCATTAATTTTCCGGGAACAGAAGTTAAACTAACAGGTCTATAATTAATTGTGTCGCCCTTTGATCCTCCTTTGTGAATGGGGGTCACATTTGCACATCTCCAGTCCATGGGTACTTCCCCTGAATCCAAGGATGCTCTCATAATAATGGCTAAGGGATTGCTTACTTCCTTTGCCACCTCCCTTAATATAACTGTATAGATCCCATCCACCCCAGGTGCCTTTCTTTGGTTTAACTTCAACAATTTCTCCTCCATTTTGCTCTCAGTTATTATAAAATCATTAAGCACCCTTCTACAATTTGATAACCTACAGGCATTTTCAAACCTTAATAACTCCTCATGTGTGAATGTAGATGCAAAATACTCATTCAGTTTGTTTGCTATCTGAGCAGGATTATCAACAGTCGTACCATTGATATCAAGTGGACCAATCAGATTCATCCCCTTCCTTTTAGAGTTTATATGTGAAGAAATGCTTGCTGTTTTTCTTAGCATCCTTTGCGAAAGATTTCTAGTAATCTGCCTTCGCCTCCCTAACCTCATTAGTGTCTTGATTACAGACTAGCTTATATCTGCCATAGGCTTCTGTGTCACCTGATAATTTATATGCATCCCATGCATTTTTCTTCTCTATTACGAGTCTCATTAGTTCATTAGATAACCATTAAGGCCTAAACCTTGAACAGTATTTCTTAATAGGTATGAAACTTTTAGTGGTTTCCACGATTAATTCCTTGAATGCTTCCCACTTAGAATTTGCAGTTCGTAACATAATCAGTTGATCCCACTGTACAGAATTTAAAAACTGTCTGAGACCACTGTACTCACCTTTACGGTAAAGGAAAATCCTTTCCTTTATCCCTGATGGTAATTATATTTTTAAGTAAATCCCACATCAGTACACTGTGATCACTGCCACCTAACGATTCCTTTATCTGCAAATTCTTAATACACAAATTATCACTGCTGATAACCAGGTCAAAAGTATTACCCTCTCTGGTTGCCTCTCGAACATGCTGCTGCAGAAAATAATCATGCAATAAATCCACAAAAGTCTTACTAGTGTGTGAGTTCCAATCCACAAGTTCCAGTCAATATCTGGGAAATTAAAATCCCCTATTATAAGACATTCTGATTTACTAGCCCACTCTATTTCTCTGTACAACTGTTCATTATACTCATTCGAGTCATTAGGCCTATAACAAACTCCTACTCTTATTTTTGCTTCACAGTGCTTATGTCACACCAAACTGACTCAACAGTGCACTGTTCATCTATATCAACTGGATGCACTTCTTTTGATTTTATGTTTTTCTTAATTAACAGCATGACACCTCCACCCTTCCTATCCTGTCTATCCTTTATGTACACATTGTACTCCCCAAATTCTAATTCTACATTCCTAATATCTGTGTGACACCACGTCTCCGATATCCCAAAATTATCCACCTTTGATGTCTTGATCAAAACTTCAAATTCATCAAATTTATTTACTGTACTTCTAGCATTGGTATATGTGCACCAATTCTTATTCTTAGTTACCCCTAACACATCCCATATATCCACCTGTTTCACGATGACTGCCATCAGTCCCTGAAACTCCCAGCACTCCCTCGCTCCAGGCCGCTGCTCATTCTAATAGAAGTAATGTAAGAATCACCTTCACCTCTGCCTGCAGCTTCTTTTAACCTTTTAGTCTGTGAATTCCCCCCCCCAAGCTAGCAGTTTTCCGACCCACCTAACACTGCCTCGATAGCATCAGCAAATGCACCCTTCTTGCACCCTTTCTATTTAAGTGTATCCATCCCTATAGAAGCTGTCTCTCCTGTTAACAAGCACAGATCAAGCTGAAAAAAATTCTACCCCTTGAGCCTTGCACATTCCCTCCAGGGCCGAATTGATTGAGCATTATTGCAGAAATGTCTGGGCAGAATTGCAGACAATTTCAAATTTCACCCTAACCATGACTTTTTTGCAACATTGACCTGTACTTGTTAAGTAAATCTGCAGATCTCCTACTCTTAATGTCATTGGTGCCAATGTGAACAACAGTATCACCTTTTGTGCCCTTAAAAGATGATACAGTCAATCCTCGTATAGCACAATAGTTGTGTTCCTAAAAACTCTCGTGCAATGCAAAATCGTGCAATATAAACAACAGGCCCTATTGGAAAAATAGGGTTAGGTGCCGACCACCCAAGATTGAACGCACATTTTTAACCAAAACATTACCAAACACAAGAAATAATCGTAATAAAATACTTACGTATTTTATAACGATTAAAATACGTAATAAAAAATAATATAATTTTTTATAATATTTTATTATTATTATATTTTATTATAATATAATAAATAATAAAAAATACGTAAGTATGTTTTTACGAATAAAATACTTACGTATTTTATTACGACTATTACGTAATAAAATATTACTATGCTTTTGCTTCTATCGTAAGCAAACTTGTTTTTTGTTTGATTTTCTATCCAAACAGATGACAGCCGTTCCATCTCTTCCAATTCTTGTGTCTTAATCTAATGGTTTTTAATTACACTTTGAGTTGTTCCTGCTATCAAAGTTGTTTTTATTTTCTCTGCATTCTTTGTAATTCTCAGCGTTGCCTCATTTAGGTCTGTAGCACGTGCAATCACATGGTCTTTCATTTCGCTCAAAGCGTTTCACAATTTCATATTTTTTCTCTATCGACAGAGGCGGACTGGTCATAAGCCTTGCCGGGGAAACTCCGGTGGGCCGGAGTGATTTTGGCCATAAACCATAGTATGAGGCCACTATAAATTTTCCCGGGTAAGAATTTTTGATCCAATCTGCCTCTGTTTATCAATATTGCTTTTCTTTTTCTCTCTGAATCTGCAGTGTCTTCACCAGGCTGCCTCCTTTTCACACCTTTTAAGTATTTTACTAATTTTTAGGAAATAAAGCACAATCACAAAATGAGGAGGGGCGCTTGATACACATAAACAAAAAAATGCGCACATATAGCAACTGAATAAACAACACCATAAAGGCAGAGACACACTATTAACACCTCACATTTTACTAAAGCACATTTCTGGGGGTTACTACCATAAAACAATAAAAACAATTTCCAGTTGCGTTTCTGCTGGTGGAATCTGTTATAAACTGGTAGTAAACTTGATCTAATTGCATTTGCGATTACACTGATAGCTGGAATTGTGTGGGTTTTTACGTTATTATGGTGAAATGTGTTCCCCCTTCACTGATATAAAACACATAAATACATTTTCAGAATCTTCTCTTCATTCCTATCGTGTTGCATTCCGTTGGGGTGATTCTGCCATTTCTTGTAAACAAAAAGGCGAATCGTGCATAAGCGAATTCGGTTCGTGTTATATAAGATATCGTTCCCCTATTTATAAATCGTGTATGATCGAATTCGTGTAGTGTAAACACGTGTTATACGAGGACTGACTGTATATGCTTTACAACGTCATCAACTTTTGCCCCTGGCAGACATACTCTGGTCCTATTCCAGCTATCCCGCAATACCGCACTCCCGCTCCTGCCCACTCGGCTACGGAGGCCTAACTACGTATAAAGTACAATATAAAATAACAATTAGGTAAATAAAATGGCAAACAGTTGTTGCTTTTTTGGAGCCTGTAATTCACAGCTGTAATTTTTAAAGAGATAAAAGAATGTCTATTATCTGTTTGGATAGAAGATGAAACAAAGAACAAGTTTGCTTATGATAGAAGCAAAAGCATTAGCAATATTTTATTGTGTAATAAATATAATAAAATACCTATTTTATTAGCATTAGAAGAGGCATTTGATGCAAGAAAGCAAGCTTATGCAGCATCAGCCAAAAAAAAAAAAAAACCACTTCCACTTCACCCCTCTGTTCATTCAAAATACCTGTCCAGCTGAGCCTTAAACTCATTTAGGCTATCAACTTCCACGACAAGGGATGGAAGTCTGTTCCACCAACCAACCACCCGCTGGCTAAAGGCAAATTTCCGCACGTCTATCCTACATCTGTCTTTCCTCAATTTGAATTTATGCCCTCTCAGGTGATTATTCTGAGCAAGAGGAAGAATCCCATCAGCATTGAGCATGCTCAAACCATTCAAGGCTTTATACACCTCTATCAGATCACCTCGCTGGTGCCTAGTCTCCAGCCACTGTAATTTGCAAAACTTAAGCCTTTCTTCGTAAGAGCACCCCTTTGTTCCATTCACTAATCTTGTTGCCCTTCTCTGTACTCGTTCCAGCAGCTCTACATCCTTCTTGAAATGAGGCCTCCAGACCTGTATACAGTACTCTAGGTGTGGCCTGACCATTGCCTTATACAAGGGAATAATCACCTCCTTATCCCTGCTAGAAAAATTCCTATATATCATTGACAACACACCATGAGCTACTCTTGCAGCCCGTCTGCACTGCTCAGAGAACTTCATATCTGCCTGTACAACCATCCCTTTCATTCTCTACCACTGTCAGTGTAGTACCACAGAGTTGATACGTTGCTCTGGGGTTGCTGTTTCCCATGTGTAGTACTTTACATTTGTCAATGTTAAACTTCATTTACCACCTCTCAGCCCATCTGCTCAACCTTTCCAGATCCTGTTGCAGCAGCATAGTGTTAGTAGTGTCCTTGACAACCCTGCCTACCTTTGTATCGTCTGCAAACTTCGACATTAAGCTTGATATACCATCATCAATATCATCTTTGAATACAGAAAACAATAATGGACCCAACACTGAGCCCTGAGGGACTCCACTAATAACATTAGTCCACGACGAGCAGTGTCCATTGATTACCACTCTCTGTCTTTTCCCCCTAGGCCACCCCTTTATCCACAGCAGCAATTTGCCTCCAATGTCACACTGCTCCAATTTGTGCAGCCGTCTTCCATGTGCAACAGTATCAAAAGCCTTTGTAAGATCCAAGTATATAATATCAAAGTTATTCCCTGCATCCAGTTCCTTTGTGACAGCATCATAATATCCAATCAAACTGGTCAGGCAAGACTTCCCCTTAACAAAACCACGCTGAGTCCAAGCTATAACTGAAGTCTTGTCTAAATGATCCTGCAGTGCTTCTTTAACTAGTGCCTCCATTAATTTTTCTGGAACAGAAGTTAAACTCACAGGTCTATAATTACTTGTGTCAGCCTTTGATCCTCCTTTGTGAATTGGGGTCACATTGGCACATCTCCAGTCTGTGGGTACCTCCCCTGAGTCCAAGGAAGCTCTTATAATTATGGCTAAGGGTTTGCTTACTTCCTCTGCTGCCTCCTTTAATATAACTGGATAGATCCCATCCACCCCGGGTGCCTTTCTTATGTTTATCTTCAACAATTTCTCCTCCACTTTGCTCTCAGTTATTACAAGATTCTCTAGCTTACTGCTAGAGTTGAATACACCTCTGGCTTTCCCCTCGCTAAATAACTCCTCATGTGTGAATGTGATTCAAAATATTCATTTAGTTTGTTAGCTACCTGAGCAGGATCATCAACAGTTGACCCATCGATATTAAGTGTACCAAACTGATTCATCCCCTTCCTTCTAGAGTTTACATAAGTAAAGAACTCTTTGCTGTTTTTCTTTGCATCTCTTGCCAAAGATTTCTCGTAATCTGCCTTCGCCTGCTTAACCTCCTTTGTAACTTGGTTACAGATCAACTTGTATCTATCATAGGCTTCTGTGTCACGTGTTAATTTGTATGTATCCCATGCATTTTTCTTCTCTGCCATATGTCTCATTAGTTCATCTGACATTCATTTAGGCCTAAACCTTGAACAATATTTCTTAGTTGGTATGTAAAGCCTAGTAGCTTCCAAGATAAGTTCTTTGAATGCTTCCCATTTTGCATTTGCTGTTGGTAACATCATCAGTTGGTCCCACTGTATAGAATTTAAATACTGTCTCAGTCCATCACAGTCGCCTTTACGAAAGCAATAACCCTTCCCTTTATCCCTAATTGTAGTTACCTCTTTGAGTAAATCCCACTTCAGCACACTGCGCTCACTGCCACCTAGTGGTTCATTTATCTGCAGATTCTTAATGCATGAAGAATCACTGCTGATAATCAAATCAAGAGTATTCCTCCCTCTAGTTGCCTCCCGAACATGCTGATGTAGAAAACAATCATCCAATAAATCCACAAAAGCCTTTCTGGTGTGAGTGACCAGCCCCCAAATTCCAGTCAATATCTGGGAAATTAAAATCCCCCATTATAAGACTCTCTGATTTACTGGCCCACTCTATTTCCCTGTACAGTTTCTTATTATACTCATCAGAGTCATTAGGCCTATAGCACACTGCTACTCTCAATTTTGATCTCCCAATGCTTATGTCACACCAAACTGACTCGACACTGCACTGTCCAGCGATGTCCACTGGCTTCACTTCCTTGGATTTTATGTATTTCTTAACTAATAGCATAACCCCTCCTCCCTTCCTATCCAGTCTATCGTTTCTGTAGACTTTGTACTCCCCAAATTCCAGTTCTGCATTCCTTATATCTGTGTGACACCACGTCTCTGATATCCCAACAATATTCCCCTTTGATGTTTTGAGCAATACCTCAAATTCATCAAATTTATTTACTAAACTCCTAGCATTGGTGTACACGCAAGTATACATGCACCTATTTCTATTCTTAGCTACGTAACACACCCCATGTGTTTACTTGTACCGCAATGACTCCCAGCAGTCTCTGAAATATCCTGCATCTTGTTTTTCAGCAATAATTTTGCTGAAATTACAGCAATATTTTGTCAAAGGAATAGTTATCAGTTTTCTGCAAGTTACTGCTTTGAGGCAATAACTTCTGCAAGTTATTGGCTCAAAGTTACATAACAGTTGCTGCTGAAAAAACTGGATTTGTGTCGTTACGAAATAATTCATAATAATTCTGCAATGATATTTGGCTGATTTGATGATTCTGAGTTAGTTCATATGGCCTTTTTTTTTTTTTTTCTTTTTTTTTTTTTTGTATGGTGTGTCTCGTGATAATCACTTCGTGTAAGGTTTATAAAACTAGAATAACTCAGTGGAGGGGCCCTACTGCCTCTGTCTGATTAAATATGGCTTAAAATGAAGAGAATTTCCTTGGTCTCCAATAGAATTTCAACCTAGACCTCTCCCAATGTGGGGATTGTCAAAACTTGCTATACTGCCACAAAGGACAGAATGCTAGTCAAAGTAAACATACAAATATAAGAACAAAAACATATCATTAATTTTGCATAACCTTACCTGACAAACTGAATAATACCTGCACAGCAGGCCAAAAGAGCTAATGCACCCGTCAAACATCCAAGAACAATATGTATAGTATCTAACTCAACAAAAAAGTGGACAAGGTAAGGCTCTCTTCCAGACTGGCGAGCTAAAATATAATATCATAAAATTGGAGAAATTAACACTGTGTTCCATTCTAAAGTGTTAATAAGATTAAAAATTTATGTTTAAATGTAAAGTATAGCATCTCTCTCTCTCTCTCTCTCTCTCTCTCTGAAATAATGTACTATACATCAAACTTATCTACAGAAATTAAGAATAAATTATCACACATTTCTTTTTAAGTGCATATTCTTTTATTATTATTAAATTTATAATACCACATATTTGTTTACCATATCATAAAATCAAGTTAAAGAAAATTCTTCACTTCTTATTATGAAATCACTCAAAGTATGTAACAATAAAATTCAATAAAAATTAACTTCTTGAGTGAGGGACCATCTACCATTTTGTTGTACCAAAATTTTGATTTATTTCTAGCTGATATTGCTTAAAATTTTAAATGAACCATACAAGTAAATTTCATTCTTAATATGTTCTGCTGAAGTTTTCTAACAAATAGAAGTGGTAATTTCCAGTTTGTTTTACTTTAATATCAACTTTAAAATCACTAACACTGGTCAACATGTAATACATTACGAAAACACCAATCTTGACTAATTTTATGTTGCTGAACACAAAAATCACCCTAATATTTGTCGATTGGCTCTTGTTTTCGAATTACAGTTGGGGTCTCATATTAGCAGATTATTCTACATTATCAACTACAGCTGTTGGCAAAACGCATGGCAACGCCACAGTTTCAGTACCACTGCACCGCCATCACATAATTGGCAACTGTTGCCTCACTTTGCATCATATAAGTTGTCACCTCAACAGCATCTTCAACTCTGTTGCAGTAATCCTCGAATACGGCTAGGTACGTACTGGGTGATTTGTTCTGAGATAACCGTTGTTCTCTGTGAGATTCCTACTTTTTGCACAGTATTTGTGTCGTGTAAAATTAATATTCCCCATAAGTGTATGAATAGTCCAGATGACTTCTGTTACATATGGAGAAGCCACATTAACTTTGAGAAGTGTCCCTAAACTTGAACCATAAAAAAGGCCTATTTCTTGTACTCTGGGTGTAAAGTACTAGACCAGGACAAGAACTGGCTCCACACATATGCTGCACTACCTGGTCATCAAAACTGGGTGAATCGAAAGGTATGTTTTATGCCTTTCACAGTGTCCATGATATGGAGGGGGCCAAGAAATCACATCGCATACTATTACTTCTGTTTGGTGCCTCCTATTAAAAAAGGGATGACAATGAACAAAAAGTGGATAATGACATACCCAAATATACCATCTGCAATTTGTCCCATGCCTCGTGGTGAAGTACTACCTATTCCTGAACCATCAGACCAAGTTTCTATACACCCAGATGAAGATGAAAACACTGGTGAACATCAACTTGATATACACAAAGTACAGCAGCTGTCTATTTCAAGGGTTCCACCATTTTCTTCAAACCTTTATCCTTCTGACCCTACGTAAGATTAGAGAAAGGGAGCTTAATGACCACATCAGGGATGCTGAACTACCAAAGAATAAGGAAGAGCTTTTTGCCTCAAGGGTACAACAGTGGAATCTTCTAGATCATTCTGTGAAAGTGACAACATTTCATACCAGAAATAAAGACTATGATAAATTCTATCAAACAGAAGGTGAACTCACTGTTTGTAAGGATAGTCTAATGGCAGCAATGAATTTGAGGCACATTCCTGAAGGATGAAGACTATTTATATACGCTTCTAAGGTTAGCCTTAAGGCTGTGATATTATACAGTAGAAATATGCTGCCTTCAATACCTCTTGCATATGCCGTCCACAAAAAAATAAACATGCACAAACATCGGGAACATCCTCTTACATGTTCTCTACCTTAGGTAAGATGGAGAGTAATCTAATTGCCATTTTATTAGGCCTACAAAAGGCTTACACTAAGTTGTTGCTTTCTCTGCAAGTGGGATAGTCATGCCAAGATTATGCACGACGAGAAGAGGAGTTGCCCTCAACAAAAATCATTAACACCTTTTTTTTTTTTTTTTTTTTTATGAAACCCCAAACACAAGAGGTATTAGAACCTATACCTCTTGTGTACTTAGTACCGTGCTTGGGTTCGAGGTTGAGAAGACGAAATAAGATATTTGTTGACATTACACTTGAACTTCTGTAGACTGTAATTTTCAGGAAATATGTAAGAAGGAAGGCTATTACAGAAAACAGCAGTTGAATGAATAAACGAGGAAGATGAAAAGTTGGTCTGTGAGTTTGAAGTGGACAGTAAATGGATGTTGGCTGGTGACAGCATGTGTTCGGACTGTTTTGTAAGAGAGAGCGGTAATTATACAAGCCAATTCAGAAGAATAGTGCACATGGAAGTATCTGTAGAAAAGGCATGCAGCAGAAACAGTATGTCTATGAGACAGAGTGCAGAGACCCTCTGTTAGAGAGGAGTCATTAATTAACCTAACTGCCCTCTTCTGAATGGAATCTAGAAGCCTGAGAGAGGTTTTGGGTACACCGCCCCAGATGCTGTTTGGAAGAAAAGTAACGCCGAGAGCGAAAGAGAAAACCAAGTTTTTTAGATGCAGAGGAAGTAATATTTGTAATGTTCTTGTGCCAAGAGAGATTAGAAGTCAGGGTAATCCCCCAAAAAAATATATCATCTTGCCGAGAAATCGGAGTGTCACCAAAGATAAGCATAAGAATCCTTTTTGCGAGATATAAGACAAGACAGGTTTAGAAGGATTGAAATCAACTAAGTTGTCTTTGCCCAACTGGAGAATTACCTGAAGATCGGCATTTAAGGAAATGATAGCGGATATTCAAGAAGTTAAAGCTGATTGAGCAGGGCAAGGTTTTTCAAAATGGAAAGTGGAATGCAATATGCTATCATCGGCAAAACTATGGATAGGATTTCCAGTCAATGGAAGAAGGTCATTAATATATAAGAGGAAAAGAGTGGGGGAAAGAACTGAACCTTGGGGGACACCAGCATTAGTGGAGAAGTTAGAAGACAGAGAGCCATCTACCATCACCCTCAGTGAGCAATCAGAGAGAAAACTGGATAACCAATTACAAAAAACAGTTGGCAAACTATAAGATGGAAGCTTGTTTAAAACACCTTTGTGCCAAACACGATCGAAAGCCTTTGAGATGTCAAGAGCAACTGCTTGTGTTTCACCAAACTCGTCCATTGAATTTGGCCATAAATGGGTAACATAAGCCAGAATATCATCAGTGTATCGACACTGGCGGAATCCATACTGGCAATCGCTGATCAGACGGAAGGTTTCTAGGTAGTTTAAGAGTTGGCGGTTAATTCATTTCTCCATTACTTTAGAAAGAGTAGAAGTAATTGCAATGGGACGATAATTGGATGGGAGGGATTTGTTACCCTTTTTAGGAACTGGCTGGATATGAACAAATTTCTAAGCAAAAAGAAAAACACCTTTGGAATAAAAAAGTGGAAAAAGGCGGCAAACAACATGAGTAAGTTCAGGAGCACAGGTTTTGAGAACAAGTGGAGAAATAACAAGAGGACCTGGAGCTTTCTTAGCATCGAGATTCGTCTAATCCTTCTAACATCCTTTGGACGGAAGACCACAGGAGGCATTGAATGGAGCGTGCTGGGAATGGTGGGAGGTGTTTTACCAAGTTCATTAATACTTGAGTTGGATAAAAAATGGGATGCTAGCAGGTCAGCTTTATCCTTGGCTGAAGTGACAACAGAACTATATGGTTTTGACAGAGGTGGGAGCAGAGATGGCCAAAAGTTGCGGCCAATAGCTTTGGCAAGAGACCAGAATGCTCGGCTACCGTTAGGGTAAGAAGAAAATTTTCTACTCTTAGCCTGTTCAAAATCTAGTTTGGACTGATCAATAATTGCTTTACAATTGTTGTGAACTTTGGTGTAGGCAGAAAATGAAACTGAATAATTGGAAACAAGCCAATTACGATATGCAACATTCTTCACTTTAACAGCGTTAGCACATTTATTGGAAAACCAAGGTTTAGATAAAGGACGAGATTTTAAAGTAGAGTGTGGAATAAAGGATTCCATTCCTACAAGAATTTTATTTCTTTTATTCCTACAAGTTTATTAGCAAAAATGAAACCTGGAATGAAGAACGTAGTATTTGAACCTCTGGTAGATCTAAATGAAGTTTTGCTTCACCCCACATCAAACTGAGGTTTGTGAAAAATTTAATGAAGGCTTTAGAAGTGAACAGTCCTGCATTCACATACCTGCAGGAGACATTCCCAACACTTAGTATAGAGAAGATTAAGGCAGGCATTTTCATTGGTCCACAAATAAGGCAACTTTTCAAAGATGAACGGTTCAAACATGTCCTTAGAAATCAGCACGGAAAGTCTTTCGAAATGTTTCAACTGGTTTTCTCGAAAATGTTAAAGCCAGCAACTACAAGCAACTTGGGGAAGATCTCATTGCTCATTACAATAAACTGGGGTGCAACATGTTATTGAAAATGCATTCCTTGCACTCACACTTGGATTTCTTCCCGACAAACTGTAGTGCCATCAGCAATAATATGGTGAGCACTTCCATGAAGACATCGCAGTGATGGAACAAAGATATAAAAGCAAATGGGTGCTGTCATGTTAGCCGATTATCGTTGGATTGTTGGGCGGCGAAAAGGGATGCTACCAGAGCTGAATACAAGCGAAAGGCAAAAAGTCCTGTGTTTGATACAGGTATGTCATAGCTACATTTTACGACCATATAAATAAAAAATACCTTGTATAAATATAAAAAAAATACATTTTTTTTCAAAAACAAGAGCCAATCTTGCATTTTAAGCACTATTTCCATGTTTAGCACCCCAAAATCTATAAACTTACATGTCTATAAGAAGATATGATCCAAATTTGTTGTTCGGTGTAATAAACAAATAAATCAACAAAATACATAATATAAAAATATTTGTACAGAGATTATACAGTTTTTGGAGCATATTTTATTTATAAGAAATACAGTATCACATAAATTTTTAAATCATCTGGAAACACACATATAAACTCGAATCTTTATCTGGAGAGCATACACAAAAAGCATTTTGTGCATGCACTATGAATATTATAGTATAACCAGTTCTTTCAAAGCTCCTTCTAACAAGGAGCCTGAGGTGTGGCTATTAAATAATTTATAAAATATCTTGAATTTATCCTGTATGAATTATCTTGAAATTTTTCTAGCACATGTTACCATTTCTTATCTGTGTTTCCAACTAATTGTAGAGAGATCAGAATTGATGGCAGGATAAAAATGATTTTGAAAATTGGAGAAGATCACACCTGTTAACTTCACCTGTTCAATTTGGGCTTACAAAAGTTGAAAATGAAGAATTTCTGGTAAACTGAGATTAAGATTTTGATAAAAACCAAACGAACTTATGTACATAAGTTGGTTTGGTTTTACTGTAACAAAAAAATAAATAAATAAACAAATAACATTGGATTTTATTTGCAAATCTTTTAATGAATTTAATTTAATTTTTTTAAATTCTGATTAGATTTTTAACAACAGTTTTACTCTAGTGTTAGGCAATAAAATCAAAATAACAGCACATTAATTTTTAAAGCATTTACAAAATTTTAAAATTCCATGAAAAAACTTGTGCATGAAAAAGAGCCTGCACCCCTATCACGACAGGGGGAGGGAGACACACGACACACTGCTAACTTACTACTAAAAGGGATTTTTAAAAAAAAAAGATATTCAGAAAAACAGTATCACTTGTTAATTTTTATTTATTCACACCCAAGGTAGGATTTTATTGTTTAAAAATGCACATTAGTATCAAAATTAAATTTCAGCATAATCTAAAATTTGTGATTTTAGATTAAAAGGGGAAAAAAAAAAAAAAGTTGGCATTATTAGCTAGGAAGAACAAACAAAACAAAAGGATTTTGATGCACCAGCTGAAGAAAAAATAAAGTACATAAAAAATAATGCATTTCCCTCCTCAGTAGTATTAGTAATGATAGCAAAAAAGGTCTATGGCAAAAAGGAAAGTTTATTTATTAGTAATGTATTAACTCAAAGTATTAGTAATGATGGCAAAAAGGAAAGTTTATTTATTAGTAATGTATTAACTCAAAGTATTAGTAATGATGGCAAAAAGACAAGTTTTTTTTTGGGGACCAGCCAAAAAAAAAAAAAAAGAAAACATTTTATTTGCCCATTGCTCACAGTAATTTTCCCAAATCTTATTTACATTCATTCAGACTATCCACCTACACAACATTAGGGGTGAAAGATTATTCCAACAATTAATTAACCTTTTGCTGAATGCAAATTTATGTTTGAATGCAAATTTGTATAAAATTTACAGAACCCCCATGGGCTGTTCTAAAAGCCTGTTCCACTACTCAGAAAATTTCACATTCAACTATACAATCCAATATCTTTTATCATCCTGAAATACCTTCAGTTCGGTACAGACCTGATGGCATGTTATTCTGGCATTTACTGCTACCTAAATTCAGTAAATTGAGAATACTGAATTATGCATCACCATTAGAAAGAGACTCAGAGAGGACATAAGAAGATTTAACACCAGAAGAGTAGAACAAGAATTAAGGGAAAACAAAGGACTTAAATCAGCAGCCGTGAGCAGTAACACAGAAAGACAAATGACACTGAAACTGAAGAATATTGATGATGTACTTATAAGTAGCAGAGAAGGCCTAATTCAAATAGCAGAAGACTACTATAAAATATAATATAAGGAGCAAGGGAATGATGCTAACAGCGGGAAAGATGGATTGCAAAGTAGCAACACATACGACATACCCGATATTCTTCCTGATGAGGTAGAACATGCATTGAAGAAAATTAAGAATCAGAAAACCCCGGGTGAAGGTGAAGTTACTGTAGAGTTGTTAAATTGGGAGGAATAGAGAGGACACAGAAACTGGCAAGACTCTTCACAAAATACATTAGGAAAAGAGTGGCACCTATGGAGGGGAATAATGCAATCATAATTTTGCTGCATAACAAAGGAGATAAACCAGAAATTGGAAATTACAGACCAATTAGCTTGTTATCCCACATCTACAAGTTGTTCACAAGGGTCGTTACTAACAGATTAGAAAGAATACTTGATGAGAATCAAGCAAAAGAGCAAGCTGGCTTTAGAACAAAGTCTCAACTATGTAATATCACAGCTAATGGAGAAAGTAAATGAATATAAAAACACCATTACACCTGGCATTTGTGGATTATGAAAAGGCATTTGACAATATACAGCAATGTTTCGGGCACTGGAAAGACAAGGCATTGATACCCCATTAATTATGATATTGAAGAAAATATATGAGAACGCTACCTCCTTTATTAAACTAGACAAAGATAGTAACAAATTTAAAATTGAGAAAGGAGTTAGACAAGGAGACACAATACTTCTGAAATTGTTTACTGCTGCCCTTGAGGAAGCTTTCAGAAGATTACACTGGTTGCAGAAAGGAGTCAATGTGAATGAAGAGTATCTTAACCATTTACAATTTGCAGATGACAATGTGATCATAAGCCATGATCCCAATGGTTGCAGAAAGGAGTCAATGTGAATGGAGAGTATCTTAACCATTTACAATTTGCAGATGACATTGTGATCATAAGCCACGATTCGAAAGAATTAGAGGAAAATCTTAATCAGTTATGCAGAGTTAGTAAGAATTTTGGACTAAAGATGAATACGGCTAAAACAAAAGTAATGATGAAGAAATATGCCACACAAAAAGGGATATAATTATTGAAGAAATAGTAATTGAAAAGCTAGATTCATATACTTATCTGGGACAAGTCATTAGCTGTAATACTGATAAATGGCTAGAAGTCAAGAGAAGGATAAATTTCGGATGGATGGCATTCAGGAAATATAGTCCCATACTGAGGAGCAATATTTGATTAGGAAGCAAACACAAATAAATGACATTCTTATCAAAACTAAAGAACTTAAAATGGACTTTGGCAGGATTTTTTTTTTTTTTTTTTTTTGACCAAATGATGCAAGTTTGCCTGCTTGCATCAATTTGCCACTGCTAATATTAATAGGGCCAAAAGATGGCATTTGAGATTTAAAAGTAATAAATGTAAAGTACTGCATTTCATAATCAGCCATTTTCAATCCACTGCAGGATGAAGGCGTCTCCAGCAACTTTTCAGTTTCTTCTGTTTCGTGCAATGGCCATCCATTTCCTACCCATGAACTCATGAATATCATCTTTCCAACTCCGATGTTGTCTTCCAGGTTTTGTTTTAGCTCCTCTTGGGTGAAATTCTGTTATTTTCTTAGTCTGTCATAATTTCTTCAAGCTATGTGTCCTGGCCAAGTCCATTTCAGTTCTTTAGTTTTGACAAGAATGTCCTTTATTTGTGTTTGCTACCTAATCCGTATGTTTCTCTTCTTATCTAACAGTCTAATTTCTAACATAATTTGTTCCGTTCTTCGCTGTGTACTTTCAGGTTCTCTTCCATAATTGAAAAGCTGGATTCATATACTTATCTGGGACAAGTCATTAGCTGAAATACTGATAAATGGCTGGAAGTCATGGTGGGGAGTATACATTCATTCATTATTTTACTTTTCAGACAAATTGAGATATTGCTCCTCAGTATTTGACTATATTTCCTGAATGCTATCCATCCGAAATTTTTCGATCTCTTGACTTCCAGCCATTTATCAGTATTACAGCTAATGACTTGTCCCAGATAAGTATATGAATCCAGCTTTTCAATTACTGCTCCTTCAATGATTATATCTCTTGCAGTGCACATTTGTTCATCATTACTTTTGTTTTAGACATATTCATCTTTAGTTCAAAATCCTTACTAACTCCGCATAACTGCGGAGTTAGTAAGGATTTTGCAGCTCTAACTGATTAAGATATTCTTCTAATTCTTTGGGATCATGGCTTATGATCACAATGTCATCTGCAAATTGTAAATGGTTAAGATACTCTCCATTCACATTGACTCCTTTCTGCAGCCATTGGGATCGTGGCTTATGATCACAGTGTCATCCATCAAATTGTAAATGGTTAAGATACTCTCCATTCACATTGACTCCTTTCTGCAACCAGTGTAATCTTCTGAAAGCTTCCTCAAGGGCAGCAGTAAACAACTTCAGAAGTATTATGTCTCCTTGTCTAACTGCTTTCTCAATTTTAAATTTGTTACTATCTTTGTCTAGTTTAATAAAGGAGGTAGCATTCTCATATATTTTCTTCAATATCATAATTGATGGGGTATCTATGCCTTGTCTTTCCAGTGCCCGAAACATTGCCATATTTTTTTTTTTTTTTTTTTATGTGAACCCCAAACACGAGAGGTATTAGAACCTATAGCACTTAGTACCGTGCTTGGGTTGGAGGTTGAGAAGACGAAAGAAGATATTTGTTGACATTGGACTTGAACTTCTGTAGATTGTAATTTTCAGGAAATACGTATGAAGGAAGGTTGTTCCAGAAAACGGCAGTTGAATGAATAAATGAGGAATATGAAAAGTTGGTTCTGTGGGTTTGAAGTTGGACAGTAAATGGATGTTGGCTGGTGGCAGCACGTGTTCGGACTGTTTTGAAAGAGAGAGCGGGAATTATAGAAGCCAATTCAGAAGAACAGTGCCCATGGAAGTATCTGTAGAAGAGGCATGCAGCAGAAACAGTGCGTCTATGAGAAAGCGAGTGGAGAGACTCTGTTAGAGATGAATCATTAATTAACCTAACTGCCCTCTTCTGAATGGAATCAAGAAGCTTGAGAGAGGTTTTGGGGGCACCACCCCAGTTGTGGGAACAACATTCCATGACAGGGCGGATTTGTGATTTATACAGAGTGAGCAGCTATTTGGAAGAAAAGTAACGCCGAGAGCGAAAGAGAAAACCAAGTTTTTTAGATGCAGAGGAAGCAATATTTCTAATGTGCTTGTGCCAAGAGAGATTAGAAGTCAGGGTAATCCCCAAAAGAGATATATCATTTTGCCTAGAAATCGGAGTGTCACTAAAGATAAGCATAGGAGCAGAACAATCCTTTTTGCGAGATATGACAAGACTGAGTTTTAGAAGGGTTGAAATCAACTAAGTTGTCATTGCCCCACTGGAGAATTACTGAAGATCGGCATTTAATTTTTTTTTTTTTTTTGTTGAGGACAAACATAAAAAAGGCACCTGGGGTGGATGGGATCTATCCAGTTATATTAAAGGAGGCAGCAAAGGAAGTAAGCAAACCCTTAGCCATAATTATGAGAGCTTCCTTGGACTCAGGGGAGGTACCTATGGACTGGAGATGTGCAAATGTGACCCCAATTCACAAAGGAGGTTCAAAGGCTGACACAAGTAATTATAGACCTGTTAGTTTAACTTCTGTTCCAGGTAAATTAATGGAGGCACTGGTTAAAGAAGCACTGCAGGATCATCTAGACAAGAATTCAGTTATAGCTCAGACGCAGCATGGTTTTGTTAAGGGCAGGTCTTGCCTGACCAATTTGATTGGATACTATGATGTAGTCACAAAAGAACTGGATGCAGGGAATAACTTTGATATTATATATTTGGATCTTAGAAAGGCTTTTGATACTGTTGCACATGGAAGACTGCTGCACAAATTGGAGCAGTGTGGCATTGGAGGCAAATTGCTGCTATGGATAAGGGGATGGTTGAGTGGCAGAAGACAGAGAGTGGTAATCAATGGACACTGCTCAATGTGGACTAATGTTATTAGTGGAGTTCCTCAAGGTTCAGTGTTGGGTCCGTTGTTGTTTTCGGTGTTTATGAATGATATTGATGATGGGATATCAAGTTTAATGTCCAAGTTTGCAGATGATACAAAGGTTGGCAGGGTCGTTAAGGACAATACTGACGCTATGCTGCTGCAACAGGATCTGGAAAGGTTGAACAGATGGGCTGAGAGGTGGCAAATGAGGTTTAACATCGACAAATGTAAAGTGCTGCATATGGGAAACAGTAACCCCAGAGCAACGTATCAACTCTGCGGTACTACACTGACAGTGGTGGAGAATGAAAAGGACCTGGGGGTAATTGTGCAGGCAGATATGAAGTTCTCTGAGCAGTGCAGATGAGCTGCAAGAGTAGCTCATGGTGTCTTGTCAATGATATACAGGAATTTTTCTAGCAGGGATAAGGAGGTGATTATTCCCTTGTATAAGGCAATGGTAAGGCCACATCTTGAGTACTGTATACAGGTCTGGAGGCCTCATTTCAAGAAGGATGTAGAGCTGCTGGAACGGGTACAGAGAAGGGCAACAAGATTAGTAAATGGAACAAAGGGTTGCTCTTACGAAGAAAGGCTTAAGTTTTGCAAATTACAGAGTCTGGAGACTAGGCACCGGCGAGGTGATCTGATAGAGGTGTATAAGGCTTTGAATGGTTTGAGCATGCTCAATGCCAATGGGATTCTTCATCTTTCTCAGAATAATCACCTCAGAGGGCATAAATTCAAACTGAGGAAGGACGGATGTCGGATAGATGTGCGGAAATTTGCCTTTGGCCAGCGGGTGGTTGGTTGGTTGGTGGAACCGACTTCCATCACTTGTTGTTGAAGTTGATAGCCTAAACAAATTTAAAGCTCAACTGGACAGGTATTTCGAACGAACGGATTGGTGAAATGGGAGTGGGTTTTTTTTTTTTTTTTTTTTTTTGGCTGATGCTGAATAAGCTTGCTTTCTTGCATCATATGCCCCTGCTAATGCTAATTTAAGGAATTGGTAGCGAAGCTGATTGAGCAGGACAAGGTTTCTCAAAATGGAAAGTTGAATGCAATGTGCTATCATCGGCAAAACTATGGCTAGGATTTCCAGTCAATGGAAGAAGGTCATTAATATATAAGAGGAAAAGAGTGGGGGAAAGAAATGAACCTTGGGGGACACCGGCATTAGTGGAGAAGTTAGAAGACAGAGAGCCATCTACCATCACCCTCAGTGAGCGATCAGAGAGAAAACCGGATAAACAATTACTAAAAATAGTTGGCAAACCATAAGATGGAAGCTTGTTTAGAAGACCTTTTGCCAAACACGATCAAAAGCCTTTGAGATGTCAAGAGCAACTACTTGTGTTTCACCGAACCTTTCCATTGAATTAGTCCATAAATGGGTAACATAAGCCAGAATATCACCAGTGAATCGACACTGACGGAATCCATACTGGCGATCGTTGATCAGATGGAAGGTTTCTAGGTAGTTTAAGAGTTGGCGGTTAATTGATTTCTCCATTACTTTAGAAAGAGTAGAAGTAATTGCAATGGGACGATAATTGGATGGGAGGGATTTGTCACCCTTTTTAGAAACTGGCTGGATATGAGCAAATTTCCAAGCAGAAGGAAAAACACCTTTGGAATAAGATAGTGAAAAAAGGCGGCAAAGAATAGGAGTAAGTTCAGCAGCACAGGTTTTGAGAACAAGTGGAGAAATACCATCAGGACCTGGAGCTTTCTTAGCATCAAGATTCATCAAAATCCTTCTGATATCCTTTTGACGGAAGACCAGAGTTGGCACTGAATTTAGCGTGTTAGGAATGGTGGGAGGTGTTTTACCAAGATCATTAATACATGAGCTGGAAGAAAAATGGGATGCTAGCAGGTCAGCTTTATCCTTGGCTGAAGTGACAACAGAACCATCTGGTTTGGTCAGAGGTGGGAGCAGAGATGGGCAAAAGTTGCGGCCAATAGCTTTGGCAAGATACCAGAATGCTCGGCTACCATTAGGGCAAGGAGCAAGTTTTTTACTCTTAGCCTGTTCAAACTCTAGTTTGGCCTGATTAATAACTGCTTTACAATTGTTGCGAGCTTTGGTGTAGGCAGAAAATGAAACTGAAGAATTTGAAACAAGCCAATTACGATATGCAACATTCTTCTCTTGGACAGCCTCAGCACATTTATTGGAAAACCAAGGTTTAGATAAAGGACAAGATTTTAAAGTGGAGTGTGGGATAAAGGATTCCATTCCTGCAAGAAGTATGCTGTATGGAGTTAAATGCCTTTTCATAAGCCACAAATGCCAGGCATAATGGTGTTTTATATTCATTTACTTTCTCCATTAGCTGCGATATTACATAGTTAAGACTCCCGTCCTAAAGCCAACTTGCAGGAAGTCTCTGGCAAAGAATGCCAAGAAAAGCAGCAAAGAGTTCTTTACTCATATAACAATAAAAGAAAGGGCTAAATCAAATTGGTCCACTTGATAACAATGGTTTATCTGTTGATTATCCTGCTCAGGTTGCTGAAAAACTGAATAGGTATTTTGCATCTACATTCATGTGTGAAGAGTTCTTTAGGGAAGGGAATTCAAGTAGTTCATCAAATCTAACAGTGAGCAAATTGTTTTATGATACCTGAGAGGAAACTGGAGGAGAAATTGTTGAAGCTTAATATAAAAAAGCACCCAGGGTGGATGAACTCTAGCCAATTATATTAAGAGAGGCAGCAAAGAAAGTAAGCAAAATGCATAGCCATAAATGTCATAGTATCTTTGGATTCAGGGAGGTCCCTGTGGACTGAAGATGTTCAGATGTATTACCAATTCACAAAGGAAGATCAAAGGATTACAAAGGGAAGTCACTGGTTAAAAAAGTAACACAGAATCATTAATTCTTTAGCCAGTGACTCAGACATTATTATCATTAGCTATATGGGGCGAGGAAGCCTGAGACTTTTGCTGCACCAGCTGAAAAAAAAAAAAAAAAAATCCTGAGTTACCCAGAGAGAGAAAGAGAAAGTCAGAAGTACAATGGTGTACAAAACTTAAGGACCAACACTATTTCTAAAGGTTACAACCACAAAATCGTTACTTAAGGTACTCTTTACTGATGAGAGTAGATTCAGTCTCAGCAGCAATTCTGGACATCAGCTAATCTGGCGAGAGGTTAACACACGGTATCACCCCGCAAACGTCACTGAAAGGGATCGATATGGCAGTCGAGGTGTTCTCGTCTGGGGGAGGCATTATCTTGGATGGACGTACACAACTCCAGATACTGGAAGGTGGTACTTCAACTGGTGCACGCTACTGTACCGAGGTAATCCTTCCTCATGTGTGGGCGCCTCCGTAGCCAGGTGGGCAGGAGCAGCAGTGCGTAGCACACGCTTCTTGATTAGACCGGGATTCGAGGCCGTGACCACCAAATACAGAAGATGCGGAAAGGTCAGGGAATGACCACCGCATATCCTCAGAGCAATATGGCCTTAGTTGCTAATGCTACTGAAAAAAAAAAAAAAAAAAAAACCATGTGTGTCTGTTCTGAGGTGCCATTGGCCTCGAGGATGATAACGCCACACCCCGCAGCTGTTGATATGCTTTTGGAAAGTGAGGACATTGTTCGTATGCATTAGCCTGCCTGTTCCGCCAATCTAAATCCCATTGAACACATATGGGACACTCTGGGGAGATGTCTAGTGGCATGTTTACCAGCTGAAGAAGACACCGACAGAGGAATGGATAATATTACCACAAGAACTTATCAACAACAACATTGTTCTAAGTATGGACAGGTGGTACAAAGCCTGCATTGACATTAAGGGTGGCCATATTTCCTACTGAGGACCACCTTTGTTAAAGGTGGTCCTCGTTGTTGTTGTCCTCGTTTCTGTTGTTGTTGTGTCGGTGTTGTTTCCTTCATAATTTCTGTACCTCACGAGGTTCCTTTGGTATGCTTTTCCCATAGCCAGGCCACCCCTATGAGAAGCTACAGGTGAAAACCTGACTGGTCCTTAAATTTTGCACGCCAATGTAGGAGAGAATCACCAAGAAAGAGAAGAATGATGATGTCCAGCTCAGTACCCTGGGTATGCCAAGCCCATACTCACCAGATATCAGCCCCTGGGGTTAAATGGGTTTGTTAACAGGAAATCTTAACTGATTGTTTTGATTAGATACTACAATGTGGTCACAAAGGATCTGGTTTCAAAAAATAAATTTGATATCATATACTTGGATTTCAGGAAAGGTTTTGATACTGTTGCACATAAAAAACTACTATATAATATCGGTGTAAATACATCATAGTTTACCCAACTACATACGGGGTGTAACGGCATCGTTTAGATTTTATATCATATTGTGGATACCTCCACAACAAGATACCAGGTATTGGACTACTTCATATAAATAATGCTTCTCTAGTAGAGGAGACTACTGTTATTTATTCTCAGTGGGCACCACCACCACCACCCAGATGCACTTTGGAGCTTGCTGGCTCACTCATCAGTGGGCGGGCAGGTACCCTGGATGCAGACATGCCATCACGGTTGAGATGTTTATTCCACATTTTTGAGTGATGCCAAATGGTGAAGATAATGATAATATTTTGAAGACTAATTGCTCAAGGTATAATACGTTATGGGTTCAAATTAATTATATAATATCAGTGTAAATACACCATAGTTTATCTATAAGTTTAACTACGTATGTAGTGTAACGGCATTGTTTAGATTTTATCTCATATTGTGATAAAACGAGATACCAGGTATTGCACTACTTCAAATAAATAACACTTCTCTAGTAGAGGAGACTACTGTTGTTTATTCTCAGTGAGCACCACCACCCAGATGCATTTCGGAGCTTGTGGGCTCACTCATCAGTGAGCACCGCCACCCAGATGCATTTTGGAGCTTGTGGGCTCACTCATCAGTGGGCAGCCAGGGACCCTGGTAATGCAGACATGCCATCCCGGTTGCGAAGTTAATTCCACAATATGAGAGATGCCAAATGGTAAAGATAATGATAATATTTTGAAGACTAAATGCTCAAGGCATAATATGTTATGGGTCGAAATTAACTATATAATATTGGTGTAAATACACCATAGTTGGTAGGTATCCACAATATGAGATAAAAATCTAAATGATGCCGTTACACTACGTATGTAGTTAAACTTATGGGTAAACTATGGTGTATTTACACCAATATTATATAGTTAATTTAGACCCATAACATATTATGCCTTGAGCATTTAGTCTTCAAAATATAAAACTACGGTACAAATTGGAGCAGTGTGGCATTGAGGGCAAGTTGCTGCTATGGATAAAGGGATGATTGAGTGGGAGGGCAGAGAGTGTTATTAATGAACACTGCTCTTAGTGGACTAATGTTATTACTGGAGTCACCACAGGGTTCAGTGTTGGGCCTATTGTTGCTTTTTATTTTTATTAATGATACTGATGAAAATGTATCAGGCTGCTGGAATGGGTGCAAAGAAAAGCAAAGATGTCTAAGTTTGAAGATGATACAAAAGTTGGCAGGGTACATAATCGGGGTAAGCTGCTGCAACATATGATGTGCAGCTTGCATTGACAAATGCAAGGTAGCAGTAATCCCAGATTAACATATCAACTGCGTAGTACTATACACAAGGTAGTAGAAAATGAAAAAGACCTGGAGGTAATTGTGTCAGATATGATGTTCTCTGAGCAATAGAGACAGGCTGACAAAATAGCTCATAGAATTTTGTCAATGATATACAGCAGGGGTGGCCAACTTAATTTGTGATGCGATCTACTTTTTTCCTTCAAAATGTGCCGTGATCTACCATCTCAAAAATTTCATTGCACAAGGTTAAAAAAGTTAATCAACACATACTGAAAAATGTTGTTTATAAATTTTAATATTCAATACAATTCAGAATTCTTATTTTAAATTCATGAGAAGTTTGTGTCTTCATGTCATCTGCCAAGCTTTCAAAATCGGGGATATACCATGATAAGGCCAACTGTAAAGCATCTTCTGTATGCAAGTCCGTAAGAGTACAGTGATTCTTTGTATTTGTTTATTTCAAATACGAGAAGGCCGATTCGCACAGATATGTGGAACCAAAACAGGAATTTAAAAGTTCACTGCATTTTTTTACATTTGGGTACTTTTCTCGGCAAACATATTTAAAAGTCTTTTTCTGATGATCTGGCTTTTAGGAAGATATCGTTTCGCAATGTAATAATTTCATTTTCAAGTAATATTTTCTCCACGTGAAAAATCGCAGAGATTATTTCTGCAATTTGTTTCATACCAAATCGACATTATATATATTTGAAATAAGAAATATACTGAACAATGTCTTCAATTGTTTTAAAATCACTGAAATCTGGTTTCAAAATCGTCCACAACATTCTCAATTTCAGAAACATATTTCTCACTATTAAATTCGAAAACAGGATATTTTTGCAAATGATCTTGCATATTTGCAAAATGGTAGAATTTTTTTTTCTTTGAGATTCTTAACCATTGCCAAAAATTGATATCTATATGCAGAAATACTACTAATCATGTCACCCACATTTTTATTTTTTCTTTGTAATTCCAAATTCAGATCACTTAATTTACTGATAAAATCTGCCAAAAAAGCCAGATCACATAACCACTCCGAATCTTGCAGCTGCTGATCATCATCTCCCCTCTGATCAACAAATTTTTTAATTTCATTCAGCAAATTTCGAAATCTCTGTAGAAAGTTACTCCGACTCAGCCACTTCACACCTGTGTATAATATCAGATCTGGTTCATTTTCATTGAGTTGCATTTTGAAAAATCTCCTTTGAAGAGATTGTCCTCTGATGGAATTCACAATTTTTGAAGCTGTGTCCATAACACTTTTAAAATTTAATCTTTTGCTGGCTAACACTTGTTGATGAATGATACATCATCATCAGCCATTTTCAATCCACTGCAGGATGAAGGCCTCTCCAGCAACTTTCCAGTTCCTTCTGTTTTGAGCACTGGCCATCCATTTACTACTCAAAAACTCATGAATTTCATCTATCCATCTCCGCCTTTGTCTTCCAGGTTTTCTTCTAGCTCCTCTTGGGTACCATTCTGTTATTTTCTTAGTCCATCTGTCATCATGTCTTCGAGCTATGTGTCCTGCCCAAGACCATTTTAGTCTGTTCCACCAACTCAAACTGCGGTAACTCAAAAAATCTGGGAATTCATCATCATGCGGTGAATCTGTTAAGTTGCCCGATCATTGCTTTAGCTCCATTTGTTGTTACTGATACGAGCTTAAATAGTGGTAATTTAATATTTGCAATAAAATGTTTGAATGGGTTAAAGATATCAAGACCTCTAGTTCTTTCTTTTACCGAAACCATACCCAGCAGTTCTTGTCTAGTGGCAGAATCATCGAAACCATACGAATAAAAACAAGCAACTGAGCTGTATCACTGACATCTGTAGATTCATCCAGTTTAAAGAAAAGGACACACAATTAGCAATATCAGCACACGATTGCTCACTCACATTTTTACTCATTTTTTCGATGCAATGCATCACGGTATTTCGAGATAATTGTAGATCTTGAAGGGCACTTTTAATTTCATTTTTGTTCTTAAAATTTTCCAAAAAGACAATCTGTTATTTCTAAAAATGCGTCTTTGATGAATTAACCATCAGAAAATGATTTGCATTTTTTTGTCATGAAGAAATTTTGTTGCGCGAATAATCTGGATTTAAGTTCTTTTAATTTATTTTTTCTAAGGTCACTTCGGCAGAAAATCCGATTGATATGTACCATGGAGTGCGTTGAAGTGCCTTTCTAAATTCCCTTTTTTGGGTATAGCCACGGAAGCATTGCAAATCAAACAGCATCATTTTTCTTTCACCATTACAAAAAAGTAATTCTAGTTCCCACTCTTGATGTTCCCACTCTTACTCTTTTTCGTAGTATTCATTTTAAATCAAAAGGTATTAAATTAACATATAAGTACTGTCCAGTTATTAAATCAGCAAAAGCAATGCTTACTGATTAAAACACTTTAAGTTGCCCGAACCGGAAAAATATTCTGTCTGAACAGCTAAGGTAGGATGATTCATGAAGAAGATTCCAGAATGAGGAAGTTGTTTCCAAAATAACTGGACAAACACACCACCGTTTATTGCTCTGTTTGATTATATGCTTATAAGAATCATTTTGAATGCCTTTGTGATATTTCTCTAAAGCTATTTCTGGAGGTCATGACCATAAAATTATAAAAACAATTTGCACTTTCCAGTTTATTGGACTTTTCTGTTAGTGTAATCTAATTATAAACAGGTAGTAAACTCAATTTTATTGCATTTGTAATAATACCGACAGCTGGAATTCTGTGGGGTTTTACGTTATTATGGTGAAATGTGTTTCTCTTTCAACGAAATCTTCAATCATGCAAAAAAAAAAAAAAAATTTTCAAAATCTGCTCTTCATTCCTATTTTTAAAGATTCATAAAAAAAATAATAATAAAATAACACGTAGGTAATAAAACCCGCTGCGCGCAACATAAAATTTTGGTAGTATAGATGACCATGCAAATCGAGGGATGACTGTATATTTAAAATTCGTCGTGATCAACCAAAATTGAAGTTGCGATTGACTCAGTGGCTACCCGATATATACAGGAATTTCGATAACAGGCAAAAGGAAGTGATTATTCCATTGCATGAGGCAATGGTTAGGCTGCATCTTACATACCTCATACAGGTCTGGAGGCCTGATTTTAGGAATAATGTTCATCTGCTGGAATGAGTGCAAAAAAAGAAAGGTATTAGTGAAGAGAATGAAAGGGTGGTCTTACCAAGACAGGCTTCAGTTCTGCAAATTGAAGCATATTGAGACTAGGTACTTCGGGGGAATTCCGATTGAGGTTTTTAAAGCTTTGAATGGACTGAACAAGCTCAGTGCTGATAGCATTCTTACCCTTGCTCAGACTACAGATGAGGGGGCATAAATTCAAACTGAGGAAGGATGGTTGCAGGATAGATGTACAAAGATTTTCCTTCAGCCAGTGGGTCATTAACTGTTGGAACAAATTTCCACCTGGTGTTGTAGCAGTAGGACTGATTTCAGGGAAGAACTAGACAAATTATTGGAGAAGGTGAACATGTGATGTGGGTGGTGTTTTTCTTGCTGGTGATTTATAAGCTTGATTTCTTGCATCATATACCAATAATAATAATAATTAATTATTTCAACACAGCCATTTGTGCAGCTGCACAGCCATTTACTGTGCTGATGTAGCACCCATTAGGATGAATGGAAGGGAAACCAGAAAACAACATAACACAAAATGCAAAGACAAGGAACCACTAGCCTGGGGGATTTTCCCTTAAGTGGTTTCCACTTAAGGGAAAATCTTGTCTGATCATTTTAATTGGATACTACGATGTGGTCACAAAGGAACTGGTTGCAAAAAATATATTTGATATCATATGTTTGATATCATTTGTGTAAAACAAAATGCAAAGACAAGGAACGACTAGCCAGGGAAAGAAGGCTACAGAAGATAGAAGAGTCAAGATAGGCCAACTGACAAAGTACCAAAGGGGTAACAGAAGCAAGAAGCTGATCAGAAAATTGAAGGCCATCCTCAAAAAATACAACATCCACAGCAAACACGAGACCTATAATCAGAGGATAAAAGAATACCTTAACACCCACAAGCAGAAACTCCAGGCACTCGGC
The DNA here is from genome assembly GCF_048544385.1 of Mastigoproctus giganteus. Classification (NCBI taxonomy): domain Eukaryota; kingdom Metazoa; phylum Arthropoda; class Arachnida; order Uropygi; family Thelyphonidae; genus Mastigoproctus; species Mastigoproctus giganteus. The sequence goes on along the minus strand of NC_143579.1, from coordinate 142,884,143 downwards.
CAAAGACTTCACTGTTACAGGAGGGTGCCCAGAGGGAAAACAGACAACAGGATGTTTGATGAAAATAAGCAAACCTTCTACAAGAAAATCACACAAGAGGAGAAGGAAGGCAAAGGTCCCCCCAACCAGAAGGTGCTTGAGCAATTCTGTGTAGAAGCAAAGTTAGCCATAATAGCTGTGCCCCCAGAATAGCATTAGCAGAGGCATATGATGCAAGAAAGCAAGCTTATGCAGCATCAGCCAAAAAAAAAAAAATAAATAACTTGCTCCCATTTCACTCCTCTGTTCATTCCAAATACCTGTCCAGCTCAGCCTTAAATTTATTTAGACTATCAACTTACACAACAAAAGATGGAAGTCTGTTCCACCAATCAACTACCCACTGGTTAAAGGCAAACTTCCGCACATCTGTCCTACACTTGTCTTTCCTCAATTTGAATTTATGCCCTCTCAGATTATTCTGAGCAAGAGGAAGAATCCCATCAGCATTGCGCATTCTCAAACCATTCAAGGCTTTATACACCTTGATCAGATCACCGCGAAGGTGCCTAGTCTCCAGACACTGTAATCTGCAAAAATTTAGCCTTTCTTCGTAAGAGCAACCCTTCATTCCATTCACTAATCTTGTTGCCCTTCTCTGTATTCGTTCCAACAGCTCTACATCCTTCTTAAAATGAGGCCTCCAGACTTGTATACAGTACTCTAGGTGCGGTCTGACCATTGCCTTATACAAGGGAATAATCACCTCCTTATCCCTTCTAGAAAAATTCCTATATATCATAGACAATACACCATGAGGTACTCTTGCAGCCAGTCTGCACTGCTCAGAAAACTGAATATCTGCTTGCACAACCACTCCCAAGTCCCTTTCATTCTCTACCACTGTCAGTGTAGTACCACAGAGTTGATACGTTGCTCTGGGGTTGCTGTTTCCCATATGTAGTACTTTACATTTGTCAATGTTAAACTTCATTTGCCACCTCTCAGCCCATCTGCTCAACCTTTCCAGATCCTGTTGCAGTAGCATAGTGTCAGTAGTGTCCTTGACAACCCTGCCAACCTTCGTATCGTCTGCAAACTTGGACATTAAGCTTGATATACCATCATCCATATCATTTATAAATACAGAAAACAATAATGGACCCAATACTGAACCCTGAGGGACTCCACTAATAACATTAGTCCATGATGAGCAGTGTCCATTGATTACCACTCTCTGTCTTCTCCCACTCAACCATCCCTTTATCCATAGCAGCAATTTGCCTCCAATGCCACACTGCTCCAATTTGTGCAGCAGTCTTCCATGTGCAACAGTATCAAAAGCCTTTCTAGATCTAGAAAGGAAGAAAATCAAGAACCTACAAGAGATGAGGGAATGGGAGATTCAGGAGGAAGAAGTACAACAGTCAATCAGGAAGTCCCACAACTGGCAAACCTCAGGAATAGATAACATCCAGAACTATTGGAACAAGAAATTCAGCTACACACACACACACACACACACACACACACACACACACACACACACACACACACACACACACACACACACACACACACGTAGCAGAGCAGTTCACCCAGATAATAAGGCCCCCTGACACAATCTGGAGTGTCTGATTCAAGGCATCACCTACCTGAAGACTAAGGACAAAGATACCGCAAACCCTGAAAAGTACAGATCAGTCACCTGTCTCTCAACAATGTACAAGATACTGACCAGCTGCATAACTAAGGAGATACCAAACCATTTGGAGAGCCAGAACATCGTGGCTGAGCAGCAGAAGGGATGTAGGCAAATGAGCTGAGGATGCAAGGAGCAATTGACCACTGTACATTTGTTGGAAATACAAATTAGTTCAGTGTTTAACTGATCACTAGCCTAAGTGATTTCCTTAAGATCTTGGACTTTCTTCACCCACTGGTGAAAAAAATCCCAGTAGTCATGGGTGGCAAATTGACCCACGACTACCAGAGCCACTCTGCCTCTTCAGTCCGATCTTTCCAGGATAAACAGGTTTGATTTTTCATTCATCAACAACTCTAAGCTAGCCAACTTGTCCCTGATGTCAGGATTCATAAAAATGTATACAGAAAAAGTGTTTTAGATTCACTCATATCACACTTTTAACTTTTGCAGACTTGTTATTTCCAATTTCATTGAGCTTGTTTTTATTTTTATTTTATTCCTTTGTTAAAGCCACACTTACCTATTTCATGTTATTATTATCAGTTAATTTATGTAAACCCCCTCTAGCTTGATATTGTTCTTAGTTTATTGAATGGCAATAAATGATTTTATATATGTAATGGAAGTGATTGTGTATTATGTTTATGTATTACAATATTCATTAACATAGCAATTTATTACAATATTACAATATTTCTTAGCAAATGTTGTAACCATTAGTTAAATCGTCATGAGTGCAAAAAAGAGAAAATTGGTCAAAAAAATCAGAAGTTATAAAATAGTATGGACTGTAATTTGCATTTATTGAAATTAATGGGAACCTCTTGGATTAATTTGTCATTTGCAACTTGAGAACAATCAAGCAAGCAATATTCAGCAGTGCTTTCAAGAAAAGCATTCTGAATTTAGTGAAAGGTATTCTGACAACAACAGCAGAAAGAAAATTGTTGAAGAACTGCAAAAGAAAACATTAGTTTAGCCAAGTTCTTTTTAAACTTGTGAAGTCTTCATTGAGCACAACTGAAGCTAATTTTGTATTACCAACTATGGTTGACTTGCAACATGATATGTATTGTTGATGTACAGTAGCACCTATATGAAAATTTGTCAAAGACTGCAGTCACAAATGCATTGTATTACATCCCATTGTATTACACTGATTCTTTGTTTTCTTAATTTTCCACCATTACAAGGTCCTCCTTGATAGCAAGTTTTGTTTGGCAGCAAATAATAAAATATACCCATCTCGTCAAGATTAAATGTATCCTTTGGTTCATATTTTTTAAGTGATTCGGGTTCCTCAGTTTATTGTCCGAGAAGTTATTCTTGGGGAAATTCCTGTCAGTTGTTAGTTAGTTAGTTAGTTATTTGTTTTTTAGGAGCATTAGCAGCTAAGGCCATATTGCTCCGGGATATGCGGTGGTCATTCCCTGACCTTTCCGTATCCTCTATTTGGTGGTGATGGGCTCGAACCCCGGTCTAATCAAGAAGCGTGTGCTACGCACTGCTGCTCCTTCCCACCTGGCTACGGAGGCGCCACCTGTCAGTTGTGCTTCCACCTATACTCAGCAAAGTGTACGTTGCATCTTGTGATTTTTAGGCATTCATGTATCTGCAGTGACACCATATAGAGTACACTGTTTTACATTGGTTCTTTGTTTACTTTATATTCCACCATTACAAGACCCCTCCTTGAATAGCAAGTTTTGTTTGGCAGAAAATAATAAAATATACCAGTCTTTTCAAGATTAAATGTATCCTTCGGTTCATATTTTAAGGTAGACTCTGAAGAACACAACCATCTCTGACCTTTTCTTTGTCAGCTGATCCAGACTCACAACAAACATTTTCCAAAACTAAATTATTCTAAATTAAACTAATCATTCCTGTGCTTAAATCTTTGAGGTCAGAAACTGCTGCAGTTTAAACATCTATTATCTGGCTCAACAACAAGAAGTTAACTGTCAAGTTGTTCCATGGTGTTGAACTAGATAATCAGCCTTTTCTTGTAAAATTGGACCTGGTACTGGAAAATTAGAGTAGGAGACCGGTAGAATTACTTAATAAGTACAGGTCACTGTTGAAAAAAAAAGCCATGAATTAGTGTTGAATTTGAAAGTGTCTGCAATTCTGCCCAGACACGATAGGAGGGAGTATATGATGAGAGCTTTGTCGATCCATTCAGCCCTGGAAAGATTGTGCAAGGCTCAAGGGGTAGAATTTTTTCAGGAGAGACTGCTTCTACAGGGATGGAATACACTTATAAACGGTGCAAGAATATTTGCTGATGCTATTGACACAGTGTTAAGTGGGTCAGAAAACTGCTAGCTTGGGGGGATACAAGGACTAATAGATTAACAGTAGCCACTGGCAGAGTTGAAAGTGATTATTCCACTGATTTTACTGGAATGAGCAGCAGCCTGGAAAACAAGGTGCAGGGTATTTCAGAGATTGCTGGGAGTCATTGCACAGGTAAACACATGGGTTATTTTAGGGTAGCTAAGAATAGGAACAGGTGCCTGTATACTTGCGTATACACCAATGCTAGGAGTTTGGTAAATAAATTTGATGAATTTGAGGTATTGCTCAAAATATCAAAGGCAGATATTGTTGGGATATCAGAGACTTGGTGTCACACAGATATAAGAAATGCAGAACTGGAATTTGGGGAGTACAATGTGTACAGGAAGAATAGACAGGTTATGAAAGAAGGGGGGGGGGTTAAGAAACACACAAAATCCAATGAAGTGAAGCCAGTTGACACTGCTGGACAGTGCAGTGTCAAGTCAGTTTAGTATGACATAAGCACTGGGAGATCAAAATTGAGAGTAGGAGTGTGTTATAGGCCTAATGACTCTGATGAGTATAATAAGAAACTGTACAGGGAAATAGAGTGGGCCAGTAAATCAGAGTCTTACAATGGAGGATTTTAATTTCCCAGATATTAACTGGAATTTGGGGGCTGGTCACTCACACACTAGAAGGCTTTTGTGGATTTATGGATGATTGTTTTCTAAATCAGCATGTTCAGGAGGCAACTATAGGGAGTAATACTCTTGATCTGATTATCAGTAGTGATTCTTCAATCATAAAGAATCTGCAGATAAAGGAACCACTAGGTGGCAGTAATCACAGTGTGCTGAAGTGGGATTTACTTAGAGAGGTAACTACCATCAGGGGTAAAGAGAAGGGTTTTTGTTTTCATAAAGGTGACTTACGGTGGTCTGAGACAGTATTTATATTCTATACGGTGGGACTAATTGATGACGTTACCAACAGCAAATTCAAAATGGGAAGCATTCAAAGAATTTATCTTGAAAGCTACTAGGCTTTACATACCAACTAAGAAATATTGTTCAAGGGTTAAGCCTAAATGGATGTCAGATGAACTAATGAGACATATGGCAGAGAAGAAAAATGCATGAGATACACAAAAATTAATGGGTGACATGGAAGCCTATGATAGATGTAAGCCAGTCTGTAACCAAGTCACAAAGGAGATTAGGCAGGCAAAGGCAGATTATGAAAAATCTTTGACAAAGGATGCAAAGAAAAAGAGCAAAGAGTTCTTTACCTATATTGGCTAACAAACTAAATGAGTATTTTTCATCTACATTCACACATGAGGAGTTATTCAGGGAAGGGAATGCCAGAGGTGAATTCAACTCTGGCAGTGAGCTAGGTGATTTTGTAATAACTGAGATGAAAATGGAGGAGATGTTGTTGAAGATAAACATAAAAAAGGCACCCGGGGTGGATGGAATCTATCCAGTTATATTAAAGGAAGAAGCAAAGGAAGTAAGCAAACCCTTAGCCACAATTATGAGAGCTTCTTTGGACTCAGTGGAGGTATCCATGGACTGGAGATGTGCAAATGTGACCCCAATTTCCAAAGGAGGATCAAAGGGCAACACAAGTAATTATAGACCTGTTAGTTTAACTTCTGTTCCAGGAAAATTAATGGAGGCACTGGTTAAAGAGGCATTGCAGGATCATCTAGACAAGACTTCAGTTATAGCTCAGACAGAGCATGGTTTTGTTAAGGGAACATCTTACCTGACCAATTTGATTGGATACAGGGAATAACTTTGATATCATATATTTGGATCTTAGAAAGACTTTTGATACTGTCTCACATGGAAGACTGCTGAACAAATTGGAGCAGTGTAGCATTGCTGCTATGGATAAAGGGATGGTTGAATGGGAGAAGATAGAGAGTCATAATCAATGGACACTGCTCATCGTGGACTAATGTTATTAGTGGAGTCCCTCAGGGTTCAGTGTTAGGTCCATTCTTGTTTTCTGTATTTGTAAATGATATTGATGATGGTATATCAAGCTTAATGTCCAAGTTTGCAGACGATATGACGGTTGGCAGGGTTGTTAAAGACACTAATGACAGTATGCTGCTGCAATAGGATCTAGAAAAGTTGAGCAGATGGGCTGAGAGGTGGCAAATGAAGTTTAACATTGACAAACGTAAAGTACTACGTACGGGAAGCAGTACCCAGAGTAATGTATCAACTCTATGGTACTACACTGACAGTGGTTGAGAATGAAAAGGACCTGGGGCAATTGTGCAGGCAGATATGAAGTTTTCTGAGCAGTGCAGATGGTCTGCAAGAGTAGCTCATGGTGTCTTGTCAATGATATACAGGGATTTTTCTAGCAGTGATAAGGAGGTGATTATCCCCTTGTATAAGGCAATGGTTGGGCCACACCTTGAGTACTGTATACTGGTCTGGAGGCTTCATTTTAAGAAGGATGTAGAGCTGTTGGAAGGAGTACAGAGAAGGGCAACAAGATTAGTGAATGGAACAAAGGCTTGCTCTTACGAAGAAAGGCTCAAGTTTTGCGAATTACAGTGTCTGGAGACTAGGCACCTGCGAGGTGATCTGATTTAGGTGTATAAATCCTTGAATGGTTTCAGCATGCTCAATGCTGATGGGATTCTTCCTCTTGCTCAGAATAATCACCTGAAAGGGCATAAATTCAAATTGAGGAAAGGCAGTTGTAGGATAGATGTGCAAAAGTTTGCCTTTAGCCAGCGGGTAGTTATTTGGTGGAACAGACTTCCATCCTTTGTTGTGTAAGTTGATAGTCAAAAAAAATTTAAGGCTGAGTGGACAGATATTTGGAAAGAACGGAGGGTAAAAATGGGAGCTTTTTTTTTTTTCTGGCTGATGCTGCATAAGCTTGCTTTCTTGCATCATATGCCTCTACTAATGCTAATGCTAATGCTAAATTATATGCTTGCATTTGTTGATTCCACTCAAAATGTTGTTTCAAGTTCCTCATGTTTTGAACCGTGAATTTGTTTCATATTTTTCATGGCTGCACCACAAAAAATTAATGCATTAAGTTTTTTTCAGTATGATTGTAGGAAAAACTGAAGAAAGTTTTTCCTAATACTGTACTGAAAAAAGGTTTTCAGTTTTTCAATAAGTCAAAGTAAGAAAAGAACAACAGCTACAAGTTGATCTGTAATAGTACTACAGATAAGGTTAGGGAGGCAAAGGCTGAGTATGAGAAAACACTAGCTAGGAGAGCAAAGAATGGGGACAAGGAGTTTTTCATGTATGTGGTGAGTACAAGGAAGAAAAAGAAAACAAATCAGATCGGATCCTTTTGCACTGGGTGTAAGAAATGTTTAATATAAACACTTTAAATTAATTTAAAGACACAAGCTCCAAAAAGATATCAGCTCAGATTCTTTTAAAAATTACACATAAAATGATTATAACAAAATATTCTTTGACCATGGTGCAAAAATTGCAACTGACTTGCAATTGATGTTTTTAGAGCTGCATCTTCTCCACTGAAGAAACACAGAGCAACTTATAGCAAAGGCAACATGGTTGCAAATTAAAAGTTTGCATTTGTTGCTGTAAGTTGCTGTGTGTTGCATTATGTATAAAGCTGGTGATTGTTACACGTTTCCATTTATAGTGGTAAAGATCAAAAGAAAATATGAAACACAGATAAACAGTCACATAAAGAAATGTTTCTTCTATGTGGATAGTCTCAACTGGTCCGAATAAAAAAAGCAAAAAATAAAAATGTTGTGTCACCACAGACTTTAAGCTTGTACGTGTAGTTAGTTGCAATAAGTAATTAGATCATTGACATGGCATTTAAATGGACTTCAGAGAATTGCACTATTTAATTGATAATTACAAACAACATCCATGTCTTTGGAACACCAAAAAAATTAAATAAGTGTAGGGAGGCAAAGAATTATGCCTGGAGTGATATATGTACAGCTACTGGATGTCTGAATAAAGAAGCAGCAAAAAGAAAAATGAGAAACTTAGTGGACTAATTTTACAGGAAATACTGTAATATGAAAAAATCTAGAGCTAGTGCCCATTTTATTTCCAAGTGGTTCATGTACAATTATTTATTGTTTCTCCATGACATAAACAATGTTAGTCCATGCAAGGAAGAAGAGTTGAGGGTAGTATTATGGTAAGTAATAACAATAGAGATTTTTTAAATGTTATTATATATATGTATATATATATATATACAGGGTGATTCACTACCAGTGCGACAAATTTGCAGGAGGTGTAGGGGGCACACAAAGGCGAATCGGAATCACATAGCATCGCAGGGTCCAAAATGCCTTCGTCATGCGGTAGAGGACATTGAACAGGAGGTCGCGTGAACAGCGATCCTACTGGAAGTCAGCATTTGCGAACCATTTCTGTTGAAGAAACCAAGTAGTAAAAGTCCTCCGGAGTGGATAATCCACAGGCTCCAATGTTTGGACGCGTTGCAGATGGTATGAACTCATTTGGTTTGTTGACAGTATCCTCCATACAGTGGATTGGGAAAAACCCAATCGTTGGCCTATCGCTCAAGTACTCATACTCGGATTGCCTTCTGCAAGAAGTAGGACATTCTCCTAATTGTCTGGCTTCCTCGTCGTTCACTCTCGATTCATGGTACCTCTCGTGAAACAACCAGTCTCACGTAACCTTCTGTGCACACGTGCAAAAATCGTATGATGAGGAGCACCCTGTGCAGGAAACGTTCCTGGTACAAGCGCAGAGCAGCACGCCTGTTACAGTCCGCAGCTCCATATGCGAGGTGCATGTCGGCCAGTTCAACGTTTGAATACTCGTACATCCTACTGCCTCGGGAACTGGTTCACAAATGCTGACTTCCAGCGGGATCGCTGTTCACGCGACCTCCCCTTCAACGTCCTCTACCGCATGATGAAGGCATTTTGGACCCTGCAATGCTATGTGATTCCGATTCGTCTTTGTGCCCCCTACACCTCCTGCAAGTTTGTCGCACTGGTAGTGAATCACCCTGTATATATATTATTACAGTAAGTTATAAAAATACAGATTTTTGTAAGCAATAAATTAATAACTGATCATGAGTAGTGTAAATGATAAGAAATAATCAGTAATTTTTTTGTCAAGGAACCACTCCCATTGGTGATAAAAAAAAAAAGAAAAAAAGTGAATTCTTGTTTGATGACTTTTGCTGCAATGGATGAGTTTCAACCACTTGTTTAAAAGAACTGAAACTTGATTTTTCCTGTTTAACATCTATTCTCCATGATCCACTTAACTTCTGTATCTTTATCATCTGAGTCGTATGTACCTGGGGTACTGTAGGATTCCTTGGAGGCTGCACTGTCCTAAGAAAGTTGTGCATGTAGATAAAAGGAGAATATCAGACATTTTCTAATATTATCCTTGCTCTGCTAAGATGATAGTTAAATACTCTTTTTAGGAGATCCCTTTCCTTGTGCACCTGGATAGGGTTTCTACAGATTAGGTAAGAATGTAAATGTCGTCACCTAAAAATACATGAGGCACTGGTTGGTTATGTCCAGATAGAGGACTATCATCAGATAGGTGCAGTTTGCAGTGCAATAGGAATTTCTTGAACAATGTATTATCAAAAACTCCTCCATCTGATATGCATCCTTGACAGCCAACATTAAAGTATAAAAATTTGTACTTTGCATCCATTACACCAAAGAGAACAATGATGAAAAAGTTTTTATACTTGAAAAAGTCAATTCCACTATTTTGGGGCACTTGTATTATAATGTGCTTGCCATCCATAATACCAACACATTTTTGAAAGTTCCAAAGCATATTAAAATTGTTTTCAACAACTTCCCATTCTCGAGCGGTTCTTGGTATCTGAAATAAAAAAAAATCTCTATTAGTAGAATGTAATTATTTTACTTTTTATCTTTTCAGGAGGACCACAATAATTTATCTTCTGAAAGTGATATTGAGCAGCATCACAAAGCTTATTAAATGATTCAGACAATGAAAACAAAAGTTTTGTTGCAGAAATCTAATGATGAATACAAGGGGCAGAAAATATACTCTTGAAAATGTACCAAGAGAAAATGAATCCCAAGCAATATTAACTCCTGCTGCAGAAATAATAGCAACCACTGATACCACTAACAAAGTGTTTAAATCTCCCAAAGGCAGACGTGTTAAAAATGCAGCCAAAAAAATTATGATTTCAGAAAAGAAGAGCACTATTTAAGAACAGAACAGAACAGCGATAGTGGGCCACTATGACATATTTGAGTAGCCTGCAAAATCAGAAATTTGCATACTGTCTGTGCTCAAAATACTATAGAACATTTAATACCAAATATTCTACATGAATATTTGGTTACATTTGGAATACATGAAGCCAACCATATCACACAATCCACTAGTTTCTAAAATGCAATATTATTGCCCATCAGCATCACCTTCAGGATCATCCTACACTTCCTGCCTCTTCCATTACCTACAGGAACATATGTACTACACTCTTTGCCTGTTGAGAATTCTTCAGATATAGCTTCAAAAGCATTGCGACTGATGTAAGTTATTTGGTAAATTAGGAACCAATAAAAAGTTTATGTACCTACTTTTAGCTTTTATTAGTGCTGCACATACCTCTGATATTATCGCAGAAATGGCTGTTTGGAAATCTTGAATAAATATATCAAGCTGTGGTAGAAATCGCCTGTCACCTAAAATCATAATGTTACAGGTAATCATTCTTCGATTGATATAGCTTCCCTAAGGTTTGTGTCTGCTTTTTGTATTATCAGTTCAATCTTCCTAAGTAATAACTCCATGTCAGAGTAGGCAAGGTTTCTCAAAATGGAAACTGGAATGCAATGTGCTATTATCAGCAAAACTATGAATAGGATTTCCAGTCAATGGAAAAAGGTCATCAATACACAAGAGGAAAAGAGTGGGGGAAAGAACTGAACCTTGGGGGACACCAGCATTAGTGGAGAAATTAGAAGACAGAGAGCCATCTACCATCACCCTCAGTGAGTGATCAGAGAGAAAACTGGATAACCAATTACAAAAAACAGTTGGCAAACCATAACATGGAAGCTTGTTAAGACCTTTATGCTAAACACGATCGAAAGCCTTTGAGATGTCAAGAGCAACTACTTGTGTTTCACCAAGATCATTAATATATGAGTTGGAAGAAAAAGGGGATGCTAGCAAGTCAGCTTTATCCTTGGCTGAAGTGACAATGGAACCATCTGGTTTTGACAGAGGTGGGAGCAGAGATGGGCAAAAGTTGCGGCCAATAGCTTTGGCAAGAGACCAGAATACTCGGCTACTGTTAGGACAAAAAGCAAGTTTTCTACTCTTAGCCTGTTCAAAATCTAGTTTGGACTGATTAATAATTGCTTTACAATTGTTACAAGCTTTGGTGTAGGCAGAAAATGAAACTGAAGAATTGGAAACAAGCCAATTACGATATGCAATGTTCTTCTCTTGAATAGCCTTAGCACATTTATTTGAAAAACCAAGATTTAGATAAAGGACGAAATTTTAAAGTGGAGTGTGGAATAAAAGATTCCTTTCCTACAAGAATAATTTCACTGACAGAATCTGAGCAATCAGATTCTGTCAGTGAAATCAGAAGTTTTGAAACAGTAATCCAACCAAGGAAAAGAAGAAAAGAAATCTCACATTGCATTTTGCATTCTTGTAATGTAAACAACACGAGGTTGGGAATAGCCATAAGATAAAGGCTCCATTGGAGAAGACACAACAATCACCAAGTTGTGATCTGAGGGTCCTAAAAGACCACTGACTTCGACCGTGTACTTAGAAGGGTCGTTTCTGAGAAAAAGATCAAGCATGTAGGCTGTATGGTTAGGATTGTCCGGTATTCTTGTAGGTAAATGAACAATCTGTGCAAGGCCATTAGTAATTGCAAAAGCCTCAGCATCTCGACCACCTGTGTCAGTGTGACTAGAGAACGGAAACCAGCTGGAGTTGTGAACATTAAAATCACCAAGGAAAATTACCTCACTGTTAGCAAAGCTGGACTGGAGAAAGTCAAGTTGCAAACAGAGGAAGTCAAAGAGCTCCAAGTGATTAGTGGGGTTGGGAGAATGGTAGAGACAACAGATGAATTTGACACAGTGAGGTAGAGAGATTTTGAGCCAGAGAAGATCGAAGAGAGGAGATTCCAAATTACCAAGTATCTGACAGGGAATATCAGAAGAGACATATGCACAAGTACCACCTTTGAGGCGAAAGGAATCATACAGAGAATAATTTGGGCATCAAAGATGAGCAGTAGTTGAATCAACCGATAACTGAGATTCTGTCAGAAAAAGTACATGGGGTTTGGCAGACTGCAAGTGGAAATGGACATCGCTGAGATTAGAATTGAGACCATGTATATTTTGTGAAATGAACTAGGAAGTGTTTGGGGGGTTTAGATCTTTTCGCAGATAAGCTTACTCTATTAGTTTGACAATTCATGGTGTATTCAATAGTAAGTAAAAGTGGGGGGGAGGACATGCTGTATGAAGTAATGAAATTTTTGGATATGGCGTACACGTGGTAAGAATATACCCAGATCCTTGACATAACGTGGCCTCGACAATGCCCCCCACACACACACACACTACTCGGACTCCCTCCAGTCACTATCTGGCAGAGTAGAGGTAGCAAGATTATACACTAGCTGATCCGGAAACCTCCTAAACAGTTAACAATAGGTTCGGTCCGGTGTACTGTCTAGTGGCCGGCCTGTGAACACCGTTTTAGAGCTGTACCCTCGAAATGTAAGGAAGATTGGAGCTCGCCTTGATGTTCATCATAACATCAAAATTCATCAGTCATACTTCATGATGGAAGAGATGCTCTGGAACTTAGTCTCCAGAACTTAGCTCTGGAGACTAAACATGGGTTTCACCACTTCAAGCCTCCAATAAGCAAAGTGGTGGTATTGCACCGGTTGATGAGAGTCATCTAATTAATCAGCTTCATTTCTAAATCAATTTTGTTTTATTTCCTAGCACTGCCAGCACTTGTACTTTCCATTGGTCCCTTTCCCTTCACTATTGTAATAAGTAAATAGGAATGAAGAGAAGATTCTGAAAATTTTTTGTTTTTTTATATGATTGAAGATTTCAGTGAAGGCAAACTCATTTCACTATAATACCGTAATGTAAAAACCCACAGAATTCCGGTTATGGATATTATCACAAATGCAATAAGATCGAGTTTACTACCCGATTACACTAACGGAAAAGCCCAATAAACCAGAAAGTGCAAATTGTTTTTATGGTAGCGATCATGAGCTAATGAGCACGTCTAGGGTTGATCGATTTTTCCGAAAGCGATACTGATGATCTGGCAGAGGATTCTGTGACTCCAGGATCCAAGTGAGCCTTGAATGTATCATCCTTTTGAAAGTTTTCCCAAGCAGCTTGTGAGAGATATATAGGTGTATAATTTTGAACCAGGGGAGGATCTCTGCCTAGTTTTGATATGGCGATAATGAAAGAATGGTGTCAAGAAGAAGGATAAGCATTTTCAGAGAAGATCCGATTGTATAAAATCAGCAAGGTGCACAAGTCCTTCTCAAGTAAATGCTTCATCATAATGTAATGAATACCATCTGGGCCTGCGGCACTGTTGGATGATCTATTTAATGATTCTTTGATTTCTGTCAATGTAAAAGTTTTGTTGTACAGGAATGAGTGGAGCGTGGAGAAGTTGATTTTATAATCATTCTGCATGTGCTTTGATGGACTGGAAGGAGGATGCATAAGAAGCAGAGAAAGAAATTGTGGCAAACGATTCTGCTAATGCATTAGCAACTTTCTCAGGAGCAGACACGTCTTTCCCTTTCCAATGAAGTATCGGAGAGGACAGCATTACAAATTTGCCATTTAGGGCCTATATTCTTCTCTAGATGATACGTATATCGGTGTCTTTTGTGATGGTTGAGGCAAAAGCAATCCACGAATCATGTTTCACTTTCCATATAATTTGTCTCTCTTTAGCTTTAAGTCTTTTATAAATAATTAGGTTACCGGTGGTAGAATACTAGTGGAAATAATCCAAGCATGGTTTTTCTCCTTTTTGGCATGAAAGCAATCCATATTCCACCAGTGATTTAGGTGAATGCAATATGGTTTGGATTTTGAAATAGAAGCATGGGCTATCGTTAGATGGGCTACAGTTAGAATCTGACTGGTGATGTAAGTGGTAACATCATCAATTGGCTGTTTTTCAACATAAAGCCTGTCTAGAAATATTTGGGCGGAATAGCCATCCTAATTAGCCTTTTTTAAACTTCCAAGCAGATAGTTGATCAGGATTTGGAGTTACCCCTATTTGTAATAAGCAAATAATAGGAAAATGATTGCTATTAAAGGTATCGGTTAACACTGACCATGTCATGAATGGAAAGATGGACAGTGAACAGATTGATAAGTCAATTTCAGAAGTAGATTCTGTAGGTAGGTGGGATTCTGTAGGTATGGTTTGGATTTTGGAATAGAAGCATAGGCTGCAGTTAGAATCTGACTGGTGATGTAAGCGGTCACATCATCAATCGGCTGTTTTTCAACATAAAGGATCAGGATTTGGAGTTACCCCTATTTGTAATGAGCAAATAATAGGAAAATGATCTGTTAACACTGACCATGTCATGAACGGAAAGATGGACGGTGAACAGATTGATAAGTCAATTTTGGAAGTAGATTCTGCAGGTAGGTGGGAGGACCAGAGTTTAGTAAATTTAGATTATTATTGTTCAGAAATTCTTCAATTAAGTTGCCCCTTGCATCCTTTGCAGTGGATCCCCACAATGGATGATGGCCATTAAAATCACCTAAAATACAAATTGGCACTGAGAGTTGTTTAATGAGGTTGTCCAGCTCTGAATGGGGAAATGGTATTGATGGTGGAATATAAACAGAAACAAGGGTATAACTGAAACACCAACTGCAGTATGAACTGCCACAGCTTCTAGAGTGGCTTGTAATTGGATGTGCTTGGACAGTATGTTAGAATTAATAAGAATGGCTACTCCTCCATGGGCAGGAGACTCAGAGATCCTATCTTGTCTGTAGAATATAATAATTTGAAAGTTCTGGTGAAACATGTGGTGACAAGAAAGTTTCCTGTACACATACAGCTATAAGGTTGAACTGAGCAAGTAAATCCTTTATGTCATCAGAATGACTGACTAGTCCTCTGCAATTCCATTGTATGATGTTGTGCCTCATTTTGGTGTAACTGAGGATGATTCTTCAAACTTTTTTTTTTTTGTATGAGGAGCATTTTTTTTGTTCTTTTTTTGAGAAGGTGGGGCATACAGTCTCCATAGTGTCACTCTCATGAAGTTCTAGTATGGGTTCCTTATTTTTTATTTTTTTTTTTATGTGAACCCCAAACACGAGAGGTATTAGAACCTATAGTACTTAGTAACGTGCTTGGGTTGGAGGTTGAGAAGACGAAAGAAGATATTTGTTGACATTGGACTTGAACTTCTGTAGACTGTAATTTTCAGGAAATACGTATGAAGGAAGGTTGTTCCAGAAAACGGCAGTTGAATGAATAAATGAGGAAGACGAAAAGCTGGTTCTGTGGGTTTCGAGTTGGACCGTAAATGGATGTTGGCTGGTGGCGGCACGTGTTCGGACTGTTTTGAAAGAGACAGTGGGAATTATAGAAGCCAATTCAGAAGAACAGTGCCCATGGAAGTATCTGTAGAAGAGGCACGCAGCAGAAACAGTATGTCTAGGAGACAGCGAGTGGAGAGACTCTGTTAGAGATGAATCATTAATTAACCTAACTGCCCTCTTCTGAATGGAATCAAGAAGCCTGAGAGAGGTTTTGGGGGCACCACCCCAGATGTGGGAACGATATTCCATGGCAGGGCAGATTTGTGATTTATACAGAATGAGCAGCTGTTTGGAAGAAAAGTAACACCGAGAGCGAAACAGAAAACCAAGTTTTTTAGATGCAGAGGAAGCAATATTTCTAATGTGCTTGTGCCAAGAGAGATTAGAAGTCAGGGTAATCCCCAAAAGAGATATATCATTTTGCCTAGAAATCGGAGTGTCACTAAAGATAAGCATAGGAGCAGAAGAATCCTTTTTGCAAGATATAAGACAACACTGAGTTTTAGAAAGGTTGAATTCAACTAAGTTGTCTTTGCCCCACTGGAGAAATAACTGAAGATCAGCATTTAAGGAATTGGTAGCAGATTTTCGAGAAGTTGAAGCTGATTGAGCAGGACAAGGTTTCTCAAAATGGAAAGTGGAATGCAATGTGCTATCATCGGCAAAACTATGGATAGGATTTCCAGTCAATGGAAGAAGGTCATTAACATACAAGAGGAAAAGAGTGGGGGAAAGAACTCAACCTTGGGGGACACCGGCATTACTGGAGAAGTTAGAAGACAGAGAGCCATCTACC
Source organism: Mastigoproctus giganteus (assembly GCF_048544385.1). Classification (NCBI taxonomy): domain Eukaryota; kingdom Metazoa; phylum Arthropoda; class Arachnida; order Uropygi; family Thelyphonidae; genus Mastigoproctus; species Mastigoproctus giganteus. Next base: position 142,867,718 of record NC_143579.1, on the reverse strand, counting down.
ATCACCCTCAGTGAGCGATCAGAGAGAAAACTGGATAACCAATTACTAAACACAGTTGGCAAACCATAAGATGGAAGCTTGTTTAGAAGACCTTTATGCCAAACACGATTGAAAGCCTTTGAGATGTCAAGAGCAACTGCTTGTGTTTCACCAAACTTTTCCATTGAATTTGGCCATAAATGGGTTACATAAGCCAGAATATCACCAGTGGATCAACACTGACGGAATCCATACTGGCGATCGTTGATCACCAGTATGGATTCCGACAGATGGAAGGTTTCTAGGTAGTTTAAGAGTTGGCGGTTAATTGATTTCTCCATTACTTTAGAAAGAGTAGAAGTAATTGTAATGGGATGATAATTGGATGGGAAGGATTTGTCACCCTTTTTAGGAACTGGCTGAATATGAGCAAATTTCCAAGCAGAAGGAAAAACACCTTTGGAATAAGAAAGTGAAAAAAGGTGCCAAAAAATAGGAGTAAGTTCAGGAGCACAGGTTTTGAGAACAAGTGGAGAAATACCATCAGGACCTGGAGCTTTCTTAGCATCAAGATTCATCAAAATCCTTCTGATATCCTTTTGACGGAAGACCACAGGAGGCATTGAATGGAGCGTGTTGGGAATAGTGGGAGGTGTTTTACTAAGATCATTAATACATGAGCTGGAAGAAAAATGGGATGCTAGCAGGTCAGCTTTATCCTTGGCTGAAGTGACAACAGAACCATCTGGTTTGGACAGAGGTGGGAGCAGAGATGGGCAAAAGTTGCGGCCAATAGCTTTGGCAAGAGACCAGAATGCTTGGCTACCATTAGGGAAAGAAGCAAGTTTTCTACTCTTAGCCTGTTCAACCTCCAGTTTGGACTGATTAATAACTGCTTTACAACTGTTGCGAGCTTTGGTGTAGGCAGAAAATGAAACTGAAGAATTAGAAACAAGCCAATTACGATATGCAACATTCTTCTCTTGAAGAGCCTTAGCACATTTATTGGAAAACCAAGGTTTAGATAAAGGACGAGATTTTAAAGTGGAGTGTGGGATAAAGGATTCCATTCCTGCAAGAATAATTTCACTGACACGATCTCAGCAAACGTTGACATCAGAAGTTTTGAAACAGTAATCCGACCAAGGAAAAGAAGAAAAGAAGTCTCGCAGGTCATCCCATTTTGCATTCTTTTAATACCAAACAACACGAGGTTGGGAATAGCCGCGGGATAAAGGTTCCATTGGAGAAGAGACAATCACCAAGTTGTGATCTGAAGTGCCTAAAGGACCTCTCACTTCGACCGTTTACTTAGAAGGGTTGTTTGTGAGAAAAAGATCAAGCGTATTCACTGAATGATTAGGATTGTCCGGTATTCTTGTAGGTAAATGAACAATCTGTGCTAGGTCATTAGTAATTGCAAAAGCCTCAGCATCTCGACCTGCTGGGTCGGTGTGACTAAAAAACGGAAGCCAGCTGGAGTTGTGAACATTAAAATCACCAAGGAAAATTACCTCACTGTTAGGAAAATTGGACTGTAGAAAGTCAAGTTGCAAAAAGAGGAAGTCAAAGAGCTCCAAGTGATTAGTAGAGTTGGGAGAACGGTAGAGGGAACAGATGAATTTGACACAATGAGGTAGAGAGATTTTAAGCCAGGGAAGATCAAAGAGAGGAGATTCCAAATTGCGAAGTCTCTGACATGGAATATCAGAACGGACATATGCACAGACCGCCTTTGAGGCGAAAGGAATCATACAGTGAATAATTTGGGCATCTGAGATGAGCAGTAGTTGAATCAACCGATAACTGAGATTCTGTCAGAAAAAGTACATGGGGTTTGGCAGACTGCAAGTGGAAATGGACATCGTTTAGATTAGAACTGAGACCACGTATATTTGTGAAATGAATTCGGAAGTGATTGGGAGTTTTAGATCTTTTCGCAGATAAGCTTGCTCTATTAGTTTAACAATTCATGGTGTATTCAACAGTAAGTAAAAGTGGGTGGGACATGCTGTATGAAGTAATGAAATTTTTGGATATGGTGTACATGTGGTAAGAATATACCCAGATCCTTGACATAACGTGGCCTCGACAATGCTCCTGGCATACACACTACTCGGACTCCCTCCAGTCACTATCTGGCAGAGTAGAGGTAGCAAGATTATATACTGGCTGAACCGGAAGCCTCCTAGAGAGTTACCAATAGGTTCGGTCCAGTGCTAACTAGCGGTTGGCCTGCGAACACCGTTTTAGAGCCGAGCTGTACCCTCGAAATGATCTAAGGTCATAATCTAAGGGTACATCTACTTCCATACTGTTCGTGATTTTCTTGCTGTCTTTAGGTTTCAATTTTTCACTGTCATGCAAGACTGTTGGAGTACCAGCTAGAATGCTAATTGGTTTGAGGTGTGTCCTTTCCAGAGTTCAATAGTGTTGTTTTAACCCAGTTAGCTAGAGATGTGTTAGGGGGTATTGATACATCTGTTTGAGCTGCTGTTGAATGGTTGCTTCGAGTGTGAGATGCATAAGAACAACTGGGCATGGTCAACATAACTTGTTTGTGTGCCTCAGGATATGTCACTTTGTTCTATTTTATATTTTTGAATTTTCTTGCCTGTTTTCCACATTTCGCAAGATTTAGAAAAGGCTGGGTGATTTCCTTTGAGGTAAGGGCAAACAGGAGTTGAGGCTGAAAGTTCTGCTTGGGTATGCTCCTTGGAACCACAAATAGGACAAATGGCATCACCTCTACATGCCTGCCAGAAATGTCCATATTTCTGGCCCTTAAAACAACAAATGGGATTAGGAATATAAGGCCAAATCCGGCAGTTTAAATGCTAGCTATTACTGAAGATGGCAAATCTGGGGTACTGAAAGTTAAAATGATGGATCTAGTTGGGACGAGATTTCCATCTTTTTTAGTCATTGTGTTTGGTGCTGCTTATTTTTTGATTACTCAGTTCTTGAACTAATTCCTCTTCAGATAGATACTGTAAGTAGGTCCCATTCGATTATAATGCCTTTCGAGGAATTTACGGTGTTGTGTGGAGTAATAGATACTGGCAGTCGAATGTCATTGTTTTGAGTAGCCACTCGGAATGTTTGGAGTTGGCTGTTTCAATAAGGAGGTCTCTGGATTGCAATCATTTAACCATTTTTGGTGTTTCAGCAAAGGATTCCATATATTTCTGGATTATAAATGGTGATAATTTGTCCACAGGCTGGGAGGAGGAGAGCGATGTATTATGAGAAAATTTGGCATGCCATTGCACTGAGCTTCCCTTCAGAGTCTTTTCGGTTGATTACAGTTATTATCAGTGGATGTGTGTCTGGTCTGGAGCTTGAAGGCTCTAGAGGTGCATACTCGTTTGAATCCATGGTTACTCCTTTTAACCCTGGAGGATAACTTTTCCCCCAGGTTACTGGCCCTGCCACAGGGAGGCAGGAGTAGTGCAGCTCAGAGGCCAAGCAGTTGAAGTGTTAGTTGATTAGTAGAACTAGAAATATAGGAAAATAGAAGAAAGGTGTGTTCCTTTCTGTGTTCTAACTTGTGACTGTCAAGTATAGAACTGGTTGTAAAGAAAGACTGTTGATAAAAATGTAGGAACTTAAAAAGAAATAACTTCAATCACTTATCAAAAACATTATAAATCACAAGAATATCACTTGGCCTCAAATTACGCTTGGCACCCGGGGCCTTAGTCAGTGGGTGGTTGATGGTTAGAACAAACTTCCATCCGTTGTCGTGGAGGTCAACAATTTAAATAACTTCAAGGCAGAACTAGACAAACATTTGGATTAAATAAATGGGTGAAATGGGAAGGCTTTTTTTTTTTTTTTTTTTGACTGATGATATATAATCTTGCTTTCTTGCATCATATGGCTATGCTAATGCTAAATGATCTACCAAACAGGAATTGGAACTACAACAACACAGAAAGATATAGGAAAATGAAAAAAGTACTTATTGCCAAAAAACTCATAATTGCAAATCTTTGTCAAGGGTCATCTTTCGAAATCATAGGAAAGATAACAAGAAGGATTGCATCTGTTTCTGAAATGAAATATAAGCTAGCATGCAATGGAAGCGGCACGAAAATACTAGCATTTAAAACTATAGGAAAGGAAGTTAGGCCTAAATGTGATAAGTAAACGTATATTTCATGGCTGACCCACAGATCAGCCATGAAATATACATTCACTTTTCTCATGCTTTCACAATCTTTAGGCCTAACTTCCTTTACCGCTAAATTCAAATATCTTTATACCACTTCTGCCACATGCTAGCGTATATTTCATATCAGAAACAGGCCCTATTTCTTGCTGTCTTTCCTGTAATTTCAACGTTTGACCCTTGACAAAAATGTTTAAATCATGAGTTTTTCAGCAGTAGGTACTTTTTTTTATTTTCCTATATCTTTCTGTGGTTTCCATAGTTCGAATTCCCATTTGGTAGCTCATTTATATTCTCATCCTCTCAATTAGCTTATATCTGTATATATATTTATTTTTATTTATTTATTTTTTTTTTTTGCATTTTTTATAGTTTTAAAGTTTTTACTTATTCATATGTTGTGACTCCCAAAATTTGCCTTTCTTGTTCATTTTATGCTGACCTGGCTCTTGACTCAAAAAAGTTCTAGCCCCAAGATCTAGATAAAGGGAATTCCATAAGAATGCTAGGTGTAAAGGGAAATGAGTTTCTGTAGGCAGTCGAAGAGAGCAGATGTGTTTCAATCTCACTCCTGAAGGGGGTTAAACGAAGGTGATTAACATTAGAAATTAAATTTGTTTAAATTTAATTTCTATAATTCTTAAATCTTATTTCAATAATTTGGTACATTTTATTAATTTATATTCGGTAATATATTGTAAATTTAACACATTGACTGCCACGTTGGCCCTATACGTCTAACACAATTAGGTTTTTTAGGTGCCACATCAGACATATACAGCTGACACCTTTCTTACTGAAGTATAACAGATTCTCCTTTTATAAGGTTGGTTCGGGTAGACGAAGTTCACTTACCAGACTTTCATTTACACTAGTGAAAAAAGGTTATGTTAGATTATGCCACCTAATTCGGTGCGGATTCAAATGTCCCGAATTTAGTGGCATAAATTAATATAACCTTTCTTACTGAAGCATAATTGATCCTCCTTTTATAAGTTCAGTTAGGGTAGTGCAAATGGCACATCAAAAATCATTCAGCACATAATTTGGTGCTGAATGAATAGAATCAGAATACTCAAATTTTATATAGTGCATTCTCAAAGTAGTGTACAGTCTACCAGCACTATAGCATTCGGTAGACTGCATGCTATAGTGCTGGGAGCCCACACACTGTAGTGTATTCTCACACTATAGCATCCAGTAGACCATACACTATGTGGCAGACCGCAAGGTATAGTAGCACCTTGAAATCTTGTTATTCAGAAGTACTGATTTGCAGCAATTTCTCTCAGTTCCTCTTCTTTTAGTAATTTTCTTTTTTAGCCATTCCTTTTTAGTTTGTTTCTTTTAAAACACACTTGTACAAACTTGTGAAGAAACACAACACAACATAATGGATAATACAGTCACTACTGCCCTCTTTTTAACGAACTTGCTTTGAAAAAACTTTAACAATACTGGCAAACTTATTTTGACAAGCTTGTGACAAGTTTATTGCACAGTGCACATGCAATAAACTTATTAGAAACGACCTTCATATGTGTGACCACATAGGTGTAGCCTAATATGGTCACACGTATTTGGCTGACATAGCTTCTCAAGAAATGAAGTAACTTACTAAGCTGTGCTAAATTTCGTAATTTTCTTAAGTTAAAATTTTACCTAAACAATAGTTCTTACCCGATCCACTTAAAATACAAACTCCAAGGACACCATGACTCAGACAGAAATGCCTGCAGGCATTTCTAGCATGTGTCATGAGTTTTTCAATTGTAGCAGACAGATCCAGTAGACAAACCAAGCTCAACTAACGATCTGCTTCTTTGCATCCGATATAAGGAATGTACCAATCTCAAATTAGAACTTGGTGTGTTATGAATAGAATTGAGTCACTGATTAAATGGGTGCTTGTCAGGGACTCAAGTAACTCATGAACTACAAAGTGATGCACCCCGATTCAGGTCCAAGGAAAAAACACTCAACTGCACACTGCTCTGTTTGAAGAAGATTTAGTTTTATTGAGAGACTCTATTGTCAGGAAAAGGGGTAACATTTTTTGTAATAAAGATAGGTGGGACAGAACCAGGGTGTGTTTGTCAACAGCAACAATAGCTGATGTTACCAACAGACTGTCAGATTTTAAGGAGAGAGAGAGAGAGAGCGCGCATTATTATCCTCCTCTCTACCCCTTCTACCCCTCAAGGGTAGAATTTTTCTCAACCTGGTCTGTGCTTGTTAACAGCAGCGACTGCTTCTACAGGGATGAGATACACTTAAATAGAAAAGGTGCAAGAATATCTATTGATGCTATCGAGGCAGAGTTAGGTGGGTCAGAAAGCTGCTAGCTTGGGGGGATACATGGACTAATAGATTAACAGTAGCCGCTGGCAGAGGTAAAAGTGATTCTTGCACTACTTCTATTGAAATGCAATTGAGCAGCGGCCTGGAAAACAAGGCAGTGGGAATTTCCAGGCTGCTGGGAGTCACAGTGGAACAAGTAAATAATGGGCTGTGTCAGAGTAACTAAGAGTAGAAATAGGTGCATGTATACTTGCATGTACACCAATGCTAGGAGTATAGTTAATAAATTCGATGAGCTTGAAGTGCTAGTCAAGACATCAAAGGCAGATATTGTTGGGATATTAGAGACATGGTGTCACACAGACATAGGCAGTGAAGAACTGGAATTTGAGGAGTACAATGTGTATAGAAAGGATAGACAGGACAGGAAAGGAGGAGGGGTTATGCTGTTAGTTAAGAAACACATAAAACCTAAGGAAGTGCATCCAATTGATGTGGGTGAACAATGCAATGTTGAGTCTTTTTGGTGTGACATAAGCACTGGGAAAAGATAAATGAGAGTAGGTGTGTTATAGGCCTAATGAATCTGATGAGTATAATGAGCAATTGTGCAGAGAAATAGAGTAGGCCAGTAAATTACAGTGTCTTATAATGGGGGATTTTAATTTCCCGGATATTGACTAGAATTTGTGGATTGGCCACTCACACACACTAGGAAGGCTTTTGTGGATTTATTGGATGATTGTTTTCTACAGCAGCATGTTCGGGAGGCAACTAGAGGGAGTAATACTCTTGATCTGATTATCAGTAGTGATTCTTCATGCATCAAGAATCTGCAGATAAAGGAACCACTAGGTGGCAGTGATCACACTGTGCTGAAGTGGGATTTACTCAAAGAGGTAACTACCATCAAGGGTAAAGGGAAGGGTTTTTGCTTTCGTAAAGGTGACTACGGTGGTCTGAGACAGTATTTAAATTCTATACGGTGGGACCACCTGATGATGTTACCAACAGCAAATTCAAAATGGGAAGCATTCAAAGAATTAATCTTGGAAGCTGGTAGGCTCTTTATAGCAACTAAGAAATGTTGTTCAAGGTTTAGGTTTAAATAGATACCAGACGAACTAATGAGACATGTGGCAGAGAAGAAAAATGCATGGGATACATATAAATTAACAGGTGACACGGAAGCCTATGATAGATATAAGCTGGTGTCTAACCAAGTCACAAAAGAGGGTAGGCAGGCAAAGGCAGATTATGAGAAATCTCTGGCAAAGGATGCAAAATAAAACAGCATACAGTTCTTTAGTTTTGTAAACTCTAGAAAGAAAGGGATGAATCAGATTGGTCCACTTGATATCGATGGTTCAAATGTTGATGATCCTGCTCAGGTAGCTAACAAACTAAATGAATATTTTGCATCTATATTCACACATGAGGAGTTATTCAGGGAGCGGAATGCCAGAGATGTATTCAACTCTGGCAGTAAGCTAGATAATCTTGTAATAACTGAGAGTACAGTGGAGAAGAAATTGTTGAAGATAAACATAAGAAAGGCACAACCTCGGGTGGATGGAATCTATCCAGTTATATTAAAGGAGGCAGCAAAGGAAGTAAGTAAACCCTTAGCCATAAGTATGAGAGTTTCCACAATGGGTATCCACAAAGGAGAATCAAAGGGAGACAGAGGTCTCCCTTTTAACATTTACAGACCTGATAGTTTAACTTCTATTCCAGAGAAATTAATGGAGGCACTGGTTAAGGAAGCATTGCAGAATCATCTAGACAAGACTTCAGTTATAGCTCGGATACAGCAAGGGTTTGTTAAGGGGAAGTCTTGTCTGACAAATTTGATTTGTCAAATTTGTCAGACAAACTTTCATGTCATATATTTGGATCTTAGAAAAGCCGTTGATACTGTTGCACATGGAAGATTGCGGCACAAATTGGAGGCAAATTGCTGCTATGGATAAATGGATGGTTGAGTGGGAGAAGACAGAGAGTGGTAATCAATGAACACTGCTCTTCACTGTTCACTCATTGCTCAACACTGAACCCTGAGTGGAGTCACTCAGGGTTCAGTGCTGGGTCCATTGTTGTTTTCTGTATTTATAAATGATATTGATGATGGTACATCAGGCTTAATGTCCAGGTTTGCAGACAATACGAAGGTTGGCAAGGTTGTTAATGACACTAATGACAGTATACTGCTGCAACAGGATCTAGAAAAGTTGAGGAGATGGGTTGAGAAGTGGCAAATGAAGTTTAACGTTGACAAATGAAAATTACTACATATGGGAAGCAGTAATCCCAGAGTAACGTATCAACTCTATGGTACCACAATGAAAGTGGTAGAGAATGAAAAGGACCTGGGGATAATTGTGCAGGCAGATATGAAGTTTTCGGAGCAGTGCAGACGGTCTGCAAGAGCAGATCATGGTGCCTTGTCAATGATATACAGGAATTTTTCTAGCAGGGATAAGGTGGTGATTATCCCCTTGTATAAGGCAATGGTCAGGCCACACCTTGAGTACTGTATAAAGGTCTGGAGGCCTCATTTTAAGAAGGATGTAGAGCTGTTGGAACAAGTACAGAGAATGGCAACAAGATTAGTGAATGGAACAAAGGGTTTCTCTTATGAAGAAAGGCTTAAGTTTTGAAAATTACAGTGTCTGGAAACTAGGCACCTGCGAGGTGATCTGATTGAGGTGTATAAATTCTTGAATGGTTTGAGCATGCCCAATGCAAATGGGATTCTTCCACTTGCTCAGAAAAATCGCCTGAGAGGGCATAAATTCAAATTGAGGAGAGACGGTTGTAGGATAAATGTGCGGAAGTTTGCCTTTAGCCAGCGGGTGGTTGATTGCTGTAATAAACTTCCATCTGTCATTGAAGTTGATAGCTTAAATAGATTCAACGCAGAACTTGACAAACATTTGGAGGAAGTGGATGGTTGAAATAAGGGGTGGTTTTTTTTTTTGGTTTTTTTTTTGGCTGATGCTATATAGCAGGGGTGGCCAACGAGTCGATCGTGGATTTAATTTCGGTTGATCACGACGAATTTTAAACATGCAGTCATCCCTCGATTTGTGCACCTTGTGCAATGAAATTTTTGAGATGGTAGATTGCGGCACATTTTGAAGGAAAAAAGTAGATCGCATCACAAATTAAGTTGGCCGCTCCTGCTATATAAGCTTCCTTTCTTGCATCATGTGCCTTTGCCAATGCCAATGGTATTCATGTGGGGGACTAATGATATTAAACAAATGCAATGCAACCATTTTGTTGGATAAATATAGGAAGGATTACAGTTTAGGTTGAAAGCATTATGGATTAACTAAAAACATGAAGGAATCTATATGGCACTTGGGGAGGGAGGGGGAGAATTTTATCAGTGTGCCTGCACTTGTAGGTAGAAGGAATCTATTTTATTGAAATGGTATTCATTAGAACAAAGGTGGTGAAAGAATTTCTATTGTCTTTTTTTTGAATTGTGTTTTACATACAATTCAAATTGAATTGTATGTAAAATTGAATATGTATGTATGAATTGAATTGTGTTTTACATACAGTTTAAATAACCTTAGTCACAACTGTTGGCTTACTTTTAAATTTAGCTAGTGATTTTATAAGTTACAATTTACTATTTGTACAGCTATTGTATCAGTGTTTTGGTGCAGGGGAATAGTAGGGTTTTAATTTTGATAAATAAGTAGTTCAAAGGTTCTAATTGCTTGTTGGTCATACATCTTTTTTTGTGCTTAGCATAGGAATTTTTACTTTTTATCAAGGATATAGCTAATTTAACATTGCAATTGTTACAGTACAGCATAACGTATAGCATGAACTTTATAGCATAAGGTATAACAAAAAACTAGATAACTTAATTAATACATATCACTGCATTTAGGAATCAAGCTTAGTGTAGTATTTAATTGATTATGTAACATAATCAATTAAATTTATTACTGTTATTAATTTTCATTGTTAATTAATTAAATAGTATTTAAATGGAAATCATGCCTCAGACTAGAGCAGCAAAGCAACAAGCACATAATAGCAGGAGTGCTGTCGCTCAGTTGTGAACCAAAGGGAGTTATTCTCCTATGCATGACAACCAAAAAAAATGTGCAACTTATGATGCATTTGCTGATGGATGGCTTTGTGTGCTAGATGCAGAGAGTGCACAGAAATTAGGCATGAACTCAGCATTCTGATGGACATTTATGAGAGTTTGAAGAGTACAGATACCTTCAAAGGAATTAAAATGGGGCACCCATCAAGCTCAACTGCCCAACACAATGCCAGAGCTTACTCTTGTGCATCAGACAACACAGCAGCAATCTTCAAGGCAGAATGTGCTGATCCCATAGGAGCTAGTTATTAATAGGGAAACGGGAAATACATTGTGCAAGAAGACTAGGTAGAATAGGACCAGGGTATGTCTGCCAGAGGCAAAAGTAAATGACATTTTAGAGCAGATATCATCTTTTAAGGGCACAAAATATGATACTGTTATACACATTGGCACTAATGATATCAAGGGTAAGAGATCTGAGGAATTAATAAGTACAAGGCAATGTTGGCAAAATGTTGCGAGTTAGGACTGAATTTGAAAGTGTCTGCAATTCTGCCCAGACACGATAGGAGGGATTATATGTTCAGAGCCTTGTCAATCAATTTGGCCCTGGAGAGAATGTGAAAGACTCATGGGATAGAATTTTTTTCAGCATGGTCTGTGCTTGCTAACAAGAGACTGCTTTTACAGGGATGGTATACACTTGAATAGACAGGGCACAAGAATATTTGCTGATGCTATCAAGGCAGATATAGATAGGTCAGAAAACTGTTAGCTTGGGAGATACATAGACTAATCATTTACCTAGAGCCACAGGCAGAGGTGAAAGTGATTTTTGCATTGCTACTATTGGTACATGCAGCGGCAGCCTAAAAAGCAAGATGTCTGGGATTTCAGGCCCTGCTCGAATATGATGGAACAAATTCACGGAATACATTGGCTGTGTTATAGTAACAAAGAGTAAGAACACATGAATGTATACTAAGGTGACCAGACGTCCCATTTTTAATGGGATTGTCCCTTTTTCAGCCACTGTTCCGAGAAAATGTAAATGGGATATCCCGTATTTTTTTAAAAATGCACCCCACTTCTGCACACGAGAGTCGAGAATACAAGACTTGACTTTTGTGTGTAGCATAGCTGATGCGATAGACATATGCGAATGAATTCTAGTATTTTCTTTGGTCTTTTTCAAAGTATTGATGTGTTGATGGTGATGTAAACTCTGTAACATTATTTGAAGGGTCTAGTAATTAATTATAAATTCAATTTATTGACAATAGGTCAATGCCCAAGCGAAAGTGTAGTTTCACGGACACATGGAAACAAGAATTCCCTTTCCTAACTGAAACTCAAAGTGTGAATGGTAAAGTTTTATGCACTGTTTGTACAGCTGAATTTTCCATTGAGCATGGTGGTTGTTCAAATATTACACAGCACACTGCTAAAAAGAAGCACAGAGTTGCAGCAAAAAGTACAAGCCATAAACTAACCTCTTTCATAACAAAACAACAAGATATAAATGGTGAAAGGTAATGTTTTGCTGCACATTAATGTTCTGCTCATTTTCCATAGTATCAAGCATAACCATTCATTTAGATTTAGTGGATTGCACATCTACCAACATACCAAACTTATTCTCAAAAAGATTCGCATGTGCAAGAACAAAATGTGAAAGTATAGTTGCAAATGTACTGGTTCCTTTTGCATTTCGTGAAGTGATAAGTGACTTACGCAAGGCAAAATATGTATATGTTATGGAAGATTCATCAAATCACTCAAGCCTGAAGTTGGTCCCAGTTTTGGTGAGGTATTTTATACATTCAAAAGGAATACAGTAAAATTCATGGAATTCCAAAATCTCATAGGAGAAAGTCTGATTGGTGGATCACATTGAAGAAATAAAAATTAGCCAACAAAATAATAGCATTTTGTGGTGACAACTGCAATGCCAACTTCAGTGGCACTGCGAGAAAAGGCAAGAATAATGTCCTATATAAGTTAGCATTAGCATTAGTAGAGGCATATGATGCAAGAAAGCAAGCTTATTCAGCATCAGCCAAAAAAAAAAAAAAAAAACCACTACTCCCATTTCATCCCTCAATTCGTTCGAAATACCTGTCCAGCTGAGCCTTAAATTTGTTTAGGCTATCAACTTCAACAACAAGCGATGGAAGTCTATTCCACAAACCAACTGCCCGCTGGCTAAAGGCGAATTTCCGCACATCTATCCGACATCCGTCCTTCCTCAATTTGAATTTATGCCCTCTCAGGTGATTATTCTGAGCAAGAGGAAGAATCCCATCGGCATTGAGCATGCTCAAGCCATTCAAAGCCTTGTACACCTCTATCAGATCACCTCGGCGATGCCTAGTCTCCAGGCTCTGTAATTTGCAAAACTTAAGCCTTTCTTCGTAAGAGCAACCCTTTGTTCCATTCACTAATCTTGTTGCCCTTCTCTGTACTCGTTCCAGCAGCTCTACATCCTTCTTGAAATGAGGCCTCCAGACCTGTATACAGTACTCAAGGTGTGGCCTGACCAATGCCTTATACAAGGGAATAATCACATCCCTGTCCCTGCTAGAAAAATTCCTGTATATCATTGACAAGACACCATGAGCTACTCTTGCAGCTCGTCTGCACTGCTCAGAGAACTTCATATCTGCCTGCACAATTACCCCCAGGTCCTTTTCATTCTCTACCACTGTCAGCGTAGTACCACAGAGTTGATACGTTGATCTGGGGTTACTGTTTCCCATATGTAGTACTTTACATTTGTCAATGTTAAACTTCATTTGCCACCTCTCAGCCCATCTGCTCAACCTTTCCAGATCCTGTTGCAGCAGCATAGTATCAGTAGTGTCCTTAACAATCCTGCCAACCTTTGTATCGTCTGCAAACTTGGACATTAAGCCTGATACACCATCATCAATATCATTTATAAATACAGAAAACAACAATGGACCCAACACTGAACCCTGAGGAACTCCACTAATAACATTAGTCCACGTTGAGCAGTGTCCATTGATTACCACTCTCTGTCTTCTGCCACTCAACCATCCCTTTATCCATAGCAGCAATTTGCCTCGAATGCCACACTTCTCCAATTTGTGCAGCAGTCTTCCATGCGCAACAGTATCAAAAGCCTTTCTAAGATCCAAATATATAATATCAAAGTTATTCCCTGCATCCAGTTCTTTTGTGACTACATCATAGTATCCAATCAAATTGGTCAGACAAGACCTGCCCTTAACAAACCCATGCTGTGTCTGAGCTATAACTGAATTCTTGTCCAGATGATCCTGCAGTGCTTCTTTAACCAGTGCCTCCATTAATTTTCCTGGAACCGAAGTTAAACTAACAGGTCTATAATTACTTGTGTCAGCCTTTGATCCTCCTTTGTGAATTGGGGTTACATTTGCACATCTCCAGTCCATGGGTACCTCCCCTGAGTCCAATGAAGCTCTCATAATTATGGCTAGGGGTTTGCTTACTTCCTTTGCTGCCTCCTTTAATATAACTGGATAGATCCCATCCACCCCGGGTGCCTTTTTTATGTTTATCCTCAACAATTTCTCCTCCACTTTCCTCTCAGTTATTAGAAAATCATCTAGCTCACTGCCAATGTTTACTTCACCTACGACATTCCCCTTCCTGAATAACTCCTCATGTGTGAATGTAGATGCAAAATACTCGTTTAGATTGTTAGCCACCTGAGCTGGATCCTCAACTGTTGAACCATCAACATCCAGTGGACCAATCTGATTCATCCCTTTCCTTCTTGAGTTTAAATAGGTAAAGAACTCTTTTCTGTTTTTCTTTGCATCCTTTGCCAAGGATTTCTCATAATCTGCCTTTGCCTGCCTAATCTCCTTTGTGACTTGGTTACAGACCAACTTATATCTATCATAGGCTTCCACGTCACCCATTAATTTGTATGTATCCCATGCATTTTTCTTCTCTGCCATATGTCTCATTTGTTCATCTGACAACCATTTAGGCCTGAACCTTGAACAATATTTCTTGGTTGGTATGTAAAGCCTGGTAGCTTCCAAGATTAGTTCCTTGAATGCTTCCCATTTTGAATTTGCTGTTGGTAACATCATCAGTTGGTCCCACTGTATAGAATTTAAATACTGTCTCAGACCATCATAGTCGCCTTTTAGTTAAGCAAGTTAAGCAAGAACATGAAAATGAGCACCTTGGGAGTAGGCTATGCTGCACAACGCTTTGTTGTTGTTGTCGTTGTTATTTGGTTTTTAGGAGTATTAGCAACTAAGGCCATATTGCTCCTGGGATATGCAGTAGTCATTGCCTGACCTTTCCGCATCCTCCGTATTTGGTGGTCATGGGCTCAAACACAGGTCTAATCAAGAAGCATGGGCTACACACTGCTGCTCCTGCCCACCTGGCTACGGAGGCACCACATAATGCTTTGCAAACAAGTGCAGATATGTTACCAATTCACGTGGAATCAATTATATACTGATTTACAGTGTATCTGGGGTTTGAGTAAAAGTATGTGGCAGTTATTTATGCATGTTTCCTGATTACTAAACCGAAGTTCGTTTTTTCTATCACATAAAGATTTTTCACAATTCATTAACAAAATATTACCTAGGTATTATACTCAAATGTGCACATAACTATAGTTTCTGCAATGGTTTACAAGTTTTATACCCCTATATTCGTAATCAGTATCAAATATTTGCCTCAAATACAACAGATTGTGCATGTTTAACCCGTAACTACACACACACACACTGCAAGGTCATACTACTTCCTGGGTAAAGGTCGGCTGCCTTGCAGCCGACATTTACCCAGGAAGGTAGACAGCCCTCACCCCGCCCCTCCAGCCCATCTGTGATTCCCAGAATTTTATTTTCCGAGTGGAGTCCGGGAGACTCTTGTGGGTAGTTACAGGTTAATCTTGTCTGAGCATGCACTCACTTGTTTTACAGTCCACTCAACCACAGCGCCTATATAAGTGGCACATACCTTATGCAGTCACAGTACTCCTGTAAAAACCTTAGTGAGCTCTCGCATTAGTTTTCTTTTAGTATGGCAACCAAAAAGTGTATAAACAGTCCCGACATACTTTGTTACATACGTGGTTGTTCTGTTCCTGTAAAGCAGAGGCGAAATATTATCAATTTTGTAAAAAAATCATATTATGCATACTTTGACATAAAACTAGGCGATCAGGATAAATCGTGGGCACTGCATAAAGTATGCCATACATGTGTCGAACATCTTAGAAAATGGAGTCAAGGAAAAAAGGTGTGCTTGCCATTTGCTATTCCTATGATATGACGCGAGCCAGTAAGCCATGCCGAATGTTACTTTTGTGTATGTGATGTTAAAGTTTACAATTCAAAAAATAAAAAGGACAAAAGATCTACAATCAGCCATAAGACCGGTTCCGCATGGACCTGATCTGCTTGTAAAACCTTCACCAGAATCTTTGAAGTCCACATTTTCATCCACCGAAGCAGAAGATAAAGAGGTTAGTGAAGAGGAATGTTATCAACCAGAAAATATTTTAACGCCACAGCAATTCACGCAAGTCAAACTGAACGATTTAGTAAGGGGCTTAGATCTTCCAAAGTATGCTGCTGAAATTCTGGGATCCAGACTTCAAGCGAAGAACTTACTTGCTCCTGGTACAGAAATCATGAAAGGGAGTTTATACAGTATTTTTCACAAGAAGGTCCTCTCACATATTGCAGTGATATCGCTGGTTTAATAAGTGCCGTAGGAGCTCCATCATATGTTCCTAGCGAATGGAGACTATTTATAGACTCTTCTAAGACTAGTTTAAAAGGTGTTCTCTTGTATAATGGAGATAAGTACACATCTGTACCAGTTGCTCATTCAGTCTATTTAAAAGAAACTTATGACAATCTAAAGTTGCTTCTGAAGAAAATTAAGCATCAAGATCATGAATGGCAACTACGTAGAGACTTAAAAGTGTTATGTATGTTGTTGGGGCAACAGGGTAGGTACACTAAAATGCCATGCTTTATTTGTGAATGGGATAGCAGAGCTAAAGTGCTGCAGTGGACAAAGAAGAATTGGCCTCAGAGGCACAATCTTACACCGAGGTCAAAAAATATTGTGCATGAAAGTTTGGTAACGCCAGATAAAATGCTTTTACCTCCACTGTATATCAAGTTAGGCATAATGAAGCAATTTGTTAAAGCACTGAATAAGGATGGCAACTGCTTTAAGTACATTTGAAGTAAATTTCCCGGTTTATATGATGCAAAACTTAAGGAGGGTATCTTCGTTGGTCCCCAAATTAGAAAATTGGACGGTCAGTTTGAAACTACTATGACTGAGTTGAAAGGGAAGCCTGGATTGCTTTTAAAAGTATAATAGAAAACTTTCTAGGAAATCATAAATCACGGGATTATGAGAAAATTGTTCAAAATATGCTCGAAAAGCTTTGCAATTTAGGTTGCAATATGAGCATCAAAATTCACTTTTTGCATGCCCATTTTGATTTTTTCCCCGAAATGCTTGCACAGATGAGCGAAGAACAAGGGGAAGATTCCATCAGGACATAAAGGAAATGGAGCAGAGGTACCAGGGAAGGTGGAATACAAGTGTGACGGCTGACTACTGCTGATGTTTAAAAAGAGAGAAACCTGGCACTGTACATAAAAGAAAAACAATTAAACGTTCTTTTTGAACAAAGAGACGAAGATCTGATTAATGAAACTTTCAGAATTTTGATTAATATTTGTTAGTATTTACGTATTTTTTGATATATGAAAATGTAATCCTATCAATTTGTCATTAATAAATACAATATAAAGTTATATACTTTCGTAAAAAACAATACTTTTTTATTTCTTAAATTGTGATATATCTGGATGTGATAGGAAAAAAAATCTAAGTCATATTTGCAATCACAGCAACATATTTCAGCAGTAGGATCTATTGAAATTCAAACCCCAGTGAACAAACTTAAATTTGTAAACTAATGTTATTAACAGTGTTTCTACATGTTCATGTTTTCATTATTAGAGTTGAGGCACTGAAAGACTTCTGAAATTTTGCTGAAGTGGAATACAAGAAACTTTTAGGAAGTGTGAAGACGAGATGGCTTTCCTTGCTACCTGCAGTGGAAAGAATGATCGAAATGTTTGATGGTCTCAAGTCATATTTTCTATTACAAGGTAAAAGCTCCCAAACTCTTGAGGGATTTTTTAATAATCCATAGTCCTGGATTATTAAAAATTATTAAATTTTTAATAATCCAGGGGAGAGATTCCATAATCCAGGATTATTTAATAATCTGCTGTCCTGGACCTCAAAAAACAACTGATAACAGGATGGTGTTATCAGAGATGTTGAATTTACTGAAACTGTGAACAATTTCTATGATACTTTCCTAGAATACGTGGAAAATTGGGCCAAGCCTTTAGCAGAGCTATGTGACTTTAAATGAGTTTTGTTAAATATCTCTCTATCTTGGTATATTGTTCAACAGTTTGTCCAAACATATCCAAAATTGACACCAACCAACATACTAAAATTAATAGATGAAGACGAACTATTCAATAAAGTGAATCATGTGAATCTAAAATTGATCATTGGAAGAAATGTGGTATGACCACTAGCGAGAATTGGACTGAGATAATTCAGACAATGAAAAATGAAGACATTAATTTTGGGAACATAATACACATTGTGAGTTTTGTGTTAGCAATACTGGGTGCAAATGAATCATTATAGAGGGTGTTTTCTTTAATGAACACATTTTGGACTGATGAAAGGAACCAGCTGTCTGCTGAAACTGTACAGGCAATATTAATAACAAAACACATTTTAAAGGCAATTCTTATATGGACTTTTACAATTTCAAAAAGGAACAGCCGAACCTTTTGAAAGAAATTCAGCCTTCTAAAAAATATATTAGCAAGATATTAGTAGCGTATGTCCTGTACCATCTGCTCAATAAAGATTTGTGTAATTTGACAATGTTAATGTGAGACTATGACAATGACAAATATGTAAGTAACCTACGTTAATTTTAATAAAGCTAAACAGTTACGGATAGTTGACATGAAATGAGTAAAAGAGGAACGTTTTTAACTAGTATGACAGTCGAATAATGTCAACACACTACGAGTGTCCAGTTTTTTTGTTTTATAAATCTGGTCACCCTAATGTACACTAATACTAGGAGAACTGTAAATAAATTTGATGAATTTGAAGTACTGATTAAGCTATTGAATGCAGACATCGTAAGAATAGCAGAGACGTGGTGTCACTCACACATAAGTGAGGCTGAATATGAATATGGGAAGTACAAGATATACAGGAATTTTTCCAGCAGGGATAAGGAGGTGATTATTCCATTGTATAAGGCAATGGTCAGGCCACACCTAGAGTACTGTATACAGGTCTGGAGGCCTCATTTCAAGAAGGATGTAGAGCTGCTGGAACGAGTACAGAGAAGGGCAACAAGATTAGTGAATGGAACAAAGGGGTGCTCTTACGAAGAAAGGCTTAAGTTTTGCAAATTACAGTGTCTGGAGGCTAGGCACCAGCGAGGTGATCTGATAGAGGTGTATAAAGCCTTGAATGGTTTAAGCATGCTCAATGCTGATGGGATTCTTCCACTAGCTCAGAAAAATCACCTGAGAGGGCATAAATTCAAATTGAGGAAAGACAGATGTAGGATAGACGTGAGGAAATTTGCCTTTAGCCAGCAGGTGGTTGGTTGGTGGAACAGACTTCCATCCCTTGTGGTGGAGGTTGATAGCCTAAATAAGTTTAAGGCTCAGCTGGACAGGTATTTGGAACGAACAGAGGGGTGAAGTGGAAGTGGGTTTTTTTTTTTTTTTTTTTTGGCTGATGCTGCATAAGCTTGCTTTCTTGCATCAAATGCCTCTACTAATGCTAATGCTAATGCTAAGGACAGACAGGATAAGAGAGGTGGAGGGTTTATGCTCTTAGTTAATAAGAAAATTAAATCTAAGGCAATGCATCCAGTTGACTAGAATGGAGAGTGCAATGTTTGTCAGTTTGGTGCGATATAAGCACTGCAGTACCGGATTAATCAATAAGCAATACAAGCACATGTTAGGGCACCAAGGGAAAGGGGAGTATCATAGATTTTTTTCCCTAGTTATTATGCCAACTTTAACTCTTTCACTGCCACACACTACTTTAGTTGATTTTTTGTAATTGATCTTACCTGCCAAGTTTGATGTGTATTTTTTAACATTTATTCTTCTGCAATTTTCAGACCAAAGTTGAAATATGTTCAATTAAGTGGTGCAAAAAAAGAGAAAACTGACTAAAAGAATCAACAAAAGCTTTTGGATTTAATGGCCTAGACTGGAAAGCTGACTAATTTCTTTACAAGTTACACAACCTGATCTTCCAAATGCTAGGAGTTTGGTAAATAAATTTCATGAAGTTGAGGTGTTAGTCAAAACAACAAAGGCAGATACTGTTGGGATATCAGAAACGTGGTGTCACACAGATATAAGGAATGCAGAACTGGAATTTGGGAAGTACAATGTGTAGAGTAAGGATAGACAGGATAGGAAGGGTGGAGGAGTTATGCAATTAGTTAAGAAACACATAAAATCGAAAAAAGTACAGCCAGTCGACATGACTGGACAGTGCAGTGTCGAGTCAGTTTAGTGTGACATAAGCACAGGGAAATCAAAATTGCGAGTAGGAATGTGCTATGCCTCCATAGCCGAGTGGGCATGTGGACATGTGGACATGTGTTTTTGTAATGGGCGGCTCCTAGAACGTTAGTTCAACTCCGCCTTGTATCTCTGTGAAGAACAGTATCACTACAAATGGGCCAGATATGTGTGTGACGTCGGTTTGTGTGTATTATGTGTGTGTTCTGTTGTTCTGTTCTGGCCACTTGGCTACCCAGAAGCATCAGTCACCTGGACAGATGATTCTGGGTACTCGTCCACACCACGGGAAGGTGGGCCAGTCTCAGCTAATCACGTACTGTCTCAATATGAGACTCTGATCCACCTGATGTTGCCAAAAGGTGGGCCAGATTCCTCTAGGGGCCCACTCCAGAGGAGAGAAAAAAAAAAAAAAAAAAACATATATATTTATTTAGATTTTCCCGTGGTGCAAAAGAAAAAAAAAAAAAAAAAAATAATAATAATAATAAAATAATAATATCACTGTAAAACGCAAAAAAAAAAAAAAAAGTGACAGCAACCCTGAAGAACGCAAAAAAAAAAAAAAAAAAAAAAAACAACCATGTGACTGATTTAGAACGCGAAGAGAGAAAAAAAAAAATAAATAATAAATAAATAAAAAATAGTAAGAATAAAAGAAATAAAATAAATTAAATAAATAAAATAATAATAATAATAATTAAAAAATAAAATAAATTAAAAAAAAAAAAAAACAGCCATGGATTGATTGTAGAATGCGAGAAAAAAAAAAAACATATATACATA
The DNA here is from genome assembly GCF_048544385.1 of Mastigoproctus giganteus. Classification (NCBI taxonomy): domain Eukaryota; kingdom Metazoa; phylum Arthropoda; class Arachnida; order Uropygi; family Thelyphonidae; genus Mastigoproctus; species Mastigoproctus giganteus. The sequence goes on along the minus strand of NC_143579.1, from coordinate 142,846,726 downwards.
TATATTTATTAAAAAAAAAAAAAAAAAAAAGGGGGGGGGGGAAGAGAAAGAGAGAGAGAGAGATGTTTTCCTTCCTGAACACAGGCCGCAGAAACAAGCTCCACAGCCCATGCAGCAGGCTGGGGGGAGGGGGGAAATACATGGTCAGTTTCAGTCCACTGCTGGGTCATCGATGTTTGCCACTGGTGGTCTGTTAATCCTTCTTCTGCGCCTAAAGACTTCAGCTGAGTAGGTTTGCAGTGCAGGGAGGTTGTTAGGGTTCTGTAGGAAGAGCTCTAGATACTCGCCAGAGATCTGTGTACAGCTGACAAGGTTGTGTCTCAGATCAGCATACGCAATGCACTCGAATAGTACATGCCACCAGTTCTCTTTGGCTCCACAATGGCAGAGATCTGTTGGGTGGAGACCCAGATGGTGTAATTTTTCATTCATGGATCCGTGTCCGGTAATTAGGTATGATGTTTCTAGTGAAGGGGTGAACCAAGACTGTACAGATTTAGTAGCAGTGTAGGTTACATCAGGTAGGAATCTTTTTGTGACAATGCCCTTTGTTGAATTATGCCATCGAGTTTGCCAAATGTTGAAGAGCTCGTTGTAGCAACGTGTCATCTCAGCCTTGGGGTCAGCATCCAGATTAACCTCAATGTCAAGGATCCTTGTTGGGATATTTTTCGTAATGCGGAAGCACAGCCCTCGGAAGGTGACATGTAGATCGAGCGGAAGTGCTCCCGCAATGACCTGAATGGCAGGAGTGGAGACCGTTCTACACACTCGGCAGATTGCCATTAACATTGACCTCTGGATGGTTCCAAGCTTGTCTCGCATCTTTACAAGAGTTACCCGATGGAACCAGGCTCCAGCTGCATAGGTCACAATTGGTAAAAATACTGCGTTGTAATACAACCGCAGGGACCTTTTGGAGAGTCCCCAATCATTCTTAGAGATGCGTATGATGGTTCCTGAGAATCTCTTAACTTTGTTTCTTAAATTAACAAGATGTGGAAGAAAGCTGAGTTTGTGGTCAATAATCACTCCAAGTACTTTGGTTTCGGTGACGATTGGCAGTTGAGCATTACATATCTTTACCTGCGGTGGGCGCCTGAGATCCAGTCTATTCTTGAATAGCATCATTTTAGTTTTTGTTGGGTTGATATGCAACTTATTAAGTGCGGCCCAAGTTGAGAGATCGTCGAGGACCTGGTTTGCATTTTCTTCAATGGCCTTCCGTGAATGCCCTGACACCACAACTGTGAGATCATCGGCAAAGGCCACAATTTTTGTATTCCTGAAGGTGCGGGAGAGCCAGTCTTGGAGGACTATGTTCCAAATGAGGGGTCCCAGGACTGACCCTTGGGGACAACCTCGATTTACTGATCTTGTGACTTGCTGGAATTTTGACTTGAGAATAACTGCTCGGTCGGAAAAATAGTTCTGGAAGAGGCTGTATAATTGCTGGGGGCAAGCGGCAGTTCGAAGGCGTGCCAAGGCACTATCCCACCAGACGGTATCGAAGGCTCCCTCGAAGTCTATGAAGATGGCCAATTCGAATTTTTCTTCAGAACTTTCAATATGTAAAACCAAATCGAACAGAGCTTCTTCACACGACCTTCCACGGGTGAAGCCATACTGGCATGGTGAGACCAAATCGTGCATTTGTAGCATGGAGACAACCCTGAGAGCCATGAGTCGCTCAAGGACCTTACCAAGGTTAGCCAGCAGGGCAATAGGCCGGAAGCTGCGGGGGTCTGTTGGTGGTTTGTGAGGCTTCTTGATGAGGCGAATGAGGGCAAATTTCCATTCTTTTGGGAAGCATCCTTCTTCCAAGCATTTATTGAAGAGAAGGAGTAGATGGTGCGGCCGCAGTGTGTGAAAGCGGTTGATGAAGATGTATTCTATTAGGTCAAGGCCTGGACACTTTTTGGCATTAATGTTTTTAAGGACTGCTCCCAGTTCTTCTAGTGTGAATGGGTTGGCTTGCTCTTTTGCTATGTAATTGCTGTTGGCAGCTCTAATTGCTGAGTGTTCTGGATGATCCTCAGAGATGTCATCAGGTGGAAACAGTTTGTCTAGAATAAGGTTGGCAGAATCTTGCCAACACTTAGTTTCCTGAGCGTCTACTGAAACAGTGTTGAATATTTCTGGGGAGAAGGTTTTCTCTCTCAAAATCTTATATGCCAGGCCCCATGGATTTGTACGGTTGGTTTCTTTTACGAAATTTGCCCAAGTTTCTCTCTTTCTGGCTGCAATTGCCTTGGTATACTCATTCTTTTTGGCGATATAATCCCTATGAAGGCGTTCGACATCAGGAGCTGGCCAATCACGGTGTCGCTGGTAGTTCCTGCGCGCAGAGTGGACTGCCTTACGAAGGATGGTAAGTTCCCGGGTCCACCATGGGCAGATTGCTGGGCGGAACACCTTCTTCCTTGAGGACCTGTATGAGGCTCTGAGTATGGAGTGCTGGATAAAGGTGGTCAAGTCCTGTGCATTTAGCGAGTCCATCTGTGATGGGTCTGGATTTGGAAAGTCCAGTTCTATGGAGCTGTCATATGCTTCCCAATTGACGTTTCTCGAAGAGAATCTAATGAAGTCAGTTGGCCTTGTTCTGTTGTTGTTTCTCGGTGGAACCAAGTCAAGATGGAACAGTATGGCTCTATGGTCGCTAACAGTCAGATCCGGAGTTACCTTCCAGCAACTAACTGACTGACGTAGGTCTTTTGTAGACAGGGTTAAATCAATATTAGATTCACCGGTGGAGCTAGAGTAAGTAGTGAACTGGCTAGGCTGGTTATGGATAATAAGATTTTGGCTGAGGATGAAGTCCTCAAGAAGCTGGCCACGGCCATTGGCAACTGCACTGTGCCAGAAGGGGGATTTTGCGTTCAAGTCAGATGCAACCAGGAGTTGTTTGGAGCCAATAAAATTCAGGGCAAATTCCAAAAAGTTTAGTGCTTCATTGATGTTACTTGAGGGAGGGCTGTAGAGTGACATCAGGTAGAATGATTGATCTGTACATGTAATCTGGATACAGGTGGAGAACTGATTGCAGAGGCCCTGGACAACCAGGACATCGAGATCCCTATTTATGACTGCTATACATGTTTTTGGGTCCACTGGGACAGGTTGAATGACTCGCGTGTGTATGGAAAAGCCAGTAATTTTAGAGGTTGGATGGGGTTGTATTCTTGCAGCATACGGCTCTTGAATCAGAACAACATCAATTGAATGCTCCTCAGTGGCCTGGCGTATTTCATCCGCAACTGTGCGGGACCTTTGCCCATTTATTTGCATCATTCGCAAGTATTTAGTTTGAGATACAGGGGCTCCTCTTAGGCTCCCAGAAAGAGTGGGCAGGACTGGAGCGGGGACACAACTGGGATTTCTTGTTGATTTAGGCATCAGCGGTCCTTAGTCTTACGAGTTCCAGAGCCCTTTGGTATTCTGGGCATAAAATATCCCGGAGGGAATGGTTATGTGCTCGCCTGTTCCTTTTACAATTCACACAAGAGGGCTCTTCGTCAATGTAGGGACATTCTGCTTGGACATGCCCACTCCTGGCACAATGCCCGCAGGATGGAGATTTGTGGGAGCAGCGTTGGGAGGTATGCCCATATCCCAGACATAGGAAACACCTAGTGACAATTGTAAACGGGCGAAATCGGTGTGCACTGCAACCAAGGAATAATCTATCTGTAGAGAGGACAGTTCTATAAATCCGTGGAGAGAAGCTGATTACTTTGTGTTCTGTAGAGTTGGATTTTGATTTTGTTGCAAACCTAAAAGTGGTCTCATCCTTAACTTCCTCCCAGGCGAATCCCCGGTCCTGTAGGTTTCTGTGGAACAGATCTTCAAGTAATTCGTCGTTGGAACTGTGCTTTGGAACATCGTACACTATGATTGACGGATTTGACTTTTTAGGAGGAGCTATGACCACTCCTGCATTTGTGAGAGTACCACATGTGGCAATACTTGTTAGGTCTTCTTTTGTTGCGGTCTCCAGTAGGACTCCTTTGTTCCTAATGGGTCTCAGGGATTTCACTTTTAGATTCTTATAATCAGCCCTTATAGTGCTTTGCACCAGATCTTTGACGTCATTGCTAGTCTTGAGCTCTGAGGTATCACTTGCTCTCAACAGTAGTAGATGCTGTGGCTTCTTCTCTGGGCGGTGCACATGGAGAGTTTGTATCATGCCACGGGCAAGGGGCTCCTAGCCGAGTGGGCAGGAGCGGGAGTGCAGTAGCACACGCTCTTTGAGTAGACCGGGGTTCAAGCCCCTGACTGCTGAATACGGTCGATCTGCCAACCCGCACTGGACCAGCGTGGCAGATTATGGTCCATTTCCCTCAGCATGAATTGTTGAGGAGGCTTCCGTCCTGCAGTGGGTTGATAATGGCTGCACCTTACTTACTTACTTACTATAGGCCTAATGACTCTGATGAGTATAATAAGAAACTGTACAGGGAAATAGAGTGGGCCAGTAAATCAGAAAGTCTTATAATTGGGGATTTTAATTTCCCAGATATAGACTGGAATTTGTGGGTTGGTCATACACTAGCAAGGCTTTTGTGGATTTATTGGATCATTGTTTTCTACAGCAGCATATTTGGGAGGCAACTAGAGGGAGTAATACTCTTGATCTGATTATCAGTAGTGATTCTTCATGCATTAAAAACCTGCACTGAGAGCAAAGTGGAGGAGAAATTGTTGAAGATAAACATAAGAAAGGCACCTGGGGTGGTTGGGATCTATCCAGTTATATTAAAGGAGGCAGCAAAGGAATTAAGCAAACCCTTAGTCATAATTATGAGAGCTTCCTTGAACTCAGGGAAGGTACCCATGGACTGGAGATGTGCAAATGTGACCCCAATTCACAAAAGAAGATCAAAGGATGACACAAGTAATTACAGACCTGTTAGTTTACTTCTGTTCCAGGGAAATTAATGGAGGCACTGGTTAAAGAAACACTGCAGGATCATCTAGACAAGACTTTAGTTATAGCAAGGACACATCATGGGTTTGTTAAGGGGAAGTCTTGTCTGACCAATTTAATATTAGTACAGTCCATTCCGGTTATTTGGGACACATCAGGGGACCAGTGCATTTACAATTATCCGAAGTTTCACGTAAATAGTTAAAAATACAATGTATTTTTTTGAAATACAATGAAATACAATTTTTTAAAATACAATGTAATTAACTGGTTCAGTGTACAATAAAATCACGTTACGATGAACTCACCACAGTAAAGTAATATTCATTATACGATGTGTAGTAAGCGCCCGGTCATTGTGATCACGTTTGTGAATTGAATTTTAATTCTATTAAACAGCGATTCTAATTAGAGAAAATAGGAGAAATATTATCCACAGGCTATAAAAGCAAAGATATATTAAGCACAAATTTACCCTTTATTACCTTACCAATTAAAAAATTAAATAATATGTGAAAATCAGAAGAATATACGTGACAATCGGAATAATTGATACGTACTGTATTATGTACATATGAACTAGTTGACATTTCTGTTCACTAACATTTGTGAATGGGGGTTAAAATTTAAAACAGTAAAAAGATAAGCAATCAATAACAAAGAACACGGCACACACATATTGCAAGTAACACAATACGCACAAATGAGAACGGAGTAACGAGTTACAAAGCTTTAAAAATAGGAATGCAGAGAACATCTCAAAATTAATTTTTTTATATGATTGAAGGTTTCATTGGAAGTGTAAACATATTTCGCCATAATAACCCACAGAATTCCAGCTGTCGGTATTATCGCAAATTCAATAAGATTGAGTTTACTATCAGTTTAGGATAGATTTCACTAACAGAAAAGCCCAATAAACATGTGAATGCTAATTGGTTTATGGTTGTGACCTCCAGAATTTCGACCAAACCACATAGTACCGTCAGAGACAATCATAAGGTAATCTGCAGTGCTGCGGTCTCCTGCCCCAATTAAATGGCATGCTGTCCCAATTAAGTGAAGTAAGCCCTGGCTATTTTCTCGATTGGGTTCTGTTTTTTAAGATTTGCCATAAATAAACGGCTGCCCCGATTAAACGGTGGCCCAAATAACGGGAATCCACTATATTAGTAATGGCCACATGATGCAAGGAAGCCTATGACTTATGCTGCACCAACCAAAAAAATAAAAAATAGTAATAATAATAAAATAAAATAACAAAAAATACATAAAATAAAATAATAAGAATAAAAACAAATTAATAATAATAATAATATTCCCTATCAGAGACTTGGCAATTTGGAATCTCCTCTCTTTGATCTTCTCTGGCTTAATATCTCTTTACCTCATTGGGTCAAATTCATCGGTTGTCTCTACTGTTCTCCCAACTCCACTAATCACTTGAAGCTCTTTGACTTCCTCTCTTTCAAACTTGACTTTCGCCAGTCCAACTTTCCTAACAGCGAGATAATTTTCCTTGGTGATTTTAATGTTCACAACTCCAGCTGGCTTCCGTTTTCTAGTCACACCGACCCAGCTGGTCGAGATGCTGAAGCTTTTGCAATTACTAATGACCTTGTACAGATTGTTCATTTACCTACAAGAATACCGGACAATCCTAATCATACAGCCAATACGCTTGATCTTTTTCTCACAGACAACCCTACTAAGTACACTGTCGAAGTGAGAGGTCCTTTAGGCACTTCAGATCACAACTTGGTAATTGTCTCTTCTTCAATGGAACCTTTATCTCATGGCTATTCCCAACCTCGTGTTGTTTGGCATTACAAGAATGCTAAATGGGATGACCTGCGAGACTTCTTTTCTTCTTTTCCTTGGTCGGATTACTGTTTCAAAACTTCTGATGTCAACGTTTGCTCAGATCGTGTCAGTGAAATTATTCTTGTAGGAACGGAATCCTTTATCCCACACTCTACTTTAAAATCTCGTCTTTTATCTAAACCTTTGTTTTCCAATAAATGTGCTAAGGCTGTTCAAGAGAAGAACATTGCATATCGTAATTTGCTTGTTTCTAATTCTTCAGTTTCATTTTCTGCCTACATCAAAGCTCGCAAGAGTTGTAAAGCAGTTATTAATCAGTCCAAACTAGAGTTTTAACAGGCTAAGAGTTGCTTCTTGCCCTAATGGATGCCGAGCATTCTAGTCTCTTGCCAAAGCTATTGGCCACAACTTTTGCCCATCTCTGCTCCCACCTCAAACCAGATGGTTCTGTTGTCACTTCAGCCAAGGATAAAGCTGACCTGCTAACATCCCATTTTTCTTCCAACTCATGTATTAATGATCTTGGTAAAACACCTCCCACCATTCCCAACATGCTCCATTCAATGCCTCCTGTGGTCTTCCGTCAAAAGGATGTCACAAGGATTTTGACGAATCTTGATGCTAAGAAAGCTACAGGTCACAATGGTATTTCTCCACTTGTTCTCAAAACCTGTGCTCCTGAACTTACTCCTATTCTTTGCCGCCTATTTTCACTTTCTTATTCCAAAGGTGTTTTTTCCTTCTGCTTGGAAATTTGTTCATATCCAGTCAGTTCCTAAAAAGGGGTGACAAATCCCTCCCATCCAATTATCGTCCCATTGCAATTACTTCTACTCTTTCTAAAGTAATAGAGAAATCAATTAACCGCCAACTCTTAAACTACCTAGAAACCTTCCGTCTGATCAACGATCACCGGTATGGATTCCGTCAGTGTCGATCCACTGGTGATATTCTGGCTTATGTTACCCATTTATGGACTAATTCAATGGAACGTTAGGTGAAACACAAGTAGTTGCTCTTGACATCTTGGCTTTCGATCGTGTTTGGCATATAAAAGGTCTTCTAAACAAGCTTCCGTCTTATGGTTTGCCAACTGTTTTTTGTAATTGGTTATCCAGTTTTCTCTCTGATCGCTCACCGAGGGTGATGGTAGATGGCTCTCTGTCTTCTAACTTCTCCACTAATGCCGGTGTCCCTTAAGGTTCAGTTCTTTCCCCCACTCTTTTCCTCTTGTATATTAATGAACGTCTTCCATTGACTGGAAATGCTATCCATAGTTTTGCCGATGATAGCACATTGCATTCCACTTTCCATTTTGAGAAACCTTGCTCTGCTCAATCAGCTTCTACTTCTTGAAAATTTGCTACCAATTCCTTAAATGCCGATCTTCAGGTAATTCTCCAGTGGGGCAATGACAACTCAGTTGATTTCAACCTTTCTAAAACTCAGTCTTGTTTTATATCTCGCAAAAAGGATTCTTCTGCTCCTATGCTTATCTTTAGTGACACTCCGATTTCTAGTCAAAATAATATATCTCTTTTGGGGATTACCCTGACTTCTAATCTCTCTTGGCACAAGCACATTACAAATATTGCTTCCTCTGCATCTAAAAAACTTGGTTTTCTCTTTCGCTCTCGGCGTTACTTTTCTTCCAAACAGCTCACTCTGTATAAATCGTAAATCCGCCCTGCCATGGAATATTGTTCCCACATCTGGGATGGTGCCCCCAAAACCTCTCTCAGGCTTCTTGATTCCATTCAGAAGATGGTAGTTAGGTTAATTAATGATTCAACTCTAACAGAGTCTCTTTACTCGCTGTCTCATAGACGTACTGTTTCTGCTGCATGCCTCTTCTACAGATACTTCCATGGGCAGTTCTTCTGAATTGGCTTCTATAATTGCCGCTCTCTCTTTCAAAACAGTCCGAACACGTGCCGCCACCAGCCAACAATCATTTACTGTCCAACTTCAAACTCACAGAACCAACTTTTCATCTTCCTCGTTTATTCATTCAACTGCCGTTTTCTGGAACAACCTTCTTTCATACGTATTTCCTGAAAATTACAGTCTACAGAAGTTCAAATCCAATGTCAACAAATATCTTCTTTTGTCTTCTCAACCTCCAACTCAAGCACAGTACTAAGTACTATAGGTTCTAATACCTCTCGTGTTTGGGGGTTTCATAAAAAAAATAAATAAATAAATAAAAAATAAAAATTAATAAGAGAAAAGGAAATGTTAATGGACAACCTATGCATTTCCCTCCTCCCTTAGGTAATTATCCAGCTGATCTTTGAATTTCCCCGGACTGTCAGTCTCTACCACCCATGTAGGTAACTTATTCCAGCAATTTATAACTCGCTGGCTAAAATAAAACTTCTTGCAATCCAGTCTAAACAACTCTCCCCCCCCCCCCGGTAACATTAAATTATGGCCACTACTCCAATAATCATTTATAATCATGAAAATTTCATCCTTATTCATTCTGCTTATACCTCTCAGAGCCTTAAACACCTCAGTCAAGTCTCCTCTAAGGTGCCTTGTTTCCAAGCTCTGTAACCCACATATTCGAAGGATGGATGTCCTTTTGCCGATCTCACCAGGCAAGTTACCAGTCTTTGGACTCTTTCAAGAAGAACAATGTCTTTCTTTAGGTGTAGTCTCCATCCTTGAACACACTATTCCAAGTGTGGTCTAACAATAGCCTTATATAATGGGATTATGACGTCCTTATCTCTACTAGCAATTGTTCGATAAATCATTGATAAGACACCGTGGGCCCTCCTTTCAACCAGTCTACAATGCTCGGAGAACTTCATATCTGATCATATCATAATACCCAAGTCCCTTTGCACAACTATCAGCTTTGGTTCAACTCTGCCAAGTGTATAAGTTATTTTGGAGTTACTCTAACTGGATTAAAGCATAGCTGCTATTTTTCTGACCATCTCTGAAGTCTATCTAGGTCATTCTGAAGAAGCTCTGCTTGGCAGCAATCATTAACTATTCTACTAATCTTTACATCATCTGCAAATTTAGACATCATGCCCTCAATCCCTTCATCAATGTCATTTAAGAAAATCAAAAACAACAGTGGTCCCAATACTGATTCTTGGGGAACTCCACTTCTTACATTCACCCAATCTGAGAAATAACCCTCAGCCTCCTGCTCTGAAGCCACCCTGCTATCCATCTACGGATTTTCCCTGTGATTCCAACCTGTTCCAGCTTATAAAGTAACCGCTCATGTGGGAATGAGTCAAATACCTTGCTGAAATTCAAATGAACAACGTCAAAATTATTTCCTAAGTTCAGCTGTTGAGTGACCCTGTCAAAATAGCTAACCAGATTAATTAAACATGATTTTCCCTTTAAAACCATGGTTAGTATCCTTCAGAATTCCATTTCTATCTAAATGATCCTGAATTGCACCCTTGATCATAGTCCCCATGATTTTCCCTACTACTGAAGTTAGACTAACCGGCCGGTAATTTTCCACTTCACACTTGGAACCGCCTTTATGTATTGGCACTTTTCCAATCCAATGGAATCACTCCAGAGTACCGTGAAGGTCTCATAATTAGCCTCAATGGTTCAATGCACTCACTTGCCCCTACCTTAAGATTATAGGCTCAAAAGTTTTTTCAATAAATAAACATTACATTTTTTTCAACTTCACTCCCAGAATTTCTCATTGATATGAAGGGTAAATTTCTTCTGTAAATATCGATGCAAAGTAACTGTTAAGTTCATCTGCAACTTCAGCTGGGGTATCTAATGCTATCCCATGTCCATTACATAAGGGTCCAATCTGGCTTGTCCTTCTCTTCTTTGTATATATGTGAAGAATTCCTTATCCCCGCTCTTTGCCAGCGATTTCTCATAATCGCTGGCATTTCAGTGGCATTATTACAGATCAATTTGTAGCTGTTATAGGCTTCAGTACTTTTTACTGCTCTGTTACTTTTCCATGCCATTTTTTCTGCTCAAGTAATTTGGCAACTTCATTATTAATCCAACTTGATATCCTCCTCGTGGAGTAATTTTTTTAATGGTATATAAGCTTTCAAGGCTTCTGTGATTAATGTTTTAAAAGGTATACCATAATTCAATTGTATTTGCTCTCTGTGAGATATCTATCCAGTTAATAGAGGCCATGTAGCACCTTTAAGGCGCTAACATGATGATACATGGCCTCTATTAACTGGGTAGATATCTCACAGAGATCAAATACATAAGGCATCAATTTTCTTTCCTGAAATTATAACCGATTCCTTTGCGTTTAACTACTACCTCTCTCTTCATCATCCACGTAGAACTCCACGATTACTTCCTGCTACTGGTTCCTGTACTGTCAGCCCTATTATGTCATCTAGTTCATGGGTAATGATGAGGTCTAGAGTATTCTTTTCCCTAGTACTTTCCCTGACATGATGATGATACAAATAGCAATCATCTAGTTGATTTAAAAATTTTGTCACCCATGTGGAGTTTCCTTCCCATTTGCTCCAATTAATTAGAAGCAAATTGAAATCATCCATAATAAGACATTCACGCTTACTTGCCCATTCCATTTGCATGTAGAGGCTCTCATCATAATCTTCACAATCACCTGGCCTGTAGATTACTCCCACTCTCATTATACCTTTGCTTCCAACTATTCACACCATACAGATTCTATACTAGCATGCGAAACATCTGAATCCGGGAAAGCTTTCATTGCACTCAGGCTACTTTTGATAAGAAGCATGACCTCACAGCCCCTTCTTTCTTCCCTGTCCTCCCTAAATACATTATACAACCATACTGAAACTCATCAACCCATATCTCCGGGTGGCACCACATTTCTGTAAGCCCTATTATGTCAACATTACTTGTCCTAACCAGCAGTTCGAATTTATTCATTTTATTGACGACACTTCTGACATTACTGTATAAACAATTAAGACTTAAGTGTTCTTGTATAGTTAACTTAACTACCCTGACACCCATTAAAGCTGTTTAAGCTCGCTTCCCTGGAATTTCCTACCCACTCATTTGAAATGCTTTTGCCCTCAGAACATCTTGCCACCATGTTCTGTTGTGGTTACAAATGAATACTCTTGAGGTATGTGCAGGAGTTAATTTGACCAATACTATCAGATAAACATATATCTATATTACCCTTGTCCCCCCCCAAACTAGCAGTTTCCCTTAAGTTTTAAGGTATCTTCAATAATATTGGCAAAAACTTTTGCACCACCTTTGTTTAAATGCATCCCGTCTCTACAAAGCAGATTTCTTCTACCTACAAGTGTGGGCCAAGCTAATAGAAATTTCCCCCAAAAGCCTTGCAGAGTCCTTCAAGTCTTAAATTAATCCACAAGGCTTTCAGCTTATAATCCCTCCTATTGTGCCTGGGCAGAATTGCAAACACTTAGACATTGTGACCTAACTTGCGACATTTCTTTAGCATGGTTCTATATTTGTCTAACAAATCGTCAGATCATGTATGCTTAATGTCATTAGTTCCCACATAAATAATAACATTCTCTTTTCCTCCTTTAAAATCTGACAGTCTGTTGGTGACATCATTAATAGTTGCTCCCAGCAGACATACCCTGGTTCTAGTCCATCTATCCTTATTACAAAAAATATTTCCTGTTTCCCTGACAATGGAATCTCCTAATAGAACAAAGTCCTTTTGAACAAGAGTAGTTTGCACCTGGTTATTCTTTTCTGGGGAGGTGCATTACTTGGTAGGTTGCTAGAGTCTTGAGTCCCTGGCGAGCTCCCAGTTACATTATTCTCGAGGGCAAGCACCTGTTTTTTTCAGTGACTCAAATTGTAACTTAAGGTCGGTGCACTCATTACAACGGTGACAAAGAAAAGAATCTCCAAGTGAGCTAGGATTATCTACTAGGTCGACCTTGGAATACATGCCACAGATTCTGCAAAAGATAAAATCACGACTCACCCGGAAATGGCCATCAGGTATTTCTGTATGAGTCGTGGTACCTTCTGACAAAGTGTCCAAGGCACATCTTCTAATAACCATTATGAAATTTGCTAATTACAATAAACCCCCGCTATTCGCGGGGGTTACGTTCCTAAGCAATGCCGCGAATACTGAGTTATGGCTCCCATAGTAATAAAGGGGTTCCATTGCAAAGTATGAAATATATAAGAAAAACTAGTCTAAAATGTTGTCTATGTATGCATTATATGTACCTTCGTAATATGAATATGTACATAGACAGTACATAGTGAAATGCAAGTATATGGCATAGAAATGAAAATAAGAAACAATTTAATATTAAATGTAATATTTATCAGAAATTTCAAACAAATCTTTCAAACCAGCGTCTTTGCTAGCTAAAAAACTTATCCCGCCAGTGCTATCACCAGTTTCGCTAAAGTGTTGATAAAGGAGTTTTGCCTTTTTCACGAATGATGAGTGATCTTAACGAAATTTTATTTTGAGTTCGGTCTTCTATCCACAGATTTAAAGCCTTTTCCATTTTTTCTAATTTAACATCACGAGTTACAGAGCAAATTTTTGAAGCAATTAGCGCGTTTTCATGGACACTACGGCGGATTTTTTCTTCCGATTTCTTGATTGATCGTAGCATTGACTCATTGATTTTATAATGTTTTGCCACTGAGGAGACACTTTCACCATCAGAAATTTTGTCTAATAACTCAATTTTATTTGCTAATTTCATCACCTTTGATCTTGTCACATTTCCCTTGTTATTCGTAGCCATATTTTTGTACAGGTTAGAAAGAACTTGTCCACAATAAAGTCACTTTCTTCTGTTAACACACTCGAAAAAGTCTGTTTTACACTGCAAAACGGTAGATTTATCACTTTTGTAAGCATATCAATTTATAAATTTATTCAATTTATAAACTATAAATTAAAAGGAAACGACGAAACCTTCCATAACAAGCGCATAACACATACTGAACAAGGATTAGCGAGAAACAACCACGATCGCGATTTTGTCACCCCTCTCCCGCCACCCAGTGAGCGCTGTTTTGACCGGAGCACTGTTTTGGAAAATGTTCACGGCACTTTAAAATTCACATTTTTTCAGGTTTCATTTTATATTAAATCAGCAACCACGAATAGCGGGGGTTAGCTTTAGCATTAGCTTTAATAGAGGCATTTGATGCAAGAAAGCAAGCTTAAGCAGCATCAGCCAAAAAAAAAAAATAATAAAATAAAATAAATAAATAAATAAAAAATACCCACTTCTACTTCACCCCTCTGTTCGTTGGAAATACCTGTCCAGCTGATCCTTAAACTTATTTAGGCTATCAACTGCCACGACAAGGGATGGAAGTCGGTTCTACCAACCACCCGCTGGCTAAAGGCAAATTTCCTCACGTCTATCCTACATCTGTCTTTCCTTAATTTGAATTTATGCCCTCTCAGGTGATTATTCTGAGAAAGAGGAAGAATCCCATTGGCATTGAGCATGCTCAAACCATTCAAGGCTTTATACACCTCTATCAGATCACCTCGCTGGTGCCTAGTCTCCAGATACTGTAATTTGTAAAACTTAAGCCTTTCTTCGTAAGAGCAACCCTTTGTTCCATTCACTAATCTTGTTGCCCTTCTCTGTACTAATTCCAGCATCTCTACATCCTTCTTGAAATGAGGCCTCCAAAACTGTATACAGTACTCTAGGTGTGGCCTGACCATTGTCTTATACAAGGGAATAATCACCTCCTTATCCCTGCTAGAAAAATTCCAATATATCATCGACAATACACCATGAGCTACTATTGCAGCCCATCTGCACTGCTCAGAAAACTTCATATCTGCCTGCACAACCACCCCCAGGTCCCTTTCATTCTCTACCACTGCCAGTGTAGTACCACAGAGTTGAGACTTTGCTCTGGGATTGCTGTTTCCCATATGTAGTACTTAACATTTGTCAATGTTAAACTTCATTTGCCACCTCTCAGCCCATCTGCTCATCCTTTCCAGATCCTGTTGCAGTAGCATAGTGTCAGTAGTGTCCTTGACAACCCTGCCAACCTTCGTATCGTCTGCAAACTTGGACATTAAGCTTGATATACCATCATCAATATCATTTATAAATACAGTAAACAATAATGGACCCAATACTGAACCCTGAGGGACTCCACTAATAACATTAGTCCACGATGAGCAGTGTCCATTGATTACCACTCTCTGTCTTCTCCCTCTCAACCATCCCTTTATCCATAGCAGCAATTTGCCCAGCAGTCTTCCATGTGCAACAGTATCAAAAGCCTTTCTAAGATCCAATTATGTAATATCAATGTTATTCCCTGCATCCAGTTCTTTTGTGACTGCATCATAGTATCCAATCAAATTGGTCAGGCAAGACTTCCCCTTAACAAAACCATGCTGTGTCTGGGCTAAAACTGAAGTCTTGTGTAGATGATCCTGCAGTGCTTCTTTAACCAGTGCCTCCATTAATTTTCCGGGAACCGAAGTTAAACTAACAGGTCTATAATTACTTGTGTCGCCCTTTGTGAATTGGGGTCACATTTGCACATCTCCAGTCCATGGGTACTTCCCCTGAGTCCAAGGAAGCTTTTATAATTATGGCTAAGGGTTTCCTTACTTCCTCTGCTGCCTCCTTTAATATAACTGGATAGATCCCATCCACCCCGGGTGCCTTTCTTGTATTTATCTTCAACAATTTCTCCTCCACTTTACTCTCAGTTATTACAAGATTCTCTAGCTTATTGCCAGATTTGAATACACCTCTGGCATTACCCTCGCTGAATAACTCATCATGTGTGAATGTCGATGCAAAATATTCATTTAGTTTGTTAGCTACCTGAGCAGGATCATCAACAGTTAACCCATCGATATCAAGTGGATCAAACTGATTCATCCCCTTCCTTCTAGAGTTTACATAAGTAAAGAACTCTTTGCTGTTTTTCTTTGCATCCCTTGCCAAAGATTTCTCGTAATCTGCCTTCGCCTGCCTAACCTCCTTTGTAACTTGGTTACAGATCAACTTGTATCTATCATAGGCTTCTGCGTCACGTGTTAATTTGTATGTATCCCATGCATTTTTCTTCTCTGGCATATGTCTTATTGGTTCATCTGACATCTACTTAGGCCTAAACCTTGAACAATATTTCTTAGTTGGTATGTAAAGCCTAGTAGCTTCCAAGATAAGTTCTTTGAATGCTTCCCATTTTGAATTTCTTGTTGATAACATCATCAGTTGGTCCCACTGTATAGAATTTAAATACTGTCTCAGTCCATCGTAGTCGCCTTTACAAAAGCAATAACCCTTCCCTTTACCCCTAATGGTAGTTACCTCTTTGAGTAAATCCCACTTCAGCACACTGTGATCACTGCCACCTAGTGGTTCATTTACCTGCAGATTCTTAACATGAAGAATCACTACTGATAATCAAATCAAGAGTATTACTCCCTCTAGTTGCCTCCCGAACATGCTGATGTAGAAAACAATCATCCAATAAATCCACAAAAGTCTTGCTAGTGTGTGAGTGACCAGCCCCCAAATTCCAGTCAATATCTGTGAAATTAAAATCCCCCATTATAAGACTCTCTGATTTACTGGCCCACTCTATTTCCCTGTACAGTTTCTTATTATACTCATCAGAGTCATTAGGCCTATAGCACACTCATACTCTCAATTTTGATCTCCCAATGCTTATGTCACACCAAACTGACTCGACACTGCACTGTCCAGCAAGGTCGACTGGCTTCACTTCCTTGGATTTTATGTATTTCTTAACTAATAGCATAACCCCTCCTCCCTTCCTGTCCTGTCTATCCTTTCTGTAGACATTGTACTCCCCAAATTCCAGTTCTGCATTCCTTATATCTGTGTGACACCACGTCTCTGAAATCCCCATAATATCTGCCTTTGATGTTTTGAGCAATACCTCAAATTCATCAAATTTATTTACTAAACTCCTAGCATTGGTGTACACGCAAGTATAGGTTTACTGTATTAATAAAACAAAATTTCAAAAAATTATATTTATAATATAAAAAAATAAATCAAAGTATTACGGGGGGAAGGAAAAAACTTATTAAAATAAACGTTACAATATACTAAAAAAAATTTGAAATCCTGCTCTACTTCACTAATTCTGCTTTAATCACCTCTTATATATGCTTCTTTAATATCACTATGAAGAGCTGCAATAGTCATGTCTGCTCGCCACGAATGCCAACAGTAGAAAAAGGATTTGATTGGATACTATGATGTGGACACAAAGGAACTGGATGCAAAGAATAATTTTGATATCATACATTTGGATCTTAGAAAGGCTTTTGATGCTGTTACACATGGAAGATTGCTGCACAAATTGGAGCAGTGTGGCATTGGAGGCAAATTGCTGCTATGGATAACGGGATAGTTGACTAGGAGAACACAGAGGGCTGTAATCAATAGACACTGCTCTTAGTGAACTAATGTACCCCAGGGTTTGGTGTTGGGTCCATTGTTGTTTTCTGTATTTATTAATGATACTGATGATGGTATATCAGGCTTAATGTCCAAGTCTGCAGACAATGCGAAGATTGGCAGGGTTGTTAATGACACTAATGACAGTACGCTGCTGCAACAGTATCTAGAAAAGTTGAGCAGATGGGCTGAGAGGTGGAAATTGAAGTTTAACATCAACAAATGTAAACTACTACATATGGGTAATAGTAACCCCGGAGTATTTTATCCAACTGTGTGGTACTATACTGACAGTGATAAAGAATGAAAAGGAAGTGGGGGTAATTGTGCAGACATATGAAGTTTTCTGAGCAGTGCAGATAGTCTGAAAGAGTAGCTCATGGTGTCTTGTCAGTGATATGCACAAATGAATTTTTCTAGCAGGGATAAGGAGATGATTATCCCCTTGTATAAGGCAATGGTCAGGCCATACCTTGAGTACAATATACAGGTCTGGAGGCCTCATTTTAAGAAGGATGTAGTGCTGCTGGAATGAGCAGTGAGAAGATTAGTGAATGGAACAAGGGGTTTTTGCTCTTACGAAGAAAGGCTTAAGTTTTGCAAATTACACTGTCTGGAGACTAGGCACCTGTGAGGTGATCCGATTGAGGTGTATAAAGCCTTCATGGTTTAAGTATGCTCAAATGCTGATGGGGTTCTTGCTCTTGCTCAGAATAATCACCTGAGAGGGCATAAATTCAAATGTAGGAAAGACAGTTGTAGGATAGATGTGCAGAAATTTGCCTTTAGCCAGCAGGTGGTTGATTGCTGGAACAAACTTCCATCTGTCGATGTAGAAGTTGATAGCTTAAATAGATTCAAGGCAGAACTAGACAAACACTTGGAGCGAGTGGATGGATGAAATGAGAACGGTGTTTTTTTTTGTTTTTTTTTTTGGCATATGCTATATAAGCTTGCTTTCTTGCATCGTGTGCCTTTACCAATGCTAAAATCAAAACAGATCTACGTCATCAGAAGCTACTTGTACCATATCTGACTATGACAAAATTGAAGATAAACTACTGCTCGGTCAACTTCAAGATCAGAACATCATCATGATGTTGAGGTGTCACAGGCTGGCTCAGCTGGCATGAATCTTACTACTGATCACACTTTGCCTGTAAATTCTCTTGATATATCTAGTGTGAATGTTGATTTGCAAGTTGCTCTACAAAACTGTCTGAAGTTGAAAAGACTGCTGAAAATGAAAATCTACTGGACCAAAGCAAAATGATTCAGTCTGCAAAATATGAAGTAAATAAAGCAAAAGATCCAGGGTTGTGGCGAGATTTTTCTGCTGATGATGTGGTTTATTGGATTACTTGCAGAACTAGTGACTGTCAACAGCACAATATACTGATAAATGATAAATCCACATGATAAATCTTGCTGAACTTTCAAAAGTGGCAAACAAACAAGATACTGTTCACAAAAACATTTCTTTGGGTTAAAAGCCAATGTTGAGCAATACAAGAGAGAGTGGTTATTCTATTCACCATCAACAGGATCAGTTTACTGCTTTGTTTGTAAACTTTTTTGCTGCTAAATGTTCCTCGTGTTTTGTTGAAAGAGAAGAGTTCAGTGACTGACGAAATATACAGGCAGTTCCCGCTTTACGAGTTCCCAGGTTTACTATTTTTTTCTTCTCAAGTATCAACAAAATCGAAAATATGAACATTAATTGCAAAAAATGAATGTTAAACATTCATAAATACTGCATTTCAAATCACGCTCATAGCTATACAATACAGTGTACCCCCACTACGATATTAATCCATTCCAGAGGTGCCATCGTATAGTGAAAATATCGTAATGTGAACCCAATAATGCATTGTTTTTTGGTTATTCCTTCCAAGACCTCGGAAGTTGAAATTTTCACTATATAACCAAGCTATTTATGTCTCTAAAAGGTCATTTTTGTAATGAAAATTGTATTAGTTGCCAATTCAAATCATTGAAATGCACTGCACTTTCATCATTATCATATGTTCTGTTATAAGAACCAATTTTGAATGCCTTTGTGATATTTTTCTAAAGCACATTTCTGGAGGTCATGACCATAAAACAGTAAAAACAATTTGCACTTTCCGGTTTATTGGGCTTTTCTGTTAGTGCAATCAATTATAAACAGGTAGTAAACTCTATGTTATTGCATTTGCAAAAATACTGATAGCTGGAATTGTGTGGGTTTTTATGTTAATATGGTGAAATGTGTTTCTCCTTCACTGATATCTTCAATCATATAA
This sequence comes from Mastigoproctus giganteus, assembly GCF_048544385.1. Taxonomy (NCBI): domain Eukaryota; kingdom Metazoa; phylum Arthropoda; class Arachnida; order Uropygi; family Thelyphonidae; genus Mastigoproctus; species Mastigoproctus giganteus. Next base: position 142,827,254 of record NC_143579.1, on the reverse strand, counting down.
AACACATAAATAAATTTTCAGAATTTTCTCTTCATTCCTTTATTCCAAGATTGGTTTTCGCATCACCTTGTGCCTGAAGTAAAACTATATTTTGAAGATAAAAATATTCCTTTTCGGGTGATTCTGATTTTAGATAATGCACCTGGCCACCCACCATTTATGCAACACCACCACCCTACTGTTAAAATAAATTTTTTGCCACCAAATGTGACACCATTTTTTCAGCCAATGGACCGGAGCGTTATTTAAACATTTAAAGCACATTATCTTCGGGAGACATTTGACATGCTAATTAATGCAACGGATAAGGAGGGAGGTCCAATTGTTAAAGAATTTTGGAAAGAATTCCATATTTTAGATGCAATTAAAAATAATACAATGAACCTGGAACAAAATTACAGAGAAGAACTTGAAGGGTGTTTGGAATAAACTGTGTCCTCAGTTTATTGATAATTTTGAAGGATTTCAAGAACCAGCAGATTTCGTACAAAATGAAACAGAAGCAGATTGCTAACCAATTGCAGCTTGACTTTTCTTCAACTGATGACACTGATCTGTTTCAAGCGCATAATGGAGAGCTCACAAATGAAGACCTCTTTGAAATAGTAAAATGTGAAGAAGCTGAGGAAGAAGAAGATTTAACAGCTGAAACTCCTGTTCGTTCCTTCACTCTCAAGGGGGCTAGACGAAGCTTTTCAACACACAGAAAGAGCAACTGAGATTTTCGAGTCACAAAATTCAAATTTGGAGCATACTAGGAAAGTTGCTACAGATTTAAAAAATGCTTATGCATGCTATCGTGAAATTTATAAAAAAAAAAAGAGAAGACTATCTTGGAAACAAACGCATCAACGCATTTCTGAAGAACGTGACTCCTTGTGCCTCCAACAGACCAACAATGAGTGCCGAGACAACAATGAGTGATTAACGAGTGTGCATTTAGTCGATGATGATGAAGAATAAACATTCTTTAGCATTTGTAAGTCATAAATAATTTATTTATTATTATAATTTGCTTAATTTTACAAGCTGTTTTTATTTCTTTGGATAAATCAATCATTGTTTAAGCATAAACTAATTAGCTAACTAATTTCATTGTTGAGAACGTAACCCCTGATTTTAACATTACATCTACAGGGGAAAAATTCCCGCTTTACAAGTTTTCACTTTATGAGCATGCACTAGGAACGAATTAACTCGTAAAGTCGGGAACTACCTGTACTAGTGTATTTGCTCATCATGAAAAAAGCACTCTAACCGAGACTATGCTAACATACTTAACTCGCAGACAAGGTTTGGGCTTGCGACAAGAGTTGGAAAAACAAATTAAAGAAGAGTGCAATTACTGGGAATATGTCTTGGAGCATTTAATAGCTGCCATTCGTATGTTAGCTGAATGTGGCCCAGCTTTTCGAGGAACAGATGAAAATTTTGGTTCACTACAGAATGGGAATTTTTTTAGGGCTTCTTGAGCTCATAAGTCAGTTTGTCTTATTTTTACTTAAATCTGGTAGGCCGAAGTGCTGCTGACTGCTACAAGGTGGCAGTTAATTTTTGCATTTGCTCTTTACATCTTTTTCAGCCTCAACCAGGGGGCGCCATCGTTGTTCTCTGCTAAAGGCTTCATTTGGCCTTAATCCAGAACTGAAGCACTGGGAAAACAAAATTGAGAGTAGGAGTGTGTTTTAGGCCTAACTGAATGTTCCCTGGAATTTGTGGTTTGCTCACTCACACACTAGCAACACTTTTGTAGATTTCTTGGATGACTGTTTCTATAGCAGCATGTTAGAAGCAACAAGAGGAAGAAATACACTTTTACTCTGGTTATCACTGATCACACATTAGGATGTAGAATCATACTGATGAAAGTATATCAGTATGATTCTACATCCATCAAGAATCTGCAAGTAAAAGACCCACTGAGTGGCAGGGATCCCAGTGTACTAATGTGGAATTAAATTAAAGACATAGCTACTCTCAAGGACAAAGGAGAAAGGTTTTTACTTTCACAAGGATGACTATAGAGGTCACAGACGTTTTGAAAGTGCATGCAGTGGGCCCAATTGATGATGCTGCCCACAGAAATTCTAAATGGGACATATTCAGGGAAATAATCAAAGAAGCTACTAGGCTTTTCATACCACCAACAAAATACTGTTCAAGGCTTAGACCTAAATGGATGTAAGATGAACAACTGAGACAAGTAGCAAAGAAGAAAAGAGCATGGAATGCACTTTTAAATTATCGGGTGACACGGAAGCCTGTGGTAGACATAAATTAGACTTTTTTTTTGTAAACATAATAAGAGAAGTTTACCTCAATACTTCCGTATGATACTCTCCAGAAATTAAAACAAAAAAATATGAAAAAATTACATTAGAGTAACAAATAATTTAAAAAATCAATTTAACGCAATTAAAAATAAGAAAATTAATTAAAAGAATTTAACAAAAAAAATTGCAAAAGATTTTCCTTCCTTGGAAAGAAAGGAAAGGAAAATAAATCGTTTTGCAATTTTTTTAGTTAAATTCTTTTAATTAATTTTCTTATTTTTAATTACGTAACATTGATTTTTAATTGTGTTAAATTGAGTTTTATTGTGTTAAATTGAGTTTTAATTATTTGTTACTCTAATGTAAGTTTTTTGGTTTTTTTCATTTTAATTTCTGGAGAGTATCATATGGAAGTGTTCTATGTACTATATTGAGGTAAACTTCTCTTATTATTTTTACAAATATTGATATCAATGTAGAACGTATTGAGTATTACAGCTCTGTTTCATACTATCTAATAAATTAGTCTGTAATCAAAGGAGGTTAGGCAAGCTAAGGCAGATTATGAGGAAGTCTCTGGTAAAGAACAAAAAGAAAAACAGCAAAGACCTCTATGCATATATTAATAGTAGAAGAAATGGGCTGAATCACATTGGGCCCATTGATGTGTACGGAGCAACTGCTGGTGACTATGATCAGGTTGCAGACAAACTGAATAGGTATTTTGCACCTACATTCACACATGAGGAATTCTTTAGGGAAGGGGATGCCAGAAGGTTATTGAACTAATAAGGAGCTAAATAACGTTGAAATAACTGAAAGGAAAGTGGAGGGGAAATTGTTGAGAATTAATGCAAAAAAGGCACCTGGGGCAGTGGACTCTATCCAATTATATTAGGGGAGACAGCAAAGAAGGTCAGGGGAGGTCCCTATGGACTGCAGAAGTGCAAATATATCCCCAATTCATAAAGGGGAGGGGATCAAAAGGCAATATGAGTAATTACAGACCTGTTAGCTTAACGTCTGTTCCAGAAAAAAATAATGAAATCACTGGTTATAGAAGTAATGCAAGACTACTTGGACAGACATGCAATTATACTGCAAATAATCACAGCATGGATTTTTTCAAGGGATTTTTCTTGTCTAACCAATCTGATAGATTATTATGATGGAGTGACAAAGGAACTGGATGCAAAAAACAATTTTTACATCATATACTTGGATTTCAGGAAGGCTTTTGATACTATTGCATAAAAAACTGTTGCACAAACTGGAGAAATATGGCATTTAGGGCAAGTTACTGGCATGGATAAAGGAATAGATAAGCGTTAAAAGACAGAGAGTGGTTATCAATGGGCACTGCTTTTCATAGATTAATGTTATTAGTGGAGTTCCCAGGGTTCGGTGCTAGGTTCATTGTTGTTTTCAATATTTTTGAAAACATATTGAAAACATTGTTGTTTCCAATATTTATGAATGATGTCTAAGATTGCAGATGATACAAAGGTTGGCAGGGTGGTTAACGACAGTCTTTAGGGTGAGCTACTGCAACATGATCTAGGAAAATTGGGTCGATAGGCTGAGAAATGGCAGTTGAAGTTCAACATTGACAAATGCAAGGTACAACACATGGGTAGGAGTAACCTCTGAGTAACATCTCAACAGTGTGTTACTAAATTCAGTGTAATGGAGAATGAAAAAGATCTGGAGGTAACTGTGCAGTTGGATGTGAAAATATCTGAGCAGTGCAGACATGCAGCCAGGGCAGCTCATTGGGCTTTGCCAATGATATACAGAAACTTTGCTAGCAGTGATAAGGAGGTGATTATCGCTTTATATAAGGTCATGGTTAGGCTGCATCTTGAGTACTGTATGCAGGTCTGGAAGCCTCATTTTAGGAAGGGTTTAGATCTGCTTGGAATGGGTGCAGAGAAGGGCAACCAGATTGGTGAAGGGAACAAAAGGGTGCTCTTACATAGAAAGATTTCAGTTCTGCAAATTGCAGCATCTCAAGACAGGGCACCCGCAGGGAGATCTGAGTGAGGTGTTTAAAGCATTGAATGAATTGATTAAACTGAATGTTAATGGTATTCTTCCACTTGCTGTGGCCCCAAGTGCCAAGCAAGTGACTATAGCGATTTACTTAAAAGAGTGGTTGATTATAGAATAGTATTATTTTTCTGAAGTTATTTAATTTTGCACTTCTGAAGTAAAGCAGTTAGCTCACTTGACAGAAAGGCAAGACACCTTTCTTTTTGTATATAGGAATAACTTATTAACACACTAACAACTAATCTCTTTATCGCTTGGTCACTGGTGGCCGCTCCTGCCTCCACGTGGCAGGGCTGGAAGAAATCCACTCTCCCAGGGCTAAAAGGAGCAGTGATGGAAAGCACAAAACAGTCCAGCTGCGGATCTACTGATCCAGATCTAGATAGGCATGACCCTAGATCATGACTTAAACCCATCCCATGCCAAGAGACAAAAAAAAGAAGGGACAGATTATTCTGCTCCTCTCTTTTTAATATTGCATTCCTCCACAGACCAACCACTGAGTAAGTTATCTCCATTTTTGATTCAGAAATGTCTCGAAAATGTGGCTGGCCTTCCAAAAATGGTTCATCGATTAAGATCTGGAGATTTATTAGTGGGGATGAATGAACATAGACATGCAGAGAGACTCCTGAAAATTTCTACCTTTGGTGGAATTCCCACAAAGGTTACCCCACATGCAACCCTGAACTCCTCTAAAGGGGTAATTATCAGAAAGGGATCTCCTAAATGTATCGGAAGATGAACTTGTCCATGAATTAAACAACCAAAATGTAACCCACGGCAAAAGAATTTTGATCAAAAGAGATGGAGAGCTTGTCCCTACTCAGATAGTTATACTCACTTTTAAAACACCAATTCTCCCCACAACTATAAAGGCTGGATACCTCAGATGTCATGTTCAACCATACATTCCCAATCCGGTACGGTGCTTCAAGTGCCAAAAATTTGGTCATTCGCAAACTGTATGCAGAGGTGTAGTCACTTGTGCTGTGGTTCTAAAGAACACACACATACCGATTGTAACAAGGAAACTCAAAACTGTCCTAATTGCCATGGAAATCATTCTGCCTTCTCTAAGGACTGCGATCAATGGAAACGAGAGAAGAATATTCAGAAATATAAAATAGAGCACAAGGTGTCATATCAAGAGGCAAAAAAACAATTTACAATTCCTGTTAAATCATCTACGTATGTATCAATTACTCAACGACTACGCACAGTATCAACTCAAACTGACTGCTCAGTCCCTCCAAATATCTCTATATCTGGTTGGGCTAAATCAGTACTTTCTTCATCAAAGGAACACTCTCCCTACAAATATGTAACTCAAGAAGTAAATACACCAGTAACAGTACCTCCAGATAAGAATCCCAAACAGCAACAGAAAGAACAAATCAAGAGTTCTGAAAGAAGTGATAAATACAAACTCAGATCTGATACCATGGACATCGATGAAAAATCAGGCAAAGACGATACAATTCTTGAAATTCATCCAGAAGATGATATCGACACAGGCAGACCAGTTTTCTCAAAGAAGGAAAAGGGAAAACTAAACAGGCGTAAGCAGACTACTTCACGGATGTTAGCAGACACCAGTTAAAACCAAACAACGAGTACAGTTATTCAATGGAATTGCTGTGGGCTCCGTGCTAACATAGATGACTTTTACGATCTATTAAGTAAATATAAGCCTGTTGCAGTACGCATTCAAGAAACCAATTTCACAAATACAGTATCTATGACAATTAAGCATTATAATATATATAGAAAAGATAGAAGGTCCTCTAATTCAGCTCATGGAGGAGTAGCAGTCATAGTGAACTCTGTAGTTCCCTGTAGACCTATCCCCATGCAAGCATCTTTAGAGGTGATTGCAGTTCGTGTCACCATTGGTATAACAGTAACATTAGTTTCGTTGTATCTATCGCCAAACCATACATACAGCCTTGATGATTTAGATGATATAGTAAAGCAAATACCTGTAACTGACAATGTGTTTATCATCTAAGCCTGTGGCCCTGGCTTTCTACTATTTTAACTGTGTAGAGGTTTTTAAACAACTTAATGATGAACCAATAATAAAAGTGCACTTTTCCCAAGGAATTAAAATACATAAGTTTTAATTCTTTTCCATTTGTAATCTTCTAATCACCTTAAAACAGTTAGGAGGTAAGTTTTTATCTTGTAAGCTTTCAGCAATTTAAATTATTAGCATTAGCAAAGGCACATGATGCAGGAAAGCAAGCTTATATAGTATCAGCCAGAAAAAAAAAACAACACATACTCTTCTCATTTTACCCATCCACTCACTCCAAATGTTTGTCTAGTTCTGCCTTGAATCTATTTATAAGCTATCAACTTCTACAATGACAGATGGAAATTTGTTCCAGCAACCAACCACCCACTGGCTAAAGGCAAACTTCGGCACATCTGTTATTGTGAAATTATTGTGAAAATGAAATATTTTAAGCTGCTATATCAATAATTATAACAGACTTCTTCTGCTTGCTTGATTATTTAAGGAAGGAAATTAGTACAAAATATAAAAAAAGTAACGCATAGGCAAGTGGAATGTACTGTTTTGTACTAATGTTTTATTACAGTGTCTTCACAATTCAACAATGTTAGATGTAAAATATATGACTGTTGCTATTTATTACAATAATGTTAATTTCTATCCTAAATTAATAAATTTATATTATTAAGTTGAATCACATATTTAGTTATAAAAAATAGGTTTATGTGAAAATTGGATCAAAACAGCATCTCCAAAACATCTCTGGGGGACATGGGAACATTACACACAAAACAGAGACAATAATGGAAAACATTTGGTAACCCTATTTAAGGACACACACTATTTTATCATGATGATTGCACATTGACAAAAATTAAAAAACAATAATAATAAAAAAATAAAAAAAAAACCTCTGGAAAGAATGTTAAAATTAACAGTATAGTAGCAAGTAAACAGCAGTCCTTTGAGATGCAAATTTCAGAGTCCTGTCTACAGGAATATTACAAACTTCAAACTAAAAACACCCATAACAGATTCCACATATTATTTTTTGTTATCCGACTCTCACCTAGATTTCAGTGGGCCATAGAGACCCCATTTAATCTGCAACCCAGTTAATTCACCACTACATAACTGTGAATCTACTGTATTCTGTATATTTTAAAATAATTTCTAATGTAATTCTAAAATAATTGGAGTAATTTTAATAACTTTAAACCCTAATACCTCAACATTCAACATTCAAAATGCAAATACCTTTCACACAATGTTTGGTCCCATTTCTTTCTATTTCTTCATAACCTGTAGAGCATTGACATGTATGAGACCAATAGTTACAGGTGATGTGATGATCAACTCTTTGGCACTGTTGTGTATCTCTGCAATACTTGCCCAGCTCAACATCTTTAAATATAAAAATTAAGATTTGAGATAAACTTTTACGATTACAAAAATAAAAATGATATGTTTCATCACCACAATAAATTATTAACAACATAAATTGCAAAAATTGTAAAATGTAAAAAAAAAAAAAAAAAAAAAACGTAAAAAAAACATTACGTAAATTGTAAAAATGCTTCTTTTATAAAAAGAAAGTGGCCTTTTGGGCTTGGAATAAATGACAACAGAATATTCTTTAAGAACCCCAACCAGCAATATATAGAGATAAAATAAAGTTAAAAATTAAAAAATTACAATAAAAATCTATAGTCTTTTTTTTTTTTTTTTTTTTTTATGTGAACCCCAAACACGAGAGGTAATAGAACCTATAGTACTTAGTACCGTGCTTGGGTTGGAGGTTGAGAAGACGAAAGAAGATATTTGTTGACATTGGACTTGAATTTCTGTAGATTGTAATTTTCAGGAAATATGTATGAAGGAAGGTTGTTCCAGAAAACAGCAGTTGAATGAATAAATGAGGAAGATGAAAAGTTGGTTCTGTGGATTTGAAGTTGGGCAGTAAATGGATGTTGGCTGGTGGCAGCACGTGTTTGGACGGTTTTGAAAGAGAGAGAGGGAATTATAGAAGCCAATTCAGAAGAACAGTGCCCATGTATCTGTAGATGAGGCAAGCAGCAGAAACAGTATATCTATGAGACAGTGAGTGGAGAGACTCTGCTAGAGATGAATCATTAATTAACCTAACTAACATCTTCTGAATGGAATCAAGAAGCCTGAGAGAAGTTTTGGGGGCACCATCCCAGTTGTGGGAACAATATTCCATGGCAGGGCGGATTTACGATTTATACAGAGTGAGCAGCTGTTTGGAAGAAAAGTAACACCGAGAGCGAAACAGAAAACCAAGTTTTTTAGATGCAGAGGAAGCAATATTTCTAATGTGCTTGTGCTTGTGCCAAGAGAGATTAGAAGTCAGGGTAATCCCCAAAAGAGATATATCATTTTGACTAGAAATCAGAGTGTCACTAAAGATAAGCATAGGAGCAGAAGAATCCTTTTTTGCGAGATATAAGACAACACTGAGTTTTAGAAAGGTTGAAATCAACTGAGTTGTCATTGCCCCACTGGAGAATTACCTGAAGATCGACATTTAAAGAATTGGTAGCAAATTTTCGAGAAGTTGAAGCTGATTGAGCAGGACAAGGTTTCTCAAAATGGAAAGTGGAATGCAATGTGCTATCATCGGCAAAACTATGGATAGGATTTCCAGCCAATGGAAGAAGGTCATTAATATACAAGAGTAAAAGAGTGGGGGAAAGAACTCAACCTTGGGGGACACCGGCATTACTGGAGAAGTTAGAAGACAGAGAGCCATCTACCATCACCCTCAGTGAGCGATCAGAGAGAAAACTGGATAAACAATTACTAAAAACAGTTGGCAAACTATAAGATGGAAGCTTGTTTAGAAGACCTTTATGCCAAACACGATAAAAAGCCTTTGAGATGTCAAGAACAACTACTTGTGTTTCACCGAACCTTTCCATTGAATTAGTCCATAAATGGGTAACATAAGCCAGAATATCACCAGTGGATCGACACTGACGGAATCCATACTGGCGATCATTGATCAGACAGAAGGTTTCTAGGCAGTTTAAGAGTTGGCAGTTAATTGATTTCTCCATTACTTTAGAAAGAGTAGAAGTAATTGCAATGGGATGATAACTGGATGGGAGGGATTTGTCACCCTTTTTAGTAACTGGCTGGATATGAGCAAATTTCCAAGCAGAAGGAAAAACACCTTTGGAATAAGAAAGTGAAAAAAGGCAGCAAAGAATAGGAGTAAGTTCAGGAGCACAGGTTTTGAGAACAAGTGGAGAAATACCTTCAGGATCTGGAGCTTTCTTAGCATTAAAATTAAGATTCATCAAAATCCTTCTCATATCCTTTTGACGGCAAACCACAGGAGGCATTGAATGGAGCAGGTTGGGAATGGTGGGAGGTGTTTTACCAAGATCATTAATACATGAGCTGAAAGAAAAATGGGATGCCAGCAGGTCAGCTTTATCCTTCACTGAAGTGACAACAGAACCATCTGGTTTGGACAGAGGCGGGAACAGAGATGGGCAAAAGTTTCAGGCAATAGCTTTGGCAAAAGAACAGATTGCTCGGCTACCATTAGGGCAAGAAGCAAGCTTTCTACTCTTAGCCTGTTCAAACTCTAGTTTGGACTGATTAATAACTGCTTTACAATTGTTGCGAGCTTTGGTGTAGGCAGAAAATGAAACTGAAGAATTAGAAACAAGCCAATTACAATATGCAACATTTTTCTCTTGAACAGCCTTAGCACATTTATTGGAAAACCAAGGTTTAGGACGAGATTTTAAAGTGGAGTGTGGGATAAAGGATTCCATTCCTGCAAGAATAATTTCACTGACACGATCTGAGCAAACGTTGACATCAGAAGTTTGAAACAATAATCAGACGAAGATAAAGAAGTCTCGGAGGTCACCCCATTTTGCATTCTTGTAAAGCCAAACAAGACGAGGTTGGGAATAGCCATGAGATAAAGGTTCCATTGGAGAAGAGACAATCACCATGTTGTCATCTGAAGTGCCTAAAGGACCTCTCACTTCGACAGTGTACTTAGAAGGGTTGTTTGTGAGAAAAAGATCAAGCGTATTGGCTGTATGGTTAGGATTGTCCGGTATTCTTGTAGGTAAATGAACAATCTGTGCTAGGTCATTAGTAATTGCAAAAGCCTCAGCATCTCGACCTGCTGGGTCGGTGTGACTAGAAAAAGGAAGCCAGCTGGAGTTGTGAACATTAAAATCACCAAGGAAAATTACCTCACTGTTAGCAAAGTTGGACTGCATAAAGTCAAGTTGCAAAGAAATGAACTCAAAGAGCTGCAAGTGATTAGTGGAGTTGGGAGAACAGTAGAGAAAACAGATGAATTTGACACAATGAGGTAGAGAGATTTTAACCCAGAGAAGATCAAAGAGAGGAGATTCCAAATTGCCAAGTCTTTGACAGGGAATATCAGAATGGACATATGCACAAGTACCACCTTTGAGGCGAAAGGAATCATACAGCAAATAATTTGGGCATCTGAGATGAGCAGTAGTTGAATCAACCGATAACTGAGATTCTGTCAGAAAAAGTACATGGTGTTTGGCAGACTGCAAGTGGAAATGGATATCGTTGAGATTAGAATTGTGACCACGTATATTTGTGAAATGAGTTAGGAAGTGCTTGGGAGATTTAGATCTTTTCGCAGATAAGCTTGTTCTATTAGTTTAACAATTCATGGTGTATTCTGTAGTAAGAAAAAATGGGTGGGACATGCTGTATGAAGTAATGAAATTTTTGGATATGGCGTACAGGTGTAAGAATATACCCAGATCCTTGACATAACGTGGCCTCAACAATGCTCCCCACATACACACTACTCGGACTCCCTCCAGTCACTATCTGGCAGAGTAGCGGTAGCAAGATTATACACTAGCTGATCCGTAAGCCTCCTAGAGAGTTACCAACAGGTTCGGTCCGGTCCGGTGTACTAACTAGCGGCCGGCCTAAGAACACTGTTTTCGAGCTGTACCCTCGAAATGTAAGGAATATTGGATCTCGCCACGACATTCATCATAACCTCAAAAATCATCAATCATACTACATGATGGAAGAGATAGAGAAGGGTTGACCGGAACTTAGCTCTAGAGACTAAACATGGGTTCCACCACTTCAAGCCTCCAATAAGCAAAGTGGTGGTATTTCACCGGTTGATGAGAGTCATCTACCACCTACTACTGCCTGGTAACATACAGAGGCTGCGTTCTTCCATGTGGTTAGGGCGCCACACCTTGACCCCTGCTTACGTTGGTTCACACCTGGGTGGTCGCCCACCATTTACTTGTGCATGGAGGTTATACCCAGGAGAACTAACAGTTCCACCATTGTGAAAGTGCAAGCAGAGGATTTGGCTGTCACAGATCGTCCGGACTTTAGCATTAGTAGAGGCAATTGATGCAAGAAAGCAAGCTTATGCAGCATCAGCCAAAAAAAAAAAAAAAAAAAAAACCCACTTCACCCCTCTGTTCGTTCAAAATACCTGTCCAGCTGAGCCTTAAAATTATTTAGACTTTCAACTTCCACAACAAGGGATGGAAGTCTGTTCCACCAACCAACCACCCGCTGGCAAAAGGCAAATTTCCGCACGTCTATCCTACATCTGTCTTTCCTCAATTTGAATTTATGCCCACTCAGGTGATTATTCTGAGCTAGAGGAAGAATCCCATCAGCATTGAGCATGCTCAAACCATTCAAGGCTTTATACACCTCTATCAGATCACCTCGCTGGTGCCTAGTCTCCAGACACTGTAATTTGCAAAACTTAAGCCTTTCTTCGTAAGAGCACCCCTTTGTTCCATTCACTAATCTTGTTGCCCTTCTCTGTACTCGTTCCAGCAGCTCTACAGCCTTCTTGAAATGAGGCCTCCAGACCTGTATACAGTACTCTAGGTGTGGCCTGACCATTGCCTTATACAAGGGAATAATCACCTCCTTATCCCTCTGGAAAAATTCCTGTATATCATTGACAATACTCCATCAGCTCCTCTTGCAGCCCGTCTGCACTTCTCAGAGAACTTCATATCTGCCTGCACAACCACCCCCAAGTCCCTTTCATTCTCCACCACTGTCAGTGTAGTACCACAGAGTTGATACGTTGCTCTGGGGTTGCTGTTTCCCATGTGTAGTACTTTACATTTGTCAATGTTAAACTTCATTTGCCACCTCTCAGCCCATCTCCTCAACCTTTCCAGATCCTGTTGCAGCAGAATAGTGTCAGTAGTGTCCTTGACAACCCTGCCAACCTTTGTATCGTCTGCAAACTTGCACATTAAGCTTGATATACCATCATCAATATCATTTATAAATACAGAAAACAATAATGGACCCAACACTGACCCCACTAATAACATTAGTCCACGATGAGCAGTGTCCATTGATTACCACTCTCTGTCTTCTCCCCCTCAACCACCCCTTTATCCATAGCAGCAATTTGCCTCCAATGTCACACTGCTCCAATTTGTGTAGCAGTCTTCCATGTGCAACAGTATCAAACGGCTTTCTAAGATCCAAGTATATAATATCAAAGCTATTCCCTACATCCAGTTCTTTTGTGACTGCATCATAGTATCCAATCAAATTGGTCAGGCAAGACTTCCCCTTAACAAAGCCATGCTGTGTCCGAGCTATAACTTAAGTCTTGTCTAAATGATCCTGCAGTGCTTCTTTAACCAGTGCCTCCATTAATTTATTGGAACAGAAGTTAAGCTCACAGGTCTATAATTACTTGTGTCAGCCTTTGATCCTCCTTTGTGAAATGGGGTCACATTTGCACATTTCCAGTCTATGGGTACCTCCCCTGAGTCCAAGGAAGCTCTCATAATTATGGCAAAGTGTTTGCTTACTTCCTTTGCTGCCTCCTTTAATATAACTGGATAGATCCCATCCACCCCGGGCCTTTCTTGTGTTTATCTTCAACAGTTTCTCCTCCACTTTACTCCCAGTTATTTCAAGATTCTGTAGCTTACTGCTAGAGTTGAATACACCTCTGGCATTCCCCTCGCTGAATAACTCCTCATGTGTGAATGTCGATGCAAAATATTCATTTAGTTTGTTAGCTACCTGAGCAGGATCATCAACACTTGACCCATCAATATCAAGTGGACCAATCTGATTCATCCCCTTCCTTCTAGAGTTTACATAAGTAAAGAACTCTTTGCTGTTTTTCTTTGCATCCCTTGCCAAGGATTTCTCGTAATCTGCCTTCGCCTGCCTAAACTCCTTTGTAACTTGGTTGCATATCAACTTGTATCTATCATAGGCTTCTGTGTCATGTGTGAATTTGTAAGTATCCCATGCATTTTTCTTCTCTGCCATATGCCTCATTAGTTCATCTGACATCCATTTTGGCCCAAACCTTGAACAATATTTCTTAGTTGGTATGTAAAGCCTAGTAGCTTCCAAGATAAGTTCTTTGAATGCTTCCCATTTTGAATTTGCTGTTGGTAACATCATCAGTTGGTCCCACTGTATAGAATTTAAATACTGTCTCAGTCCATCGCAGTCGCCTTTACGGAAGCAATAACCCTTCCCTTTACCCCTAATGGTAGTTACCTCTTTCAGTAAATCCCACTTCAGCACACTGTGATCACTGCCACCTAGTGGTTCATTTATCTGCAGATTCTTAATGCATGAAGAATCACTGCTGATAATCAAATCAAGAGTATTACTCCCTCTCGTTGCCTCCCGAACATGCTGATGTAGAAAACAATCATCCAATAAATCCACAAAAGCCCTGCTAGTGTGTGAGTGACCAGCCCCCAAATTCCAGTCAATATCTGGGAAATTAAAATCTCCCATTATAAGACTCTCTGATTTACTGGCCCACTCTATTTCCCTGTACAGTTTCTTATTATACTCATCAGAGTCATTAGGCCTATGGCACACTCCTACTCTCAATTTTGATCTCCCAGTGCTTATGTCACACCAAACTGACTCAACACTGCACTGTCCAGCGATGTCGACTGGCTTCACCTCCTTGGTTTTTATGTGTTTCTTAACTAATAGCATAACCCCTCCCCCCTTCCTATCCTGTCTATCCTTTCTGTAGACGTTGCACTCCCCAAATTCCAGTTCTGCATCCCTTATATCTGTGTGACACCACGTCTCTGATATCCCAACAATATCTGCCTTTGATGTTTTGAGCAATACCTCAAATTCATCAAATTTATTTACTAAACTCCTAGCATTGGTGTACACGCAAGTATACCTCCACCTGTTTCTATTCTTAGCTACCCTAACACAACCCATGTGTTTACTTGTACCGCAATGGCTCCCAGCAGTCTCTGAAATATCATGCATCTTGTTTTTCAGGCTTCTGCTCATTCTAATAGAAGCAGTACAAGAATCTCTTTCACCTCTGCCAGTGGCTACTGTCAATCTATTGGTCTTTGTCTCCCCCCAAACTAGCAGTTTTCCGATCCACCTAACACTGCCTCGATACCATCAGCAAATATTCTTGCACTCTTTCTATTTAAGTGTATCCCATCCCTGTAGAAGCAATCTCTCCTGTTAACAAGTACAGTCCAGGCTGAAAAAAATTCTACCCCTTCAGCCTTGCACAATCTTTCCAGGGCCGAATTGATCGACAAGGCTCTCATCATATACTCCCTCCTATCATGTCTGGGCAGAATTGCAGACACTTTCAAATTCAACCCTAATTCTAGGCTTTTGTTCAACAGTGACCTGTACTTGTTAAGTAATTCTGCCGGTCTCCTACTCTTAATATCATTAGTGCCAACGTGTACAACTATATCACCTTTTGTGGCCTTAAAAGATGATATTCGCTCTACGTCATCAACCTTTGCCCCTGGCAGACATACCCTAGTCCTGTTCCACCTATCCTTTTTACAAAGCATGTTCCCCGTTTCCCTGACAATAGAGTCACCAACAACTACTAGTTCCTTCTGGACCAGCGCATTCTGCCTTGAGGGTTGCCTCTGTGTCACGCGATGCCCAAGTGCAAGCTCTGGCGTTGATGTGGGCAGCTGAGAGCTTGATGGGCCCCTCAATTTAGTTTCTTCGAGGGCATCCACCCTCGAAGAAACGAGGGTGGATGCCCTCCTTCAAGGTCCTTCAAGCTCTCATATAGGCCCACAAGAACGCTGAGTTGTTGCCTGATATCGATACACTCCTTGCATCGCGCGCGCACACACAAAGACATCCCCCATGGCAGTATCATGTCCCGTACCCGATTGCTCTGCAAACATCAAGCAAACAGTGCATTTTATAAGGCTCTGAGTCAGAGGACAACTGCCCCCCTCAGTTCTGCTCTGAGCCACAGCACTTCCATTAGCTTGAGCCTTTTGCTTTGCTGCTCTGGTCTGAGTCATGATTCTATTAATTTATTAATTAATTATAATTAATTATGTTATGTTATTAATTATGTTAAATATAATTAATTATATTACGTTTATAATCTAATTCGTTATATGTATTTATTTAAAAGTACAATTTAACTGCTAACGAAGTTCAACTAACGCTATCTAGTACGGTATATAACTATCGTATCACAAAGGCGGGAAAGTTACGAACGGTAAATCTACGGACACTTAAGTATTAATTAACTTTCAAATCTCGCTGTCTCAATTCAGAATAAACTAACGATACTTACTAGTTCTATAAGCTACTTACAGAAATAATTCGATGTAAAAAATATTCAATCAAGTGGCTAAATATGGGTTTTTCCCAACTTCGCCGAAATTGGGTCCACTTGACTTGAGTGTCACCTGAATATCAGTTCCATCAGCGTTTTAGACTCCCAGGTAGCAAGTACAGCTTGTCTGGCATATCTGAGAGAATGTCTGTGACAGCCTCAAGGACCTAAGTTCTGCTATAACGTGGTACACGAGTTCCTAAAAATCTCCACGTTATGGTATTTCATGCAATAAAAACAACAGGGCTTATGGGAAAAAATGGGGATAGGGGCAGAACACTCAAAAAAAAAAAAAAAATTCATTTTGGATAGTAAAACACCAAAAAAAAGTTAGAAACCCAATAAAATTACTAACACAGGTTTAAACATCTTAAATTTCTAATAAATAAATAAATATTATAGTAAATATAGCACTGTAATATGATATTTTATTTGGATTGTAAAATTTAAAACAGTAAAAAATATATACAATCAATATCAATAACGATGAACACAGCACGCCCAAGTGACATATGGAGTAACAAAAAGTTTACGAAGCTTAAAAAATAGGAATGAAGACAAGATTTAGAAAACTTATGTTTTTTATACGATTGAAGATTCCACGGAAGGGGAAACACATTTCACCAGAATAACATAAAAAAAATCACAGAATTCCAGCTATTGGTATTATCACAAATGCAATAAGATCGAGTTTATTCATTTATAATTAGATTGCACTAACAGAAAAGCCCAATAAACTGGGAACTGCAAATTGTTTTATGGCAGTGACCTCCAAGAAATGTGCTCCTCCTCTCATACTATGTCAACCTCACGAAATTTCTGTACCAACAGAAAAATCTTGTGATAAATAAATATAAAATATAATTTACAATTTAATATAAGATACATTTACATTTTAATATAAATATTTTATATTAAAATAAATTTTAAAATAAAATACAGTGAATGGCAACAGTGTTTCCGACCAATACAACTACAGTAAATGGGAAATATAGGTCTCGCACATTTGACGTTTGAAATTTTTTAAGCTTCATAAACTTGTATGTATTGCTACACAGGTCGCTACATTCATCTTTGTGCTGTTTTACGTTCACCTGGTGTTACTCGCAAACGAAATTATGCATGAGCCAACAAGAAAATAATCACGTTATAGTCGCATTGTTTCCTAATATATCAATCGCGTTGGAGCAAATTCTCATTGTGAAAATGCGTGTTATAGCAGAACTGACTGTATTTACATTGTAGCTTTTGACATCCAGGTTATCTTTGTCAACTATAAAATTGTAAAGGAATGCTACAACAAATAAATAGGTAAATAAAGCAATAGCAAACAGGATAACACGTTCATGCAAACACTTGCATATCCTTCTGGGTTACGACTTTTTCAAAAATGATACTAAACAATCAGGGTCGTGATGAAGTAAGGTAATGACGGGACAGCTGAAGCTATTCAGTATCATTTCAGAAGAGGCACATTTGCAGAGATTATGGTTTACTTGATTGATCACTTGTTGTCTAGATGCAGATGTACTGCAGTCAAACCAAGCACAACATAACAAGGCTCAAATGGTGGAGGTTTCCTGTGCATATGCATAGGCTGGGGCAAGTGTATAAAATGGTCTGCACACATTGGTTTCCTGTATGTGGAAGTTTTGATTGAAGGCCTACGTGCCTAACTAATATATCTAGGAAGAGGAGGGTAGAATGACTGCTGAATACGGTGCTGTTTCTTGTATTCTGTCTATCCTGTGAACTCCTCTAACCGTTTGGTTGTCCCGGAGCATAAACAGATAATTTATTAATTTATTTATTATTAATTTACCTCCTTCAACATAAAATGAATGTTCAATTCAAACTCACTGACATATGCACATATGCTAATACCAGGTCTTCACAGCCAGCCCTAATTAAGGTAAAAGTATCATCCACATAGTGGTGCCAGGAGACGGATACAGAGGGACAAGTTAAAATTCTGGCACTGATATGCGGATGACACATCTGCCTTAATTTGTAAAAGTTTATACTTTTACAAATTTTCAAAATATCATGAAGAAAATCACTTGACAGAGCTCAGTGCTGGCAGAAAACTCACACCCCCAGGGCCCATGTATATATATTTGGTTAACTCATTCCTAATAATGTTAAGTGTTGCAGTAACCAAAATATCAATTACTTTAGCATTAGCATTAGTAGAGGCATTTGATGCAAGAAAGCAAGCTTATGCAGCATCAGCCAAAAAAAAAAAAAAAAAAAAACCCACTTCCACTTCACCCCTCTGTTCGTTCAAAATACCTGTCCAGCTGAGCCTTAAACTTATTTAGGCTATCAACCTCCACCACAAGGGATGGCAGTCTGTTCCACCAACCAACCACCCGCTGGCTAAAGGCAAATTTCCGCACGTCTATCCTACATCTGTCTTTCCTCAATTTGAATTTATGCCCTCTCAGGTGATTTTTCTGAGCTAGAGGAAGAATCCCATCAGCATTGAGCATGCTTAAACCATTCAAGGCTTTATACACCTCTATCAGATCACCTCGCTGGTGCCTAGTCTCCAGACACTGTAATTTGCAAAACTTAAGCCTTTCTTCGTAAGAGCACCCCTTTGTTCCATTCACTAATCTTGTTGCCCTTCTCTGTACTCGTTCCAGCAGCTCTACATCCTTCTTGAAATGAGGCCTCCAGACCTGTATACAGTACTCTAGGTGTGGCCTGACCATTACCTTATACAATGGAACAATCACCTCCTTATCCCTGCTGGAAAAATTCCTGTATATCATTGACAATACTCCATGAGCTACTCTTCAGCCCGTCTGCACTGCTCAGAGAACTTCATATCTGCCTGCACAACCACCCCCAAGTCCCTTTCATTCTCTACCACTGTCAGTGTAGTACCACAGAGTTGATACGTTGATCTGGGGTTGCTGTTTCCCATGTGTAGTACTTTACATTTGTCAATGTTAAACTTCATTTGCCACCTCTCAGCCCATCTGCTCAACCTTTCCAGATCCTGTTGCAGCAGCATAGTGTCAGTAGTGTCCTTGACAACCCTGCCAACCTTTGTACCATCTGCAAACTTGGACATTAAGCTTGATATACCATCATCAATATCATTTATAAAAACAGAAAACAACAATGGACCCAACACTGAGCCCTGAGGGACTCCACTAATAACATCAGTCCACGATGAGCAGTGTCCATTGATTACCACTCTCTGTCTTCTCCCCCTCAACCACCCCTTTATCCATAGCAGCAATTTGCCTCCAATGTCACACTGCTCCAATTTGTGTAGCAGTCTTCCATGTGCAACAGTATCAAAAGCCTTTCTAAGGTCCAAGTATATAATATCAAAGTTATTCCCTGCATCCAGCTCTTTTGTGACTGCATCATAGTATCCAATCAAGTTGGTCAGGCAAGACTTCCCCTTAACAAAACCATGCTGTGTCTGAGCTATAACTGAAGTCTTGTCTAAATGATCCTGCAGTGCTTCTTTAACCAGTGCCTCCATTAATTTTCCTGGAACAGAAGTTAAGCTCACAGGTCTATAATTACTTGTTTCAGCCTTTGATCCTCCTTTGTGAATTGGGGTCACATTTGCACATTTCCAGTCCATGGGTACCTCCCCTGAGTCCAAGGAAGCTCTCATAACTATGGCTAAGGGTTTGCTTACTTCCTTTGCTGCCTCCTTTAATATAACTGGATAGATCCCATCCACCCCGGGTGCCTTTCTTGTGTTTATCTTCAACAGTTTCTCCTCCACTTTACTCCCAGTTATTTCAAGATTCTGTAGCTTACTGCTAGAGTTGAATACACCTCTGGCATTCCCCTTGCTGAATTACTCCTCATGTGTGAATGTCGATGCAAAATATTCATTTAGTTTGTTAGCTACCTGAGCAGGATCATCAACAGTTGACCCATCAATATCAAGTGGACCAATCTGATTCATCCCCTTCGTTCTAGAGTTTACATAAGTAAAGAACTCTTTGCTGTTTTTCTTTGCATCCCTTGCCAAGGATTTCTCGTAATCTGCCTTCGCCTGCCTAACCTCCTTTGTAACTTGGTTGCATATCAACTTGTATCTAACATAGGCTTCTGTGTCATGTGTTAATTTGTAAGTATCCCATGCATTTTTCTTCTCTGCCATATGCCTCATTAATTCATCTGACATCCATTTTGGCCTAAACCTTGAACAATATTTCTTAGTTGGTATGTAAAGCCTAGTAGCTTCCAAGATAAGTTCTTTGAATGCTTCCCATTTTGAATTTGCTGTTGGTAACATCATCAGTTGGTCCCACTGTATAGAATTTAAATACTGTCTCAGTCCATCGTAGTCGCCTTTACGGAAGCAATAACTCTTCCCTTTACCCCTAATGGTAGTTACCTCTTTCAGTAAATCCCACTTCAGCACACTGTGATCACTGCCACCTAGTGGTTCATTTATCTGCAGATTCTTAATGCATGAAGAATCACTGCTGATAATCAAATCAAGAGTATTACTCCCTCTAGTTGCCTCACGAACATGCTGATGTAGAAAACAATCATCCAATAAATCCACAAAAGCCCTGCTAGTGTGTGAGTAACCAGCCCCCAAATTCCAGTCAATATCTGGGAAATTAAAATCTCCCATTATAAGACTCTCTGATTTACTGGCCCACTCTATTTCCCTGTACAGTTCCTTATTATACTCATCAGAGTCATTAGGCCTATAGCACACTCCTACTCTCAATTTTGATCTTCCAATGCTTATGTCACACCAAACTGACTCAACACTGCACTGTCCAGCGATGTCGACTGGCTTCACTTCCTTGGTTTTTATGTGTTTCTTAACTAATAGCATAACCCCTCCCCCCTTCCTATCCTGTCTATCCTTTCTGTAGACGTTGTACTCCCCAAATTGCAGTTCTGCATCCCTTATATCTGTGTGACACCATGTCTCTGATATCCCAACAATATCTGCCTTTGATGTTTTGAGCAATACCTCAAATTCATCAAATTTATTTACTCAACTCCTAGCATTGGTGTACACGCAAGTATACCTGCACCTGTTTCTATTCTTAGCTACCCTAACACAACCCATGTGTTTACTTGTACCGCAATGGCTCCCAGCAGTCTCTGAAATACCATGCATCTTGTTTTTCAGGCTTCTGCTCATTCTAATAGAAGCAGTGCAAGAATCTCTTTCACCTCTGCCAGTAGCTACTGTCAATCTATTGGTCTTTGTCTCCCCCCAAGCTAGCAGTTTTCCGACCCACCTAACACTGCCTCGATAGCATCAGCAAATATTCTTGCACCCTTTCTATTTAAGTGTATCCCATCCCTGTAGAAGCAATCTCTCCTGTTAACAAGTACAGTCCAGGTTGAAAAAAATTCTACCCCTTGAGCCTTGCACAATCTTTCCAGGGCCGAATTGATCGACAAGGCTCTCATCATATACTCCCTCCTATCGTGTCTGGGCAGAATTGCAGACACTTTCAAATTCAACCCTAATTCTCGGCTTTTGTTCAACAGTGACCTGTACTTGTTAAGTAATTCTGCCGGTCTCCTACTCTTAATATTATTAGTGCCAACCTGTACAACTATATCACCTTTTGTGCCCTTAAAAGATGATATTCGCTCTACAACGTCATCAACCTTTGCCCCTGGCAGACATACCCTGGTCCTGTTCCACCTATCTTTTTTACAAAGCATGTTCCCCGTTTCCCTGACAATAGAGTCACCAACAACTACTAGTTCCTTCGGGACCAGCGCATTCTGCCTTGGGGGTTGTCTCTGTGTCACGCGATGCCCAAGTGCAAGCTCTGGCGTTGATGTGGGCAGCTGAGAGCTTGATGGGCCCCTCAATTTAGTTTCTTCGAGGGCATCCACCCTGTCCTTCAAGCTCTCATATAGGCCCACAAGAACGCCGAGTCGTTGCCTGATATCGATACACTCCTTGCATCGCGCACACACAAAGACATCCCCCTTGGCAGTATCATGTCCCATACCCGATTGCTCTGCGAACATCAAGCAAACAGTGCATTTTATAAGGCTGTGAGTCAGAGGACAACTGCCCCCCTCAGTTCTGCTCTGAGCCACAGCGCTTCCATTAGCTTGAGCCTTTTGCTTTGCTGCTCTGGTCTGAGTCATGATTCTATTAATTTATTAATTAATTATAATTAATTATGTTATGTTATTAATTATGTTAAATATAATTAATTATATTACGTTTGTAATCTAAGTCGTTATATGTATTTATTTAAACGTACAATTTAACTGCTAACGAAGTTCAACTAACACTATCTAGTACGGCATACAACTATCGTATCACAATGGCGGGAAAATTTACGAACGGTAGCGGAGTTGAAACACGTGGAAACCTTTACCGATACTTTTATGCAATTACAAGGCCGAGTAAAGAATAAATACACCAAGTTAATCAGAAAATCACAAAATAATGTTATACTACTAAATTTAAATCAAAAGTTTTAGAAAAACAATAATTTCAAATCAATAAATAAGAAAAATCCACTTAGCGGCTTGGAACACGACCGTCCCTAGTAGCCTCGTCAGCAGACTTTATACTTTATATATTAGTGTATATTAGTATATATAGTAGTGTATATTACTTTATATACACTACTTTGCAAAAAAAAAAAAAAAAAAAAAAAAAAGATTGACACACCCTTATTTTCATAGTCCACTGGACATACCCAAAAAAACAAGTGACTCAAACTGGTATTTAAGGAAGGCATGTAAACCACAGAATTTAAATGTTCTCGTCATGCACAAAAGGCCAAGCTGACTGATTTTGAGAGGGGTATTAGTAGCAGATTTCACACTGCTGGCTTGTCAATTTGTGCAATTTCTGACCATCTATACCACCCAAAGTTCATAGCATTATTAATATCGAATTACTGTGGCACAGAGCGAAACGTAGACAGAACAAGTTATGATAAGTTTAATAAAGGAAATACATACATATATTAAATTCATACAAAAGCTTTTGGCTATTTTGTCAACCTTCCTCAGTTAAACTGACAGTTAAGAATGGAACATGAGGGCGTGTACTGCCAATCATGTATGTGAAGTGTGTGATTAATTGTTGGATGTTGAATCCTGTGATGCATGCGGACGTTGCCAGCATTTGTCAATAGTCAGAATTGTTGTTTCGATGATAGGGTGGACCCGACATCCACTGCTCCTGTTGACCGAGATATTGGAGCATGTGAGTTCAATTACTCCAACCAGGCACGTCGTCGATAGTGGCGGGACCTATCCACAATCATGACATTGTGGTGTGGGTCAATGTTGTGGTGGGTTGCCCAAACGTGTTCGGCAATAGCCGAGTGCTCCACACCCGCTAAGCGGATTGCTCTTTCGTGTTCAGAAAGGCGTTTTTCGAGCCATCTCTCAGTTTCTCCCAATGTAGCAGCTAGTGCAGTCACAGCAAGAGATGCGGTAGACCAATCTGCTTTGTAGTAAGGTGGGGACTGGTGTTTTTACTTTAGAGATGAGGGATCGTAACTTTCTGCCTGGGAGTTGTACACATTTTATCCCATGTGATTTTAAGACCCTATAACCTTTTGTGATAGGTTTGGGTAGTATGGGATAAAGGCGCTCGCGGTTGAGTCATTACCTTGGACGTTTCAATATAATTCACAAAGGGAATTACAGTTAGACATCTTTTCAGTGGAACCAAATAGTAATTCTAACTAATACAAAGGCTAAGTGGAAAATGTAACCGCAAATGCTATAGTAATTATAAACAAGTCTGCAATAAAGTAAGTTACTCAGGGGAGTTGATCATGCTAAGGCATATTATGAGAAGTCCTTAGTTGCCACATCAGCATTGTGATCATAAAATGAAATTGTGACAACCACCACCATCCAACAATGTGCAGACTGACTAAGGACTACGCAAGCTCACTCCACATGCACAGAGAATACTTGCAGAAGTAGTGCAACAATCTCTTTAGACAACCCTGATGTTCAGCTCATGTGCTGTCACATAAGCAGGAGCACATAAGCTAAACATCAAGTGCAATCAGTGCAATCTCACCTTGCATGGTGCAACAAACATGTAATTGATCTACAGAGCAATGGAAATCAATCCTATGGAATAAAATAACAAATATTCCCTATTCTGATCAGATGGGAAGGTGTGGAGAATGAATGTCTATTGCTGAAGTATACCAAAAATGAGTTTGTAGGAGGCAGGGTTATGGTATGGAACTGTTTCTGTTCATGGTTCCCCACCGAGCAAACAGAGGTTGTTGGGTGGGAAACCGGTAACAGAAACATCTACCTCAGCATTTCGGACAATTTCATGCTCCCTACAATGTGACAGTTCTTTGGTACAGATCTGTGTTTCTTTTTACAACAATATAATACCTCAGGCCATACTGCTAGTGCTGTTCAAGAATAATTTATGAACAAAAAAAGTTGGAATGAATGATACAGTGACCTGCTCTTTGAATACAAAACACTTCCCGGATGAACTGGAATGTCGAGTGAGATCCAGATCAACACATCCCACATAGTAGCTCAACAAGTCACTAAACAGGAAGAATGGAGGATTCCACTGCAGTCTACTGTTCATTGGTAGAACGCCTACTCAGGAGGGTGGAGTGTGAAATAGTGACCTAAGGAGGGGACCAACATACTATGAAGTGAGTGGCAGTAATGGGGAACGTTTTGTGGAGGGTGTTCAGCTTATGAAGAGTATGCCTATGCTCAAGACCATTACTAGCCTCAAGAAGGTTTTCACTATCATAACGTTTCCTGAGGTTTTTTGTATCATAAATATCTGATGAACTGACATTAAATTCTTTCATCAAATGGCACTGGGCTTCTTACTTTTCCAAATCAGGTTTCGATGATTTCCAGTTTTTTCATTAAAATTAATAGAACAAATATCTCATTAAAGTGTTAATACACTCTAGTAATCTAATTATTATAATCTCACTACCAGTAAGATATGCTATAAGGGAAAGAAATATTCTTTATTTGGTTATCAGTAAGATCCATCGGACTTTAAGAACTGCAGCCATTATGAACCCACTGCAGGATGGAAGCCTCCTCAACAATTCATGTTGAGGGAAATGGACAATAATATGCCATGCTGATCCAGTGTGGGTTGGCAGATTGACCATATTTAGCAGTAAGGGGCTTGAACCCCGCTTTACTGAGAGAGAGAGAGTGTGTGTGTGCTACTGCACTCCCGCTCTTAACTAGCTGGCTACATCAGGCCTAAAGGACTGACGTAGCCAAGTGGTTAAGAGCAGGAGTGCAGTAGCACACTATTGGTTGTTGTTTTCACAAAGGGAATTACAGTTAGACATCTTTTCAGTGAAACCAAACAGTAATTGTAACTAATACAAAGGCTAAGTGGAAAATGTAGCCTCAAATGCTATAGTAAATATAAACAAGTCTGCAATAAAGTAAGTTACTCAGGGGAATTGATCATGCTATCGCATATTATGAGAAGTCCTTGGTTGCAGGTGAAAAGAACAGTAGAAAAGACTTTTTTGTATATGTTAGCAATAAAAGGATGAGAATCAACCATTTGGTCCTCATGATACTGACATTCCTGAACTGCTCCTGAAAAGTTAAATAAATATTCTGCGTCCATGGTCACATGTGAAGAGGTTTTAATGTTGAGGATACAGCAGCCAATATTAATTGGGAGCTGAATAATGTTATGATCACTGACAAGAGATTATAAGCAAAATTATTACAATTGAAAGGGAACATATCAGGAGATTAGCATTAACATTAGTAGAGGCATATGATGCAAGAAAGCAGGCTTATGAAGCATCAGCCAAAAAAAATAAAATAAAATAAAACTTCCACTTCACCCCTCCGTTCGTTCAAAATACCTGTCCAGCTGAGCCTTAAATTTATTTAGGCTATCAACTTCCACAACAAGGAATGGAAGTCTGTTCTACCAACCAATTAACTGCTGGCTAAAGGCAAATTTCTGCACATCTATCCCACATCTGTCTTTCCTCAATTTGAATTTATGCCCTCTCAAGTGATTATTCTGAGCAAGAGGAAGCATTGAGCATGCTCAAACCATTCAAGGCTTTATACACCTCTATCAAATCACCTTGCCGGTGCCTAGTCTCCAGACACTGTAATTTGCAAAATTTAAGCCTTTCTTCATAAGAGCAACCCTTTGTTCCATTCACTAATCTTGTTGCCCTTCTCTGTACTCGTTCCAGCAGCTATACATCCTTCTTGAAATGAGGCCTCCACACCTGTAGACAGTACTCAAGGCGTGGCCTAACCACTGCCTTATACAAGGGAATAATCACCTCCTTATCCCTGCTAGAAAAATTCCTGTATATCATTGACAAGACACCATGAGCTACTCTTGCAGCCCGTCTGCACTGCTCAGAGAACTTCATATCTGCCTGCACAATTACCCCCAGGTCCTTTACATTCTCTACCACAGTCAGCATAGTACGATAGAGTTGATACGTTACTCTGGGGTTGCTGTTTCCCATATGTAGTACTTTATGTTTGTCAAGGTTAAACTTCATTTTCCACCTCTCAGCCCATCTGCTCAACCTTTCCAGATCCTGTCGCAGCAGCAGCATAGCATCAGTAGTGTCCTTAACAACCCTGCCTACCTTTGTATCGTCTGGAAACATGGACATTAAGCTTGATATACGATCAACAATATTATTTACAAATACAGAAAACAACAATGGACCCAACACTAAACCCTGAGGGACTCCACTAATAACATTAGTCCACGATGAGCTGTGTCCAATGATTACCACTAACTGTCTTCTCCCCGTCAACCACCCTTTATCCATAGCAACAATTTGCCTCCAATGCCGCACTGCTCCAATTTGTGCAGCAGTCTTCCATGTGCAACAGTATCAAAAGCCTTTCTAAGATCCAAGTATATAATATCAAAGTTATTCCCTGCATCCAGCTCTTTTGTTACTGCATCATAGTATCCAATCAAAAATTGGTCAGGCAAGACTTCCCCTTAACAAAACTATGCTCTGTCCGAGCTCTAACTGAAGCCGAGCTCTTGTCTAGATGATCCTGCAGTGCTTCTTTAACCAGTGCCTCCATTAATTTTCCTGGAACAAAAGTTAAACTCACAGGTCTATAATTACTTGTGTCAGCCTTTGGTCATCCTTTGTGAATTGGAGTCACATTTGCACTTCTCCAGTCTATGGGTAGCTCCTCTCAGTCCAACGAAACTCTCATAATTATAGCTAAGGGTTTGCTTACTTCATTTGCTGCTTCCTTTAATATAACTGGATAGATCCCATCCACCCGATCGAGTACAATGAACAATTGTACAGAGAAATAGAGTGGGCTAGTAAATGGGAATGTCTTATAATGGGGGATTTTAACTCCCCAGCTATTGACTGGAACTTGTGGGTTGGTCACTCACACACAAGTCAGACTTTTGTGGATTTATTGGATAATTGTTTTCTGTAGCAGCATGTTTGAGAGGCAACCAGAGAAGTAATACTCTTGATCTGGTTATCAGCAGTGATCATTCGTGGATTAAGAATTTGCAGATAAAGGAACCACGAGGTGGCTGTGATCACAGTGTCCTGATGAGGGATTTACTTAAAGATTTAATTACCATCAGGGGTAAAGGAAAGGGTTTTTGCTTCCGTAAGGGTGAGTACAGTGGTATCCGACAGTTTTTAAATTCTGTACAGTGAGATCAACTGATGATGTTACCAACAGTAAATTCTAAGTGCGAAGCATTCAAGGAATTAATCGGTTGGTTGGTTGTTGTTGGGTTTTTTTGGCGCAAAAGCAACTTTGGCCATTTGCGCCTATCTATTAATGTTTAGTGACAAAGACATCTATATTTCTTAAATATGATTTATATCTGGTCAAAATATCCTATTAATTTTAAATATCTAAATATATTTTCAATGTTGGAGTTATCGCCTAGGATTTGTGATAAGGTTAGAGAATCTTGGAAATTTATAGGGAGATGGAAGGCTGATTGTCGCGCCATGTGGTATTGTGGACTGTTTAATGAAATGTTTTACAGTGAGTTGAC
The DNA here is from genome assembly GCF_048544385.1 of Mastigoproctus giganteus. NCBI lineage: Eukaryota > Metazoa > Arthropoda > Arachnida > Uropygi > Thelyphonidae > Mastigoproctus > Mastigoproctus giganteus. Next base: position 142,799,205 of record NC_143579.1, on the reverse strand, counting down.
AAGAACAGTAAGGGCATTCTGGAGGATTTGCTTTGGTGAGTAAATAATTGTGCGTAAGATGTGTATGTCCAATGCGTAATCTGGATATAATGACTTCTTCATGCCGATTCTTGTGAAGACTCGATTTCCATGGCTGTAGCTCATGTTTTATTTGAAACAGTTTATTGTTTAATTCATTTTGCCACATTTGTGACCACTGATTGTGGGGAAACTGTTTTATGATTGGTCTGTAATCGGTATATGGAACTTTGCAAAACCTTTGGTTTGTGTTTGTAGGATTCTTTGCTGCTCGATCAGCTCTTTCATTACCTTCAATGCCTGTATGTCCTGGGATCCAACAGAATTTTACTTGCCTCATTTTGCTTTTAAATTTCACAAGGTGAGCTTGTATCTGATAGAGAAAGGGATGTTTTAGAAGAGGGGAAGAATCTATGTATTTTAAGGCCATTTGTAGGGCGAATAGTTCAGCGGAATAGCTACTGCATTGGTTTGGAAGTTGTGAGAGAACAGTGTGTGGAAATACCACTGCAGCACCAACTTTGGTGTCTGTTTTAGAGCCGTCTGTATATATATGAAGGTATTCCGAGAACTGTGATGCGTGGGCTGCATGCATCTGTTTTATGTTGACATTTGCCAGAGTGCTTTTTCCCCATTGTTGAAAATAAGTGTCACAGTTTGGCGTGAAAGTGTGCCATGGTGGAATACTTATGCTGTTATCCTCGTGTACATTTTCAAAGTTTAGGCCCCATTTTGAAATTGTTTCTTTTAGTCGTATTCTGGCTGGTTTATTTACTGTGGGTTTACTGCTGTAGAGGATTTCCCACTGTGGATTGAAAAGATACTGCCAAGTAGGATGGTGAGGAAGACTTCGGATTTTAATTGCATAGTTTAATAGCAGCATTTGCCTCCGGAGATATAATGAGGGCTCATGAGTCTCTGCATATAAGCTTTGTACTGGTGACGTTCTGTATGCACCTAAAGAGATTCGTAAGGCACTATGATGTATGGAATCGAGCCATTTGATGACACTTGGTCTACACGAACTATACACAGGGGCTCCATAGTCTAGTCTTGATCTGATTATAGCATGGTATAGGTGAAGAAGTGTGAACCGATCGGCTCCCCACTTCATTGTAGAAAGAACTCTGAGAATATTTAGTTTTTTTTGACAGGTTGTTCGGAGGTCTTTGATGTGTTCCAAAAAGTTAAGTTTTTTGTCAAGAATCAGGCCAAGGAAACATATACTATTTGCTAGAGGTATCAGCTGGTTTTCTAGTTTTATTTCTGGATCTAGATGCATTTTTCGTTTTCTACAGAAGTGTACAGCTATTGTTTTTTGTTCTGATAATCTGTAGCCATTGTTTTTAGTCCACAGTTCTATTTTGTTCACTGCGCTTTGTAATTGTCTTTCTATCATGTTCATATTTTGTGAATGGCACGAGATAGTAACATCATCAGCATAAAGGAATGTTTCAACTGTTTTTGGCAGGTCTTTTATAATAGAGTTTATTTTGATGACAAATAAGGTTGCACTCAGCACTGAGCCTTGGGGTACTCCTTCTTCCTGTGTGTATATTTTTGACAGATTGTTTTGGTATTTTACCTGGAAGGTTCTAACTTTCAGAAAATTTTTTACCAAGAATGGTAAGTTTCCTCGCAAACCGATATTGTGGAGATCTTTAAGAATGCCATATCGCCAGGTAGTATCAAAGGCCTTTTCTATATCAAGACTGATCATTATTGGATGCTCATTCCTTAGAAAAGCATTTCGGATATTTGCTTCTGCTTTTATCATGGGGTCCAGAGATGATCTGTTTTTACGAAATCCGTATTGAGTTATGTTAAGTACGTTATATGTTTCCAGAAACCAGGTTAATCTGTTGTTCACCATTTTTTCGAGGATTTTCCCAAGGAAACTTGTTAGCGCTATTGGTCGATAATTTGTAGGGATCGTGTGATCTTTGCCAGGTTTTGGTAAGGCAATTATAAGGGAGTGAAGCCAGGAATTTGGATAGTAGTTTTCCATATAAATTCTATTGTATAGCATAAGCAATGCCTTCAGAGAATTTTGATTAAGTTGTTGGATCATTTCATAGTGAACTCCATCAAGTCCTGCTGCACTTTTCCTAGACTTAGCCAGAGCTTTCTGTAATTCTTCTATGTTGAAAGGTTGGTTATATGGGAGTTGCTGGTTGGTTTTAAAATTTAGTCTGTATTTTTCAGCTACAGTTTCAGTTTTCTGAAAAGATGGAGTATATGCCAATACTGCTGATATATTTGCAAAAGTAGTTGCCAGTAAGTTAGCGATTTCCTTGGGGTTGGTTATCTCCTGTCCATTCCAGATTATTAGTGGAGTTGGAACTGAAAGAAATTTCCCATTTAGTTTTCTGATTTTGTTCCATATGACACGGGTATCTGTATTTTTGTTAATTGTGAAGGCGAAACGTATCCATGATTCCTTTCTACTTTTACGCTGGAGATATCTAGCTTTGGCTCTGGCTTTTTTAAAATTTATGAGATTGATGAAAATGGGATATTTTCGGAAGAGATTCCAAGCTTTGTTCTTCTCTCTTTTGGCCATACTGCATTCTTCAGTCCACCATGCTGTGTCATGTTTGTGGCATTTTCCAGATGACCGAGGAACTGTAGTTTCAGCTGCTATTAAAATTTGGTTTGTGACATGAGCTGTAGCATTGTCTATGGGCTGAGTGGTGATTATTTGTTCATCTATTGCTGCAATTGTTTTATATTTAGTCCAGTTAGCTTTATGGAATCTCCATCTTTTTTGGCCATCGTGATGTGCAACATCATTTGTTAGTATTTTGCAGATCACAGGAAAATGGTTGCTATTCAGTGGATTCTTCAATATTGACCATTCAATCAATGGGTATAGGACAGGTGAACATATGGATACGTCAATTGCAGAGGCTATTCCAGTGGGCAAATGGATGTATGTCTCAGTACCAGTATTAAGGAGAGAGAGATTTTGCTCTTCCAGTAATTTCTCAATCAATTTACCACATTTGTCTTGATGACGGTATCCCCACATGGGATGGTGACTATTTAAATCTCCCATAATACAGACCGGAGGCGGAAGCTGGGTTACTAACGCTTCCAAATCTGAAAATGAAAATTCTTGATTTGGGGGAAGGTAGAGTGAGACCAGTGAGAAAGTAAAATGTATTGAGACTCGAACTGCAACTGCTTCCAAAAGAGTTTGTAGTTGGAGGCGTTTACACGGAATTTTGGAATCAATTAAGATTGCAACTCCACCATGAGCTTCTCCGGAAAATCTTCGGTCTTGTCTATAGGTACCGTAGTGGTTTACTGCTGCATTTATTTGTGGTGTGAGGTTAGTTTCTTGAAGGCAGACGCCTACCGGGTGATATTTATCAACTAGATTGCGAATGTCATCCAGGTTGCTGCGGAAACCTCGACAATTCCACTGTATTATTGTGCGCATTATATTGGCTTTGTATTTGTATTTGTCTCTGACTTTTTACGAGGGGGGGGGTCTGCTTGGATCGCTCAGGCTTTTTCTCTTTTCTGGGGAATATTGGTTCTTCTGGAGCTTCTTTTTCACATGTATCCATATGATCATGGGCAAGGGGTTTGTCATCTTTATCTATGTTTTTAGTATTCATGATTGGCCGTGACATAGACGGCATTGTTGGCAGAATTGTAACAGGTGTATTTATGGCTTGATTAGAAGTTGAGGTTGAAGATGATTTTGCTGATGGAGCTAGGATTGAGCGAGCCCAATCAGAAATAGAGATGTTTGGTGGGACTGTAACGTTGGTTTGAATTGAAGTGGTAGTGGTGGTAACAGCAGTTATCTGTTTATGCTGTTGGACAGTTGCTGCATATGAGCGTGTTATTGTAATTGGTGATATTTGTTTCTTTGCCTCAGGGTAGGAAACTTTGTGCTCGGTTTTATACTTCTGAATCATTTTTTCTTTTTTCCATGTTTCACAGTCTTTGGAGTAAGGGAATGGTTGCCTCTGCAGTTTGGACACTGCAAGGTTTGTGCAGAACATTCGGTATGGATATGGTCTTTAGATCCACATGAAGCACATACAGCAGTCCCTCAACATACTGTTTGTGAATGCCCAAATTTTTGACATTTATAACATCTGATTGGGTTCGGTATATACGGTCAGACATGACAGTTCAAGTATCTGGCTTTTACAGATGTTGGTGGATTTGGCAAGTTGAAAGTTAGTATAATGTTTCTGGTTGGAAGTAGTGAACCATCCTTTTTGATTAATATTCTTTTTTACCTGAATAACATTTTGTTCTGAAAGCTCTTGTTTAATTTCTTCCTCGGATACATGTAGGAGATCCCATTCTGTTACAACTCCTTTTGAGTAGTTTAAGGTGGCATGAGGTGACACTTCTATGGGAGTTCCTCCAAGTGTTTTCAATTTAAGTAGCTTGTCAGAATGCTTGGATTGTGTTGTTTCAACAAGCAGGTCACCTGATTTTAGTCTGCGAACCATTTTTGGTGAGCCAGTGACATTCTCTAAACTTTTCTGAATCAGAAAAGGAGAAAGCTTGCTGACTGGCTGCTCAGTCAAAGAATGTATTATGAGGAAATGAGGCCAGATATTCTGGTCTGTATCCTTCTTTTGTCTCTTAGCAAAGGAAGGGGTATAATCTTCCTGCTCTCTAGAATGTGATAGGGCATTGATCCCGCAAGAGTCAGTATTGGTATAGTCCATCTTTGCTCCTTTTAGCCCTTGGCAGAGAGACTTTTCTGCCAAGATTTCCGGCCCCGCCACGGGGAGGCAGGAGCAGTGCCTGGTGTGACCAAGCAAAGATTAGTAGGTATTAGTAATATACTATGAGAAAAGAGAAAGGTGGCTTTCCTTCCTTGCTCTGTACAGGGACATTTGTTACGAGAGCTGTTATAAAATGAATAGATTTTTTAACAATAAGAACAAAAAGGAACTGTAAATCGCTTTCTGGAAATCGCACTGGAAGTACTGAGAAATCGCTTAGTCACAATCGCTTGGCACCCGGGGCCAGGAATTAGTCGTGGAAGCTACTAAAAGTTCGATACCTATTAAGAAATATTGTTCAAGGTTTAGGCCAAAATGGTTATCTAATGAACTAACGAGACTCGTAACAGAGAAGAAAAATGCATGGGATGCACATAAATTATCAAGCGACTCAGAAGCCTATGGCAGATATAAGCTAGTCTGTAATCAGGTCACAAAGGAGGTTAGGCTGGCGAAGGCAGATTACGAGAAATCCTTGGCAAAAGATGCTAAGAAAAACAGCAAGGATTTCTTTATTTATATAAACTCTAAAAGGAAGGGGATGAATCTGATTGGTCCACTTGACATCGATGGTTCGATTGTTGATCATCCTGCTCAGATAGCAAACAAACTGAATGAGTATTTTGCATCTACATTCACACATGATGAATTATTAAGGTTTGAAAATGGCAGAAGGTTATCAAATTGTAGCAGGATACTTAATGATTTTCTAATAACTTGAGAGCAAAGTGGAGGAGAAATTATTGAAGTTAAACATAAGAAAGGCACCTGGGGTGGAAGGGATCTATCCAGTTACATTAAAGGAGGCGGCAAAGCGACTAGACAAACCTTAGACATAATTATGAGAGCATCATTGGACTCAGGGGAGGTTCCCACGGACTGGAGATGTGCAAATGTATCCCCAATTCACAAAGGGGGATCGAAGGATGACACGAGTAATTACAGACCAGTTAGTTTAACTTCTGTTCTGGGTAAAATAATGGAGTCACTAGTTAAAGATGCATTGAAGGATCATCTAGACATGACTGCAGCAATAATTCAGACACAGCATAGGTTTGTTAAGGGAAAGTCTTGTCTGACGAATTTGATAGGATATTCTGATTTGGTTACAAAGGAACTGGATGCAAAAAATAATTTGGATTTCATATATTTGGATTTCAGGAAAGATTTTGACACTATTGCGCATGGAAGACTATTGTACAAATTGGAGCAGAATGGTATTAAGGGTAAGTTGCTACAATGGATAAAAGGATGGTTAAGTGGGAGAAGACAGAGGGCGGTAATCAATTGGTGCTGCTCTTCGTGGCTAATGTGATTAGTGGAGTCCCACAGGGTTCGGTGTTAGGTCCACTGTTGTTTTGTATATTTATCAATGATATTGATGAAGGTATATCAGGCTTAATGTCGAAGTTTGCAGATGATACAAAGGTTGGAAGAGTTGTTAATGACAGTAATGGCTGTGTGCTACTGCAACAGGATCTAGATAATTTGGGCGATGGGCTAAGAAGTGGCAACTGAAATTTAACCTTGACAAATGCAAAGTACTGCATATGGGTAGAAGTAACCCCAGAGACACGTACCAATTGTGTGGTACTACACTTAAGGTGGTAGAAAATGAAAAAGACCTGGGAGTAATTGTGCAGTCAGATATGAAGTTTTCTGAGCAATGCAGACAGGCTGCCAGGGCAGGTCATGGGGTTTTGTCAATGATATATAGGAATTTTGCTAGCATGGACAAGGAGGTGATTGTCCCTCTGTATAAGGCAATGGTCAGGCCTTGAGTACTGCGTACAGGTCTGGAAGCCTCATTTTAGGAAGGTTGTAGATTTACTTGAGTGTGTACAGAGAAGGCAACAAGATTGGTGAGGGGAATGAAGAGATCCTCTTACCAAGAGAGGCTTAAGTTCTGCAAATTGCAGTGGCTGGAGACTAGGCACTTGCGCAGTGATCTGATTAAGGTGTATAAGGGCTTGAATGGGTTGAGCACGTTGAATTCTGATTGGATCCTTCCACTTGTTCAGATTACGAACCTAAGGGGGCATAAATTCAAATTAAGAAAGGACAGATGTGAATAGCTGTACGGAAATTTGCCTTTAGCCAGCAGGTGGTTAATTGCTGGAACAAACTTCCATCTGTCGTTGTGGAAGTTGATAGGTTGAATAAATTAAGGAGGAACTGGACAGGCATTTGGAGGGAATGGTGTGATTTTTTTTTTTTTTTTTTTTTGCTGATGCTGCATAAGCTCATACACTTGCTTTCTTGCATCACATGCCACTACTACTACTACCCCACGTGCCTTTCTTGTGTTTATCTTCAACAATTTCTCCTCCACTTTACTCTCAGTTATTACAAGATTATCTAGCTTACTGCCAGAATTGAATATACCTCTGGCATTCCCCTCGCTGAATAACTCCTCATGTGTGAATGTCAATGCAAAATATTCATTTAGTTTGTTAGCTACTTGAGCAGGATCATCAACAGTTGAACCATCGATATCAAGTGGACCAACCTGATTCATCCCCTTCCTTCTAGAGTTTACATAAGTAAAGACCTCTTTGCTGTTTTTCTTTGCATTCTTTGCCAAATATTTCTCATAATCTGCCTTTGCCTGCCTAACCTCATTTGCCACTTGGTTACAGACCAGCTTATATCTATCATAGGCTTCTGTGTGACGTGTTAATTTATATGTATCCCATGCATTTTTATTCTATGCCATGTGTCTTATTAGTTCATCTGACATCCATTTCGGCCTAAACCTTGAACAATATTTCTTAGGTGGTATGTAAAGCCTAGTAGCTTCCAAGATAAGTTCTTTGAATGCTTCCCATTTTGAATTTGCTGTTGGTGACATCATCAGTTGGTCCCACTGTATAGAATTTAAATACTGTCTCAGTCCATCGTAGTCGCTTTTACGGAAGCAATAACCCTTCCCTTTACCCCTAATGGTAGTTACCTCTTTGAGTAAATCCCACTTCAGCACACTGTGATCACTGCCACCTAGTGGTTCATTTATCTGCAGATTCTTAATGCATGAAGAATCACTGCTGATAATCAAATCAAGAGTATTACTCCCTCTAGTTGCCTCCCGAACATGCTGATGTAGAAAACAATCATCCAATAAATCCACAAAAGCCCTGCTAGTGTGTGAGTGACCAGCCCCCAAATTCCAGTCAATATCTGGGAAATTAAAATCTCCCATTATAAGACTCTCTGATTTACTGGCCCACTCTATTTCCCTGTACAGTTTCTTATTATACTCATCAGAGTCATTAGGCCTATGGCACACTCCTACTCTCAATTTTGATCTCCCAATGCTTATGTCACACCAAACTGACTCAACACTGCACTGTCCAGCGATGTCGACTGGCTTCACTTCCTTGGTTTTTATGTGTTTCTTAACTAATAGCATAACCCCTCCCCCTTCCTATCCTGTCTATCCTTTCTGTAGACGTTGTACTCCCCAATTCCAGTTCTGCATTCCTTATATCTGTGTGATACCACGTCTCTGATATCCCAACAATATCCGCCTTTGTTACTTTGAGCAATACCTCAAATTCATCAAATTTATTTACCAAACTCCTAGCATTGGTGCACACGCAAGTATACATGCACCTTTTCCTATTCTTAGCTACCCTAACACAACCCATGTGTTTACTTGTACTGCAATGACTCCCAGCAGTGTCTGAAATATCCTGCATCTTGTTTTCCAGGCTTCTGCTCATTCTAATAGAAGCAGTGCAAGAATCACTTTCACCTCTGCCAGTGGCTTCTGTTAATCTATTAGTCCTTGTATTCCCCTCCCCAAGCTAACAGTTTTACGACCCACCTAACACTGCCTTGATAGCATCAGCAAATATTCTTGTACCCTTTCTATTTAAGTGTATCCCATCGCTGTAGAAGCAGTCTCTCCTGTTAACAAGTACAGACCAGGATGAAAAAAATTCTACCCCTTGAGCCTTGCACAATCTTTCCAGGGCCAAATTGATCAACAAGGCTCTTATCATATACTCCCTCCTACCGTGTCTGGGCAGAATTGGAGACACTTTCAAATTCAACTCTAATTCACGGCTTTTTTTTTTTTTTTTTTTAAACAGTGACCTGTACTTGTTAAGTAATTCTGCTGGTCTCATACTCTTAATATCATTAGTGCCAACGTGTACAACTATATCACCTTTTGTGCCCTTAAAAGATGATATCCGCTCTACAACATCAACCTTTGCCCCTGGCAGACATACCCTGGTCCTGTTCCACATCAACCTTTGCCCCTGGCAGACATACTCTGGTCCTGTTCCACCTATCCTTTTTACAAAGCATGTTCCACGTTGCCCTGACAATAGAGTCACTAACTAATACTAGTTCCTGTGGGACCAGTGCATTCTGCTTTGGGGTTGCCGCTGTGTTGTGTGATGACCAAGTGCAAGCTCTGGCGTCGTTGTGGGCAGCTGAGACTTGATGGGCCCCTCAATTTAGATCCTTCGAGGGCATCCACCCTGTCCTTCAAGCTCTCATATAGGTCCATAACAACGCTGAGTTGCCGCCTGATTTCGTTACACCTTTGCATCATGCACACACAAAGACATCCCCCATGGCAATATCATGTCCCGTACCCGATTGCTCCACAAACATCATGCAAGCAGTGCATTTTAAAAAGCTGTGATTCAGAGGGCAACTGCCCCCCCCTCTGTTCTTCCCTGAGCCACAGCACTCCCATTAGCTTGAGCCTTTTGCTTTGCTGCACTGGTCTGAGTCATGATTTCAATTTAATTTCAATAAAATTTTAATTTCAGTACAAAATATAACTCTAAACTTGTATCCCAACACAGTTATAATGCTATATATATTTTTCAGTATCAAGTATTATCTACGAGTTCCCTTTATATAACTTCCCTATCAAGTTATGTATTAATTAATTATGTTACATTTGTAATCAAAGTCGTTATATGTATTTAGTTAAAGTACAATTTAATTGACAACAAAGTTTAACAAAATTAATAGATTTTACTGATTAATTGACAATATTATATTATATACTATAAATCAACAGGGATTTCCTTTATTTTAGATATAGGAAGCTTCTTTTCCAACTCTCCTAGTCCAACTCGCTAATAATTCTTGAGGATGGCGATATCTATTTTGTAAAGCAGGTGGGACATTTTCCCCACTGTCAGAACGGTAGTGTTCAGTATCCTATATCTAAAATTCCTATATCTAAAATAAAGGTAATCCCTCTTGATTTATAATATAATAGAATATAGGAATTATCGAGCACTTAATAGCTCTCAATTATCAAATATATTATATACTATACTAACGCTATCTAGTTCGGGATATACGTTGTATCATATAACAATAATTGTGGTATAGCATAAGCCATAGGCTTTCTTGCACCATGCAGCCATTACTAATACTAATACAAAGGCGGCAAGTTACGAACGGTTAGGCGCCTCCGTAGCCAGGTGGGCAGGAGCAGCAGCGCGTAGCACACGCTTCTTGATTAGACCGGGTTTCGAGCCCATGACCACCAAATACAGAGGATGCAGAAAGGTCAGGGAATGACCACCGCATATCCCCGGAGCAATATGGCCTTAGTTGCTAATGCTCCTAAAAACCAAATAACAACAACATACGAACGGTTAAGCTACGGACACTTAAGTATTAAGTTCCAAATCTCACTGTCTCAATTCAGAATAAACTAACGATCCTGACTAGGTCTATAAGCTATTTATAGAAAATAATTTGATGTAACAATTGGCCAATAAAGCAGCTAAAAAACTTCTCGTTCAGCGGAGCTGCATCTTGTAACAAGTGGATTTGATACTCTTACCGATACTTTTATGCAATTACAAGGCCGAGTAAAGAATAAATACACCAGATTAATCAGAAAATCACAAAATAATGCTATACTACTAAATTGACTCTTGATTTTTAAGGAGTCCTTATGTGCTGTAATGTAATGACTAGATCGTAGGTATAGCTTAGCTTAATTTTTCAGCACACACACCTCATAGTAATCCACTTAGTTGGTGGAAAGTTTTACCACATACATAGTGGTTATAAGATTCTAATAACTTACTGGGATTATGGATTTAAAAACTAAGTTATGGGCTTTAAAAATTTTGCTAAGAAAGGAAAGTGCACCTTCCATTCTATGGTTGCCTAATTAAAATAAATTAAATGAAAAAAGATAAAAACTAATAGCCGTGCACGAGCGACTTTCGAAATCGTCTTCAGTTAGCTATAATGGGGGGGAACGAGCGCGGGGGTGTGTTATATACAGGTTGGGTTCCCGAAATGCATTTCAGTTTATCTTTCTTCATTTAATTTATTTTAATTAGGCAACCATAGAATGGAAGATGCACTTTCCTTTCTTTGCAAAATTTTTAAAGCCCATAACTTAGTTTTTAAATCCATAATCCCCATAAGTTATTAGAATCTTATAACCACAATGTATGTCGTAAAACTTTCCACCAACTAAGCGGATTACTATGAGGTGAGTGCTGAATAATTAAGCTAAGCTATACCTACGATCTAGCTATACTACTAAATTTAAATCAAAAGTGTTAGAAAAAACAATAATTTCAAATCAATAATTTGGTTTGATTTTTTATTTAATAAATAAATAAAAAATCCACTTAGCGATTTTGAACACGTCGGGCTCCCACTAGCCTCGAAGATGGAGGAGATGATGGAGTCTACCCAATTATATTGAAGAGCAGCAAAAGAGTTACCTTTAGCTATTCTAATGAGGACACCCTGAATCAGACACTATCCCTATAGACTGCACATTACAACCATCTCTCCTATTCATAGAGGTGACTCAAAGGGTGAAATGACAAACTATAGACCTCTCAGTCTGATTTCTGTGCCAGGGAAAATACCAGGGATGTAATACGAGATCATCTGGGCAGGAATGGAATAAAAAGGAATCACAGCATGGCTTTTTTTAAGGGGAAAATCGTATCTGATTGGTTAATCAGATATGATTTTCTGATACAATGGAGGATAAGTTACTTTTTTGAAATGCCATCACATACGTGTGGATTGCGACAATCCCCAATTTTAAACTCTTATATTGCAACTATTTTTCAACATTTCTTCTTTTTTTTTTTATTTTCGCTCTCTCGCCAATTACCAAAAGTATATGGACTTTTAATGCAAAATATCATTTTCGTATTACTGGACCAGAAACTTAAAAAAAAAAAAATCCAAAGAAATTTTTTCCAGCCAGTTTTACACCTCAACTTTATAAGCAAATAGTGCAAAAATATATATTTCTCATCAAATTTTTTCCTGTTAATAAAGAATATTACAGTGTTTCAGGATATCTAATTTAATAGCAGATAATAAATAATTTTAATTTAATAATTTAAATAAAACTTTTAAATACAGCAGACTCACGATTTCAAGACTCCAGATTTTAAAAAAAAAAGAAATCAACCAGAAATCAAAAAAATTCAAGTAATAACTAGAATAGGTATAAACAGATATTTTGCAAGTTGTAAATAAGCGACAAGCGGCATTATAAGTCGTCACTGGGAGATTAGTGTACCTATTATCTTGCAATCCCCGCTGTCTTCATATCCGCCGCTCAAAAAAAGAGAGACCAAATTTTAGTTTATTTTAATGCATCTCATCGATTGTTGTGTTCCATTGCAGCGCAAAGGACAAATTTTTTTTCGTTATTTATGTCAGTGTTGTCGGAATTTTTTTCATAGTATTTTTTTATATATTTTTTTTTTGTTTAGAAATTGCGAAAATGATGGGTAAAGGCAAAAGAGATGCGTTTTCAGCTAAATAAAAACTTGAAATTATTCAAAAGTTTGAAAACTGTGCATCTGTTAAATCTCTAAGGAATCGTTATAATAAGGATGTATCAAAATAGCCAAACATTAACAAGTATTGCGCAGAATTCAGATTTGTCAATAATAATATAGTAGCAATATGTTATTAGTCATTCCCAAGTTATGTAAAACTCGACGAAGTAAGAAGTTCTGGAACGTATCTCTTACGCATGTCGGGGACTTTTGTATTTTTGGATTAACCGGGAAATCGATTATCCAAGATTTGTCTTTTACCATCTATCCCGGAAAATCGAGAGTCTACCGTATACAACTCTCAAAGCAATTATGACACAGCAGCATATCAAGATTCATAATTCATTTTTACATAAAATGAAAAGGAAGTTATTTTAAAAATTTTCCATAAAATCATCCAAATTTTATTTTTTAATAAAATTTGGATGATTTTATTAAAAATAAATAAAAATCTGGCAATCTTTTAACTGAATGCCTTGTGAAAAATTAGTTGTTACATAAACAAACCAGTAAAAAGAAGAAGTTTTCTCTCACTTTCTTCATGAAATTTAAAAAGAGAACCTTCAAACTGGTCAGATATCATCACATGAGGCAGTATACCATGCAGATGGCCAACCTCCACAAAAGGACAATAGTTGAATAACCAACCAGGCAGTATAGCTCATCGATTGTTGTTGTTGTTAATGACAACTGAAAAGTTGTGGAAGTTACGAAATAACAGCATCATTCAAAGCTACTAGAGCGAACCAAAACAGTTCATTGATTATTTGGTCAACTTTGATTCATTGATTCACTTAACATAGATGGTTCGCGAATTGATGATCCTGCTGAAGTAGCTGATAAACTGAATGAGTATTTTGCATCTACATTCACACATGAGGAGTTATTCAAGGAGGGGAATGCCAGAAGTTTATCAAACTCTAACAGGGAGCTAAGTGATTTTGTGATAACTGAGAGCAAAGTGGAGGAGAAATTGTTGAAGTTAAACATAAAAAAGGCACATGGGGCAGATGGAATCTATCCAGTTATAATGAAGGAGACAGCAAGGGAAGTAAGCAAACCTTAACCATAATTATGAGGGCATGCTTAGAGTCAGGGGAGGTCCCCATGGACTGGAGATGTGCAAATGTATCCCCAGCTCACAAAGGGGTTCAAAGGGTGATAAATAAATATAGGCATGTTAGTTTAACTTCTGTTCCAGGGAAAATAATGGAGTCACTGATTAAACAAGATCACCTAGACAAGACAGCACCAATAGTTCAGACACAGAATGGATTTGTTAAGTAAAATCCCCAGGGGCTAACATGTGGTGAGTATGTGCATCATCATTCTCTTTCTTGGTGATTCCCTTCTACTTTTGACTCTCTCTCTCTCTCTCTCTCTCTCTCTCTCTCTCTCTCTCTCTCTCTCTCTCTCTCTCTCTCTCTCTCAGGGTAACTTGGGGAATTCTTTTTTTGGCTGGTGCAGCATAAACCTCAGGCTTCCTTTCACCATGCAGCTAATAATAATAATTAGGTCATCTGACAATTTGATTGGGTACTACGATGTGGTCACAAAGGAACCGTATGCTAAAAATAATTTTGATATCGTATACTTGGATTTCGGGAAAGCTTTTGATACTGTTGCACATGAAGGACTGCTATACAAACTGGAGCGGTATGCCATTAAGGGCAAGTTACTGCAATGGATAAAGGGGTGGTTGAATGGGAGAAGGCAGAGAGTGGTAATAAATGGACACTGCTCTACGTGGACTAACGCTATTAGCAGAGTCCCCCAAGGTTCAATGCTGGGCCCATTGTTGTTTTGTATATTTATAATTGATATTGATGAAGGTATATCAGGCTTAATGTCCAAGTTTGCAGATGATACAAAGGTTGGCAGGGTTGTTAATGACACTAAAGACAGTATGCTACTGCAACAGGATCTAGTAAAGTTAGGCAGATGGGCTGAGAAGTGGCAACTGAAGTTTAAAATTGACAAATGCAAAGTACTGCATTATGGGTAGCAGTAACCCAAGAGAAACGTACCAACTCTGTGGTACTACATTCAGTGAGGTGGAGAATGAAAAAGAGCTCGGGGCAAATGTGCAGTCAGATATGAAGTGCTCTGAGCAATGCAGACGGTGCCAGAGCAGGTCATGGAGTTTTGTCAATGATATATAGAAATTTTGCTAGCAGAGACAAGGAGGTGATTATCCCCTTGTATAAGGCAATAGTCAGGCCACACCTTCAGTACTGTACAGGTGTGGAGGCCTCATTTTAGGAAGGAGGAAGTGTTGCTAGAACAAGTACAGAGAAGGGCAACAAGATTGGTGAGAGGAACAAAGGGGTGCATTTATAAAGAAAGGCTTAAGTTCTGCAAGTTTCAGCATCTGGAGACTAGGCACCTGCGAGGTGATCTGATTCAGGTGTATTAGGCCTTGAATGGTTTGGGAAGGCTCAATGCTGACAGGATACTTCCGTTTGCTCAGACTAAGAACCTGAGGGAGCACAGATTCAAATTGAGGAAAGACAGTTGTAGAATAGATGTGCCGAAGTTTGCCTTTAGCCAACGGGTAGTTGATTGTTGGAATTCCAGCTGTTGTTGTTGTGGAAGATGATAGCTTAAATAAATTTAAGGCTGAACTAGACAAACATTTTGAGTGACCGAATGGGTGAAATGAGAAGGATTTTTTTTTTTTTTTATTTGGCTGATGCTGTATAAGTTTGCTTTCTTGTATCATATGCCTCAACTAATGCTAATTATTTCAGATTGTGTTCTGCTGCATAGTGACATTATCATAGTTTTACTTGAAGGTGCTTAAGGATTTGTAAAAATGCTATCATTTTTATCCCTTTCACTCACTTTTAAGAAGAATTTATTCCTCAAAGTGCCCTATACTTTTTCCACAGACTGGATAACTAAAGCAGTGTCGCTCCATCAGAATTAGTTGCGTTTCACTTTCGTTTCACACGTGCAACCAGCACCGCCA
The DNA here is from genome assembly GCF_048544385.1 of Mastigoproctus giganteus. Classification (NCBI taxonomy): domain Eukaryota; kingdom Metazoa; phylum Arthropoda; class Arachnida; order Uropygi; family Thelyphonidae; genus Mastigoproctus; species Mastigoproctus giganteus. Next base: position 142,783,639 of record NC_143579.1, on the reverse strand, counting down.
CAGGGGATGCGGTCATTGAAACATTATACCTCCGTTAACTGTCCAGTCAATTAGTGACCTCAGGTCCTTCTCCCGATAGCAGCAGGCAGGCAGGCAGGCAGCGAACACGTAATAGCCCCAAGAACGACGTGGGGTTGAACGCAATGTTTGTCAGAGAAAGGTGAGTAAGCAGAACAAGAGAGATGATTTCTTAGGCAATCGAATCCGATAAACACAACAATTGTCATTTCAAAATTCCATACGTAAAAGTGTAGCATTAGTAGAGGCATTTCATGCAAGAAAGCAAGCTTATGCAGCATCATCCAAAAAAAAAAATTTTTAAAAATAAAATAAATAAATACATAAATAAAAAAATAACCACTTCCACTTCACTCCTCTGTTCGTTCGAAATACCTGTCCAGCTGAGCCTTAAACTTATTTAGGCTATCAACTTCCAAGACAAGGGATAAGCCTATTCCACCAACCAACCACCTCACAGGTGGTTGGTTGGTGGAATAGATAGAAAACAATTTCCTCACAGCTATCCTAAATCTGTCTTTTCTCAATTTGAATTTATGCCCTCTCAGGTGATTATTCTGAGCAATACCTCAAATTCATCAAATTTATTTACTAAACTCCTAGCATTGGTGTACACGCAAGTATACATGCACCTGTTCTTTTTCTTGTGTTCTGTTTTCTTGTGACAATCGTGTATCGATTTATGTTCGATGACCTGGATCGTAAAACAAAAGAAACTGCCCAACACAAATATGAGATTTCCCTTCTACATATAACATATCATTTTTAGTAGTGTCAAATTCCAAAAGTTGACAGTCCCCAAGTGTAATTCTTTGCCCCACATAACTAACCCGTGAAATCAGAATAGGTCATGGGAAACTTAGGAAGGGGGGATGCAGAGGGGTATATATTCGAAAAGGAGAAAGAAAACAGGAGTCTTTGGGTGCTTTTTGAAGGATTCCGAGTTGTAAGGGCTTCTTTGGGTAGATTTTGGAGCGTTCAGAGTTGTGAGAGTCAATTTGGAAGTCGCTGATTAGATTCGAGAGGTTAAGGAGTTTGAAGAGATTTTCTAGAGCCCAATGTAGTCAGCAGAGCCTTGAAGAGCGCCAGACAAAGAAAACCGAGGAAGATCGCAGATCTTGTCAATTGAGCAGATATCCCCAAAACCGTACTTATGGAGCGAAGAGTAGAATCCAAAAGTGCTGAAGAAGAACGACAATTTGTTGGTAAGTTGATTAGCCTTTTTTAGAACAAACCAACCCCGACTACTCAAAGTTAATCCTATCCCCCCTCCTTTAATTTATCTGTGCCCACTGACCTCTCTTCTCATAGACACATTCTGACAATTGTTTATCTACTTTTAGTAATTAGAATTTAACAGGTAATGAGACGTAATGACCTAGTTGTCAAAAATACTAATTATAACTGTTAAGTTGACATATAACCTTATTCTAACAGTAGAACAGTTGTGGTATGACTAACACCAGCCATTGTGAATACTCGTGAGAGTAATGGTGGAAGTGCCAACACAAAGAATACTGTAAAATTGTAATACTAGCAGCAGCAAGATTATACCTGCTATTCAGTTAGTTTCCAAGCAGTCAATTGCCAATTATGCTAAAACTTTGACCAGTTCTTTTGTAACTTAGACCGGGGTTCGAGCCCATCACCACCAAATATGGGGGATGCGGAAAGGTCAGAGAATGACCACCGCATATCCCGGAGCAATATGGCCTTAGCTGCGAATGCTCCTAAAAAAACCAAATAACAATAACAATCTTTTGTAACTATTTGTATGATTAATATGTATAATAAACCTTGTTTTGTTGATCATTTTGCCCAGTGACATTTCTCTGCTACACATAACTCACTGAGTAGATCATTGATTATGAACCATAGTTAAGCGGCACTCAAAGATCCAATTCGATGCTGCGAGCTTACTCTCAGTGTCAATCTGAGTGAGTCTTGAGAGCACCAGATTTTTGTTAGTTAGTTAGTTATTTGGTTTTTAGGAGTATTAGCAACTAAGGGGTGCCTCCGTAGCCAGGTGGGAAGGAGCAGCAGCACACGCTTCTTGATTAGACCGGGGTTCGAGCCCGTCACCACCAAATACGGAGGATGCGGAAAGGTCAGGGAATGACCACCGCATATTCCCGGAGCAATATGGCCTTAGTTGCTAATGCTCCTAAAAACCAAATAACAAACAAGCAACTAAGGCCATATTGCTCCGGGATATGCGGTGGTCATTCCCTGACCTTTCCACATCCTCCATATTTGGTGGTGATGGGCTGGAACCCCGGTCTAATCAAGTAGCGTGTGCTACGCACTGCTGCAAGACCAGATGGAAGGTTTACAACAATCCATTCACGCATTAACAATAGACACTGCTACCCGTAATTGCTCAGAAGGGCAAGTTGAGACAGTTAATGTAACAAGATGGTGGCAGAGCGACAATCATTTTCTCCCTCCACGCGAAGCGCTTGGCGTCCGGTATTCACCATCCGACAGGCGAAGCGATGTTAGTGACGTCAGAACAGAGGGCAATGACCTTTCTAGTAGATGCTCTCTTGCTCCATGTTATGCAAGGAAGTATGCACGCGAAATCCCCGCTAATAGTGCAGAGCATGGGGAAAATGGTAGCGTCTGCCGTGGCCATTCTTGCAGCTCTTGGCCGATGCCAAATCCTTCTCGTCACCCATGCCCGAGTCGCGGAACATGCGAATACACGCCATCACCAAAAGATTGGGCTCCCCCATACTAACAGACAAGTGTGTAATTTTAAGGGAAATCGAGGTAATAAGGCAAACAGAACGTATCACAATGAACAGAACAGAAGTATTTTAAACTCCTATACAAGGGAAAGAAGGGGAATATATAGAAATGAGTATACATGTGATCAGACACACCCTAAACCGATTTTGGAAAGACCAGTAAATCAGGCCGGTTACAAGCGAAATAGAGGTAGGTATTTCTGACAGAGACAGAATAAAGGTGGTTATCATCATCATAGAACTGTTTCCCCTTGTCAAAACATGAACAAAGTTAGCAAATCAAATGCTAATGAAAAAATATACAACAGGGAGTGTAATTCTAGATAATGACGCGAAATTGCCATTAATTTCCAGTTATGTTAAGAACATTGAGGCCAAGTTCTTAATCGATACAGGAGCTAGTGTGACGCTGATGTCCACGAATTTATTTAATAAGATCAAACATGATAAATCATTAAATCCGATATCTCCAGACTTCACCGTGACTGGTGTCTCGGGTTACGTAGTTCCAATCCATACTGTGGTTTCAGCGGATCTTAAACTAGATAACGCAACTTTTCAGGAGAATGTATTGGTAGTCTCAGGAAATTTTAAAGGACAATCTGATGTGATATTAGGATTAAATGTTTTAAGGCTATTTTCGTTCGTAATAGACTTGGGTAAAGGAATAATACGCTCAGTCCCATTGAAAATTTGCTTAGGGAAAAATGGTGTCAGGGATCGGTTTTTGAACTCAAAACCATCTGTGGCCAAATTAACCACTAAGCAATTGATTCCAGCGTCCTCAGAGCCGATAGCTTTTGCAATCACTTTGCTGCTGCTACCGAACAACTTGTGTTAACAGAGCCTAACTCTAACCTAAGTAGGGAAGATTTGGCAGCTAGATGTTCAGTGGCTAAAATAAGTCTAGATGGGAAGGTTTCAGTTCTTGTGGCTAATCTGATGGCCGAACCACTTCACCTCCCGAAAAGAATGAAGATAGCTAATCTTGAAAGTATTAATGATAACCCAGTTGCTCATGCAGATGTTGTTGTTGTTATTTGGTTTTTAGGAGCATTAGCAACTAAGGCCATATTGCTCCGGGATATGCAGTGGTCATTCTCTGACCTTTCCGCATCCTCCATATTTGGTGGTGATGGGCTCGAACCCCGGTCTAATCAAGTAGCGTGTGCTACTCACTGCTGCTCCTTCCCACCTGGCTACGGAGACGCCCGCTCATGCAGATGAGAAAGAGGATGATAGAAATACATCTCCTGTAACTTTACAAGATTTTGATTTGGATCACCTGACAGGTGATCAAAAACACAAATTGTCAGATTTGTTATAAGAATATCGAGACATTTTCGCCAAAACTCCATTTCAGCTGGGTGATTCAAAGGTACATTTGTTTCACTGATACATTGTCAGTCAATTCAAAGCACAGAATTGAATTGACTGACAATGTACCAGTGAAGCAGACATTGTATAGAGTCCCTTTCTTACTGAAAGATGAAGTCCGAAGGCAGGTGAATGAACTTTTGGAGTCGAATATCATTGAACCCAGTTGTTCACCATACTCAGCACCGATTGTTCTTGTGAAAAAAAAAGAATCAATCTTACCGGCTTTGTGTGAATTTTCATAAATTAAATGCTGAAACTATCTCCGACAATTTCCCAATTCCGAATATGGAAGAAATTTTACAATTTCTCGGACAGGCGAGATATTTCACTTCTCTTGACCTGCAGAGTGGATTTCACCAGATTGAGGTACACCCAGCTGACTGTCATAAAACAGCTTTTACCACCGGTGAATCTTTGTACGAATTTCGAAAATGCCTTTTGGGTTAAAAAATGCCCCGTGCTCATTCGTGTGAGCCATGTCTCTAGTACTGCAAGATCTACAAAAAGACTCAATATTTGCATACCTGGATGACATAATCGTCGCGTCAGCCGATTTTGATTCACACCTTGGGAAGTTACGTAAAGTTTTTCAGCGTCTAAGAGAATATGACCTTAAGTTAAAGCCGAAAATTTGTGAATTTTTGAAGCAGTTAAAATATCTTGGTCACTCAGTCAGCGGTGATGGTGTTCATCCTGACCCAGACAATGTTGCTGCAATTCGAGACTGTTGACCTCCGAGGACAGTCAAATGGGTCTGATCTTTTCTTGGAATGGCCGGATTCTACAGAAAATTTATTCCAAATTTTTGCGGAAATTGCGCGCCCTCTCACGTTGCTCACAAAGAAGCAAACACCTTTTGTTTGGGACTGTTCCACACAGCAGGGTTTCAATCAACTAAAAACCACCTTGACAACTGAACCTTTGTTAGTTTATCCAGATTTCACCAAACCATTCATCCTCTCGACGGACGCATGTCTTATTGTGCTGCTGCGTGTTTAGAACTACAAATGGATGAAAATTCAAGACAGCCAGTTGCCTATGCTTCCAGACTATTAAAGAAATCAGAGATAATGTATAACACCACAGAAAAAGAAGCTTTGGTGATTGTTTTTGCAGTGATGCAGTTCAGACCATTTTTGGTGTCCAATCATTTCACACTGATAACAGATCATTAACCGTTGAGTCACCTGCTTCATCTGAAAAATCCCTCATCTTGTTTGGCACGGAGCATGCTGTTGCAGGAATATGACTATAAGATTGTTTACCATCCTGGTAAAGTACATTCAAATGCAAACTTTCTTTCAAGACCAGTGCTAGAAGAGGATGAAAAAAAGAAAAGGCCAAAGAGATCAAAAACAACTGAGTTAGTTGCTATCATATCAACTGATGTAACACAGGAATCACTGATAATGCCGCATCAGCCAACTCTAATTAAAACCCTGCAGAGAGAAGATCCTATGTTGCAAAAGTTAATCGAACAGTTGTAGGGTACACTCCACCAGTCGTCGAAAATACCGGATGCTTTCTATTTGAGTAATAATGTAATTTTGTATCACTATACTCTATCTGACCCTGGAGTCATGTGACGAGCCAAATGAAGAGTTGGTTGTCCCAGCCGGTTTGAAGGTAGAAGTGTTGAAGTCATGCCATGATAATGTTCTCAGTGGACATTTTGCGCTACAGAAGACATTGGAGAAAATCAGAAAAGATTTTTTTTGGATAGACATGTACAGTGATGTCAAAAATTATGTTGAGTCATGTACATCGTGCATGGAATGTAAAGGTTACAACCCAAAAGCTAAAGCAGCCCTGATGAGAGTCCCAGTTGAGAACTCACCTTGGGTAAGAGTCTTCCTGGACATATTAGGACCTCTCCCAATGTCACTTAGACGAAATAAATACCTGTTGATAGCAGTGGATAATTTTACCCGCTATGCCGAAGTTATTCCACTCCAGACTCAGAAAGCAGATGAAGTTGCCACAGCCTTTATCAATAACGTGATAACAAGACATGGAATTAACAGATCAGGGTACGAATTTTATGTCTTCACTGCTACGGCAAGTGTGTGAGAAGCTGAACATCCACCAACTTCACACATCATCTTTTCACCCTCAGTAATGCGAAAGTTGAACGTTTAAACAGTACTATGGCAAATATTTTGTCATATGTGGTGAATGATTCTCAATCAGATTGGGACGTGATGGTTCCTCTGGCAGTGGCTGTGTACCATGCTGCCACTCACAACGCGACACAGGAATCCCCCAACTTTTTAATATACGGCAGAAATTTGGTGTTGCCTTCAGACTTATGGCATTCTAAAGAGAGACAGACTTATGCATCATTGGAGAATTATTCTGAACAGATGTGTGCACGACTTAGGAGAACTTATGAAATTGTCTCCGAGCATTTAGAAAAGGCAGTGCAGAAAAAACAAGAATGAAGAGCAGCAGTAGCTGTAGATAAGGATATCCGTGTAGGGAATCTCGTTTATCTTTTTACCCCTAAGGGGAAAGTCGGTACCACGAAAAAGCTAGCTCGTCTTAGTTCAGGTCCCTACCGTGTAATCAGCCAGAGTTCGCCAGTAAACTATGAAATACAGAACTTGTATAACACAAGAGACAGGCAGATAGTACATGTAGGCCGATTGACGAAAGTTGTTGATCGAAAAGTTTTTCCCGAACTTAAGAGTAGAAGTCAGAAGACTCAGAAGTGTTTTGATTTTTGCTTTGATTCCACCAATAGACCCCCAACCCATGTATTTTCAACCAGTTAGAACTGCACCTATTCCAGAACCTTTGACGTCTCCAGTTGAGAGTCGGGATAGACCCTCAGCGATAAGACGGTCTGAGGAGTCAGCTGAATCCACCTGTAGGCCAGCACAGACACATGGCTATAATTTGCATAGTCGTGCGACTCACCCCCTCCTGTGGTGTCTAGTATCCCTCCATCACAAAATGAAGTGATAGTTCCCAAGTCAGTTCCGGTTAGAAGAGAGGAGGCAGAACAAAATTATCCCACCATAGGAACAGAGGTTCAGAGGAGTGAACCTCAAGATCAAAATAGTGAAGAACAAAGAAGTGCAGACCCAGTCGAACAGCCGAGTAGGGTGGATAGGACTATTAAATGGATGCTGGGAGGTCCACTTGCCGCAAGGTTGGATGCACCAAGTAATGACAAAGGCTTTGATTTGGCAGGTCTTATCAGAGATGCGTGGAGAGATTGAAAAAAAAAAAAAAAAGAAATAGTAAGATTGAAATTCTGAAGAACGAGAAAACAGTATGAGGGGAAGTTTTGTTACTGTGTTTCTTCTGTCTTTAAAGAGAAGAAGTCTCTTGGAAAGGGAGAGGTACACAAGGATGACGGTTCCAGTATCACGATAAATTGATTCATAGTGTCCTGAGACAAATATGGCATCAGGCTGAAGATAATTTGATTATAAGGCTAAGAGATTGCATTAAATGAAGCTTCTGATTAATTAGAGGATCGGACCCATGAAGATTTATACTTCTAAGGGGAAAAGAAAGGATAGTTTTCATCAGACTCATCGTGATTATCAGCAGTTGTGTTATGGGTGAAGCAATGAGCACAGAGAATTAAATGATGAAGGTAGAAACACAGGAAAGAGAACCTGGATTTTAAATAAAAGCAAGAGTTATTTCCAGGAGTCAAAAAAAAAAAAGAGCAAAAGAGGATAAGTACTGGAACTCCTATTCAAATATGACCATTGAGATAATAATTTTTATAGAACCTATATTATCACCCTCCTCCCACAAAACATGTTTCAATTATATAGGCCAATGTAGAGAGGAAGGATGCAGATGGGGCTAGGGTCTCATGGGTGCACCCCCTAGTTTCTTTTTGCTCTCTCTCTCTCTCTCTCTCTCTCTCTCTCATTGCATAGCTAAAATTTAAGTTCAAGAGAAAGGATCCTAAGTGAGAGTAAAAAAAAAATAATATTTAGGCATTTTCTTTTGAAGATCGGATGAAATAAATAACCTGAGGACGGCTGGTTCCGCCCAGTCACTGCTTGTTTTGTCATTTCTCCGAAGAGAAGAGTAGAGTGAAAGAAGTAGTAACACCCTTTATTTCAAGATGGAGATAAGAGGATCTTTTCTTGTGCTATTTTGAAAAGAAAACTCAGCCTCATCCTGAGGTTTTGAAACAATACAAATCAGAATTCTAGTTCCATAAATAATTTTTTTTTTCCGAAAAGAAGTTTATCCACTAATTGCAACTTTATCACGTATGAAATTAGAGGAGTGAGTAATATTGCATTGATGTAAAGTGTTTAGACAGTACACATACATAGTTAATATCAACTGTAATGAAAAGAAAACCGAAACCAAACTGCTGAAGTATAACACTCGTGCTCATGCCTTCGAAAATTCAGACAGCTGATAATTAAAACAGTGTGCTGACTGAGAAAATCAGAGCTCATTTTCAAATTAAGAGAATGGTTTCCAATTCCTTTTGATAGGAATCTCGTTACTCTTCCGTGCGGGACTAGTTTTTTTTTTTCCCAAATAAATTGAGAGATCCACTTTTGAAAAGGAATGAAGGGAAATCAAGAAAGTGACAGTTGTGAATGTGAGTGAGAACAAGAGTGAGTGAAAAGTGTAAATGTGAAGTGCAAATGACATGAGACCCCAACCCCTCTCCTTTAATTCAAAATAAAAAGAGAAAAGATGAGTAAGTTGTAAATCTGTCAGTTGAACGTGTTGAACAGAAAGAAGAAAGAGTGAGCAAATGAGATCATTTTCTCCGCTTAACGTTTTACCCTCTTCTTGCTCACAGTTGCTTCGACGAGATTTTTGCTGGATGTCTTAGGCTTCTTTGCACGGCTGTTGACTTTCTTCTGGATGCCTTTGAATTGGATGCAAGGCACTGAGTGTCCAAGGACCACCCCTTTGGAGACTCACACGGGTTCGAATCCCGCCTCGGGCTTGGATCAAAGTACTGCAAAAACCTTGGGAGGTGCATTATGGCCACAGAAGCCGATGCGCCAACAACTACCAAAAAAAAAAAAAAAATTTGGAGACTCAAGAGATCCCAGTGTCCAGTCAGCCGGTGAAAATCCGCCAGGAGACACCCAGAGCGGAGTTGATTTTAACTCCAAAACGTTTGTTCAAACACCGGCAACAGCAAAAGGGAATAAGGCAAGCTCAGTCCTTGGAACGTGAAGTCAAAATGGAGAGCGTTCAAGACATACGATTTTCCCGTGGTACATCGAGTGAGGGCAGACAAGACTTCCTAAGCTGGAAAGGGGAAGTGCAAATCTCCTCAACCCACCTGGGAAAAACTCAGCACCCTTGTCAGCCAACCTGGACCGGTTCTCTGCAGATGCTGTCTTCACAACGCTCCCATCAGCCGTGTCCTGTACCAGTCAACAATTGGGTGTTTATTGATTTCGGCTTTTCCAACAGTGTCAAAGGTACACTCTCCATAGAAGAAGTTGCCTGTCTCACTTGGAACAGTCAGTTTGTTGTCTTTCTTCCAAAGTCCAGTGCACTCTCCTCACCACGCTTCGGAGCATGGTTTAGTCAGACAACCGAACCATATCACACGATCCTGACCAAGGGAAAATGTAATGTACAATGCATAGAAGAAGTTCTCCCATTCAGGACTAGTGAACATTGAATCTTTCTCCTGCCCTGACATGACATTCATGCCCGCTGTGAAAGACTATCATCGTGAATCACCCAAAGGAACGTTGCGCTGCTTCACAGCCGACAAGTGTACACAGTAGCTCAAACTCAAAGGACTTGTGAAGTCGAGAACGCTCCCTTTTCGGAGGTAGTGAGATACCTCATAAGATGACTGATAACACCTCCAGAAGGTCGTGAATAGTTAAAAAACTATTCTATTGGTCAGTTGATACAACTGCTGAAATTTTTACAGTTGAATTTGTAGCCTTCGAACATTGCAAGTTAGTCACATGTAGAAACTTGCAACCATGTTTACTCATATGCATTCCTTATATTCAGTGGTTTTATTTTCTTGCAAATAGTATGTAAAATTTGCAATTATACTTGAGCATTTATATTATTTAACCACTTTGAGTTTGTTGCTTGCTTGCTAAGTTTTCCTTTAAAAAAAAAAAGACTGGTCATGTGTCGTAAAACTTATCTTTATTGTTTACTAGATACATATATAAATACATTCACCATAAAAGAATGTCATGTGTATTGTATGTCTTTTCTATACTTGTGTTGTCTCAGATGTTAACTGTCACAATGAAAAGTATGTCTAGTGTTATGTTATACTAATTATGTTAAAACAAGAACAGATATTGATTCTTTGATTATTCTGTTTCACGTAATGCTGCCGTGTCAAGTCAAAAATACGATAAAGGAGATGCGTCCAGAGAATTCTTTGAGAAGAAAGTTCCAGTATTTCCCCGGACCAAAAATGGACAGTCTCATCGATATTCCAGTGCTTCAAATTTCCAGTCTCGACGTTTCCAGCCAAGAGAACATTCAGTGCAACGGTTACCAAAACAACATGTGTCGATCCATTGAAAAAAATATATATATGGCTACACTATGAACATTGGACATGTGATAAACAGGACATTGCACCTCTTAACTTATGTTAAAATTCTTTCTTTTGTGTGATTTTGTTGAAGGTCTGTGTGAGACCAGTTTGTCTGTTCAACTAAGGTAAGATTGCTGGATATTAAAATTTACACAAAATTATCATTGTTTGTTACCAGATGACTCAGGAAATACAAAAATTTTATTAGGTGAACACATTATTTTCTTTTGATACTAGTTGTCTAGTTCAGATTAACTCAGTCATGTAAGAGAAGAGATGTTTGTGTCTACTCCCTTCCATCGTAAGATTTCATGTTTCCACGGTAAATTCAAAAAAAAAAATTAAATTGGAGTGTCAAATTTTCTTTCCCCCTTGTTCAAAATTTATGGCCGTAGAGAGGAGGAATGTATAAATGCTATCATTTTTATCCCTTTCGCTCGCTTTTAAGAAGCATTTATTCCTCTAAGGCCTATACTTTTTCCGCGACCTGTATAACTAAAGTAGCGTCACTCCATCGGAATTAGTCGAGTTTCACTTTCGTTTTCGCCCGTGTAACTAGCACCGCCCCAGGGGATGCAGTCATTGAAACATTATACCTCCGTTAAGTGTCCAGTAAATTAGTGACCTCAGGTCCTTCTCCCGATAGCAGCAGGCAGCGAACACGTAATAGCCCCAAGAACGACGTGGGGAGAACGCCATTTATGTCAGAGAAAGGTGAGTAAGCAGAACAAGAGACATGATTTCTTACACAATCGAATCCGATAAACACAACGATTGTCATTTAAAAATTCCATACGTAAAAGTGTATCGATTTATGTTCGATGACCGCGACTGTAAAACAAAAGAAACTGCCCAACACAAATATGAGATTTCCCTTCTACATATAACATATCATTTTCAGTAGTGTCAAATCCCAAAAGTTGACGGTCCCCAAGTGTAATTCTTTGCCCCACAAAAATTAACCTGTGAAATCAGAACAGGTCATGGGAAACTTAGGAAGGGGAATGCAGAAGTATATATTCGAAAAGGGGATAGAAAACAGGAGTCTTTGGGTAGATTTTGAAGGATTCGAAGTTGTAAGGGAATCTTTGGGTGGTTTTTGAAGGATTCGGAGTTGTAAGGGCTTCTTTGGGTATATTTTGGAGCGTTCAGAGTTGTGAGAGTTGATTTGGAAGTCACTGATTAGATTCAAGAGTTTACTGAGTTTGAAGTGATTTCTAGAGCCCAGTGTAGTCAGCAGAGCCTTGAAGAGTGCCAGACAAAGAAAACCGAGGAAGATCGCAGATCTTGTCAATTGAGCAGATATCCCCAAAACCGTACTTATGGAGCAAAGAGTAGAATCCAGAAGTGCTGAAGAAGAACAATTTGTTAGTAAGTTGACTAGCCTTTTTTAGAACAAACCAAACCCGACTACTCAAAGTTAATCCTACTCCCCTCCTTTAATTTATCTGTACCCACTGACCTCTCTTCTCATAGACATATTCTGACAATTGTTTATCTACTTTTAGTAATTAGAATTTAACAGGTAATGAGACTTAATGACCTAGTTGTCAAAAATACTAATTAACTGTTAAGTTGACATATAACCTTATTCTAACAGTAGAACCGTTGTGTGGTATGACTGACACCAGCCATTGTGAATACTCGTAAGAGTAATGGTGGAAGTGCCAACACGAAGAACATTGTAAAATTGTAATACTAGTAGCAGCAAGATTATATCTTCTATTCAGTTAGTTTCTAAGCAATCAATTGCCAATTATGCTAAAACTTTGACCGGTTCTTTTGTAACTATTTTATGATTAATATGTGTAATAAACTTGTTTTGTTGATCATTTTGCCCAGTGACATTTCTCTGCTACACATAACTCACTGAGTAGATCATTGATTATGAACCATAGTTAAGCGGTGCTCAAAGATCCAAGTACAAAGAAATATTTTTGAGTGAAATCACAATGCAATCTTCAATGTTGTGAGCTTGCTCTCAGTGTCAATCTGAGTGAGTCTTGAAGGCACAAGATTTTTGTCCTAATCCAAACTACCGGACTATCATATGAAACCCAGGTTTTCTGGATACACATATTAGCATGCGTTCTTACCGGCAGGTGTATAATTCACAGAGAGCTTCGATTGATGGCAAGATTGAACCAGCAGCACACGGGTAAGCTCACACGCTATAATAGAAAGAGCCTGCGGAACAGATTTCATCAAGCTAGGACTATTCCAACTTTGTTTTTGAAAGCTTTGAAACCCCAAAAGTAATGCACACTGCATTATTTTTTGGAGTAACTCCATATCCTGTGTGATTGTTATTTATCAGGATAACAATTTGAAGTTTAACCTCAACATTAGTCTGCTTGAAACCATCCCTGCATTTAGTGTTTGTGTAGATGCTTATAAAATGGATAAGAATATTGCTTAAGTTCCAATTACAGTTTCAAATCGCAGATCTTTTATCAAAATTGAAACTGCAATCTGACTGTCGTCTACCTTTGTAACACTCAGGTAGAGAACAACACTTTGGCAGTCATTATTACCACTATTTTGGAAGAAGACAGATGTATGAACTGTGAAGAAATAGCTGATGAATTTTTGAATCTAGAATATGGAAATCAACTCTTCACCAAATTTTAACTGAGGTATTACAAAAATGAAAAGTGGCCACTTGATGGATCTCACATTTTCTGTCAGACGAACAGCAAGCGAAGCATAAAGAAATTGCAATGCAGTTACTCACATATTATAAGAGTTTTTAAAATTTTTATATCCTATGACAACGTAAGGACTCATCAAATAGTCTGTGTAGCCTGTTTTCACCAATTACAAGTGGGAAGAACTACCTCACCCTCTTTACAATACTTGGATATGAGTTCTTGTGATTATGATATACTCACCAAGTTCAAAGAATCATGGACAAAGATTTCTGCTTTAGCCATTACCCAATGCATGACAGCTTAAATTAAACAGACAATTAAATGGTATTCAAAATTAACCTGAACATTAAGAAACAGTCATGAGGCATGACAAAGACTACAATACAACGATTTTTATATATTATGTTATAATATATTCCCAATTCACAAACACGAATCAAAGGATGACATAAGTAATTACAGACCTGTTATCTTGAATTCTATTTCAGGAAATCTAATGGAATCACTGATTAAAGAAGTAATGCAGGACCATCAGACAATATAGACGCATTTATTTATTTTTTTTGTTTGACCCCCAAATAGGAGAAGTATTAGTACCTATAGTACTTTTTTTTTTTTTTTTTGGTAGTTGTTGGCGCATCGGCATCTGTGGCCATAATGCATCTCCCAAAGTTTTTGCAGTACTTTGATCCAAGCCTGAGGCGGGATTCGAACCCATGACCTTTGGGTTGCTAGGCAGGTACTTTACCCACCCGGCTAGCCCGGTCGGCCTATAGTACTTAATATCTTGCATATGTTGGAGTTTGAAAAGACGAAAGAAGATATTTATTGACATTAGACTTGAACTTCTGTAGACTGTAATTTTCAGAAAATATGTATGAAGGAAAGCTGTTCCAGAAAACAGCGTTGAATGAATAAATGAGGAAGATGAAAAGTTGGTTCTGTGAGTTTGAAGTTGGACAGTAAATAGATGTTGGCTGGTGGCAGCACGTGTTCGGACTGTTTTGAAAGAGAGAGCGGAAATTATAGAAGCCAATTCAGAAGAACAGTGTCCATAGAAGTATCTGTAGAAAAGGCATGCAGCAGAAACAGAACATCTATGAGACAGAGTGGGGGGGGGGGAGAGAGAGAGAGAGAGAGAGAGAGACACACACACACACTCTGTTAGAGATGAGTCATTAATTAACCTAATTTCCCTCTTCTGAATAGAATCTAGAAGCCTGAGAGAGGTTTTTGGAGCACTGCCCCAGAGGTGGGAACATCTGGGGCAGTGGTAGGATGGATTTGCGATTTGTGCAGAGTGAACAACTGTTTGGAAGAAAATTAGCACCAAGAGCAAAAGAGAAAACCAAATTTTTTAGATGCAGAGGAAGCAATATTTGTAATGTGCTTGTGCCAAGAAAGATTAGAAGTCAGGGTAATCCCCAAAAGAGATATATCATCTTGCCTAGAAATCGGAGTGTCACCAAAGATAAGCATAGGAGCAGAAGAATCCTTTTTGCGAGATATACGATAGGACTGAGTTTTAGAAGGATTGAAATCAACATAAGTTGTCTTTCCCCCACTGGAAAATTACCTGGAGATCGGTATTTAAGAAATTGGTAGCGGATATTCAAAAAGTTGAAGCTGATTGAGCAGGGCAAGGTTTCTCGAACTGGAAAGTGGAATGCAATGTGCCATCACCAGCAAAACTATGGATAAGATTTCCAGTTGATGGAAGAAGGTCATAAATATACAAGAGGAAAAGAGTGGGGGAAAGAATTGAACTTTGGTGAACACCAGCATTAGTGGAGAAGTTTGAAGACCATCACCCTCGGTGAGCGATCAGAGAGAAAACTCAATAACCAATTACAAAAAAACAGTTGGCAAACAAGAACGTGTTTGGCATAAAGACCTTTACGCTAAACACGATCAAAAGCCTTTGAGATGTCAAGAGCAACTACTTGTGTTTACCAAACGTTTCCATTGAATTTGTCCATAAAGCAGTCATATTGCAGTCACAGTATGCATTTGTTAAAGGGCAATCGTTTTTAACCAATCTGATTATATACTATGATGCAGTAACAAAAGAACTGGATGCAAAAGTAATTTTTACATAATATACTGGATTTCAGAAACGCTTTTGATACCATTACAAATAAAAGCATGCTATACAAATTGGAGCAGTGTGGTATTAACAGAGAGTTACTGCTATTGATAAAGTGAAGGTTGAGTGGAAGACGACAGAGTGAGTCATCAATGGGCAATACTTATGGACTAATGTTATCAGTGGAGTACCCTAGAGTTCAGCTGGGCCCATTGTTGTTTTCAATATTTATTAATGAAGTTGATGTTATTAATAGACTTTGATATACTTTGACTTAAGTGTAAAAGTTTGCAGATGATACAAAGGTTGGCAGAGTGGTTAACAACAGTAATCTGGGTGAGCTTATAGCTCGCCCTGATTACCGTTGTCAACCACTCTGCAACAAGATCTAGGAAAATTGGGTCAATGAGTTGAGAATGGTAGTTGAAGATTAACATTGATAAACGCAAGGTAGTACATATGGGTAGCATTAATCCCAGAGTAACTTATCGTTTTCATTTTCCACTGTACCCGGTAGTGGAAAATGAAAAAGACCTGAGGATAATTGTGCAGTCAGATTGAAATTCAGCAGTGTTGACATGCTGCCAGGACAACTCATGGGATTTTGCCAATGATATACAGAAACTTTGCTAGCAGGTATAAGGAAGTGATTAGCCCTTTGTACAAGGTCATGGTTAAGTTAGGCCACATCTTGGGTATTGTATACAGGTCTAGATGCCTCACTTTATGAAGGATGTAGATCTGCTGGAACGGATGCAGAAAAGGAAAACCAGATTGGGGAAGGGAACAAAAGGGTACTATTACCTAGAAAGGCTTCAGTTCTACAAATTGCATCAACTGGAGGCTAGGCATCTGCAGGATGATATGATTAAGATGTTTAGGGCCTTGAATGGATTGAGTAAGCTGAATGTGAATGGCATTCTTTCTCTTGCTGAGACTACACACATAAGGGGACATAAATTTAAGTTGAGGAAGGATGGTTATAGGACAGATGTCCAGAAGTTTGCCTTCAGCCAGTGGGTGGTTGATTGTTGAAACAGGCTTTCATCTGTTGTTGTGGAAATGGATGGCTTGAATAGATTTAAGGAAGAACTAACAAATTATTGGAGGGTATGGATGAGTGAAGCGTGTACTTTTTTTTTTTTTTTTTTTTTGGCTGATGCTATATAAGCTTGCTTTCTTGCATCATTTGCATCTACTACTACTACTATTAAAGTTAACTGAGGCACAAAAGACTAAAGGATTGCCCAAGATACCTAATTATACCGGTACCAGCACAGGATATCTGTATTACACAAGATGTTTACCAATAGAAAATAATTTTTTAAAGAATGAAATGTGGGCACTGGTAGGATAGAGTGTGTTTAGAAACAAGGGGGTTTTCCCCCATCTCCACATCATTGGTAGGACAGTTGCATCAGTCCTGAAACAACAAAATTCATACCAACCAATGCCAGGCAATGCTTATATTTGGCTAATAGATCAATTTTAAATGCCCACCTCACCAGCCAGAAGATGAAATAGAGGAGAGATGGCCAGATGAGTGGTATTGTAAAGGCTAAAAATAGCAAAACAGAAAATAACAATAAAGAGCTGACCAGTGTCAAATGTCATTTCCCTCTAAGTTTAGGCAATGGTGCATATCTTCAAAAATTTCTCCACTATAAATAGAGGAAGAAACATGCAAAGCTTCATTTATTGCATTATTGAATAATGCAATAAATGAAGCTTTGCATGTTTCTTCCCAGGTGACAAATCCAGCAAGATTTGTTCCATAAAATAATGAAGAGGAGTGGGTTAATTTATAGTATACCCTACAGAGCCTGTAAATTTGTGATGCTATCAGAAATGCTGATTTCACCCAACCAGCAGTTGTTGTTTAAGGGTTTAAATACACAAGGGCATCAAAGGCCAAGATGTGTCTTTCCAGGTTTTTTTTTTTTTATTTTAATGTAACTCAATTATTTTTTGATTAATTTGTCAAATCGGATTTGCCGAATGAAATTAAACAGTTCATATAGATTTGTAGAGTTATCTAATATCTGTTGAAGGGTAGGTGGATTTTGATTATTACATAGACTTTGGAAGCAAAGTAGTCTGGAATTCTTGAATTCCTGTATACCAAAAGGATGTGTTTTACTGTAAGGTGAACTTGGCATTGAAAAGAGAGAGGGGGATTCTCATTAGCTAGTAGATGATAATGTGTAAGGTGAGTGTGGCTAATTCATAGTCTGGTAAGCATTACTTCTTCTCTGCGACTTTTTCTGATGTTTGAATTCCATATTTCTGGATTCGGTTTTATTTCTTGGAGTTTATTGTTAGTTTGATTTCTCCATATCTGAGCCCATTCATCTTCACTTGCTCTAATAATAATTGGCCTAAAATCAGTATATGGTACTATCACTGTTTTCTTTGGCAGCTCTGATGCTGACTTGGCTGCATTGTCTGCTTTTTGATTGCTTTATATTCCAAAGTGTCCTGGAATCCAGTAAAGAGTTATTTCAGAGCATTTTTTTTTTTTTGACATCGGTTGATAAGAAAGCCAATTTCTTGTAGAAGAGGATGGTGAGAATGTTGTTTATCCTGTATGGCTGAGATAGCACTGAGCAAATCTGAATATATTAGGAAGAGAGAGATGACTGTTGACATATTTCACTTAATACAAGCTGGATGGCATATAATTCTGCAGAAAGTATGCTGTACTCAAGTGGCAGGGCCTTTGAAACTACATGCGAAGGGAATACTGCTGCTCCTGAAAGTGTGACTTAGACCCATCTGTATAGATAATGAGTTTCCCAGTGTATTCTGTAGTATGGTTGGCATGTAGCTGTTGGATATTAAAAGATGGAATGGTGTTTTTGACCACTAAGTGAAGTAAAGATCAATATCTATATCATGTCTATCCTGAGGGGATAAAAGCACATTTCTACTTTCGTAAATTTTATTGAGCTCAATTTTCCGCTTCTGTGTTATTTCTTGAAGGTGAATCCCAGCAGGCCTAGGTTCATTAGGCTTCGATTCGTAGAGTGTTGTCCAAAAAGGTTGGTTGAGGTATACCCAACAAGGATGATATGGAGAGCTTATTTTGGCAGAGTAGGCTTTGTCTTCTAAGATAAAGTGGAGGGTCATGTGCTTCCACGTACAAGCTCTGCACTGGCGAGGTTCTGAAGGCATCTAGTAAAGATCAAAGGGCACTGTGCTGAATGGTGTTCAGAGATCGTAACATGCTCTTTTTAGCTGAAGCATATACACTGGTGTGCAAAACTTAAGGACCAACACTATTTCTAAAGGTTACAACCATGAAATCTTTACTTAAAGTACTCTTTACTGATGAGAGTAGATTCAGTCTCAGCAGTCATTCTGGATGTCAGCTAATCTGCCGAGAGGTTGGCACACTGTATCACCCTGCAAACATCACTGAAAGGGATTGATTTGGCGGTCGAGGTGTTCTCATCTGGGGAAACGTTTTCTTGGAGGGATGTACACAACTCCAGATACTGAAAGGCAGTACTGTACTGAGGTAATCCTTCCCCGTGTGCGTCTGTTCTGAGGTGCCGTTGGCCCCGAGTTCGTGTTTATGGATGATAACAGCACACCCCATTGCACTGTAACTGTTGATATGCTTTTGGAAAGTGAGAACATTGTTTATATGGATTGGCCTGCCCATTTCCGCCAATCTAAATCCCATCAAGCACATATGGGGACGCTCTGGGGAGACGCCTAGTGGCACATCCACACCCACCAGAAAATGTTCGCCAGCTAAAGATGTTGCTAATAGAGGAATGAACAATGTTACCGCAAGAACTTATCAACAACATCGTTCTAAGTATGGACAGGTGGTGCAAAGCCTGCATCGACATTTGGGGTGACCATATCTCCTACTGAGGACCACCTCTTCCCCTTATTCCATCTTTGGCAGTGATGCATCGATATCATGGCAGCCAGTGCTATGTTGCCATTTTTGAATAAAGTCCCTTTGTACCGTTTTGTTTCCATTGTTCTGTCGGTGTTGTTTCCTTCATCATTTCTGTACCTCATGAGGTTCCTTTGGTATGCTTTTCCCATATCCAGGCCACTCCTATGAGAAGCTACAGGTGAAAACATGACCGGTCCTTAAGTTTTGCACACCAGTGTACTACAGCTCCATAGTCAAATCGTGACCGGATTAGAACACAATATAAATTCAATAATGACTGCCTGTCAGAACCCCAAAACGTTGAGGATACTGCACAAAGGATGTTTAATTTCTGGAGGCATATAGTTCACTGGTAAGTTATATGTTAATGAAAATTTAGTTTGGTGTCTAAGTCAAACCCAACAGTCTTATCGAATCCATCATTGGTATTTCTGTGCCTTTCAGTTTTAATACAGGTTAAGGATGAAAAAATCACAATTTACAGAAGTGTATTGCTGTAATTTTCTCCTCAGTTAATCGATAGAATTTCATTTTGTCCGAGTTTCAATTTTAGTTACTGCTAGTTGTAGTTGTCTTTCAATGGTAGCCATGCTTGATGATTGACAGGAAATGGCAAGATCTTCTGCATACATATAAATTTCCACAGTAGCTGGGATGTCTTGAATAATACCACTGGTATGTAAACAAAAAGTGTGGCGCTTAAAATTGATCCTTGAGGTATTCCTTCTTCTTGTGTGTGAATTATGGACAGCTTATTCTGGAATCATACTTGAAAGATCCTGAGAGGGAGAAAATTCTGAATGAAACGAGGCAGGTTACCTCTCAGTCCAAGGTTGTTTAGGTCTTGAAGGATTCCGTATCTCCAGGTGGTGTCAAATGCTTTGGTAATATCAACATTACCATATATTGTGTTTTAATAAAAGCATTTCGAGTGTGAGCTTCTACTTTAATGTGGACATCAATTGTTAATCTGTTATGGCAGAAACCAAATTGGTGTGGCATCATGGCATCTTGAGCTTCAATAATCCAGACAAGTCTCCTGTGAACCATCTTTTCTATTATCTTTCCTAAACAGCTAGTCAAAGGACAATAACTGTTGGAGGGAGGTAGTATCTTTCCCAGGTTTTGCTATGGGTACCACTATTGACTGATGCCATGTATCAGGGTAAACATTCTCTTCAAAAATTCTGTTGTAAAATTTTAATAGTGTAGATTTTGAGTTGGAGTGGCGAAGCATTATGTAATAAATGCCATCTGGTCCAGCAGAACCATTTTAAGAATTCTGGAGAGCTTCAGTGAGTTCGGTAATAGTGAACGGAAGGTTATCAGGATATGATTGGTTTGTACTGAAACTAATTTTATACTTTTTCATGGACATTTTTGTGCATCTAAATGAGTCATCATAAGAGAAAGCGAAAGTGGTAGCGAATGTTTCAGATAATGCCTCTGCAATATCAGTCAGAGAAGAAATATCCATTCCTTTCCAAGACAGGATTTGGGGCCAATGTTTGTTGGTACTTTCCACTGAGGATACAGATCTTTCTCCACATTATTCTGGGGTCAGTGTTTCTGCAGATAGCAGAAGTGAATCGAATCCACACATCCTGTTTTGCTTTTATTCGAATTCAGCGTGCTTCAGCTTTCAGACGTTTATAGTTGATTAGGTTGATTCTAGTTGATTATAGTTGATTCTCCATTGTAGCAGTTTGGTGAAAAATGTTCCAAGCTTCATTTTGCTTTCTTTTAGCAAGAAAGCAATCACTTGACCACCAACCATTATATCTTTGTTTGGTAATGTTTGCTTTTGGTATTGCCTATAGGGAAACCTATAGGGAAACAGAAATCCAAAGAAGAAAAAATTAGTCAAGAAACACTTGTCATGATGAACCAAAGACGACAAATGAAGAGCAAGAAAAACACTGCCAGGGAGAAAATTGAATATACTGAGTTATGCAAAGCCATTAGAAAGAGACTCAGAGAGGACATAAGAAGATTTAACACAAGAAAAGTAGAACAAGCATTAAGGGAAAACAAAGGATTTAAATCAGCAGCCATGAGCAGTAATACAGAAAGACAAATGATACTGAAACTGAAGAATAGCAATGGTGTACTTATAAACAGCAGAGAAGGCATAATTCAAATAGCAGAAGACTACTATAGAGAATTATACAAGGAGCAAGGGAATGATACCAGAAGTGGGGAAGATGGATTGCAAGGTAGCAACACATACGACATACCCGATATTCTTCCTGATGAGGTAGAACATGCATTGAAGAAAATGAAGAATCGGAAAGCCCCGGGGGAAGATGAAGTTACTGTAGAGTTGTTAAAATTGGGAGGAAGAGACATAACACAAAAACTGGCAAGGCTCTTCACAAAGTGCATTAGAAAAGGTGTGATGCTTAAGCAGTGGAATAATGCAATCATAGTTTTGCTGCATAAGAAAGGAGATAAATCAGAAATTGGAAATTATAGACCAATTAGCTTGTTATCCCATATCTACAAGTTGTTCACAAGGGTCATTACTAAGAGATTAGAAAGAATACTTGATGAGAATCAACCGAAAGAGCAAGCTGGCTTTAGGACAGGATTCTCAACTATGGATCACCTTCACGTAATATCACAGCTAATGGAGAAAGCAAATGAATATAAAACACCATTATGCCTGGCATTTGTGGATTATGAAAAGGCATTTGACTCCATACAGCATAAGGCAATGTTTCGGGCACTGGAAAGACAAGGCATAGATACTCCATATATTATGATTTTGAAGAAAATATATGAGAGTGCTACATCCTTTATTAGACTAGACAAAGACAGTAGCAAATTTAAAATCGAGAAAGGAGTTCGACAAGGAGACACAATATCTCCGAAGCTGTTTACTGCTGCCCTTGAGGAAGCTTTCAGAAGATTAGACTGGTCTCAGAAAGGAGTCAATGTGAACGGAGAGTACCTAAACCATTTACGATTTGCAGATGACATTGTGGTCATAAGCCACGATCCCAAAGAATTAGAGGAAAATCTTAATCAGTTATGCACAGTTAGTAAGGATTTTGGACTAAAGATGAATATGGCTAAAACAAAAGTAATGATGAACAAGTATGCCACGGAAAGGGAAATAATGATTGAAGGAGCAGTAATTGAAAAGGTGGAGTCATATACTTATCTGGGACAAGTTATTAGCTGTAATAATGATAAATGGCTGGAAGTCAAGAGAAGAATAAATTTTGGATGGATAGCATTCAGGAAATATAGTCACATACTGAAGAGCAATATCCCAGTTTGTCTGAAACGTAAAATAATGAATCAATGTATACTCCCCACCATGACTTATGGAAGTGAAACTTGGGCACTCACCAAAAGAATGGAAGAGAAGCTAAGAACTACACAGCGAAGAATGGAACGAATTATATTGGGAATTAGAATGTTAGATAAGAAGAGAATCACATGGATTAGGCAGCAAACTCAAGTAAAGGACATTCTTATCAAAACTAAAGAACTAAAATGGTCTTGGGCAGGACACATAGCTCGAAGACATGATGACAGATGGACTAAGAAAATAACAGAATGGTACCCAAGAGGAGCTAGAAGAAAACCTGGAAGACAAAGGCGGAGATGGATAGATGAAATTCATGAGTTTTTGAGTAGTAAATGGATGGCCAGTGCTCAAAACAGAAGGAACTGGAAAGTTGCTGGAGAGGCCTTCATCCTGCAGTGGATTGAAAATAGCTGATGATGATGATGATGATAGCAGTAGCTCCAAGTAGTTCTCCTACTATATGCCTAGTGGCATTATTAATAGATGTAGTGAAGGTCAAAGTGACTATCAAATTGAATTATTTCAGAAAACATTTCCCAGTTCACTAGATGAAAATTCCACATAATTTGTTGGCTAGAAGCACTGTATCCGTCTGTATTTTGACAATTATAGGATAGGATAGTGGTCACTGTTGTGAAGATCAGTTTATACTGTCTAATCAAGACTAGGATAAATGGATGAGGAATATATGGACACTTCAAGAGTGGAACTTGATCCTGTAGGCAGGTGAAATATTGCTGAATACTGTGTACTGTGTGTACACAGTATTCAGCAATATTAAGCGATGGTTGTCAAGTACGGTTTCGATTATCTGCCCTCTCTGATCCATGTTCGTGGAACCCCACAAAGGATGATAGGCATTTAGATCGCCAAGAAGGCATACAGGTTGGGGCAGTTGTTTTAGTAAATCATCAAGTTCTGCAGTGGAACATAAAACGTTTGGTGGAATATAAATAGAGACAAGAGTGAAAGTAATGCCAAGAACAATGTGAATGGCTACTGCTTCTAGAGCGGTGCAAAGCTGGTTACATTTGGATGGTATGCTTCTACGAACTAAAATTGCTACTCCTCCTCTTGCTGGAGATTCAGAACATCTGTCCCATCTATATAGTGTAAATCTTGAGAAGTGGGAAGTATAACTTGATGATAAATATGTTTCCTGTAGACAAATGCTTGCAGAATTGTGCTGGGGCATTAAATATTTTAATTCATTTAGACTGCTTCTTAAGCCTCTACAATTCCATTGAATGATTTTCTGCGTTGTCTGAGTTTAGGTTAGGTGGATTGGTCTGACTGCTTTGTTTTCCCTCAATCCTGTTTATATTTCTCCATTTTGAAAATACTGGACAAGCAATATTCACTTCATCTTTTGCATGTAGTAGGAGAACTGTGTCTTCATCATCCAACTTCTCGTCAATTTCCATACTTCAATCAGTTAGTTTATTCTGAGTAGGATCTGAATTATTTTCCTTAGTTAAAGTTCCTGATTTGGGAGCATTGTCTTGGTGCTGTTCAGTTGGCTTTGTATTAGCAGAATTTGATGTATTCTTAAATCTTTGTTGCTGTCAATATCTCATCATTTGTGAGGAATGATCTGGCCTATTGAGAAAGATATTTTAGGAGGAATCTTAATATTGGTCTGTGTTGAGAACTCTTCAGTGTCTTTGACTGCATCAGAATAGGATTTGGATGGCATCACGTTTAATATCTGTTTTCTTCCTTTTTGGTATGAGACATTTTTCCCCACTTTGTACTTCAGTATTTTCTTTCCCATTTTCCATAATTCACAAGTTCTGAAATATACAAGGTGAGCACCCTAGCAGTTGGGACACTTTGGCGCTGCTGCTGCTGCTGCACATTCAGTTTGTGAGCGGTCTGGTGAGCAACACATGGGGCAAATGGCCTTATCTTGACATGCTGTTTGAGAATGACCATACTTCTGGCATTTAAAGCAACTGAGAGGATTTGGAATATATGGACAGATCTTACAGGAAAGGTAGTCAGCTTTAACTGATGCAGGAAGATTCGGAGTGTTGAAAGTAAGGATAACATTTCAGGAAGGTGTAGACACCATTATTGTTTGGTCATTATTCTTTTGGCACTGATGACCTGTTGTGTCTTAAGTTCTTCAGCAATTTCTTCATCAGGAACATTAAGGAAATCCCATTCTGAAATGACCCCTTTTGAGGTGTTTAATGTTCTGTGTGGGGTTACAAAAATGGGAGGACCTCCCATTTCTTGTAGTTTCGAGTGGTCCTCTGTTGAGATGGGACGTAATGGTCAGTTTTTTTTTGGTTTATTTTTGTTTTATTTTATTGTAGTTGGTTTACGTCTCTGCTGGTAATATTTCACATAAATTTGGACTTGGTGCCCGTCAGAAGGGGCACTATCAAATTTCATTTAATTGGCATTCAAAATTTAACTGATTTTCTTTCTATTTAGATTTTCTAAATTATATTGGAGAGTTTCTGCTGTAATATTTTTACTCTTGTTACCCGTCTCTTTCCTCCCTGTTGGTTTAATTGTTTTCTTTAATTTTGACCATTTTTGCTCTTCTGTCTTTCCATGCTGCTGGAATTATTTTTATTTTTTAATCATCATTCTAATTTATTTTATACATATACAGTGGATTGCGGCTATTTGGGCCACTGGTGTTAATTGGGGCAGCCATTTATTTGGGGAAAATCTTAAAAAACAGATACCAATCGAGAAAATAGCCAGGGTTTACTTCGCTTAATTGAGACAGCATGCCGTTTAATTGGGGTAGGAGACCGCAGCACTGGAGATTACCCTACGATTGTCTTTGACGGTACCATGTGGTTCAGTCGAAATTCTGGAGGTCACAACCATAAAGCAATTAGCATTCACACGTTTATTGGGCTTTTCTGTTAGTGAAATCTATCATAAACTGCCAGTAAACTCGATCTTACTGAATTTGCGATAATACCGATAGCTGGAATTCTGTGGGTTATTATGGTGAAATGTGTTTACACTTCCATTAAAACTTCAATCATATAAAAAAATTAATTTTCAGATCTTCTCTTCATTCCTATTTTTAAAGCTTTGTAACTCGTTACTCCGTTCTCACTTGCGCATATCATGTTACTTGCAATTTGTGTGTGCCATGTTCTTTGTTATTGATTGCTTATCTTTTTACTGTTTTAAATTTTAACCCTCACCCACAAATGTCAGTGAACAGAAATGTCAACTAGTTAGCATGTACATATTACAGTACGTATTAATTATTCCGATTATCACGTATATTCTTCCAATTTTCAGATATCATTTATTTACAGATATTATTTCAGATATCATTTAATACTTCCCCTGAGTCTAAGGAATCTCTCATAATTATGGCTAAGGGTTTGCTTACTTCCTTTGCTGCCTCCTTTAATATAACTGGATAGATCCCATCCACCCCAGGTGCCTTTCTTGTATTTATCTTCAACAATTTCTCCTCTACTTTACTCTCAGTTATTACAAGATTCTCTAGCTTACTGCCAGAGTTGAATACACCTCTGGCATTTCCCTCGCTGAATAACTCCTCATGTGTGAATGTCGATGCAAAATATTCATTTAATTTGTTAGCTACCTGAGCAGGATCATCAACAACAGTTGACCCATAGATATCAAGTGGACCAATCTGATTCATCCCCTTCCTTCTAGATTTTACATAAGTAAAGAACTCTTTGCTGTTTTTCTTTGCATCCCTTGCCTTGATTAAGATTTCTCGTAATCTGCCTTCGCCTGCCTAACCTCCTTTGTAACTTGGTTACAGATCAGCTTATATCTATCATAGGCTTCTATGTCACATGTTAATTTATATGTATCCCATGCATTTTTCTTCTCTGCCATATGTCTTATTAGTTCATCTGACATCCATTTAGACCTAAACCTTAAACAATATTTCTTAGTAGGTATGTAAAGCCTAGTAGCTTCCAAGATAAGTTCTTTGAATGTTTCCCATTCTGAATTTGCTGTTGGTAACATCATCATCACTTGATCCCACTGTATAGAATTTAAAAACTGTCTCAGACTATCGTAGTCGCCTTTATAAAAGCAAAAACCCTTCCCTTTACCCCTGATGGTAGGTATCTCTTTCAGTAAATCCCACTTCAGCACACTGTGATCACTGCCACCTAGTGGTTCCTTTATCTGCAGATTCTTAATGCATGAAGAATCACTACTGATAATCAGATCAAGAGTATTACTCCCTTTAGTTGCCTCCCAAACATGCTAATGTAGAAAACAATCATCCAATAAATCCACAAAAGCCTTGCTAGTGTGTGAGCGACCAACCCACAAATTCCAGTCAATATCTGGGAAATTAAAATCTCCCATTATAAGACTCTCTGATTTACTGGCCCACTCTATTTACCTGTACAGTTTCTTATTATACTCATCAGAGTCATTAGGCCTATAGCACACTCCTACTCTCAATTTTGATCTCCCAATGCTTATGTCACACCAAACTGACTCAACACTGCACTGTCCAGCGATGTCAACTGGCTTCACTTCCTTGGATTTTATGTGTTTCTTAACTAATAGCCTAACCCCTCCTCCCTTCCCATCCTGTCTATCCTTTCGGTACAGACTTCAAATATGTGGGCTGCACAGCTTAGAAACTAGGCACCTCAGAGGAGACTTGATGGAGGTGTTTAAGGCTCTGAGAGGCAAAAGTAAAATACAGTCTGTCCTCGTATAGCACGATAGTTGCGTTCCTAGAAATCCTCGTGCAATGCAAAATCGTGCAATATAAACAACAGGCCCTATGGGAAAAGTAGGGTTAGGTGCCGACCACCCAAGATTGAACACACATTTGGAACCAAAACATTACCAAACACAATAAATAATCGGGTAATTTTAATCGTTATAAAATACTTACGTATTTTATAACGATTAAAATATGTAATAAAAATATTATATTATAATAAAGTATTTTTAGTATTTTTTAATACTAAAAAAGTATTTTTTACGAATAAAATACGTATTTTATTCGTAAAAAAATTATTATATTAAATAAAATAGTCGTAATAAAATACTTACGTATTTTATAATACGTAAGTACTGTATAAATTATAATACGTAAATCGTAATAAAATATTGCTAATGCTTTTGCTTCTATCGTAAGCAAACTTGCTTTTTGTCTGATTTTCTATCCAAAGAGATGACAGCCGTTCCATCTCTTCCAATTCTGTGTGTCTTAATCTAATGGATTTTAATTACACTTTGAGTTGTTCCCGCTATGAAAGTTGTTTTTATTTTCTCCGCGTTCTTTGTAATTCTCGGCATTGCCGAATTTAGGTCTGTAGCACGTGCAAAATCACATGGTCTTTCATTTCGCTCAAAGCGTTTCACAATTTCATATTTTTTCTCTATCGACAGAAGCGGACTGGCCATAAGCCTTACGGGGGAAACCACGGTGGGCCGGAGGCCGGTGTGATTTGGCCATAAACCGTAGTATGAGGCCACTATAAATTTTCCCGGGTAAGAATTTTTGATCCAGTCCGCCTCTGTTTATCGATATTGCTTTTTTTTTTTCTCTCTGAATCTGCAGTGTCTTAGCCAGGACGCTTCCTTTTCACACCATTTAAGTATTTTACTATTTTTAGGGAATAAAGCACAATTACAAAACGAGGAGGCACGCTTGATACACATAAACAAAGCTGCGCGCGTGTAGCAACTGAATAAATAACACCCTAAAGGCCGAGATACATTAACACCTTGCATTTTACTAAAGCACATTTTTGGAGGTTACTACCATAAAACAATAAAAACAATTTGCAGTTGCGTTTCTGCTAGTGGAACCTGTTATAAACTGGTAGTAAACTGCATCTAATTGCATTTGCGATTATATCGATAGCTGGAATTGTGTTGGTTTTTACGTTATTATGGTGAAATGTGTTTCCCCTTCACTGATATAAAACATATAAATACATTTTCAGAATCTTCTTCATTCCTATCGTGTTGCGCTCAGTTGGGGTGATTCCGCGTTAGACTGCCATTTCTTGTAAACACAAAGGCGAATCGTGTATAAGCGAATTCGGTTCGTGTTATATAAGATAACGTTCCCCTATTTATAAATCGTGTATGATCGAATTCATGTAATGCAAACACGTGTTATACGAGGACCGACTGTACATGAGGACGAAAATTTCCCATTTATAAATGATTCTAGACCTAGGAGCCATTTATTCAAGTTAAGGGGGGAGATGTTTAGACTGGATTGCAGGATGTTTTATTTTAGCCAGCGAGTTATAAATTACTGGAATAAGTCACCTACATGAGTGGTTGAGGCTGACAGTTGGAGAAAATTCAAAGGTCAGATGGATTACCTACCTCATCATCAGCCATTTTCAATACACTGCAGGATGAAGGCCTCTCCAGCAACTTTCCACTTCCTTCTGTTTTGTGCAGTGGCAATCCATTTACTACCCACAAACTCATGAATTTCATCTGTCCATCTCTGTTGTTGTCTTCCAGGTTTTCTCTTAGCTCCTCTTGGGTACCATTCTGTTATTTTCTTAGTCCATCTGTCATCGTGTCTTCGAGCTATGTGTCCTACCCAAGACCATTTTAGTTCTTTAGTTTTGATAAGAATGTCCTTTACTTGAGTTTGCTGACTAATCCATGTGTCTCTTCTTATCTAACAGTCTCATTCCCAATATAATTCATTCCATTCTTTTCAGCTTCTCTTCCATTCTTTTGGTGAGTGCCCAAGTTTCACTTCCATAAGTCATGGTGGGGAGTATACATTGGTTCATTATTTTACTTTTCAGACAAATTGGGATGTTACTCCTCAGTATGTCACTATATTTCCTTATCCATCCAAAATTTATTCTTCTCTTGACTTGTCCCAGATGACTTGGTCCTTGAGGTTGTCACAGACATTCTCTCAGATATGCCAGACAAGCTGTACTTGCTACCTGGGAGTCTAAAACGCTGATGGAACTGATATTTGGGTGAAACTCAAGTCAAGTGGACCCAATTTCCGAGAAGTCCGGATGGTCTGTAACAGCCAAATTCTCTGCTTGCCCCTTCACGATGGTGGGATTGTTAGTAATCCTGGATATAACCTCCATGCACAAGTACATGGCGGGTGACCACACAGGTGTGAACCAACGTAAACAGGGGTCGAGGTGTGGCGCCCACACTACAGGGAGGAATCGCCACCCCTCTATGTTACCAGGCAGTACTAGGTGGTAGATGACTCTCATCAACCGGAGCAATACCACCACTTTGCTTATTGGAGGCTTGAAGTGGTGGAACCCATGTTTAGTCTCTAGAGCTAAGTTCCGGTCAACTCTTTCCCCATCTCTTCCATCATGCAGTATGATTGATGACTTTTGAGGTTATGATGAACATCGTGGCGAGATCCAATATTCCTTACATTTCGAGGGTACAGCTCGAAAATGGTGTTCGCAGGCCTGCCGCTAGTTAGTACGCCGGACCGGACCGAACCTGTTGGTAACTCTTTAGGAGGCTTCCGGATCAGCTAGTGTATAATCTTGCTACCTCTACTCTGCAAGATAGTGACTGGAGGGAGTCCGAGTAGTGTGTATGCATAGTCGAGGCCACGTTGTGTCAAGGATCTGGGTATATTCTTACCACGTGTACGCCATATCCAAAAATCTCATTACTTCATACAGCATGTCCCACCCACTTTTCCTTACTACTGAATACACCATGAATTGTCAAACTAATTGAACAAGCTTTGCGAAAAGATCTAAACCTCCTAAGCACTTCCTAATTCATTTCACAAATATACGTGGTCTCACTTCTAATTTCAACGATGTCCATTTCCACTTGCAGTCTGCCAAACCCCATGTACTTTTTCTGACGGAATCTCTGTTATCGGTTGATTCAACTACAGCTCATCTCAGATGCCCAAATTATTCGCTGTATGATTCCTTTCGCCTCAAAGGTGGTACTTGTGCATATGTCCGTTCTGATATTCCCTGTCAGAGACTTGGCAATGTGGAATCTCCTCTCTTTGATCTTCTCTGGTTTAAAATCTCTCTACCTCATTGTGTCAAATTCATCTGTTGTCTGTACCGTTCTCCCAACTCCACTAATCACTTGGAGCTCTTTGACTTCCTCTCTTTGCAACTTGACTTTCTCCAGTCCAATTTTCCAAACAGTGAAGTAATTTTCCTTGGTGATTTTAATGTTCACAACTCCAGCTGGCTTCCGTTTTCTAGTCACACCGACCCAGCAAGTCGAGATGGTGAAGCTTCTGCAATTACTAATGACCTAGCACAGATTGTTAGTTTACCTACAAGAATACCGAACAATCCTAATCATACAGAAAATACGCTTGATTTTTTTTTCTCACAAACAACCCTTCTAAGTACACGCTCGAAGTGAGAGGTCCTTTAGGCACTTCAGATAACAACTTGGTGATTGTCTCTTCTCCAATGGAACCATTATCCCATGGCTATTCCCAACCTCGTGTTGTTTGGCATTACAAGAATGCAAAATGGGATGACCTACGAGACTTCTTTTCTTCTTTTCCTTGGTCGGATTACTGTTTCAAAACTTCTGATGTCAACGTTTGCTGAGATCGTGTCAGTGGAATTATTCTTGCAGGAATGGAATCTTTTATCCCACACTCCACTTTAAAATCTCGTCCTTTATCTAAACCTTGGTTTTCCAATAAATGTGGTAAGGCTGTTCAAGAGAAGAATTTTGCATATCGTAATTGGCTTGTTTCTAATTCTTCAGTTTCATTTTCTGCCTACACCAAAGCTCGCAACAATTGTAAAGCAGTTATTAATCAGTCCAAACTAGAGTTTGAACAGGTTAAGAGTAGAAAACTTGCTTCTCGTTCTAATGGTAGCCGAGCATTCTGGTCTCTTGCCAAAGCTATTGGCCGCAACTTTTGCCCATCTCTGCTCCAAACCAGATGGTTCTGTTGTCACTTCAGCCAAGGATAAAGCTGACCTGCTAGCATCCCATTTTTCTTCCAGCTCATGTATTAATGATCTTGGTAAAACACCTCCCACTATTCCCAACACGCTCAATACCTCCTGTGGTCTTCCGTGAAAAGGATATCAGAAAGAGAAGGATTTAATGAATCTTGATGCTAAGAAAGCTCCGGGTCCTGATGGTATTTCTCCACTTGTTCTCAAAACCTGTGCTCCTGAACTTATCCTATTCTTTGCCGCCTTTTTTCACTTTCTTATTCCAAAGGTGTTTTTCCTTCTGCTTGGAAATTTGCTCATATCCAGCCAGTTCCTAAAAAGGGTGACAAATCCCTCCCATCCAATTATCGTCCCATTGCAATTACTTCTACTCTTTCTAAAGTAATGGAGAAATCAATTAACCGCCAACTCTTAAACTACCTAGAAACCTTCCATCTGATCAACGATCGCCAGTATGGATTCCGTCAGTGTCGATCCATTGGTGATATTCTGACTTATGTTACCCATTTATGGACTAATTAAATGGAAAGGTTCGGTGAAACACAAGTATTTGCTCTTGACATCTCAAAGGCTTTTGATCGTGTTTGGCATAAAGGTCTTCTAAACAAGCTTCAATCTTATGGTTTGCCAACTGCTTTTAGTAATTGGTTATCCAGTTTTCTCTCTGATCGCTCACTGAGGGTGATGGTAGATGGCTCTCTGTCTTCTAACTTCTCCAGTAATGCCGGTGTCCCCCAAGGTTCAGTTCTTTCCCCCACTCTTTTCCTCTTGTATATTAATGACCTTCTTCCATTGACTGGAAATCCTATCCATAGTTTTGCCGATGACAGCACATTGCATTCCACTTTCCATTTTGAGAAACCTTGTCCTGCTCAATCAGCTTCAACTTCTCGAAAATCTGCTACCGATTCCTTAAATGCCGATCTTCAGGTAATTCTCCAGTGGGGCAAAGACAACTTAGTTGATTTCAACCCTTCTAAAACTCAGTCTTGTCTTATATCTCGCAAAAAGGATTCTTCTGCTCCTATGCTTATCTTTAGTGACACTCCGATTTCTAGGCAAAATGATATATCTCTTTTGGGGATTACCCTGACTTCTAATCTCTCTTGTCACAAGCACATTAGAAATATTGCTTCCTCTGCATCTAAAAAACTTGGTTTTCTCTTTCGCTCTCGGCGTTACTTTTCTTCCAAACAGCTGATAACTCTGTATAAATCGCAAATCCGCCCTGCCATGGAATATTGTTCCCACATCTGGGGTGGTGCCCCCAAAACTTCTCTCAGTCTTCTTGATTCCATTCAGAAGAGGGCAGTTAGGTTAATTAATGATTCATCTCTAACAGAGTCTCTCCACTTGCTTTCTCATAGACTCATAGCTTTCTCATAGACTCATAGCTTTCTCATGGCTCTTCTACAGATACTTCTTCTGAATTGGCTTCTATAATTCCCGCTCTCTCTTTCAAAAGTCCGAACACGTGCCGCCACCAGCCAACATCTTATTTACTGTCCAACTTCAAACCCACAGAACCAACTTTTCATCTTCCACATTTATTCATTCAACTGCCGTTTTCTGGAACAACCTTCCTTCATACATATTTCTTGAAAATTACAATCTACAGAAGTTCAAGTCCAATGTCAACATATATCTTCTTTCGTCTTCTCAACCTCCAACCCAAGCACGGTACTAAGTACTATAGGTTCTAATACCTCTCGTGTTTGGGGTTCTCATAAAAAAAAAAAAAAAAGATAAGTATATGACTCCACCTTGTCAATTACTGCTCCTTCAATCATTATATCCCTCCAGTCTAATCTTCTGAAAGCTTCCTCAAGGGCAGCAGTAAACAACTTTGGAAATATTGTGTCTCCTTGTCGAACTCCTTTATCGATTTTAAATTTGCTACTGTCTTTGTCTAGTCTAGTCTAATAAAGGAAGTAGTATTCTCTTATATTTTCTTCAAAATCATAATATATGGGGTATCTATGCCTTGTCTTTCCAGTGCCCAAAACATTGCCTTATGCTGTATGGAGTCAAATGCCTTTTCATAATCCACAAATGCCAGGCATAATGGTGTTTTATATTCATTTGCCTTCTCCATTAGCTGTGACATTACGTGAAGGTGATCCATAGTTGAGAATCCTGTCCTAAAGCCAGCTTGCTCTTTCGGTTGATTCTCATCAAGTATTCTTTCTAATCTGTTGGTAATGACCCTTGTGAACAACTTCTAGATATGGGATAACAAGCTAATTGGTCTACAATTTCCAATTTCTGATTTATCTTCTTTCTTATGCAGCAAAACTATGATTGCATTATTCCACTCCTTAGGTGCCACATCTTTTCTAATGTATTTTGTGAAGTCTTCCCAGTTTTTGTGTCATGTCTCTTCCTCCCAATTTTAACAATTCTACAGTAACTTCATTTTCCCTTGGAGCTTTCTGATTCTTCATTTTCTTCAATGCATGTTCTACCTCATCAGGAAGGATATTGGGTATGTTGTATGTGTTATTAATTTGCGATCCATCTTCCCCACTACTGGCATCATTCCCTCGCTCCTTGTATAACTCTTTATAGTAGTCTTCTGCTATTTGAATTATGCCTTCTCTGCTATTCATAAGTACACCATCGCTATTCTTCAGTTTCAGTATCATTTGTCTTTCTATATTACTGCTCATGACTGCTGATTTAAATCCATTGTTTTCCCTTAATGCTTGTTCTACTTTTCTTGTGTTAAATTTTCTTATGCCCTCTCTGAGTCTCTTTCTCATGGCTTTGCATAACTCAGTATACTCTATTTTCTCCCTGTCAGTGTTTTTCTTGCTCTTCATTTGTCATCTTTGGTTCATCATTCCAAGTGTTTCTTGACTGATTTTTTCTTCTTTGAATTTCTTTTTACCTATAGATTTCTTGGGCTTTATCACTTTCAGAAAGCTGTAATACTCCTCGTCGATATCTTGGTCCTGAACAGTCTGCAGAAGTTCAAACTTGTTCTTGAGTTCCAGTACACATTCCTTTTCTTCCTCTTCTGTTATCTCAAAGACCTTTGTATTATTTACTCGAGTCAGTTTTTTCCTTTCTGTTCTTACATCTAAATCAAGTGTGAATCTTACCATTCTGTGATCACTTCCAACATTTACCTTGTTCAGGACAGTAACACCATTCACGATATATCTTCTGTTAGTGAGGATGAAGTCGATTTCATTAGTTATTAATCCATTCTTGAAAAAGTGTTCATTACTGACATTCCTCGAAATTCTGCAAATTCCACAAGTCTTTCACCTCTTTCATTTCTTTCACCAATTCCAAAATTTCCTATAGTTCCCCTTTCTGTGCTGTTTTTTCTCTTTCCAACCTTAGCATTGAAGTCCTCCATAATGATAATGTAGTGAGTTTTCTATTCATCTAGAAGACTCTCAATTTCGGTGTACATTTCTTCAACCTCTTCATCATCATGGCTCGATGTTGGTGCATAAAGCATTATAACCTTTAGCTTATACCTCTTAGAAATCCTGAGTAGTAGTAGTCTTGACAGCCTTGGTGATGAACTTTTGAATTTCAAATTGTTGTTTTTTATATCTTTATGGACCAGAAAGCCAACTCCACCTTTACTCCTTCACTGTTTCCATTGGTGTGCTGCAGATTTCCACTTGATAAACTTATAAGTGATTCATTTCTTCTTCTAGTGAATAAGTAACACTAGTGAATAAGTAACACTAGTCTTCTCCTTAGGTGAAGCGTTACTTATTCGAAGTAGTGCAATATCATGGCAACTCGTTGTGAAGGCATTCACAATATGAGATATAACCTAAAACGATGCCACCTTAAAAATTTTCTGTTTATTCAGAAATGGCTGTGTATTATGATGCTAAGCACTTTATATACATAGTAATTTCTTCTTCTTGTTTCAGCCAAACCGATGACATTCTAATTTACATTTTCTAATTCCTTTTCCAGCTCTAGTTGTTGTTATTTGGTTTTTAAGCCATATAACTAAGGCCATATTGCTCCAGGGATATGCGGTGGTCATTCCCTGACCTTTCCGCATCCTCCGTATTTGGTGGTCACGGGCTCGAAGCCCGGTATAATCAAAGAAGCGGGTGCTACGCACTGCTGCTCCTGCCCACCTGAGTATGGAGGCACCTCCAGCTCTAGTATACTGTCTTCACCGATGAGCGATCCTATGTTGTAACAGGCCAAGTTCAGTTTCCGTCTATGGCAGCCTGATCGTACCCAGAGATTCTTAGCGCCCTCTGCTTCCACTCTGATCCTCTCACTGCTGTAAGAGGGGGGAGCAAAAGCCGCTGGGGACTGAGGGCAATTTGTTTCGTTGTGCTGTCAGGTGCTGGAGGGTTTGCTCTTTTCCTCTTCACGCTGACCAGGCATCTTGAAGAGAACCACTCTACACGTTCGTTACCAACTAAGTGACATAACAGGGCTTACCATCGAGAAGGTGTGCATGAGTGGATTTTAGGGAGGCAGGCCAACCGGACTTCTCCTAAATCTTCTGAAATAGAAAGATATTGGATCTATCAGTGCTTTAGACTGAGTGTCTGATAACACACAGAATGTCTGTTCCCCTCTAAGCCCCATTGTCTACCTATGGTTAGATAATCCTCCTGGATTACCTACAGGAGGAAGAAAATGCATAGGTTGTTTATTTACTTTTCTTTTATTATTTATTTATTTTATTTTACTTTTTTTTTTTTTTGCTGGTGTAGCATAAGCCTTAGGCTTCCTTGCACTGTATTGCCATTACTAATACTAATATCATATATTGTGGCTGAATCATTGTATATCATATGTTGCCATGCCCCGGTTACAGGAATGAATGGACAATATATTGGAGGCAAAGAAATGAAATGTTGTTGGTTCTCAGATCATGCATAAAAGCAAGTCATTACCTTCCTTGTTGGGTTTTTTTTTTTTTTGTTATTATTTTAAACAAATTGTGAATTAATACTATTTGATTATCACGTTAATCACAGTTAATACACTATTAGTTATTTACTTTTTAATTCTTTTAATCAGGTAAAGTAAAAAAACCGATTAATTTAAGAAATAAGAAGCTAACATATCTGAAATGTAACGATACTGCTTGCAGTAACTAACTTGTTTTCTTTCTACACTTCGAATTTCCTTAATGATTAAATTTTTGTATTAAACTGGCCAGCCACTATTTAGGCTACCCAGGTGGTGAACTTAAAGGTCACAGTTCAGCCAAATATTCATTAAACCTAACATAACATTGTTACTAGTTGGCTCATTATTCACCATAGTTTTCTTTAGAAATGCTCTTAGTAACATTTCTAATACTGCCCTTCTCCTTTGGATGGTCAGGTGGACAGTAAAAATTTACCTATTAGCAAACAGTATATGTACTGCTCGGCATTCATAATGAAAGCACGTTTTGTCAGAAAACCAAACTTTGTTTATAACATCCAGTACTCACTCTAAATTCCTTAGCAAACTGATTGCACGGTTCTTTTGCATTTGGTGTTAGTTGCTGGCTGTGCTGAATTTTGTAAATATGTGCAGACAAGTTATTGTCTGCAAGAGAAGAATAATTCTTCCTTACTGTGCTGTAAGATATCCTCATTTGTTATGAAAGTTAATGCAAACTCTTCCTTCGGCTTTGCAGCAAGATTCCATCAACCCTCGCTAGCAATTGTTAATGATGGTCAGCTTGTATGACCTTTCCTTTCATCTAAAATTCTGCTTGTTCTCTCAAACTGATCTGATTCATTTGTTAATCCATCTGGAGGCTGAAGTGTTGTGGGTATCTTCTTCTTCGAGCAGAAACAAATGAATTCCCACTTTTGTAGTATTCCTTAACAATAGACACTTTATTGATAAATGTATGCCACTATTTTCTTCACATCAGCTGGAGAGTATTCAACCAAATCTCCAAGCCTTTATCTACAAAGTAATGATTTTGTTGTTACAAAAAATTTAAAGCTAGTAGAACTCCAAAGAAAAGAAATAATATGATGAATTAAAGAAAAAAAAAACAAAAAACCTGTATTTCAAAACATCTAGATTCCATACTTACATGGAGCACATTCAGGTCTGACATGAATGAGGACACTTCCATTAGCACAAGCACACTGCCCTGTTTCTGGATCACACCAAATATTTCCAATAATGAATGTACAGTTCTCTGAAACTAAACATGGTGCTGAAAAATCTAAAAAACACAAAAGGTACATTTTCATTTTCATTAGCAAGTGGCCCTTAGCCAGAAACTGGCAACTCTGCTATATACATATATATTATATACAGATTCATGATATACAGATAATATACAGATTCATATGATATGCAGAAATATAAATTGCGGCACAAGGAACCACAGGACAAGCAGATGGCACAATGAGCCATCTGCTTGTCCTGTGGCAAGACCAAATGTGATGCAAGGAGCCACTGATCTTACAAAATCAACGTGAGATGAAGACAAATAATAATATGCTCACAAGTAACTACATAAATTCCAATAAGATTAGCCTTTTTACAAAGGAACACAATGATCATTAACTACCAGGTCAATTATACTGTTTATTTCAGCATCTTTAACAGTTAACCAGAACTCATGTCAATAGTCTATAAGCCTTCTACTGTTCTTTCCTCAAGTTCAAGTAGCACTAATCTTCTCTGGAATAATTTCTTGGAAAATTTTTGAAAAGCCTGAAAATCTTCCTCAGTCTTAATTAATTGAGCCTCATCACCCTCAAGTCAGGTGAGTAAGATTAGGACTAGCAAATAAAAATTCATTTCTGAGATTCAAGTACTCATAACAATAATATAAAACATGACTCCGTGTCTCCAGAGCCAGGCAGTGACACTGCAACCTTTCCAAAACACCCAACTGAGTCAGCTTTGCAAAAAATGAGCCATGTCTGGTTAATAAAAACATAGTTTGTAGATTAGGCACAAACCATTTTTCTGGTGGAACATCAACAACAGAGGGAAAGAACCTACAAGTTATTTCACCTTTATTTGAGTTAGCCCATTTTTTATGATTCCAAAGAGTCATTAAGATATCTAAGATTCGCTAGGCCTCATTCTTACAATCATTAGTCAAATGCAACTCAAGATCACAAATAATAAAAGGAGTTCCACACCAAATATTGAAAGTTATTACTCTGTAAATCAGAAAAAGGTCAATTGGCATTTTCCTTGTGACAATATGTAGTGCATCAGTGGAGACAGTTCTACAAACTAGAGTCATCTTTAGGAGCATCATCCTCTGAATGGAATACAGATTTCTTATATATTTTTTAAAATTGACACAATCTATCCAAGCTGAGATACCATAAGAAACAATAGGAAGGAAAACACAGCCATAAAGAAGAGACAGTGCCCTACCTCTAATAGCCCAATCATTTTTGGTAATTCTTGCTATCACGTTAACAAATTTTGCAACCTTTGCAGATAAAAAATTGATATGGTGTCAAATCTAAGACTTCTGTCAATGAAGACTCAAGATATTTAATATTCTTAATGGACTTTAAACTTTCACAACCAATCAGCACATGAGGTTCTCTACGAACAGATAGGTACTCCTTTAGCCATGAACAGACTTCAACTAATATTACCAGGTCATCTGCATATGCAATCATACGATCATGACCATATTCCTTCCGTAACCAATACTCTACTCTAGTATCAATTTCCACATTAGTGGCCCAAAAACAGATCCCTGTAGACATCCTCAAATAGCAGATCTAGTTATCGAATTACAACTAGACTTAACCGTAAGAGATCTTTCCTTAAAATAATCCACTATGATGCTATAAAGCTGATGGGTGCATTTTGTGAGGCAAAGCATCAATAATACACTGTCCCAAGAGCCCCTTCAAAATCAACGAAAATGCCAAGAACATATTTTGCATTTGAATCTCTAATAAATTTAACAAAAGATTTTTTTTGATTTTTGAAAGAGTCCATAGATATCAGTAGTTTGGGAACCACTGGAATAGGTGATCAAGTATAACATTAATAAGCCGACCGTTCTAGCCGGGTGGGTAAAGTGCCTGCCTGGCAACCCAAAGGTTGCAGGTTCGAATCCCGCCTGAGGCTTGGATCAGAGTAGAAAATGCAAAAACTTTGGGAGGTGCATTATGGCCACAGAAGCCAATGCGCCAACAACTAATACAAAAAAAAATATATATATATAACATTAATACTGCAAGCAAGTTTCAGTCTCCACCACACATAGAACTTATCACATCTCAGGATGGCCTTAATTTGTGCAAACACAACTTATAAACAATACCCCATGGATCCTCATTACCAGCTGTTTGCACTAAGCTTTTCCATGCATCAAATTTCCTTTTAGCTATTAAACAGTATATTTTATACTGTTTAATATTTTAATATATTGATCAAAAGAAAATATACTATTTTCTTTTGATTAATTGATACTCAGTTTTCA
Source organism: Mastigoproctus giganteus (assembly GCF_048544385.1). Taxonomy (NCBI): domain Eukaryota; kingdom Metazoa; phylum Arthropoda; class Arachnida; order Uropygi; family Thelyphonidae; genus Mastigoproctus; species Mastigoproctus giganteus. The sequence goes on along the minus strand of NC_143579.1, from coordinate 142,743,635 downwards.
ACCCAGCAGTAGATTCTTTATTATCCCACAATTTCTGATGTTGGAATTTATGCATACTGTTGACCTCCTTCCAGAGATCAGTAAAATCAGAGGACCACCATTGCACTAGAGCAAGTTTATTTTGGTTTAATTTCATTGACTCCCTCAAGGCATAAAATAACTTCTGTTGTAATATGTGAACCAAATCAAATGCATTAATCCTATCCAACTCAGCTAATGACATTTAACCAAAAACTGACCTAACAAATATGTCGAACTTACCCCAGTCAGCATGCTTAATCGCAAATCTTCGAAGTTGTAATGAATGAGGCTCAAAAAATCTACTTCTAGCACGCCTCAGTTGAAAGTAATCGCTCTGTGATTGCTGTTAATCCAAACTGGTTTAACTTGCCAATTAGTATGAAATTGAAGGCAGTACTATTGGCTATTGAAGTAGCCAATAGTACTATTGAAGGCAGTACTATTAATGGTAAATCTATGTTAGATTTACCATTAATAGTCCAAAGTTATTTATTTGTTATTTTTTGGTTTTTAGGAGTATTAGCAACTAAGGCCATATTGCTCCAGGGATATGCGGTGGTCATTCCATGACCTTTCCGCATCCTCCTTATTTGGTGGTCATGGGCTCGAACCCCAATCTAATCAAGAAGCGTATGCTACGCACTGCTGCTCCTGCCCACCTGGCTATGGAGGCGCCATAGTCCAAAGAGTTGGTTCATTACCAGGCTTATTAATGATCTCAAGTTTAGATGAGGATATCAGCTTTTCCAATAACCTGCCTCTGGCATCCATAAATCTAGAATGCCATAAAAGATTTTTAGCATTTGAATCCAGATATTCATAAAAAAAAATAAATAAATAAGATAATCACTTTTCTGCCTTTCAGTCTGAATAATGCATCTTCCAAATAGCTAAGAGAGCAGTGAAGGTCCGCATCAGGGTGACAGTAAACTGTCCCCAACTAGCTTCAATATCAACACAGACTGCATCTGATGTACATAAGGAATCAATTCTGGTCACAACCAGATCAGAGCTGAAAATTAGTATAGCAGCCCTTAGTTTGTCACAGTTCTTTGAGACAATTCTAATAGAGTTGGGATATCCAGTTAGCTGACCATATAATATAATATTCCTGAACACAAACAATGTCAATCCTTTCATGTTCATAAACCAATCTTAGTTCATCTGCTACAGATCTTGCATGCTACGCATTAATTTGGAGAACCTTGAGTTCACCATACATATTATTTCTATGGGTAAGAGTGCTACTGCTCATTACCATGAAGTGCAGAATATGTTCTTTCCTTAGTAACTTTCAGTCCAAATATGTATTCAGGACACTCCTTATCTCTAACCGAATGAGCAGCAGACCTATTTTTCACACTACAATTGGAACAACACTGAGGTTTGTTTTTATTTTTATAGAATTTAAAATTATGATCTGTCAAACCAGCCTATCACTTCTACATGTCTTAGAAGTGTGTGCCCATACCTCTAACAATTATAACAAATAGTAACTAAATTAAATTCCTTATACCTGTAGGACATCAATCCAATAAAGATCCGTGTTTGTTTATCAAGAAACTTTTAACTCTACAGGATATTTCCAAGATCCAGTTAATTCCATTTTTCTGTTTGTTTCATTAGAAAAACATATTTTCACCTCATCAGTGACGTCATCTCTGCATAGACCCATATGTATTAGGTTTCTTTCATATAACACATTATGTAGATCTTCTTTATTTATTAGTATTAGTAATGGCCGCGTGGTGCAAGGAAGCCTATGGCTTATGTTGCACCAGCCAAAAAAAAAAAAAAAATGAATAAAACAATTGAAAATAAAAAAAACTAATTATTAATATAAGGAAAGGAAATTACACATATCATCCTATGCGTTTCCCTCACCCGAAGGTACTATCCAGACGTCCTTTGAATTTCCCCAAACTGTCAGTCTCTACCACCCATGTAGGCAACTTATTCCAGTAATTTATAACTTGATAGCTAAAATAAAACTTCCTGCAGTCCAATCTAAACATCTCCCCCCCATAACTTTAATTTATACCCCCTAGTTCTAGCATCATTTATAATCTTGAAAATTTCATCTTCATTCATTTTACTGATGCCTCTCAGAGACTTAAAACACCTCAATCAAATCTCCTCTAAGGTGTCTAGTTTCCAATAAATGCCACATATTTGAAGTCTTTCTTCATAAGGATGCCCTTTTGCCGATCTCACCAGGCAAGTTACCAGTCTTTGCACCCTTTCAAGAAGCTTGATGTCTTTCTTTAGGTGCAGTCTCCATACTTGAACACAGTATTCCAAGTGTGGTCTAACAAAAGCTTTATATAATGGGATTATCACGTCCCTATCTCTACTTGCAAAAGTTCGATAGATCATCGATAGGACACCATGGGCCTTCCTTGCAACCCGTTTACAATGCTCATATAATATTATTTTTAAACTAGGTTTCTTAGGCTTAGTGATATTCAATTCATTTCTTTATGAGGTCATTTGTCCTAATATCCTCAAGCTCCTTGTTAGACTCAATCTCAACCCAATACCCTTGTCAGGTAGTCTTCGCATTCTCCTAATTCATACCCTTTTTCGTCCCTACAGTGTGGTCACAAAGGAACTGGATGCAAAAAATAATTTTGATATCATATACTTGGATTTCAGGAAAGTTTAGGATTCTGTTGCATATGGAAGACTGCTGTACAAATTGGGGCATATGGCATTAAGGGCAAGTTGATGTTTGGATAAAGGGATGGTTGAGTGAGAGAAGACTGATAATCTGGGAGAGATTGGTAATCAATGGACACTGCTCTTCGTGGACTAATGTTATTTGTGGAATCCCCCAGGGTTCTGTGTTGGGCCCATTGTTGTTTTCTGAATTTATCAATGATATTGATGAAGGTATATCAGGCTTAATGTCAAAGTTTGCAGACAATTCACAGGGTTGGCATTGTTGTTAATGACAGTATGCCACTGCAACAGGGGCTAGAAAAGTTGGGCAGATGGGCTGAGCGGTAGAAACTGAAGTTTAACATTGACAAATGCAAAGTACTGCATATGGCTAGCAGTAACCCCGGGGTAACATACCAACTATGCATTACTACACTTGGTAGTGGAGAATGAAAAAGATCCGGGTGTAATTGTGCAGTCAGATGTGAAGTTTTCTGAGCAGTGCAGTCAGGCTGACAAAGCAACTAATGGAGTCTTGTCAATCAATAATATACATGAATTTTGCTAGCAGTTACAAGGAGGTGATTATCTCTTTTTATAAGGGAATGGTCAAGCCAGACTAGTATGCAGTACCTTGAGTACTGCATACAGGTCTGGCAGCCTCATTTTAGGCAGGATGTAAAGCTGCTCAAACAAGCACAGAGAAGGGCAACGAGATTAGTGAATGGGACAAAGGGTTGCTCTTACAAAGAAAGACTTATTAAGTCCTGCAAATTACAGCATCTGGAGACTAGGCACCTACGAGGTGATCTGATTGAGGTATATAAGGCCTTGAAGAGTTTGGGCAAGCTCAATGCTGATGTGATTCTTCCTCTTGCTCTGATTATGCACTTGAGGGGGCATAAATTGAAATTGAGGAAAGACAGTTGTAGAATAGGTGAGTAGAAATTTGCCTTTAACTAGCAGGTGGTTGATTCCTAGAACATCTGTCATTGTGGAAGTTGATAGCGTAAATAAATTCAATTGGAATAATTGCACAAACTATTGGAGAGACTGGATGAGTGAAATTGGGAACTTTTTGTTTGTTTGTTTTTTTGGCTGATGTATAGTTGCTTTCTTACATCACATGTCTCTACTATTGGTAATGCTAACTTTCAGGAGCTTGACTATCATGCTAAAGTTGTGTTTAAACATAAGAAAAAATTGTTGCTGAAAACAATTTAACTATCAATCCTGATAATTTAACGTTTGAGCACATATCTCTTCTTTTAAGTTTAGTCAGCTATTTTTAAATCAACAATATTAGTGCCTCTTGGTGATGTATTTTTATTTTGTGGCTGTTCATGTATTTTTATTTTGTGGCTGTTCATGTATTTTTGTGGCTTCATGAAGCCTAACCCACACTTTCTAGTCAACAATTACTTATGTTTTAAGCTTACTGTAATATAAAAGTCATCTATTTCTCTTACTTCTTGACTTCCATACTTAACATGTAGAAATTGCATGTCAATAGCAGGCATAAGTTTTTAAACTTCTGACCTTTGAATTATTTTTACTCAAAACCTACTAACTCTTAAACATTTTGTTGCTGACTATGACTGACTATCTCTAACTTTAATGTACATGAATATACTTATCCATAGAATATGCCATATGAATTTATTGCAAAAGATGTCTGAGAAATGTAAATTTATGAATATTTCTAATTCATGAATATTTAAAATTTATGAAATTTAAAATTTAAAAAAAATTTTAATTTATGAATATTTACATATTAACTTTTACTATTTTTCCAGTTTTTAGTTTTTATTTTATTAAGTTTTCAAAATTTTCTTATTTTTCTTATTTTATTAATTTTCTTTTTAATATATCTTTTTTTATTTTACTTTTTTTTTTGCTCGTACCCTTGGTTTAGGCACCTATAGGTACAGTATTTTTTGCTGGCACCCATTGGTATAGCATTACCGCTAGTGATTGCAGGATTTTTTGGGCAGACAATGTTTGTAGTGCCTGAGGTCCACCACAGTTCATGCTAAATTGTGGTCCACCTCCTCATGGTGCAGATGGCACTTGGCAAGCTTTCCAGAGGATCGCATTCCTGGTGGGAAAGTGACCAGACACAACTAAACAAAACATAAACACACATTTCTGGCCTTTTACAGAGTTCTCTATTCGTTACATTTTACCAAAACAGTGTTGAACTAACAAACTGGTGCTGCTAAGATACATGTCAACAGTGGCATAACTATGCCAATGTGGTGCATTGGGGCCCACTGCCCTCCTGCCTGAAACAGAAAAAAATTTAAATGAGTAAAAATGTAAGTTTATTAGTTATGTTTATGATAAAATTTACTATGCCTATGAACAATAATTCTTTCTCACAAAGCATCTTTATTGTTAGCTAACTGCACAGCACAAGTGAAACTGCAGTGAACAGAAGTGAAATAGTATTAGCATATCTGGGCATACCAGGGCAATTTTTAAGGATTTGTGACTGCGGAGGCCAAAGACAAATATGGGCCCACTTATTGGGGGTTATTATTATTGAGTACAGTCATTCCCCGACTTACACAAATCAGGTGGCGCCTCAGTAGCCAGGTGGGCGGGAGCAGCAGTGCGTAGCACACGCTTCTTGATTAGACCGGGGTTCGAGCCCATGACCACCAAATACAGAGGATGCAGAAAGGTCAGGGAATGATAACCGCATATCCCAGGAGCAACATGGCTTTAGTTGCTGATGCTCCTAAAAACCAAATAACAAACAAGTAAATCAGGTTAAGGGCTGCATTCCCCGGAACTCAAATTTTATATATACGTCGGAATTTCCCTAAATGTTTATACGGCACTCGCAACTGAGCACTAAATGAAAAATTTGATTGAAGCAAAAAAGAAATGTTCGACTAACATGTAAATTGAATTTATTCAATTTTTTGATTTCACGTGCGAGAAAAATTACAAAAGTGTGCTTCAAAATTTACAATAAAAAGATTAAAACAAGTGCCAGTGCAAACACCTCAGGAGCGCTCACTTCGAAATCTGATTTTCCATCCTTATTATTGATAGCTTTCCATCTCCGATATAGCACCTCAACAATGTTTTGTGATCACTGTTGATCCTTTAACATATTCTTTTATATATGCACCGTCCTTTAAAATAGTATTCACTGTTGAAGCAGAGAGACCTAATTTCTGTGCAACAGATAACCCGTCACCACCAAATACGGAGGATGCGGAAAGGTCAAGGAATGACCACCGCATATCCCGGAGCAATATGGCCTTAGTTGCTAATGCTCCTAAAAAACAAAACAAACAAACAAAACAAAAGCAACAGACAACAAACTTAACCCTGCTTCGTACTTCGTCATTTTCACCTTTATTTCTAAATCAATTTTGTTTTGTTTCCTAGCACTGCCACCACCTGCACTCTCCTTTAGTCTAAAGTGACCAGACATCCCAGATTATGTGGGACAATTCCGGATTTCAGTCATTTGCCCCGCATTGCAAACAGTCCCGGAATGGAAATGTAGCCTCCGTACATAATGCAAATCATTTGCATTATGTTTTCCGGGAACAAATGGTACAACGAAAAGAATTTTTTTGGTAGTAAATAAGTTGTGAAAGTCATCAAAAAAAAAAAAAACTTACCGTAGAAATGCTGAAAGCAATACTACTAAATAATGAAGAATTATTAAGAAAATTTCAATCAGCGGGAAAATATATTTAATTATATTATTTAATTTCTCTTGTTTTTATTGTTAAAAGAACTATTTATTTTTATTAGTAGTATTATTTCACAGGAAAAAACCAACCTTTTTTTACTAAACAAAAATAAAAGTGGATTAAAAACATAATCCCTCTAATAAGTTTTTTTTCCTTCTAATAACAACTATTTTTCTCAGTTCATGTACTTCATGCTGTTTGTCATGTAGCGTAACATGAGGAGTACCTTTCCTGACTTAAAACATAATATTTCAAAATTTTAATATTTCTTAATATCCTATTACATTATATTTATTATCATATTTTTATTTGGTCTTAATTCAAAACATCATATTAAATTCAAAATGAAAACACAGCTTCTCTACAGGAGAAAATCACGATAAGTTAGCATTTGTCCGATTTTATGAATATTAGCGGGTCTCGATCACAAGTTGTCTGTCCAACCTCATTATAGGTATCCATGAGGGATACCTATAATGAATTTCAGTCTTTCTGTGAAAAAAAAAAAAAAAAAAAAATATATATATATATATATATATATACATTATATATATCTATATAAGCTATATTTGTTTTTTGTTTATTTTAAGAAGCATGATATTTTATTTTATAAGTTTAGTTCAAAGAAGTATATGTAATTAATTTATATTTTGTATGTGAATCTTTTTTATAAATAAAAAAATAAATTTTAAAAAAATGTGTGTATATTGTTGCTAAGGGAGTTGTAAAATTCCCCCCAATGTTCCGCATTCGAAAACTAAGGATATGGTCACTTTACTTTGGTTGCTTTCGCTTCACCATTGCAATAAGTAAATAGGAATGAAGAGAAGATTCTGAAAATTTAATTACGTTTCATATATGATTGAAGATTTCGGTGAAGAGGAAACATTATTATTATTATTATGAGCCACATGGTGTAAGGAAGCCTGAAGCTTATGCTGCACCAGCCAAAAAAAAATTTCTGAGTCACCCTGAGGGAGAGAGAGAGAGAGAGAGAGAGAGAGAGAGAGAGAGAGAGAGAGAGAGAGAGAGAGAGAAGTAGAAGGGAATCACCAAGAAAGAAAAGAATGATGATATCCAGCTCAGGACCCTGAGTGTGCCAAGCCCATACTCACCAGATGTGAGCCCCTGATACCGTAATGTAAAAACCCACACAATTCCAGTTATCGGTATTATCAGAAATGCAATAAGATCGAGTTTACTACCTGTTTATGGTATTAAAAGAAAAATAGATTGCACTAACAGAAAATCCCAATAAACTAGAAAGTGCAAATTGTTTTCATTCATTGTTTTATGTTAGTGACCTCCGGAAATGTGGTTTAGAAAAATATCACAAAATTGATATTTTAAAAATTGATTCTTATAACGGAACATATGATAATGATGAACACATAGTACATTTTAATTATTTGAATTGGTTTTTTGAAATTTTATTCTATAACTTAACCGGTGCCTACTTATTTTACATTAAGATGGGCTTATGATTGTCTCTGACCGGACTACGTAGCACTTCCTCTCAGCCAACAGCAGCATTTGTAAACGTGTCACCCACGTATTTTGTTTTTGCATCCTTTAGTTAAAAGTGATTTTTGTGTTGTGACATAAATATGACATAAATTTATGTAAAACTAATAGAATTTCCATTATAAAAATGACATTTTAGAGAGATAAATAACCAGGGGCTCAAATCTGGTGAGTATGGGCTTGGCACACCCAGGTTCTTTAGCTGGATATCATCATTTTCTCTTTCTTGGTGATTCACTTTTGAATCTCTCTCTCTCTCTCAAGAAAATTTCAATTTCTGAGGTTTTAGAACAAATTGGCAAAAAAAAAAAAAAAAAAAATTATGTTATCGGGCTCAACATTACCTCCATTTATTTATACTCCCAACCTTCTCCAATAGTAAGTTAGGGGATTCATGATTTTCGGCCAATGTGTTAAGTTTATATAGACATATCCCCTTATAATGCCAGTGCAGTTTTTATTTATATAAACAAAGGCGAAGTCACTAAGTTCCAGGTGCCAAAAACGGAAAAGCAATTAATGATACTGCTGTTTGTTTCAGTTCAATCCAAATCCAAACTGAATCTAAAGTATCTAAGTATAGTTATTGAGATTAGGAGTTACAGTTTCCTTTGTTCTTTACTTTCCCCCAATCATCTCATAAATGAATCATGACATTATAACTCACATGGTAGTACGCATCCATTTTTAAAACAATAGAAGATCAGTATTAGTGGTGGTACAGTGAAAGTTATTGTGATTAGGAGTGATGTATTCTGCTAGGTAACGGGTGAAAACTTAACTGGTGTAAGCCATGCTGAAAGTCCATAAGTGTAATTTAAGATTTGTGCTAATATTCAGTTCAGTTTAAAAATTTTATAATTATTTTTCGAATAAACCAGGGAGAAAAAGCATAATGTACTCTTAAATGCAAAATAAAACATGCAGTGATGAAACCCTTAACAAAAGAAGTTAAAAAAAATTCCAAAATTGACTTTCTTTTTCACTCATCCAGAAATAGAATTAATATCAATCACAAATCAATCTACAACTTTTGACACCAACGAAACAGAAAAAGAGCCATAAATTGAGGTTAAGCAAGAGAATGGCATTCCAAAACACCTGAAGATAAAGAATCCTTAAGTAGACCATCTCCTTCCACAGAAGAAAATAAAGATTTTTCAAAGTTGAAAGAAACTGAAAATATCAATATTAAAAAAGAGAATTACCCCACTGACATTCCAAACTATTCCAGCGAATTTAACAGAAGATATAAGGACATTTATTATAAAATATTGATATTGCCAAGGGTATTGATATTGATTTGTGTATGCACGACGCAAGGAGTGTGAGGAAATCAGGCACCAACTCAGCGTTGTCATGGGCCTACATGAGAGCTTGAAGGACTGGGTGCATGCCCTCCAAGGATTTAAACTGAGGGGTCCGTTAAGATCTCAGCTGCCCACATCAAAGCCAGAGCTTGCAGTTGAACATCATGCATCACAGTGACAACCCCCAAGCCAGAATGTGCTGGTCCCAAAGAAACTCAGGGAAACAGGAAACTTGGACATTAAGCTTGATATACCATCATCAATATCATTTATAAATACAGAAAACAATAATGGACCCAATACTGAACCCTGAGGGACTCCACTAATAACATTAGTCCACGACAAGCAGTGTCCATTGATTACCACTTTCTGTCTTCTCCCCCTCACCACCCCTTTATCCATAGAAGCAATTTGCCTCCAATGCCACACTGCTCCAATTTGTGCAGCAGTCTTCCATGTGCAACAGTATCAAAAGCCTTTCTACCATCCAAGTATATAATATCAAAGTTATTCCCTGCATCCAGTTCTTTTGTGACTGCATCATAGCATCCAATCAAATTGGTCAGGCAAGACTTCCCCTTAACAAAACCAAGCTGTGTCTGAGCTATAACTGAAGTCTTGTCTAGATGATCCTACAGTGCTTCTTTAACCAGTGCCTCCATTAATTTTCCAGGAACAGAAGTTAAACTAACAGGTCTATAATTACTTGTGTCAGCCTTTGATCCTCCTTTGTGAATTGGGGTCACATTTGCACATTTCTAGTCTATGGGTACCTCCCCTGAGTCCAAGGAAGCTCTCATAATTATGGCTAAGGGTTTGCTTACTTCCTTTGCTGCCTCCTTTAATATAACTGGATAGATCCCATCCACCCCAGGTGCCTTTCTTGTATTTATCTTCAACAATTTCTCCTCCACTTTACTCTCAGTTATTACAAGATTCTCTAGCTTACTGCCAGAGTTGAATACACATCTGGCATTCCCCTCGCTGAATAACTCCTCGTGTGTGAATTTCGATGCAAAATATTCATTTAGTTTGTTAGCTACCTGAGCAGGATCATCAACAGTTGACCCATCGATATCAAGTGGACCAATCTGATTCATCCCCTTCCTTCTAGAGTTTACATAAGTAAAGAACTCTTTGCTGTTTTTCTTTGCATCCCTTGCCAAAGATTTCTCGTAATCTGCCTTCGCCTGCCTAACCTCCTTTGTAACTTGGTTACAGATCAACTTGTATCTATCATAGGCTTCTGTGTCACATGTTAATTTATATGTATCCCATGCATTTTTCTTCTGTGCCATATGTCTCAATAGTTCATCTGACATCCATTTAGGCCTAAATCTTGAACAATATTTCTTAGTTGGTATGTAAAGCCTAGTAGCTTCCAAGATAAGTTCTTTGAATGCTTCCCATTTTGAATTTGCTGTTGGTAACATCATCAGTTGGTCCCACTGTATAGAATTTAAATACTGTCTCAGTCCATCGTAGTCGCCTTTACTAAAGCAATAACCCTTCCCTTTACCCCTAATGGTAGTTACCTCTTTTAGAAAATCCCACTTCAGCGCACTGCGATCACTGCCACCTAGTGGTTCATTTACCTGCAGATTCTTAATGCATGAAGAATCACTACTGATAATCAAATCAAGAGTATTACTCACTCTAGTTGCCTCCCGAACATGCTGATATAGAAAACAATCATCCAATAAATCCACAAAAGCCTTGCTAGTGTGTGAGTGACCAGCGCCCAAATTCCAGTCAATATCTGGGAAATTAAAATCCCCCATTATAAGACTCTCTGATTTACTGGCCCACTCTATTTCCCTGTACAGTTTCTTATTATACTCATCAGAGTCATTAGGCCTATAGCACCCTGCTACTCTCAATTTTGATCTCCCAATGCTTATGTCACACCAAACTGATTTGACACTGCACTATCCAGCGATGTCCACTGGCTTCACTTCCTTGGATTTTATGTATTTCTTAACTAATAGCATAACCCCTCCTCCCTTCCTATCCTTTCTGTAGACATTGTACTCGCTCCCATTAGCTTGAGCCTTTTGCTTTGGTGTGAGTCTGGTCTGAGTCATGATTTCGATTTAATTTCAATTTCAGTACAAAATTAAAACCCTAAACTTATATCCCAAAACAGTTATAACGCTATATCTATGTTTTGTATCGCGTAACAATGGCGGCAATTAAGAACGGTAAACACGTGGATTTGATACCCTTTCCGATACTAAGTAATACCTACAAAATCTCTATAAGTTACTTTAATCTAAGTATCGTAAATAGGAATATTAATCTACTCTAGAAAATAAGTTAATATGCCAATTTAAGCTAATAAAACGGAAAATAAATCAGAAAAAACTTCTCTGTTCCAGGAGCGGCAAAAATGTACGTCCGCACAGGCTATCTCATTCTCAAAAAAAAAAAAAAAAAAATACATAGGGGAAACAGCAACCCCACAGCAACGTATCAACTATGTGGTACTACACTGACAACGATAGAGAATGAAAAGGACCTGGGGGCAATTGTGCAGGCAGATATAAAGTTCTCTGAGCAGTGCAGACAGGTGGCAAGAGTAGCTCATGATGTCTTGTCAATGATATACAGGAATTTTTCTAGCAGAGATAAGGAGGTGATTATTCCGTTGTATAAGGCAATGGTCAGGCCACACCTTGAGTACTGTATACAGGTCTGGAGGCCTCATTTCAAGAAGGATGTAGAGCTGCTGGAAAGAATACAGAGAAGGGCAACAAGGTTAGTGAATGGAGCAAAGGGTTACTCTTATCAAGAAAGGCTTAAGTTTTGCAAATTACAGTGTCTGGAGACTGGGCACCAGCGAGTTGATCTGATAGAGGTGTATAAAGTCTTGAATGCTTTGAGCATGCTCATTGCTGAAGGCATTTTGCCTTTTGCTCAGAATAATCACCTGAGAGGGCATAAATTCAAATTGAGGAAAGACAGATGTAGGATAGATGTCCGGAAATTTGCCTTTAGCCAGTGGGTAGTTGGCTGGTGGAACAGACTTCCATGCCTTGTTGTGGAAGTTGATAGCCTAAATAAATTTAAGGCTCAGCTGGACAGGTATTTCGAATGAACGGAGGGGTGAAGTGGAAGGGTTTTTTTTTTTTTTTTTTCTGGCTGATGCTGCATAAGCTTGCTTTCTTGCATCATATGCGTCTACTAATGCTAATAAGCTGGTCAATAACCAAATCACAAAGGAGGTTAGGCAGGCAAAGGCGTATTATGAGAAATCTTTGGCAAAGGATGCAAACAAAAAGAGCAAAGAGTTCTTTACTTATGTAAACTCTAGAAGGAAGGGGATAAATCAGATCAGTCCACTTGATATCGATGGTTCAACTGATCATGATCCTACTCAGTTACCTAACAAACTAAATTAAAATTTTGTCTCTACATTCACACATGTGAAGCTATTCAGAGAGGGAAATGCCATAGTTGTATTAAACTCTGGCATTAAGCTATATAATCTTGTAATAACTGAGAGTAAAGTGGAGGAGAAATTGTTGAAGATAAATAAACGAAAGGCCCTGGGGGCTGACCTCTGGTGAGTATGGACTTGGAACACCCAGGGTTCTGAGCTGGGCATCAGCATCACTCTTCTTCTTCTTGATTCCCTTCTACTTTTACACTCTCTCTCTCTCTCTCAGGGTAACTCGGGAACTTTTTTTTTTTCCTGGTGCAGCATAAGCCTCAGGCTTCCTTGCACCATATGGCTATTAATAATAATAATACAGCACCTGGGGTAGATGGAATCTATCCAGTTATATTAAAGGAGGCAGCAAAGGAAGTAAGCAAACCCTTAACCATAATTATGAGAGCTTCCCTGGAGTCAGGGGAGGAACCCATGGACTGGAGATGTGTGCAAATGCTTCATTTCTACAATCCAGAAATGAAGATCAAAGCGGGAGACAGGTAATTATAGACCTGTTAGTTTAACTTCGGTTCCAGGGAAATTAATAAAGGCTAGTTAAAGAAGCATTAGGGGATCATCTAGACAAGACTTGAGTTTTAGCTCAGACACAGCATGGGTTTGTTATGGGGAAGTCATGTCTGCCCAATCTGATTGGATACTATGATGTGAACACAATGGAACTGGATGCAAACAATAATTTTCATATCATGCATTTGGATCTTAGAAAGGCTTTTGATACTGCTCCACACTGAAAACTGCTCCACAAATTAGAGCAGTGTGGCAATGGAGGCAAATTGCTGCTATGGATAAAGGAATGGTTTAGTGGGAGAAGACAGAGAGTGGTAATGAATGGACACTGTCTTCGTGGACTAATGTTATTAGTGAAGTCCCCAGGATTCAGTGTTAGGTCCGTTGCTGTTTTCTGCATTTATTAATGATATTGATCATAGTATATCAGGCTTAATGTCCAAGTTTGCAGACGATACAAAGGTTGGCAGGGTTTTTAATGACACTAATGAAAGTACACTGCTACAACAGGATCTAGAAATGTTGAGCAGGTGGGCTGAGAGGTGGCAACTGAAGTTTAACATTGACAAATGCAAAGTATTGCATATGGGAAGCAGTAACTCCAGAGTAATGTATCAACTGTTTGGTACTACACTGACAGTGGTAGAGAGTGAAAAAGAACTGGGGGTAATTGTGCAGGCAAATATGAAGTTTTCTGAGCAGTGCACACAGTCTGCAAGAGAAGCTCATGGTGTCTTGCCAATGATATACAGGAATTTTTCTAGCAGGGATAAGGAGGTGATTATCTCCTGGTATAAGGCAGTGGTCAGGCCACACCTTGAGCAGTGTATACAGGTCTGGAAGCCTCATTTTAAGAAGAATGTAGAGCGGTTGGAACGAGTACAGAGAAGGGCAACAATATTAGTGAATGGAACAAAGGGTTGCTATTACGAAGAAAGGCTTAAGTTTTGCAAATTACAGTGTATGGAGACTAGGCACCTGCAAGGCGATCTGATTGGTTATTGCAAGCCTTGAATGGTTTGAGTATCCTCAGTGCTGATGGGATTCATCCTCTTGCTCAGTATAATCGCCTGAGAGGGCATAAATTCAAATTGGCTGATGCTATATAAGCTTGGTTTCTTGCATCATGTACCTTTGATAATGCTAAAATACGGTGCGTGCAGTGCCTCCGCAGCCAGGTGGGCAGGAGCAGCCGTGCGTGGCACACGCTCCCTGATAAGACCGGGGTTCGAGCCCACCAAATATGGAGGATGCTGAAAGGTCGGGGAATGGCATTTCCACATTAGTTGCTAATGCTCCTAAAAACCAAATGACAAACGGTGCTCACAGGCCAAAAAGACCATTTCAAAAAAATAACAAAAATGGATCATTTTCTGTAAAATATTAACATTAGCATTAGTTGAGGCATATGAAGCAAGAAAGCAAGCTTATAGAACATAAATAAATAAATAAATAAATAAAAATTTACAAAAAAAAAAAAACTTCCATTTCACCCATCCAGTCACTACAAATATTTCTAGTTCAGCCTTAAATTTATTGAAGCTATCAACTTCCACAACAATAGATGGAAGTCTGTTCCATCCAACTACCCGCTGACAAAAGGCAAATTTCTGTAAATTATTCTACACCTGTCTTTCCTCAATTTGAATCTATGCCCCCTCAGGTTCTTAATCTGAGCAAGCGGAAGTATCCTACCAGCATTCAGCCTGCTCAAAGCATTCAAGCCTTCTACACCCCATCAGATAACCTCGCAGGTGCCAAGTCTCCAGATGCTGCAACATACAGAATTTAAGCCACTCTTGGTAAGAGGACCCCCTTTGTTCCTCTCACCAATCTTGTTGCCCTTCTCTGTACTCGTTCTAGCAACTCTACATCCTTCCTAAAATGAGGCTTCTAGACCTGAACACAGCACTCTAGGTGTGGCCTGACCATTGCCTTATACAAAAGTATAATCACCTCTGCTAACAAAATTCCTATATATCACTGACAAAACTCCATGACCTGTCTGCACTGCTCAGAGAACTTCATATCTGACTGCACAAATACCTCCCAGGTCTTTTTCATTCTGAACTTTCCTGAGTGTGGTACCACACAGTTGGCAAGTTTCTCTTGGGTTACTGCTACCCATATGCAGTACTTTGCATTTGTCAAAATTAAACTTCAGTTGTCACTTCTCAGCCTATCAATCTAACTTTTCTAGATCCTGCTGCAATAGCATACTGTCATTAACAATGCTGCCAACCTTTGTATCATCTGGAAACTTGGGCAATATAAGCCTGTTACATCTTCATCAATATCATTAATAAATACACAAAACAATGGGCCCAGCACCGGACCTTGGGGAGACTCCACTAACAACATTAGTCCACGTAGGGCAGTGTCCATTTATTTCCACTCTCTGCCATCTCGCACTCAACCATCCCTTTTTATCTATTGAAGCAACTTGCCCTTAATACCATACTGCTGCAATTTGTACAGCAGTCTTTCATGTGCAAGAGTATCAAAAGCTTTCCTGATATTCAAGTATATAATATCAAAATTATTTTTTGAATCCAGTTCCTTTGTGACTACATCGTAGTATCCAATCGAATTGGTGAGACAAGACTTCCCATTAACAAACCCATGCTGGGTCTAAACTATTACTGCAGTCTTGGCTATGTGATCCTACATGACTTCTTGAACCAGTGATTCAATTATTTTCCCATAACAAATTAAACTAACAGGTCTGTAATTATTTGCGCCATCCTTTTAACCCCTGTTGTGAATTGGGATACATTTGCAGATCTCCTCTTAATGGGGACCTCTCCTGAATCTATGGATGCTCTCATAATTATGGCTAAGGGTTTTCTTACTTCCCTCGCTGCCTCCTTCAATATAATTGGATAGATTCCATCTGATCCAGGTGCTTTTTTT
This sequence comes from Mastigoproctus giganteus, assembly GCF_048544385.1. Taxonomy (NCBI): domain Eukaryota; kingdom Metazoa; phylum Arthropoda; class Arachnida; order Uropygi; family Thelyphonidae; genus Mastigoproctus; species Mastigoproctus giganteus. Next base: position 142,727,526 of record NC_143579.1, on the reverse strand, counting down.
TATGTTTAACTTCAACAATTCCTCCTCCACTTTGCTCTCCATTATTACAAAATCATTTAGCTCCATGTTAGAGTTAAGAAAACTTCTCTCCTCCCTTACAGAATTCCTCATGTGTGAATGTAGATGCAAAATACTCATTCAATTTGTTAGCTAGCTGATCAAGATCATCGACAGCTGAACCATCAATATATTAAGTGGACCAATCTGACTCATCCCCTTCCTTCTAGAGTTTACATAAGTAAAGAAATCTTTGTTGTTTTTCTTTGCATCATTTGCCAAAGATTTCTTGTAATCTGCCTTTGCCTGCCTAACCTCCTTCGTGATTTGGTTATAGACTAGCTTATATCTGCCGTATGCTTCTGTGTCGCCTTTTAATTTATATGCTTCCCATGCTTTTTTCTTCTCTGCCACAAGCCTTGTTAATTCATCTGACATCAATTTACGCCTGAACCTTGAACAGTATCCTTAGTTGGTATGAAAAGCCTAGTAGTCTCCAAGATTAAGTCCATGAAGGCTTGCCATTTAGAATTCACTGTTGGTAACATCATCAGTTGATCTCTCTGTATAGAATTTAAAAACTGTCTGAGACCACTATAGTCACCTTTACAAAAGCAAAAACACTTCCCTTTACGCTTGATGGCAGTTATATCTTTAAGTAAATCTCACATCAGTACACTGTGATCGCTGTCACCTAGTGGTTCCTTTTTATCTCCAGATTTTTAATACACAAATAACCATTGCTGATAATCAGATCAAGAGCATTACTCCCTCTGGTTGCCCCTCGAACATGTTGCTGTAGAAAACAATCCTCCAATAAATCCACAAAATTCTTGCTAGCGTGCGAGTGACCATTGCAAAAGTTCCGGTTAATATCTGGAAAGTTAAAATCCCCATTACAAGACGTTCCGATTTACTGGCCCACTCTATTTCTCTGCAACTATTCATTGTACTCATCAGAGTCACTGGATAGAGAGTCAGGGATAGTGAGGTGATTATTCCCTTGTATAAGGCAATGGCCAGGCCACACCTTGAGTACTGTATACAGTTCTCGAGGCATCATTTCAAGAAGGAAGTAGAGCTGCTGGAACGAGTACAGAGAAGGGCAACAAGGTTAGTGAACGGAATGAAGGGTTGCTCTTATGAAGAAAGGCTAAGTTTTGCAAATTAGTGTCTGGATACTAGGCACCGGCGAGGTGATCTGATAGAGGTGTACAAAGTGTTGAATGGTTTGAGCATGCTCAATGCTGATGGGATACTGCCTCTTGCTCAGAATAATTACCTGAGAGAGCATAAATTCAAATTGAGGAAAGACAGATGTAGGATAGATGTGTGAAAATTTGCCTTTAGCCAGTGGGTAGTTGGTTGGTGGAACAGACTTCCATGCCTTGTTGTGGAAGTTGATAGCCAAGGCTCAGCTGGACAGGTATTTCAAACAAAAGGAGGGGTGAAGTGGAAGGGGTTTTTTTTTTTTTTTTTTCCTTTGGCTGATGCTGCATAAGCTTGCTTTCTTGCATTATATGCCTCTACTAATGCTAATTTCTTCTTTCTTTCTTGGTGATTCCCTGCTACTTCTACTTCTGACTCTCTCTCACAGAGAGAAATTCAGAATTTTTTTTTTACTGGTGCAGCATAAGCCTCAGGCTTCCTTGCATAATGTGGCTAATAATAATATTCTTACTAAAACGTTTAAAAATCGTGTTCAGTAATTTGTGAAAAGAATCTGTGAAATTTGTTTTGCTGCTTCTTTTATTTGATCATAATCTAAATGGAATTATATCTCTAATCCATTCGGTAATTACTTCTGTAACTACCTAGTGTATTAACGAATTAGACCATTTATTAATTAGACCGGAAAATGGAATGAAAAAATAACAATAAATAAATAAATAAATAAATGTGCTTTACGTTGATTTCGTTGTAACTAATGAGACTTTTGGAGCCGATCGAGCCAAAGCTCTGTAACGGTCCCCCAAAGGTAACAGTTTAGTTGGAGTAGCGCACAAAATTGCCCGGGACAAACAAGAACACTGTATTGGGTCAAGTCCGGCTTGATTAAAATAAGATATTTTATCAACGAGAGTTCCGTTTCGCAAAAATTTTCCATTTCGACCCTTGGTCTTGAGATCACGTGATGAGAAACGAAATGATAATCTCTCCCTTGCTCTCTGAATGGATGAACGTTTATGAGCCTTAACAAAATGCAGTTCTGAAGCCCATTTCATTACCACAAACCATCCATGATAGTACAGAATATTTATCTACAATAAACGAATAAAATTAATATAATTTTTTAACATACCTATCAAGTTTGCAACAATCCAACGGACTGTAGCTAGAAAAAACAGTAACCAAATATACATTACTGTCCGGTGCGTATGAAGAAATCCCTCAAAACAATACCAAAATCCACACCCATATCGATCCTTCTGAAATTAGTGTCACGCCGCTGTATGTTTTATGCCGAAAGATAAATTCGTAATACTGTTTCATTTTACAGTCCTACTAGCGCGAAATAAATGAAACTTTTTTTTTTTTTTTTTTTTTACATATTTTTGGTACAGACATAAAATTTCTACGGTCAACGACAAACGCCTTTGAACGAGTATATCTTTTAGTGATGGAGTTTGTGTATAAGCCTTTTAATACCGACTAAAGAGTAGAATGCGCATGCATTTGAAAAAATATTTGATCGTAATGATGGTTCCTATCAAGAGTATATAAACCAGACGACTAAGCAAGCGATGGGCTAACTGCTTTTATACCACGTTTACGCTGAAAAATAAAATAACTGCAGTTGTTGAAAACTGTCGATATCAAAGATAGCCAACCAATCCTTGATCTTGAGGCCCATTTGCATGACCATTTTTTACTTCATTTCAGGCAAAATGATCGTTTAAACGCCAAAAACGAAACTTCACTCGAGTGTAATGACTCGTAGCAAGAAACTCGATAGTCCGACTTGATAGCTTTATTTAATGGAAAACATGCAGATCATTTGCATTATGTAACCAATGGTGCAACAGAAAGAGTTCTTTCGTTGGTAAATAAGTTGTCGAGGTCAGAAAAAACACAACTAACCGTAGAAACGCTGGAAGCAATACTGCAAGTTGAATGCAATTTTGCTAATTCTTTAAAGAATTTTACGAAGAAATAGCATATAATGAAAAATTATAAGAAAATATCACTCCGCAGAAAATATATTTAATTACATTATTTAATTTCTATTGTTTTTATTATTATTATTATTATTATTATAGTGCAAAGAAGCCTGAGGCTTATGCTGCACCAGCCAAAAAAAAAAAAAAAAAAAATTCTGAATTACCCAGAGTGAGAGAGAGAGAAATAGAATGGAATCACCAAGAAAAAGAAGAATGATGATGTTAAAAGCAGTATGGGTTTTTATTATTTCATAGAAATATCTATATAATAGAAACCTCGTGTGTAGGTATATATATTTGTTTTATTTGTGTGAAATAAAACAAATATATATGGGGGGTGAGATATACAGGGTGTCTCAAAAATACACGCATAATTTCAGGAATGAGTTCCTCATATGTACACAATAAAAATATTTTATATCAATACAGTTCCGGAAATACTGGTTTCCGAGTTTTGTTCACATCACCTTATAGTAATTGTTCAAAATGTCCACCTTCTGCCTGAATACAGGCCTCACATCGACGTCTCATGCTCTCGCGAAGACGATGCCAAATTCCTGGCATCTTCTTGGTCATCCTCTGTCGGTAGCACGAGGTGTAAAGGTCCCATGTGCACAAAGGCGGCGATGGATACCTTCAAACTATTTCCTGTCTGGACACCTTCGTTCTGGGAACCTTTCATGGTATAAACGACGAGCCTCCAGCGCATTGCTGCCCGTCAAACCGTACATAAAGTGCATATCCGCTTGCTCCTGATTTGAGTACTGTTGTGAGGTCTAATCCCCTGGCTTTATAATAACAACATTAAATGGAATCTTTAGTTCATGATCACTTGGCGATTAAACCTCCAACTAGGGACTAGTGGTTTTCAACTCAACGAAGAGTCTAGGACGAATCCGCCCCCCATCGTGAAAAGGGTTTGTTTTCACTTGCAGGGTCAGACCTTTAGAGTGCGCTGTGTGATACCCTAGGTTTTCCAGGTTGGGTCTTCCTTTTCAACCTAGAGCCGCAATAACCCGTATTAAAATATTACCTAGCTGTTTTATTCCCACCTTTATGCTTGTTGACGGTGGTGTTTTTATCTAGAGACCTCTTGCTCTAACTAGATTTCTCTCTATATCTATATGTTCACTTATCTATTTATATATGTCTCTTAGTTCAGTCTATGTCCCCAAGTAAATAACAGGATCATGGACACATTTATGGATTAACAGATAAACATTTTAATAGAAAACAGGATGATTAACAATACAACTATTCCACATATGGTGGTTATGGGCAAGAGTCAAGACAACAGAGTTATTGGCCAACACCTTACAATTACCTCTTTAGAGTGGGCCCTTAGACAACTGAGTAGTGGTGCAATATCTTATTAGCTTGTACTTAGTTGATTCAATGATCAATATTACGCCCTTTTAATGATTCACGACATTACATAATTCGTTAACCCTAACATTGTTGGAATTTGGTCCGGGAGCTGTCTACCTAAAAGGGGTGTACTGTTCCGTGTGGAGTGGGTATGTGTGTATGTGTGGGGCGGTGTCACGAGTCCGGGATGTCTAAATAAGCAAACTATTTGCAGAAGGAGCACTTACCGATCAACTTCACGGACTTTTTGTACTTCGACGTCAGTAGCTTCTAAGGAGAACTCGGGAGAATACTGATGCAGGCGAAATTTTGAGGACTCGTGTCCACCGTGGACGTGGCGACCGCACTACGGGTAGGGGGGGATGAGACGTTCACTTGGTCTACATTAACGACCTGGCTTCTTCCACACACACCTTCTCTTGCTCCCCGTCTTCCCTTTTTACATCACCTCACAAACATAAAGGAGTTTTCGGATTGGATACTAAATTCCTGGGGTGACTCTTGCCTTCCAATGAGGATTATGACCTCGAGACAAAGTCAACAGCCCTCTAGTGGGACCTTTCCAGGTCTTGGTGCACGCACCTACGCACTTGCTGGGCCTCGGCCTTCATCCTGTTGGCTTGCAGGCCAACATACAGCTGCGTCTTTTCGTAAATGCTGTAATCGTAAACTCGATTTCCTTCTTCACTTACCACTGCGCCATCCACCGTCTGGTACCGCTGATAACATTATCTGTGACAGGAACCAGGATGTGGGCGAGACTGGTGACTTAACTTTCTCTTCGCATTCTTTTATTTGCCTTTACTTTTGTAGCAAAGTTTTATCACTCTACTGAAATTACTGAATAAGACAGTTAACTCATAAAGCCTTTATATATATATTTGTAATTAAATCCCCAACTAATAAAATATTCATTCGCTCCCTTTTTAGAGTTCTATCCATATACGTTCCTCTTCTTTGTCAAACCGATCTCCATTTCTAATGTGATTCCCTGATGTATAAACAATATTCAGTTATGCATTCAGTTATATTTCAGACTTGGTAATGATCAGGAATTACTGGGTGTCTCCTTGACTCTAACACTAAGGAAAGTATAGACTTGTAGCGGATTTAATGTCTCTAAAAAGATTAACTTCCGTAGCAGGAAACACAAAACTTGCACTTGGAAAAAGTTGATTCACACAGAATCTGTTTTGTCTTGGACAGATTCGGAATATGTTTATGATTTGAATAATGTCAAGTATTAATAGACAGCTGCTGTAGTAACTACATATTAGAATAAAAAAAGGATTGAGGGGGGGGGGAAGTGACTGGTTGCCTTGGCAACATTCCTCCATTCACCAACTGTGAAGACCAAGGATTGGTCGAGAACAGTCTCCCTCCCTGGAGTAGAACCAAATGTAAGTAGATGAACTTTACCATACATTTACTAATAGTATTGTTATTCCTCTTATTCTATTTATTGCTTTAATTTTTATTTATTATTATCATTATTATTACAAAGGTATTTGATATGAGCGCGCTCTCTTGTGTGGTAAGAATTCTCCTCGGTAAAGGTCAGTGCGATTGGCTGAAGAAGTTGTAGGGTGCCGTTAGGAGCCGCAGGCCCTTTCGACCCTTTCTAATTTACGGTATATTATCAGGAAAGAGTAATAACTGAGCTAAAAGATTGTGAAACACGAATTTTCTAAGTATGTGTCTCGTTTGCGCGTAAAGTTTGTTAAGTTATCACCGAACTTTGAACACAAGAAGAGGGTATAACAACTCCAGATCGACATTTTTTTTTTTTAAGTTAATTTCCGCAGTTATACCTCTAACTTGTGAGAAATTTACATTGATCATTGATCCAATTTCTTTACCAAAACTTCATATTAATTTATCAAAATAAAATTTAACAACAATAGATCACCAGAGTTGGGGAACAAATCTTCATTGTGGTATCACACACACTTCTGAAACAGTCAATTTACACTTTAGGAAGGTGAAAACTAAGAGTCTAATTTGGAATGTTCAGCAACAGTTTTCAGAGAAATTCTTGTGAGAAAACATAGTCTTTCTGTAGATTAATCTTTCATTTTTTTTTTTTTTTTTTTTTTTTTTTTTAAATCACTGAGGGTTGTAACCGATCCACTCCTCGAACAACAGTGCCTTTGTGGGGGTGGAAGACCTTATAAGTTCCAGGTTATTTGGAGAGGAAAGTAATAAGAAGTTTCCGTGCTTGAGTCCTTGGAGGTCACAGATTTCCTTCTTTAAATGGCACTTACATTAACACAAGTCCTAATACATTGAGAAACACTAAGAACACATCGGCCCAACATTGATGATGGCACTTCTCTCTTGTCGTCACTCATTGCCCATTTACATGAAAGAAAAAGAACAAAACGTAATATCAGTATTACAAATCAGCTCATAGTAGGTTATATTAGGTCATTTTACATTTGACTGTTAGTATCCATTTCAATCAATGTTATATTTCTTGATTTAACATTATATCTTGGTTATACATATCACTATAGTAAATAGATAAACACAGTACCTTAAACATCAAATGATAAAGTTAAATGTTAAATGGTTAAGTTACCTCCTTAAACTTCAGAATACACTTCTGGGTGGCTGTTCGTTTGATATATCCGAAACCAACCCAGTTCAAATGGAACTACACATACACTTGATATTTGTCCGTATGGGACATATTATAATACGATACAATACGTTAGGTTACCTAATATCTTGAGATAACATACTCCTAGTGAGGTATAATAATATCATATGATATAAGAATATGAATATAGTAATATGACATGACCATAAACTAACCATTTCAATTCAAGTTACATAGAAATAACAATATTCATTAAGAAGCTTATTACAATATAGATATTTTTTTTTTTTTTTTTTTTTTTTTTAAAACATCCTTCCTCTCAATTTCAGAAATTTAACCAAAGAAGTTTAAATCATTACATAAGTATGCATTGAGAATATTATTCATCATCTTTCAGCAACCTTTTCATCACAGACTTCTTTATAATGTGAATGCTTTTAAGAAGGAATAGAGTGCATATTTTATATACCAATTAAGTTAACATTGCGTCTTAACATAATTTACATACCAATGGATTACCCAAAATAATATTTGGAAGGCAAGGTTGTAAGTATACAACCTCTTTTTTTTTTTTTTTTTTGATAGTTCTACATTTGCATATTTAGACCATCTCTTCCTTGCGGCGTGTGACTTCAGTGTCCGGTATCTGCTGATGATTCTCTTGGTGTGTGGTCAAGCATGACAGGGCTTTAGATTCAGCTGATTCAATCTTAGCAATTTCTTCGTCACGGTCAACAAAGGAAGGGTTACTCCCGACTAGCGCTTCTCTTTCTAATTCTGTTTCTGTAGTGGCAACCTTTATGAGTATTGACCGGAGAGTTTGTCTAAATTGAAGAAAGTTCCATCGGCTAACTTGCTTTGCTAGATTTCGTTCTACTTCAAGTGGGTCTTCAATGGCTAGTGGGGATTTCCATTCCCACTCAGCTCTTCGGAAGCACATTCGTCCACGTGTGATCGATATGATTACATTCTGGTAATCAAATTCTTCGCTGTAAAAGAGTAACATACGTAACCAAAGTTCTCCAACTTGATCTTGGTTCCTCTTCCATATGGGCCAAGTGTTGATTATTTCTCCTAGGGTATTCTGAAAAGATATAGGTCGTCGCTCTATCCACCAGTCTCTTGTCATCCCAGGTATCTCCTGTAATACTGGGAGGACGGGTGGACGAACTTGTTGTAGGTAATAAATGACCATCAAGGACAGTCCGTAGGAGGATAGGCCATGTGTTCCAATTTTTTCCTTGTGAAGTTTCTTGGTGATGTTCTTCAGGTTCCCTACGAGAATCTTTACCCTTACATCTAATCTTACGTAAGTCTGGAGAAGGTAGCTACTAGCTTCAGCAAGTGAATTGTTCAGACAAATTGTAACTCTTAGTTTTTCTCGTCGAGGCCCACGACTCTTAAAACATAACTTCGCAAGTGGTGTTCGTGCATGAACAATCGTGTCTGCTTGTTTGCACAGTGTGTGGAGTTTCAAACCTGCACATATTTCGTCGATGGTTCTCTCCATGAAAACTCTTCGCTCTTCGGATTCGAGGATTGGAATATTGGCATTAATATCCAAAGCTGAGTACCAGGCATCAAGTCGGGTAATTGAGGAACCAATAACTGATAGATTGGAGCCAGGATATGTCTTACAGATGTATCCTCGAACGTACGCAAATAATGTTTCCTTCTCCTTCCACTCGCTTCTGGTAGGGTTCTTCTTGAAGGTATGGTGATTACATGATTTCGTCAGAGCTTGTAATCGTAGTGGATTGGTCAGTGCCTGTATCACCCTATTTTGGCTATCATATAGCGTATCGGCAGAAAGTTGTGAGCGTGAGCAACATTCCTCAGTGTGCGGATCTTCTATCTTCCAAATGGTCAATTCTCGTTCGAGTTCTTCTACTGACTCCACTCCTCCAATTGCCATAATTGAGCTCCTTTTATCCACTCGATGAATTTATTAACCTATAAAATGATGAATTTTCTTGTAAGCGTTGGGTGTCCGTGTGGTTATGAATAACGATTTACGAGAACAACTTTCTTGTCTTTACTCAATTTTTTAACTACTTCCTTCTTCTATCTATGCATGTATATATTAGAGGTGGCATCTTAATTGCATAGGTTATATGCTGTTCGTTATACCCATACTATATGTGGTGATTACTTAGCACATAGCAATATTAATTGATGTCTGAATCGTATCTGATTATCATGCAACAATAGTAACTCTCAAATGGCTAACAACTCTCAAAACTACTTAAATGGATTTTTTTTTTTTTTTTTAATTTCTGAAGAGACATAAAAGTGGTAAAGGAGGAAGGGCCTCTTCATCATAGATCCAATCTGCACTATCCGGTTGTTTCGAGTTCTCGGTGGTACTTAAATTGTTGGCTACATGTTTAGACTTTATAACATTACTCTCTACGATGCTGATGACTGTTTGTGTTGATACACTTCTGGTAATAGGATAAGTGTCTACTCTTTGCCTGCAGTATTTCTGCCAGACATGTAAGAATGGACTGTGAATATGGTCTACTTGGCTAACAAACTCCCTGGCACCTTGCTTCACGCTTCGCTTGCGTCTACGGACTCTTCTACACACCTCACAGTGAGTTTCTTCTGTTGAGTCCATTGCATAGCGAGAGAGAGATTGGCCTTTTAAATCTGAAACTGTAGAACATCCTGTGTGTGGTTCGCTCGCTATGGGGGAAGTGTACTTACAAACGATACGACCTTTACTACTCTGAAAACTTCTCCATCGACTCATTCTGAATTTGTAGCTGTGAATATATATTTTTTTTTCCTTTTTTTTTTTTGATTATAGCGTTATGAGATAGATGAGGCTGAAAAGAACATCTCTTTTTTTTTTTTTTTTCTTTTTTAGAATAATCCTTTTAAAGAATGACCTCGTATTCAACTATTCCAGCTATTGGCGCTAAGTAGGTAGCTGCTGGTGTCCCCATCTCATTTACGTCAAAACGGCCATGGTCATCTCCCTCACAACAACATTTCGTCAATATCAAAATTCCGAGTCCTATCGTAACTATGAGGCTGCTGGCTACTGCTAACACTAAAGCTATAAATTCAAAATTCGTGTTCTGTGGACTTACCATAACTGTTATTTCTGTTGTTCCCCACTCATTGATCGCGTGAAAGATGTACTGACCATAGGTGTCAGAGGTGACTCTTATAAGGATCAATGTAACACGAGTATAACTGGTATAGTTGTGAACCTTAAGATCCCATCGAAATTGGTCTGGAAGCGCCTGTCCTTCAAACGACCAATACCAGTTTCTGACTGGTGGCACATTCTTAATCATACATGGGAGGTGTAGAATTTCTTCCAATTCTGCTTCGTGGTTTAGCCTACAGTGCACCAGAGGCGGTCCTGAAATAAATACAAGACAACCATCCTGAATCGTGGGAAATGGGGAACAAGAAACGTAGCATTCATATCTTCCAGTTTTTGATTCTTGCAAGTTGTCAATGATTAACTCCTGTGAGTGGGCATTGTGGAGAATTACTCCATCCCTCTTCCACTTAATTTGTGTTTGGGGTTTCGCATGCACGGTACAATTTAGAATGATGGTTTCGCCGATCTGGGCGGCAGTGTCATTTAATTTGGATAATAATACAGGTTTATACATAATGTCAATACGATAGGTTTTGACTGAGAATCCCAATTGATTTTCCGCTAAACAGGAAATTAAATCCCCATCATTCTCTTCCTGCAAGTCGCGTATTTCCAATAAGGGTCGATTGGTCTCATGAAGTGTTACATTATTCCGATACCAGAAATAATTAATTTTGCTGGGGTTCGCTTTAACATGACAGAAAATTTGTAGGTCATCTCCCACCATTTTTGGGCTCTTCATAAGTTGCATAGTTATTCTAGGCTTGAATTTTACATTAATGACAACCTGGGCATAACGAATTTCAGTCAGCGCCGGGTGCTCCGTGACACAGGTAATGATTTTCTGGTCCCAAGAATCGTTGATCGATTTTAGGCTCCATGTTACATCTACAATTGTCGTTTTGTTTACAGAGTCTACTCGCTCCTTTAACGTAACATTTGACGTCACTATTTGTTGACTCCAATCCCTCCAAAATATACTTGGGGATGGCTTACCTGAGATCACCCGACAGGTCAGTATTAATTCTTGTCCTTCTATTAGGTTAAACTGGGCACCCTCCACAATAAAGGGTGGATCTGGGGGAATCAACACTGTCAGAAAAGCTCTTGATGAAACACTCACACTCCCATCAAGGAGGGTTAATTCACAGTGAAAACTCTCTTCGTCCTCCAATTCAACAGGCTTGATTTGCAGATTGTACGTTCTCGCCCCTGTTGAACCAACCATGCCATATCTGGTCCAGATTCCAATATGATGTGCATCCCCTAGGGATCTACCATTTTTAAACCACTCGAAGTTTTCTACCGGGGTTGTACTGCTACACGGTAAGATCACTGATTGCCCCAAAATAGCCGTCCGATTGATCGGCTGCATGAGAAAAACATCTTCGGTGACTACAGCCTGGATATAGGTCAGGAAAGGTCCAAGGATTACAATCATTACTCCACTCATCTCTGTCGTGTCCTCTTGAAAGCCTTAGGTTTATACCTAAATAATAGACATACCTTCCTTTCAGATATTTTATTTTATCTATTCCTAACAGCAACAAAAATATCCAAATTTTTATTTCCAGGACGAAGAAAATTCAATATTTATATTTTCGAATAATGAATATAAGGATTTACTGTTTACTTAAATTTCCTCCCTTTTTTTTTTTTTTTTTTTTTTACATAACTGTTTATTCATTTCGTTTTTCTTTTTGTACAGATTTTTTTCCTGAGTTTGCGAAGGTACTCTTACTCCTTCTTAAAACTTCAGCGGTCTTTCTTTCCACGATAGTTTCCGTGGTAGTAGCCACGAAGAGGGTCGACCTGAGAACCTGTCGAAACATCTTGAAATTTGGCCAACTGAGTGGTTTTCCAAGATTACGATCATCCTCAAAGGGATCCTCGACTACGAGCGGTGAGCTCCACGCCGGTTTCGCACTTCTTAACAACATCTCATCTCTTTTTATCGAAATAATGACGTTTTGGTACTTAAATTCCTCGCTATAGTATAATAGCATTCGGAGCCACAGCTCCCCGACTCCATCGCGATTCCTTTCCCATCCGGGCCAAGTTTTAGATATCCATTCTACTTCATGCTGAATGTGGGCAGGAGGCTTCCTTTTCCAGTAGTCCTTGGTAATTCCAGGTAACTCCTGTAGGACTGGGAGAACTGGCGGATGAACCTTCTGCAGGTAATAGATTACCATTAGTGAGATTGCATATGACGATATTCCATTATGCCCTGCTCCTTCAATATGGAACTTCCTCGTTACGTATTTTAGATTCAAAATAAGGGTCTTTACCCTCACGTCCATCTCCACATACAAACGAAGTAAAGTGCTATTGGATTCGGCGAATCGATTGTTTAGACATATATCGACCAACATAGTCTCTCGTCTTGGACCTTGGCTCTTATAGAGTACTTTAACTATGGGAACTCGGGCCTGAACAATGGCGTCTGCCCCCATACAGTTCGTACGCCTTCGAAGTCCAGAGCATATGGTTTCTAGTACTCTTGTTTCGGAGACCTTTCTCACCTTAGAGTGCACACCTGACAACTTCACATGGACATTTAAGTCTGAATTCCATGTATCAAGTCCAGTAGAGGTGGAACCAATTATCGATAGTCTAGACTCGGGATACATACTCAAGATGTGTTTCTTGACAGATGCGAACAGAGCTTCTTTCTCGGTTCGTTCTTCGACTGTAGGGACTAAGTTTTCAGTCTGACGGAGGCACAGGACAGACAGTCCTTGTATACGTAGTGAGTTCGTCAGAGCTTGTTGCAACCATTCCTGAGTAGTCAAGTTTGTGGACACCCACGGGTGTAGATAGTATTTTTGAGCCTGATGTACGTCCATTCTCAGATTAGCCAATTCCTCCTCGATATCCTCTACGGGGTCAGCTCCTCTGGTAGCCATGACATTTCTAAGATTGTCCTTGCTGTCTCGACTTGCCTGCAACATGATGAATTTGCCTTAGGCACTGTAGTTGAGAATGTTAGTTTTTTTTTTTTTTTTTGATCAATAGCATTTTTCCCAAAGATTATCCTTACTATTATTAGTGTGGTTATTCATTATTATATATATATCTATACATATACATTTTTTTTTTTTTTTTTAAATACTGAATGCTCATCTTCCCTAATCTATCAGCTCCACAAAATTTTCTTTGTCACTGGGACCGTCTGAATGGTCTGGGGTCTTTGGACCCTCCAGGGCGTCAAGTACATCCCAAGGATCTTCTATAGCCAAGAGGCTAAGACTTGGAGCAAAATACATTGATTTAGTCAACCAAGACGCGATACACGGCACTCGCTCTATGGGCACTGGTTTTGGGTCTTGTATTGTTTCGAAAATCTGCACAAACTCTCTATTCATCGTGGTGAGAACCCCTAACAAATCGATTGCTCCATTGGCTCCTTCTAATTTATCACAAAGACGCTGAAGGAACCAACTCCCATCTTTCTTCATTTGCCAGGATTGGCATCTCTGTACTGCTGAATGTACTAAAAGAAAATCTGCATGGGCGAAAGGTTGAATGGTTGATGGGTCAATTTTTGTCTCTGCAGGCTGTATTTCAGTGCCGGTTAACTTGACACCATGGCAGTTCTGGATGAAATATATTTTAGGTTTTCCTTTTAAAGTAGGTGCATTCATTTCCAGGAGGGGATATGTGATGTGATCAAAAGTATACGAGCCATCTCGCGCAAGCATCTTATTATCTTCCCCATGGGTGATGATACAGCAGACAAAGCAATCTACATGTGACTGGTCCTCAGCCGCAATGCCCTGTAAGATCATACCAATTTCCACCACTGATGCATCATAATAAACTTGGGATAGAAATCCCATAGATGCAAAACACCCACGCACACGCTCCGCATCCTGAGAAGCACTCATCTCACCGCATTTTATCGGTGTTACTTCAAATATCCGGTTACACAAGATCACACAAACTCCTTTCGTACTGTGATTCATTCGATAAAATTCTTCTCCCAGAACCTGTTGAGGAATAGAAAAAGACGGTTCAGTATTTCGAGGAGTGACATTGCATCCTAAGCGTCTCTCCATTAGATCTGGGAATTCGACACGCTCGCAGATTATCCGGGCCATTCTTACGCCTTGCCCAATCACAAGTCTCCTGGAAGTGACATTAAAAAAAACGATTTCTAATGGCTCAGTGGTTATTGGAGTAATCATTTGAGATTCCAATCTCAGTCCTAATGGCAACACCGTGTGGCCTTCACGAGGGGCAATAAAACCTATGCAACCAGGTGGTATTAGGATCCTTAATCCAGTATTAATGGTTCGATGTGATCCAGACGGAATCACACATCCTCTTGGATTTAGAATTGCATACCCCAGTGATGGGAACGCCTCTCGCACTGGTTCATATGCATTACGTGTCAACCTGGTATAATAGATTGTGGGGACAGTGGATAGCTGTTGTGCTATAGCGGCCTCCAATGTTCCTGTGACTCGGTGATTCCATTCCATGGTTTTCAGTGTAGAGTTGCGGCCAGGGCTACTGCTAATTAAATTTTTCGAATGTTACAATACGTCCTCCTCTTCTTTTCTCTTTTCTGTAAAGAAAGAGATAGAGATGACGACTAATTTACTATTCTTGCTCTTTTCTCATTCCATTTCTTTGCAAATTGTAAAGAAAGGATGAGACCGGTAAATTTTCACATCTTTCTTCTCCCTTGAACTTCAACCTAATTAATCTTCCTTACTACTTATCCAAATATTCTAGATTCCTAAAGTTCTTAATCAATACTGTTGGTTAAAATGAGATGCCAAAATCATGAGATATATCTGTATATACATATTTTTTTTTTTTTTTGAGCATTCTTTGAACTTCCTGTAACCTACCTTTTTATACAGGCCAAACAAGCCCCAATCATAAATAAACTTCCTAAAACAATGGCCGCTAGGATCGCTGGATAGAGGAGCCAAGAAATCATACTGGTTCCTCGAATAAGCCTTACAAAGGCTTCCCATGGATTTTCTCCTGGCGTGAAATCTGGTTGTGTCTTTACCTGTGAATAGTTGGGATGCATTACTAGTATTGTAGGGTCATCTAAACAAAATTTCAAATCGCGGCAATCCGAGATTGTGCGTCCAACGAGGCAAATCTTTTCCTCATGGCACTTCTGATCCGTTTTAAATTGTATTTCAAAATCTGTGGCTGTGGTAGTCAAATATAAAGATTTAGTAGCTACTTCAATGTTTTTAAAAGTGACGACAACTCTTCCGGCTAAACAGGTTGATGATGCTGTCACCCGAGTTACTACCATTGTGTCACAAGCATAGCATCCCACTGGAGTTGTTATTTCAGGTGATAGTTTTGGACATACAGTATGAGTTTCCATGAAGAAGGTATATCCATTAAAGTTCAGATCTAGCACTAAAGGTGCAGATCGAAGCATTTTTGATAATAACTGTCCCGACTGTTCTGTATAGAACTGATGATATGTTCGTGTTTTCGGCAATTTGTTAATTTTTCCTTTCACCATCCTCAGCAAATAGGACTCTTTCCTACTGCAAGTAACTCTAGCTTCGTACAAATGACATGTGATCATATTCTCATCAAAAATAAAATCCTTCGAGACACTATAGTTAGACTGGACGTCTCCTATCTCACCATACTTCGGTCTTGACATAGGAGCAGCCTTATCCAAGTATGCCTCCTGGGGTTGTCCCACTCGCAAAATTAACTGGGAATCCGTGATTCCTGTTGGCTGGTCATATGCACCAACCACTTGCATTTCTATCCCCTTCTGTGTTCGAGCATATTCCTCGAAGATTATCTCTTCGTCGCGTCCGTCCTCTTCTGTGTGAGCAATGACCACATAGGAGCAAGACATACCATTGACTTTCCTTACTTCGTATGATTTCGTAAAGTCAGGGACAAGCCATACTCGGTAATGGATACATGATTGACTATCGATTATCAAACATATCGAACCGCTATCTCCAGCTAGACAGTTTGTAATCCCAGGCCAGCTTAAGGATTCTTTTGTCAGAGCGGGGAAGTTGAAGTCTCTGTGGCATACGTCTCCCCAACGACAAAACTGATTTTGTGGACAGCTAGTTTGGCTGACTAGATGCTCATCCACAGGAAACGTATAATAAAGTCGCGTTGTTGACCATCGGCATTTTACTTCTTTGAATGTAATTTTTAGCTGAAACACTGTTTGATCAGTAGTTGAGGTGAACCATAGACACTGCGTAAATTCAAGATTCCTTAGTGTAACTCGAGCATGGGTAAACAGTTCACAAGGATTTGTGCCTTCGTTTCCATCACACTCTCGTACTTCGGATGGTATAACTTGATGATTACTACATTCGTCTACAGCTAGCGTGGTTATTATTAACCCTATTAACATAATAACCGTTGCAATCAATGGTCCTTGATCATTTACTCTAGCCAGTCCTCTCGCATGATTCTCAAAATGTTGACTGACTCGCTCAGTCGTTTGGGCTATTCTTTCACCAGTATTAATTCCCGCGATGGCTGAAATGTGACCTGCTAATTTCGCTAACCGCCATCCGGCCCTTAATAGCAATGTTAAGGCTCTGATAACTTGCCACAATAATTGTATCAGTACTTTACTGTAGTAGACAGCCATTAATGTCATAATGCCTACAGTTACATAGATACAATACATTAAAGTTTCTGGTAGACAATGCCTATTTTTAATCAGCTCCCAACAAAAAACACAATTCAACTGATAACATTCATTTCTTCCAGAAACATGTACTACACCCTGCAGTACATTGCCCTTTTCAGTAATGAAGGAAAATTTTAATGCTCCTGGGATTCTCAACATTTCTAAAGGTACTTGGGCTTGTAAAGGTTCAGTGACACGCATTATCTTTTCGATGCCCTGTTTTCGAATAATTAAAGTCCCTTTTCTATCTAATGTAAATACTGAATCCGTAAACAGCACTTTAATTCCCTGCTCCTCAAACTTAGCCATCTCCTCAGCTAATAACTGTCGATGTGACCTCGAAGAAGGTCGCAGCACAGTGCAGCGTTTAAAAGAGATAAGCGTTGGATTTACTGAAATTCCTCCATCCGTTAATGCTAACCAGCTTGTTTCGGCTGATTCTATGTCACAAATGCAATCCGACTGTTGGTTACATTCCATCTGAAAACAAAATTCCATCGACCCATTACACTTCTGACGTGAGCAGTGACAAGGTCTTCCTTCCTTTTGGCATCGATAGACCTGAGAAGTACCGTTTCTACGCATCACTTGATTAATAATAAAGTGTTGAGGAATACCCAATGATCCATTGGAATACAGTATTCTTGTTACCCACTGTTTTAAACAATTTCTACATCTATTTTTAACACATCCGCCTTCTACCATTAAATCGAGCTTCACTTCACTTGGCTTTACAAATGCACAGCGATAACTGCCATTTACTATGGTACATTTTTCTATCTCATAAGCCTCAGCTTCCTTTACTATTATAATTAATAAACATCCTATCATCCATACATTCCGTGATATTAAAGATTCAAACCATGGACTCATGATATTCGTAATTCTATCAGTCTTGCCTTTTCAGTATAGCCTTATTTCACAGGAGGAAACCTACAAGGTAAAACCAACTGGTACAGAGTTGAATGAGATGAATGAATACGAAGTAATCATATGCACACAAACTATGAGTATATATGTATTCTGTTTGTTTACCTGCGAGCCACCTATCAAAGCCTTTAGAAAACATGCAAGTTGGAGGATGTAGATGCTCCTCACCTGTTCCATCAATATCTTCCTCAGGAGATGTACTTTTTCATTGTGTTATATATATATAAATTTTCTTTTTTTTTTTTTTTCATTTCATTCGTTCTCATTTTTTTTTTTTTTTTTTTAAATTTTCCATCTCCCAACCGTTTCTTTAAACCATTCTAAAGCATCTTGCGATGACCGTTCTTCCGTACCCTCAACATCTGAAACTTCTTCCGTTGTGGATAGTCTTCTTCCTTCAACATCATTATCTGTCTCGACGTCATCTGTTACATCCTCTTCCTCCGTTGCAGATATCTCGAACTCATGCGTTGTTTCACCTGTGGATAGTGATGCCTCGCCATTTGTTGGAACTTCCTTTTCTTGGCTTAAAAAAATGACAGTTGGCTTACGCCTTTCAACAGGACTCTTGACATCTGCTTCTTCTGAGGTTCGTTCTAATTGGCGGTCTCTACTTCTTAAGTGATAGTGATGTGTTGGTCGACCTAACCACGTTCTAGAGTCAGGATACTCTTGTGGGTCACTTCGTGATGCTTGTTGAACTTCCTCCGATGATAGTGATCGCTTAATTGTCCTGTTTGACTCATCTATTGGTCTGGATACCGGTCTTATCTGCCGATATGTCCTACCCAGCTGACCAGGGAGAGCATCCCACCAAATTTCTTGGTCGCTCTCCTCTCCTTCCTCTATTTCAACTGAGGTAGCCTTAGGGTGTACCTCCACATGCTTTGGAGCGGTTTGCTCCTCTATTCTAGTTTTCACTTCCAAAAAGGGTTTCCTTTCAGTAATCTTTGTAAGTCTATCAACATGTACGAGTTGTCTGTCTTTTGGTTTCGTCAAATTCTGAATTTCATAATTTACAGGAGATGTCTGACTAATAACTCGATATGGTCCCACATTTTGTCGAGCCAGCTTACGTGTAAAACCTCTTTTCACTCTAGGCACATACAAATAGACTACACTGCCAACTCGTATTTTCTTGTCAATTGCTTTCCGACGTCTATAGGCTTCTTGTTCTTCATCAGCCTCTTCTAGGTTTTCTTTGACAATCTCATAGGTTCTCTTCAGTCGTGCACACAATGCTTCGCTATAATTCTCCAATGACGAATATGTTGGCTGAACATCAGATTTCCAGATATGCTGTGGCAATACAATATCACGTCCGTACAGTAGAAAACTAGGAGTTTCTCCTGTAGCGCTGTGAAATGCAGAGCGATAGGCTAACAAAGCAATCTGCAAAAATTTAGGCCATTCATGTTGAGCAGAGGCAACCATGTGTGACAAGATGTTCTCTAATGTCTGATTTATCCTTTCACATCTTCCATTACTTGAGGGATGATATCCACTCGTTCGTACTGCTCTAACTCCAAGTTTTGTATACACTTCTTGCATTAACTGTGATACAAAATTACTGCCTCGATCTGAGAGTACTATGGATGGTATCCCATGACGACTTATTACTCCATCGATGAGGGTTTCTGCGACCTGCTGAGCTGTTTGAGTACGCATAGGATATGCCTCCACATACCGTGTAAAGTGATCCACTACCATTAAGATATACTTGTAACCTTCTTCTGAAGTTGGTAATGGTCCTAACACATCGACTGCAATTTTATAGAAAGGTCTTGCTTCCGCTTCAGCTCTAACCAAATTCGCTTTGGCTTTAGGTTTAAAACCTCGTCTTTCCATACAACTTGGACAAGAACTAACATAATTCTTTGTGTCGGAGTACATGTTGTCCCATATATAGTCCTGCCTGATTCTCTGAAGAGTCTTGGTGAGAGCCATATGTCCTGAACAGTGTGCATCATGGCAAGCTTTTAATATCTCACCTCTTAATTTACTTGGTACTACTAGTTGTTCCAAAGGTTCACCCCTAGTTGACTTATCTGTTGGTAGGGAATAGTGATACAATAGTCCATCTCTTAGAAAGTATTGGTTTGCTAATTTGGGGGAAAGAGGTTCTGCCTTCCCTTCTAATTGTTCCAAAATTGGTTTTAGTTTTGGATCTTCTCGTTGCAATTTACGAGTGATCTCTTGTGGATCGCTACCGTCACTATTGCTCCCATCTTGACTTGGCTGATTCAAGTCAATTGGCATCTGTGTGTCCAGTGCACTAACTGGTCTAGACAGATAGTCTGCGTTCTGATTTTTCTTTCCCGGGCGATACTGAACTGTAAAATCGTACCCCATCAACATAAGATTCCAACGTGTAAGACGTGCATTTGGATTCTTCAGATGAAGTAAGTATTGCAGGGGTCTGTGGTCTGTTACTATAACCATTTGTCGTCCATATATGAAGGGATGGAACTGTTTAATGGAGAAGACAATTGCTAATGCTTCTTTTTCTGTAACACTGTAATTTAGCTCGGCCGCTCTTAGTTGCCTGCTCACATACGCTATTGGTTGGCGAACACCAGTTTGTCCACATTGTTCCAAAATTCCAGAGATTGCTTTTTCACTGGCATCTGTAGTTAAATAAAATTCCTTCTCAAAATCAGGATATATAAGAACTGGTTCGGAAGTCAACAGTTCTTTTAACTTCTCAAAAGCTTTATTTGCAGCTTCGTCCCATACAAACTGCACTGATTTTTTTGTCAGTTTTGTCAAAGGAAGACAAATACTAGCAAAGTCTGGGATGAATTTGCGATAGAAGTTACACATGCCTAAAAATCCACGAACTTGTTTCACGTTTTTTGGGGGTTTACACTCCCTTACAGCTTTCACATTTCTGAGGTCGGGTTTCACTCCTTCGGCACTAACGACATGTCCCAAGAAATCAATCTCAGTTCTCAGAAATTCACATTTACTAGGCTTTAATTTCAGATTATATTGTCTCAATCTTGCAAACACTAATTCAAGTTTGCGGAGGTGGTCAGAGAACGATTCTGAGCACAAAATGATGTCGTCCAGATAGATGAAGATGGCTTCGGATTGGAGACCTCTTAAAGCGAATTGAAGGCCACGGTTAAACGTTGCAGGCGCATTTCGAAGCCCAAAAGGCAGGCGTCGGTAATTAAATAACCCGGCATGACAGATGAAGCCTGTCTTGAAACGATCAGCTTCATGTACAAATAGCTGATGGTAACCATACGCAAGATCCATTTTCGAAAATAGTTTAGCCTTCCCGATCATACTAAGAGTATCTTCCATGTTTGGCACTGGATAAGCATCTGGTACAGTAATACTATTTAATTTCCTAAAGTCAATGCAGATGCGTAAGCTGCCATCTTTCTTCCGAACTGGCACTAATGGCGCCGCAAACGGTGACTTGCTATATTCAATAATTCCAGCATCTAACAATTCTTGTATTTGGCGGTCGATTTCAGGTCTAAAAACATGTGGAACACGATATTGTTTCAGTTTGATAGGTCTATCATCTGTGAGTTTAATTCTGTGTTTCAGAACATCTGAACCACTCAACTGATGCGGTGCTTTTGCAAAGACATCCAAATATCTCGATAACAACTCTTGCAGTTGTTCTTTCTCGTGCATCTTCAAATGATCTAATTCAAAATCGTCCATAGTAATAATGTCTTCATCCATTCCTCCTGAAGATTCAGAAGCTAACTTAAACTGCTGGTCACTTATGGCGTGAACCTGAACTACTTTAGAGTTCTTTTGCAGGCGTACTGGTTCTGTAGATAAATTAGCTATGACAGCATGGGCCTGTCTTTTGTCATTGAGACATGAAAGAACACATTTTATTGCCAAAGAGTCATTCTTAAATTTAGGGTTAGGTTCTATAACCACTTCACACTCGTCTTTTAACTGATTGTCGCACTGTAGCATTAGAACACGTTCCGTGAGAGGTGGAATTATTTCCTGTGTAACAGTTCTACCTGGGGTAGGTTCATAGGACTTCATTATTTTTGTCCTAACACCTTCTTCACGCATACAGACACGCCTTGGCACTGACTTAATCATACCTGTCCCCATATGTATCACAAAGTCGTGCTTCCGCAGCAAATCAGCTCCCAAAACCATCTGATATTTATCACTCAGTTTACTTTCTGAGACAAGGATATCTTCAATAAATTCCACACCATCTAAGGAAATGCATAAAGTCACTTTATTCTGCACTGGAAGTTCATGACCCGTAACAGAATAGACCGTCTCTGATATTTGATTATTTGGCAATTGGTCGTTATGAGGTATTTTAGAAAATATCTCAGGGGAGAGCAATGAGACCGATGCACCTGAATCTACCAGAAATAAGGTTGGAATACCCTGAACTAGGCCTTTAACGATAGGCAAAATATTATCATCTAATTTTGATACGCTCCCACATTCAAATTTAACCCTTTTTGACCGAGCGCCTAACCTACCTCTCTTAATTAGTCAAGAATCATTATGCTCAGAACCCTCACACTTATTTGAAAATCCCCCTGTTTCATTTACGGTTACGTTATTGACTGTTTGGGACCTGCTACCCTTATATTCACCATTTATGTTAGAAGGATAAACTCTACTTGCTCCTTTCCGTTTACCGCTTGGTTCATTATAGCTAACAGACGCATAAGACTGTAAACCATTCTGTACCGGAGTAAGTTGTCTAGGGGACCATTTCTCTTTAGGGTAGGTAGCACACCTTCCTCCTCGTGCTTGTTGGTTTGACTGAAAATTCGCTCGAATATTACCCACACCAGACCATCTCTGAGTAGGTTGCACAGCCACATTCCTGGGCATTCGTTGATAGAAGCCCACCTGTGAACGATAGGTTCGATTTGGAGGAAAATACTGTTCCCTTTGTGGGCGTGGTGCCATATCAAAATGCACCCTCCTTCCTCTTGGAGAAAACCGTGGTTGAAAGCCTTGTGCATCCGAACTACAATAAGATAATGGCCTCTGATTGCCATACCTGTAGCAAGGGATGTTAGACGACAGCCCTTGTGGAGTGTACCGGTTATCAACAGGTACATAATTCACATACCGCCTCTCTGATCTTTCTGGCTGTAGAGTTAAAGTGTCCTCATTGGGCAAGAGAATTAAAGGTTCCCTTGTCAGAGGTTGATTCACAGCCGAGGGAGAAACAACTGGTTGTGAGTGCTCCACTCTATGTCGCCAATCTACCATTTGATTCTCTACTGCAGTGCTCAACGCTGCTATTTGTTTTTCTAACTTCCCTATACCTAGGTCTGATTGAGCCTCTTTCCTGCCTGGCTCCTCCAAACTTCTAGGAATCTTATTCGGCTCCTTACCACCCTTAGATTTTCTTTCCATCACTTCTAAAACACCAACATGAGACTGTTTCTTCATTAAATTTTCGTTCTCCTCCTCAAGCTTAGCGCAAGCAAAAGCTGTTTCAAAATCAGGAGGATTCTGCGATAACACTAATCTCTTAATTTTACTTTGCAGCCCAGCTAAGAATTGAGACAATAACGTTTGATCTCTTAATTCTCTTGCTGCTTCGTTATCTCCTCTAGTCTTAAAAGCATGACGGCACAGGTTTTTCAGCCTGGTAGCAAACTGAGCCACACTCTCTCCATTCTCCTGTTTGGCAGAATTAAACTTCTGCAACTGCACTATCAATGATTCAGTTTTCTCGAATCGAGTTATGAAAGCTTGTTTAAATTGCTCAAAGTCTACTTCTCTTTTCAGATCCGTTGATTCACATAGGAAATCAAATGCTGGTCCCTTCAGGCGACTTTTTGCCACTATAATTTTAACTAAGTCGTTCCACCCAGCTAAACCACCTATTTCCTCTAAACTAGCAAAGAAATGGCTAGGGGAAATTGAATCTTCTGGCGAGCCTGATAACACAGGTACTAGGTTAGAAAATCCAGCAATTGTGGGTTGTAATAGGGGTGCGGCAGCTCTGAGTTGATCCTGCCCATTCTGTTCCATGTTATTCTCCATAATACGTTAAGGAATGTATGCTACCTTCCCACACAAACACACTTGACATTCAAGTCAACTAAAATTAGAAATAATTGCTACCAAAACACAATTTTTTTTTTTTGTCTTACCTTTCTGTTGTCGAAGAGCTCCTCATTCTGAAACTATAACATTTTATTAAACATATTATCACTCCCATGATTTCATACCGAACAAGTTCTCAACACTCTTGACAACACTTTCACTTATATCAGATATATATATATACAAGTGTATCGTTTTTTTTTTTGTTTACTATAATAGACGTCAATTGACAATAATAATGAGTTAGGGGAGATTAGAATGTTATAGTCGAACTGGCCTGTTTGTTATAGTTAAGATAATCCTAGACACGGAAACCAATATTGTCCTATTTGTTATAATTAAGATAATCCTGGACACGGCAACCAATATTGTTGTGAGGTCTAATCCCCTGGCTTTATAATAACAACATTAAATGGAATCTTTAGTTCATGATCACTTGGCGATTAAACCTCCAACTAGGGACTAGTGGTTTTCAACTCAACGAAGAGTCTAGGACGAATCCGCCCCCCATCGTGAAAAGGGTTTGTTTTCACTTGCAGGGTCAGACCTTTAGAGTGCGCTGTGTGATACCCTAGGTTTTCCAGGTTGGGTCTTCCTTTTCAACCTAGAGCCGCAATAACCCGTATTAAAATATTACCTAGCTGTTTTATTCCCACCTTTATGCTTGTTGACGGTGGTGTTTTTATCTAGAGACCTCTTGCTCTAACTAGATTTCTCTCTATATCTATATGTTCACTTATCTATTTATATATGTCTCTTAGTTCAGTCTATGTCCCCAAGTAAATAACAGGATCATGGACACATTTATGGATTAACAGATAAACATTTTAATAGAAAACAGGATGATTAACAATACAACTATTCCACATATGGTGGTTATGGGCAAGAGTCAAGACAACAGAGTTATTGGCCAACACCTTACAATTACCTCTTTAGAGTGGGCCCTTAGACAACTGAGTAGTGGTGCAATATCTTATTAGCTTGTACTTAGTTGATTCAATGATCAATATTACGCCCTTTTAATGATTCACGACATTACATAATTCGTTAACCCTAACATTGTTGGAATTTGGTCCGGGAGCTGTCTACCTAAAAGGGGTGTACTGTTCCGTGTGGAGTGGGTATGTGTGTATGTGTGGGGCGGTGTCACGAGTCCGGGATGTCTAAATAAGCAAACTATTTGCAGAAGGAGCACTTACCGATCAACTTCACGGACTTTTTGTACTTCGACGTCAGTAGCTTCTAAGGAGAACTCGGGAGAATAGATGCAGGCGAAATTTTGAGGACTCGTGTCCACCGTGGACGTGGCGACCGCACTACGGGTAGGGGGGGATGAGACGTTCACTTGGTCTACATTAACGACCTGGCTTCTTCCACACACACCTTCTCTTGCTCCCCGTCTTCCCTTTTTACATCACCTCACAAACATAAAGGAGTTTTCGGATTGGATACTAAATTCCTGGGGTGACTCTTGCCTTCCAATGAGGATTATGACCTCGAGACAAAGTCAACAGCCCTCTAGTGGGACCTTTCCAGGTCTTGGTGCACGCACCTACGCACTTGCTGGGCCTCGGCCTTCATCCTGTTGGCTTGCAGGCCAACATACAGCTGCGTCTTTTCGTAAATGCTGTAATCGTAAACTCGATTTCCTTCTTCACTTACCACTGCGCCATCCACCGTCTGGTACCGCTGATAACATTATCTGTGACAGGAACCAGGATGTGGGCGAGACTGGTGACTTAACTTTCTCTTCGCATTCTTTTATTTGCCTTTACTTTTGTAGCAAAGTTTTATCACTCTACTGAAATTACTGAATAAGACAGTTAACTCATAAAGCCTTTATATATATATTTGTAATTAAATCCCCAACTAATAAAATATTCATTCGCTTCCTTTTTAGAGTTCTATCCATATACGTTCCTCTTCTTTGTCAAACCGATCTCCATTTCTAATGTGATTCCCTGATGTATAAACAATATTCAGTTATGCATTCAGTTATATTTCAGACTTGGTAATGATCAGGAATTACTGGGTGTCTCCTTGACTCTAACACTAAGGAAAGTATAGACTTGTAGCGGATTTAATGTCTCTAAAAAGATTAACTTCCGTAGCAGGAAACACAAAACTTGCACTTGGAAAAAGTTGATTCACACAGAATCTGTTTTGTCTTGGACAGATTCGGAATATGTTTATGATTTGAATAATGTCAAGTATTAATAGACAGCTGCTGTAGTAACTACATATTAGAATAAAAAAAGGATTGAGGGGGGGGGGAAGTGACTGGTTGCCTTGGCAACAGTACATGGTCGGAATGGAAAACCACCAGATTTTTATTCTTATTATTATTAATAGCCATATGGTGCAAGGAAGCCTGAGGCTTATGCTGCACTAGCCAAAAAAAAAAAAAAAAAAAAAAGGCATTGGAATACTTAGGATCTGGTCACTTGAACCAAAATAAATATATTCGGGGGGCACACTAAACTTTGCATTGGGGGCCCATTTCTAGTTGCACAACTGGATTAGACTATGTATAAATATTCAATGGAAAACAAGTGTTCATGTATAGAATTTATTTTACACTTAACTTTAGTATCAGAAACTGTTTCAACAATTTCCTTTAGTGCTTCTATAAATTCTGGTACAGTATATGAAAACGTATTGCTTTCACGCGCTTTACTCTACGCTCTTATCTTGTATCACACAAAGGTTTTGGTGTTAAATCCCTTACATGTTTTTGTAATATATGCCAGCGTGTTGTGGACGCAGCAAAAATAATGTACATTTTTTGCAAACTACCTGAGAAAGTAACATATTACTGACGAGTTTGCTGTATCTCCAAGCAATAAATTGAAGTAAGGGTTACCCTGTAATTTTCTTGTAATGGGTTGAGCATGTAATGTAATGGGTTGAGCATGTAATGTAACAAAATTCATATACATGAATTTTGTGTTTGTAAATTGCGTGTGTTGTCTGGTCGATTTGCCTGTTTCGCTAGACGAAAAAACCCCAGTTTCTGGGGGAAAAAACATTACAATCTATGCCTGAGACCGACTATCAGCTACGGAGTGAAAAAAGCCCATTAAAGTTCCTCATGTTATTGACGGGACTCGAACCCAGGCCTTTTCCACCCATATGGGGAAGACGGTGACGATACCACTGTGCTACTGCGCAGACGTTATGACATCCTGCATCTACTGCAGCAATAATTCAGACACAGCATGGGTTTGTTAAGGGAAAGTCTTGTCTGACAAATTTGATAGGATATTATGATGTGGTCACAAAGGAAATGGATGCAAAAAATAATTTGGATTTCATATATTTGGATTTCATGAAAGCTTTTGACACTGTTGCGCATGGAAGACTATTATACAAATTGGAGCAGAATGGTATTAAGGGTAAGTTGCTACAATGGATAAAAGGATGGTTAAGTGGGAGAATACAGAGGATGGTAATCAATGGGTGCTGCTCTTCGTGGATTAATGTTATTAGTGGAGTCCCACAGGGTTCGGTGTTGGGTCCACCGTTGTTTTGTATATTTATCAATAGTATTGATGAAGGTATATCAGGCTTAATGTCGAAGTTTGCAGATGATACAAAGGTTGGCAGGGTTGTTAATGACAGTAATGGCAGTGTACTACTGCAACAGGATCTAGATAATTTGGGCAGATGGGCTAAAAAGTGGCAACTGAAGTTTAACCTTGACAAATGCAAAGTACTGCATATAGGTAAAAGTAACCCCAGAGAAACGTACCAACTGTGTGGTACTACACTTAAGGTGGTAGAAAATGAAAAAGACCTGGGAGTAATTGTGCAGTCAGATATGAAGTTTTCTGAGCAATGCAGACAGGCTGCCAGGGCAGGTCATGGGGTTTTGTCAATGATATATAGGAATTTTGCTAACATGGATAAGGAGGTGATTGTCCCTCTGTATAAGGCAATGGTCAGGCCACGCCTTCAGTACTGCGTACAGGTCTGCAGGCCTCATTTTAGGAAGCATGTAGATTTACTTGAGCGTGTACAGAGAAGGGTAACAAGATTGGTGAGGGAAATGAAGGGATCCTCTTACCAAGAGAGGCTTAAGTTCTGCAAATTGCAGTGGCTGGAGACTAGGCACCTGCGCGGTAATCTGATTTAGGTGTGTAAGGCCTTGAATGGGTTGAGCATGTTGAATTCTGATGGGATCCTTCCAGTTGTTCAGATTACGAACCTAAGGGGGCATAAACTCAAATTAAGAAAGGACAGATGTAGAATAGACGTGCGGAAATTTGCCGTTATTTCTACTATTTAAATTAAAACAATTCTTTAATTTACACAAATTCAGAAATACCCATTATGCCAAAAGGAAGTGCAAGTTTACTGACGACTTGAGGATGAAATATCCAAGTTTTCGAAAGGGAAGAATAGATTGAGGAGGCGGAATGCATCGTTTGCAGTCCAGAAAGCTATATCTCGGTTGCTAAAAAAGGTTCAGGTGATTTGGACATCCACATAAATTCAGAGAAACATACGAACATTAGATTTGAAAAATCTGCAGCAAGGTAACGAACTTTTTAGTAAATTCCCCTAAAAGGCTTGATGCAAGAGTTTGTTGCTGAAGGAACCCTTACCTTTCATACAGCGACACATCACCACAGCTATAAATCGATGTCTTGTACAGCAGAATTATTAAAGTCGATATTCTCTGATTCAGATATTGCTAGGAGGTTATCTTGTGAAAAAAAACAAAGACTGAAGCCACAATTAACTCTGTCTTAGCAGTGAATTCAGTTGAAGTTGTTTAGTCTCTGCAGAATGTGTAGTTTTTTGGGGTTTCCACTGACGCCATTAATCATGGATTTCTGAAAATTTTCCCTATTCTTGTGCTCAAAGGTTAAACTAATAGAATTAAATAGCAAGTCAGATGAGACCGCAGCTACTATTTTTGACTATGTTTATGAGACCTTGTACAAAAGTGGCCTGGATAAGAAATGTGTTGCATTTGGTGGAGCTAATTGTAACACCAAGTTTGGAGGAGTGCGGCTAATAGGAGTGGGCTGCCCTGCCCACATTCTGCATAACTGTTCCAGCATGGAGCAGATGCAATTGATGTAGATATTGACTCCACTGATAGTGTGTGTGTGTGTGTGTGTGTGTGTGTGTGTGTGTGTGTGTGTGTGTGTGTGTGTGTGTGTGTGTGTGTGTGGGCAACGTGAAGTCCCACCAAGGACCCTGCGACCAAATGCCAGGACACAAAACAGAACCCTAACGCAATATGTCATATACAACACACAACACTTTTCTGGCATTTACAGTAGTACTGAACTCCTTCACAGTGAATATATGGCGCAGATGTGGGAAACCACAGGTGGCGCCTGACCCTAATACTATGCACACTATGTTCTTAAGATTTTGAATTATTTCAGTGTCTAAAAAAAATCTGCGAATTTACGAAGGTTACCTATAAAAAAAACTTCTGTATCATAACAGAACACGCTGGCTTTCTCTGTTAACTGCAATTGAAAGGATTATAAGTATTTATCCAGCCCTAAGGGCTTTCTTTTTGTCTCAAAAAAATCCCTCCAAGATTTTAAAACTTTTCTTTGAAGATGAGTTTAGTGAAACTTATTGTTCATTGCCAAACTGTAATGTCAGTCTTCAAATCACATATAATGAGCATTGAAAGGAATGAAAATTCTTTGATAGAAGTTCTTGAAGCTCTTGCTTCAAGAACTTCTATCAAAGTTCTTGAAGCAAGAGTTTTGGGATATTCTGTCCCAAAGAAGTAAATGTCAGTTAATTTCCCTCAAAGTGAAGGAAACGTTGGAGAAGCGACAAGAAGAGGGATATACAGAGAAATGTGGAGTTTTCAGAAGAAATGTCAAGAACTTATATTCGTCATGCACCGGATACTTGGAAATGGGATTGAAACCACTGGAAAAAGTTACTTCCTTCAGGTGGATGAAGTATTTGAAAATATAAGTATTTGTTTTATTCATACCATAAGTAAATTTAAGAGAATGAATGAACTTGAATGGGATAGCGTAGTTTAAACAATTAGTTACGTCATACAAAAGGAGTGTGTGTGTATGTAGATGATGTGAAGTGCTTTGATCAGTTTTGTAATTTAAAAAAATTTGTAGCGAAAATTAAGGATACTGATGTTTCTGTTCGTTGTAATGTAAGATGGGCTAATTATTTTAGCCACTGTAAGAATGAAGAGTTTTTCTCAGAGCTATTAATAATTGTCAAATTTTCTTTTCCATACAACCACATAATGCATTTATTTAAAGACTGTTTTCAATGATGGAGATGCAGTGGTCTAGGGATAAAAACTCGTTTACTGTGGATTCTATTAAGGGACTAATGCTTATAAAATTCAATTTCAGTGATATGCCGTGTAAATATTTCCATTCATATTTATCCAAAAACACAGATTTACAGAGAAAAATTGAATAAGTGGAAAAATATAAAAGAAATGTAGAGAACAGAAAATAAATTATGCTGAGAAAAATATAAGTATTTGTTTTATTCACACCATAAGTAAATTTTTTGTGTATCATTTTTTACAAGTTAAGAAATCCGCATAAGAATAGCAAGTGTGAATTCTGTTAATTTAAGGGATTTGAGATATTCAATTAAAATATTTAACTTGTTATTACTGTGCCACTGTCTGTGTTATTATCCTATTATCATAATGAACTGTTATTAAAGGCATAGGCATTTTCGAAAAGACTGTAAGAGAATGTAAGAATGTTTTGATACAATAGAGAAAAGCGTCCTCAAAAGTCCGGATTTTTCTGCCCAAATGTCCTCATTTTTAAGGTTATAGAGGCAGCCTAAAATACAAAGGTAAACGTGTATTTAAAATCTTTATCAATACAATATAAAAACAAAAATATGAAAAATAAATTCTGAAAATTAAATGAAGTAAAATATTGACTTAAGTGATTTAGAATGATTTACGTCTAGATTTGGCATTAGCAAAGTCATTAATTTATTTAGAAACGTTCATTCTTTCATCTTCTTGTGCTCCTATGCTAGGCAGTGCTAGCACTGATAGAAGTCGTTGTCCTATGGTGTTTCTCAAATAATTCTTAATTAATCTGAATTTCGAGAAAGAGTTCCGCAGTTGATGCAGAAATCGGAATTGTCAAAAATTATATCAATAAGGAGCACACTTCCGAAAAACAAGCACTCATATAGTAGTATTTTACTGTGAGCAGTCCTGCAAATTCGCGAATAATTTTAATTTTTGTAATTACACTTTTAAGAAAACTACGAAAAGTAGTAATTGCATTGAAATTGATTCTCAAATGTCACTAGAAAATTTCTTTTGTACCTTCTCACCGTTTTTTATAATTTGTAAAATACAGAGATCAACTCATACCTTTTTATAGGAAGTACTTCGGCCCGACGCTCACATCAAATTAATCCAATTAATACATTATATAAAACTAAATTGAACAATAAAAAAGGTTAACTTTAAAGAACACTTCTGCATTTTTTTTATAATGGAATTGTTATCCTGAATTAATTGAGTCTGTGCAATAGATTGTTATTGTTATTAGCCATATGGTGCAAGGAAGCTTAAGGCTTATGCTGCACCAGCCAAAACAAATTCTGAGTTATCCTGAGAGAGAGAGAGAGAGAGAGAGAGAGAGAGAGAGAGAGAGAGAGAGAGAATCACCAAGAAAGAGGAGAAGAATGATGATGATATCCCGCTCAGGACTCTGGTGCCAAGCATCTACTCACCAGATTTGAGCCCCTGGAGTTAATGATGCTTCCTTGACGATATTTGCAAATTCACATCTTAATTTTTTCACTTGATTATACGATGTTTCTGTGGCCAGTGCAGCTATTCGTTCAGTGCATATTCGTTTTTTTGCAAAATCGTTGATGTTGAATTAATACTTCGACAAGATTTTTTCTATTAGTACATAAGAAAATTTTCAATGTTATTTTTAATCCAGACGGCCTCCGACTTTTCATCGCTTTTTTACGATTCTATAATAATTTTATTCAATGCCATTAGCATATCGGGAAATCTCAATTTTATAGCATTTATAGATGCAAGCCGACTAGATCAACAAGCTGGATTTAATTTCTTTAATACAATATCGCATTCACTTGTACTTTCAGATAACAAGTCCCAACGGTTGATAATGTATTTAAAAAACACATATATACTTTGAACAATGCTGAAATACAGGTGACCCCCGCTTAACACTGATAATTCGTTCCGGAAAAACAGAGCGCTAGGTGAATCTGCGCTAAGCGAGCGGTGCATTCCCATAAGGTAACATGTGTATTTGTGAGTTGCGGTCGGTGCCATAGGATATTTCCTAATCAATAATAAACGGTAGTGAAAAGATGCACAAATGTCGGTCAAAATATTTAATATTCAAATATTTGTACATATAAAATATTCTGCATCACATACGTATATAATTATGTAGTAACTACTTACGTATCAAAATTAAACTTAAAATTCCAATTAAAATCATGAATTTAATTGATCTAAATTTATTTAATTTAAGTGATGAATTTAATCATGAAAAATGTGTCGATTTTGGGTTTAACTTTGGCCCTCTTCCAAATAAACTAAAAAGGGTATTAATTTTAAATCCCCGCAGCGTTACCACCCAACAATAAAGCCAACCGCTTTGAAACCTGGCATGTTTTTTTCTTCTTTCAATATGAAACTTCTTTTAGGCATTCGTTTCCACAAAAGTCCTGCTTCATCTATGTTAAAAACTTGTTGAGAAGTATAACACATAATACCCCTCTTCAATCATTTTAACAAGTTCTTTTTTGAAAGTTTCGGCTCCTTGTTCTGCACTTGCGGCTTCCCCCTGGATTTGAAATCTGTTCAATCAGCCCTTACTAGTTTTAAATTGTTCCAATTTTTTTTTTTTTTTTTTAGGAGAGTTTTCTTCAGATCATCATATATGCTAATCTCTCTCTCTCTCTCTCTCTCTCTCTCTCTCTCTCTCTCTCTCTCTCTCTCTCTCTTTTAATTTTTATTAACTCTTCGAAAATGTAACTGTGTTGGTTGCATTAATTATGATACGGTGTTCAAGTGAACTGTCCGTTGCGCACGATGTCTAATACTGTACTGAGTGATGACTAGACTTAGGATAAATGCATATAACGCAAATATTACAAGCAATATACTTGATCATTTTTTAAAATGTTGATCTCGGAACTACTAACAAGTCACTGAACTGCAATTACATTAGTGTGCGAGAAAACTTCACTGAGCGTGGGAAACGTTTTAACCGTAATTTTATATTCATTTTCAAGTTATCGACTCCATCAAATGAAACGATTTCGTTAAATATGCCAAAAATGCAATCTCTAAAAGAGCGTTATAGTTAGATACGGGTTATAATATAAGAACAGCGTTATAGCGAACCGCGTTATAACGGGGCCTGCTGTAGTTGGATATTTCCAGAACTTCATTTATTGCATCATTAATAACTAGATTGAGATTGTGCGCCGCACAATGTATATACTTTGAACAATATACAAATTTGTATACACATATATATACTTTATATACACACATATATATATATATGTGTGTATACACACACATATATATATATATATATATATACTTTGAACAATGCTGAAATAGTTGGATATTTCCAGTACTCCATTTATTGCATCATTAATAACTATATTGAGATTGTGCGCTGCACATTGTACGTACAACACATTCGGTTGTAATTCTTTTAGGCAGGATTGTACTCCTGAATATGCACAACTCATTGTGTTTGATCCATCGTACCCTTGCCCACGATATTTTGGAAGATCCAGATCATTTGAATTTATGGAGTCGCAAAAAATGACGTTATTCCAGCAATTGATCCATCAGTAACAATGAGAAAACCAAGGAACGTTTCTCTGACATCTAAACGTTGAGGTCTGTTGCCTTGCGGATCTTTTACAATATGGACATAACAGTACACCAAACTTAGTTGATCCATTTTTGAGATTTCTTACGTTGTATCGGCAACGATGGAAAAATATGGGGCTTCTTCAATATCCGTAGTTAATTGTTTTCTTAAATATTGGCCCAAGCATTCAATAACTTCATTCTAGATTTTGGGACTTAAATAAGTAACGCTTCCAGTCGATAAATCCTAAAGTGACCAGATTCTTAGTGTTCTAATGGAGAACATCTTGGAGGGGGGGGGATTTTTCAACCATTAGAAACAATATACACATATATTTTTTATATATATAAAATTATTCACATATAAAATATAAATTAAATACATATAACTTCTTTAAACTAAACTTATAAAATGAAATATCACGCTACTTAAAAAAAAAACAACAAAAAAAAAAAACCGAATATAACCTATAAAAAAAGGTAAACTTTATTGAAACCAAATATTGCGTCTCACATTTGCTGGAACATCGTCAAGTAACCCTGGTAGAACTTGTTCAAGAAAGATCCGATATTTAGCGGAGTTCATGCGGAATGGTAACAGGTATGGGCCGACTATACCTGCCCACACATTTATTGCGAAGCGATGTTGTGCCGCATGGGGGTGCACACCGTGTGGGCCCTCTGCTAATTCATACACTAGGTGCATGTCTGCCAGCTCACAGTTCGTATATCGATGCATGATCAAGCAATCAGGAAAAGGACCCCTCGGCCAGCAGCCGTTCCGTGGTGGTCGCAAGAACTTGATATTTTAAGAAGAGAAATGAACCAGAAGAGACGCGCCTTCCAAAGAGCCAGACGGACCTGGCCGGCCCCTGAGGTGGAACCACTCAGGCAACAGTACAGGGAGGCCAGGAACACCTATACTGCGACGATCAGGCAGCGGAAAAAGCTGTCCTGGGAGCATCTGGTCTCTACTGTCGGCAACTCTGACCCCTGGAGTATCATCTATCGGATAGTCACAAATAAGCTGCCAAGGGGGGAGGTAACCCCTTCCACCATCACTCCCCAGGGTGCCATGACCAACAACTGGCACGATACTGTAAACAATATACTAGACGCCACTTTTAAATCCATTGAAGGAGACAACACTCCTGAACAGCAACTGCTATGCCAAGCCAACGATGCATACAAATCCCCCAGGACGGAGGAGCCCTTCACCCAAGCAGAACTCCAAATTGCTATTAACAAGATAAGAAACAGGAAAACCCCAGGATTAGATATGCTCGAGCCGGAAATAGTAAGGAAAGTGGCTGAGTACACCCCGAATCTGCTCCTGGACCTTTACAACCACTGTCTCCACTCAGGCTGGTTCCCTACGGACTGGAAGGTGGCAAACATTAAATTGATCCTTAAAAACCCTTCAAAACCACAGCACAAGCCGGACTCCTATCGGCCAATAGCACTCCTGACTGTGCTCAGCAAAGTGTTGGAGCAGCTGCTCAGACATAGGATTGAATCACACTACCTCACAGCTAGCTTAACAGCAAACAAACAGTTTGGCTTTAAACCTGGAAACTCAACCCTCGACGCACTGGAATGTATCCTTAACATGGCGGAGAGCTGCCGACAAAAATACTTTCTCCTCATCTCTATAGACTTTGCAGGGGCG
Organism: Mastigoproctus giganteus; assembly: GCF_048544385.1. NCBI lineage: Eukaryota > Metazoa > Arthropoda > Arachnida > Uropygi > Thelyphonidae > Mastigoproctus > Mastigoproctus giganteus. The sequence continues at coordinate 142,692,053 of NC_143579.1, read as the reverse complement.
TTCGACGCCCTCCGGTGGCCGAGCGTCCTTGCAAGACTCAGAGCAGCCCAACTGCCATCAAATCTATTCAGCTGCATAAGAAGCTACCTAACAAACAGACGGATCCTGGTACAGGCCCCTTACTGCAAGGTAGATCGACAGATACACCGAGGATGCCCCCAGGGCTCAGTATTAGGCCCCCTCCTGTGGAACTATGTACTGGACGAGTTCCTCTCCCTCGACTTAGGGGGTGTACAGGCATTGGCCTATGCAGACGACCTATCCCTAGCCCTTACTGCAGATTCAAGAGCCCAACTAGAAACTCTCGCGAATGCAGCAGTAACCACACTGCAAGAATGGACGGAAAGGCATCGGCTCACCATTTCGGCCACCAAGACTAAATCCATCTTACTTAAGGGCTACCTAACCCCAACTAGACGGCCGCAAATAAGAATCAACAATAGGACAATTAAGCTAGTCACAGAACTAAAGTACCTGGGAGTTATCCTGGACCGTAATCGGTCTTTCACCCCACACCTAAAATATATACAGGCTAAGATGAAAAAATACGCTGGCATGCTTGCCAGAGTCACACGCTGCGAATGGGGCCTGAAAAGGCACACACTTACGATCCTTTATAAAGCAGCCATTATCCCAGCAATCGCATACGCCTCCGGTGTCTGGTTCCACAAAGCCTCAACAGCGATAAACCGCAGACGACTGGATATCATACATAGACCCATCCTATTGATCCTCACCCGAGCATGCAAGACAGTCTCTACTCATGCACTACAAGTGATCACGGGCGCTCTCCCTCTTGATCTTGAGGTGATTCGCAATGGCATGCTTCAGCAACTCAGACGTGGCAAAGTCACAACCTTCCAGGACCACACTACGGACCCGGCTAATAACTGTAAAGTTGAGAAATACAGGCTGCAAACGTACTTGACATCGATATGGCAACAACGCTGGACGATTTCTGACAAAGGAGACATCACGCGAAGGTTCTTTCCGAACTTGCAAAAGGTGTACCCAAAATATCCGACATGGCTCTGCCCTGGTCTCCACGTCACCTACCTTCTCACAGGACATGGAGCTATCCGCCACAAGCTAAACCTCTTTGGACTGACAGATAACCCAGCCTGCGCATGTGGTTCCCTCGAGACCTGGGACCACCTGCTACACGAGTGTGAACTGTACGAAGATCTGCGTGGACACCTCATCACACGAGTCCAGTTCAACCCCAAAAATCAGGAGCACTACCTACTGGAGGACGAAGGAACCTACAATGCCCTAACCAACTTTGCTCAGTGCCTCTTTGAAAGACGCCAGACTCTTCCTTTGCCGGAAAATCTAGGACAACTAGGATAAATACAACAACAATCACAACAAATGATGAACCAAGATAAAACTGGACTGTGCCTGAACTGCACTCTCCCAAATACTGACCGATGGAGGACACCGATTCCATTTGAGAACTGTTAACCAAACGCATTGACTACAATCGGACCTTCGGGAGTCCACCCTGACTGTGACTGAAGCCTATCCTACTGAATATCCACCAGTGGATGGACCTGGATCCCACGAGTAACTACTTAATAAAAGACCAAGCATGATCTGCACAAATGTCAGACAGACCTGGACTGAAAACCTGGACAGAGATATCTTCACTCCACTCCTGGGAATATCAAATGGGGCAGCCCTGACGCCTTGGCGCCCGACTGAAGCCACCCCAGATGTATGCCCTGTTGGCGAATAGGCCAGCTCCCTTGCCTGGCCTACTTTCTACCCTTCCCTGGCGGGGGATGAGGGGACAGCCCTGCTGTCACCTCCCCTTCTCGCCACCCCTTCTTTTCCTTCTGGTGGGGCATGGGCATGCCCCACTGTAAACTGGAGTTGTCTTCCCTATCGGCTCCATACTTCTATCTATCTCCCCCCCAGTCTTCAGTCTCCCTCCCCACTCTACCTGCACGCTAGTGAACGCCCCACACAATCTAAATTCCACAAGTGAAAATCAATTTCGCTCACCATTTCTTTTGACCTCCTAGCACTTCCTCCTCAACGTGATCACATTTTTATTTATTTATTTTATTTTATTTTAGTTATTTATTTATTTTATTTTATTTTTTTTTTTTTTAGGTCCTAGCCACTGAAATCTCAGGAAATTAGGTGGCAGGACCTGCCAGAGTGAACTATATTCAAGTGGATACCTGGTCTGCCTCCATGGGGCGAAAGTGGGGCAACGTCGGGCCTCAGTAGAGGTCTGGCGGCTAAATGACTAGATGAACAACGGTACAAGGCATCACACATATACAAAGTCCATACACTTTTAAATCTCTGGCTTTTCCAGTAAACTGGTTCACATACAATGTAACCTACGCGGAGATGGGGGAAACCCCTGGTGCCGCTTGACCCTAAACACACTTTACACTTTACACTTTATATCGATGCATGCTCTTCGTGCGGCGACTACTGCTTGAATGAGTAAACCAGAAAATTTCCCTCTTGTGAACTGATCAACAGCGCCGTGTACCGACTTACGGGGACGTTTCCTGTTATGGGTTCCTATGCGATTCACATTCTTTTAGATGTTACCTACCTCCCCTAAACGTTTGTACCAATATTTTTGAGACACCCTGTATATTGGATGGGCATCACATGGGGTTAAGGATTTTATTATAGCACCTCGATGCTTTAAATGCCTCGGTTAAGGGCATTCTGCACGTAATTACCATCAATCTGAATATCTTTGTGGGCACTGTGACAATCGGGGATTCAGATTGAGTCTTGTCCTGACAAGGTTTCTCCTGCAACTTGTCGCAACTGTAAAACACGCAAGAAGAAAGCAGATCATTCCTACAGTGACAACGGCTATCCTGAGTATATTCGCGCTCAAGAGGTGACCAAGTCTCGTACTAATTACATTTAATCGCAATATAAATCATAACATTAGCGAATCAATTAAAGTTCTGCAATGGAACTGTCAAAGGTCGATGGCATTCTCTAATGACTTAACTAGAATAATCTCTGACCGTGATATCCAAATCTTAGCCCTTCAGGAAGTGTATTCATATAAAGGAGTTGTAAGGGGATTACCATTATCATCAAAAATTGTACAATCTAATACTGAAACTACTGGAAGTGGCAAGAATGCTGTGACCAGGGTTGAGGCAGCCCTGGTTATAGTTGATCCAGGTATAATTGTCACAAAGATAACAAGCTGGTGCTCCACACATTCTGCCTGCGCCTGTCTGTAGGGTACGTTTGGGCAGGTGTATTTCATTTCATTATATTTTCAATGCTCTCAACAATATCAAGAGATCGAGCCTTACCCAAATTATGTAAAGGATATTCTCCACAGATTGGCGGGTAGAAGAGTTATTATGTGTATGGATGCAAATGCTGCATCTACATTATGGAACAGTCCCTTTACAGATCAAAAAGGCGAGTTATTAGAGGAGTTAATCCTAACTATGAATTTACAATTTTGGAATACTGTAGGGCACCCCCCTACTTTTGTTTCAGCATCTGATCAATCCTTCATAGATATCACGGTGTCCAACTCTACATTTGGACGAAACATAAGAAACTTGGCAAGTTAGAACTACATGGTCAGCAAGTGACAATAACCCTATAACGTTTGAAGTTGTTATGGATTCAGCCTGTACGACAAGAAGGAACTCATACGATTTTCCAAGGTACAGGACTCATGGTGCAAACTGGCAAACTTTTGAGAACAGGCTGTGTGTGGAAGCCACGGATGATAACATCGAGAAAATTGGGCAACTGCCGGCAATGGAACAGGTGGAAGCCATAAATGACCTAATAAGGTTCGTCTGTGATGCTTCTCTTACAAAGAAAAAGAAAACACAGAATCATGTTTCCTGGTGGTCTCAGGATCTCACAAATCTGAGAAATGAATTGAAAACTGCTCGGCGTAATTACCAGGGTGGCAAGAGAAATAATACGGCAAGGATTGAGTGGACCGTCTGGGTGACCTTTACAAGCTGGCCAGGTGGACCTACTTTAATCAAATTTATAGAGAAAAGAAGAATGCTTGGGAACAAATGGTTAAATCGACACTAAAGGATGAACCGTGGGGACTTGCTTACAAAATTGTAGCAGAGAAATTGCACCCTGGTGAGATCATTTCTTCTATCTTGGCTGATGGGCAAGAGACTCTTTCTTAGACAGAGTCGATGAATGCGATATTGGATGGCATTATTTGCCAAGACATTTGTGTACCAGAGAATACGGAACAAACAAATTTAAGGATGGAGCACTTGATGTATTCTGGATTAACTGATGAAGACCCGTTTACTATTCTTGAAATTGGCATAGCTATTGATTCTTTGAAGGATAACAAATGTCCAGGCTTAGATTTACTTCAAGTTGCAGTATTAAAAAGAATCTGGACAATCGAACCACAACTATAATTGTTAATCTTCTTAATTCCTGTTTGGCTGATGGGCTTTTTCCAACGCCCTAGAAGCAAGCCAATCTTAAAATTCTGGTTAAAAATCCTAACAAACCTCTCAATGTTCCTTCCACCTATCGTCCTATTACATTACTACCAGTGCTAGGCAAGGTTTTAGAAATGGTTATTATAACTAGATTTATGAAATATTATAAGGCTAAAAATTTACAAGTAAACACTCAATTTGGCTTTACAAAAGGCTGTTCAATTCTTGATGCTTAAAGTTTGTAATGGATTCAGTCTGAAATGCGGATTCCAAGTATATCCTCGGCCTCTTTGTGGACTCTAAAGGGGCATTTGACACCTTATGGTGGCAAAGCGTCCTGGCGAGGTTCCGGGAGGCTGAGGTGTCTGTTCCCCTTTATCGTCTAGTTGCTGATTATTTCCATGGTCGTAGCCTTGTGGTGTATTCTGGAGTCTGTTCGGTTACTCGTGCTGTTACTCGGGGATGTCCTCAGGGATCAGTCCTAGGACCGGTCTGCTGGAATGTGGTTCTTGATGGGTGGCTCGGGGTACAGCGCGACAAAAATTTGAAGGCGGCATATGCAGACGACTTGATCGTATTGGTTTTCGGAGAGTCTCGTAGGGAACTTGAAGAACGTGCAAACGAAATCTTGGGAGACCTTGATGGTTGTTGTAGTGTGCACAAACTACAGATTTCTATTGACAAAACTAAACAAATGCTTTTGAAAGATTATTTGAACCGGAATAGCCCCCCCCCCAATATAAAAATTAATAATCAATCCATTAAAATTGTAAGAACGTATAAATATCTTTGAATAACGATGGACGATAGATTTAGTTTTGTAGCCCACGCAAAAAATGTGTCGAACAAAAAAGTCTTAACTGGTAAAATCATTAAAATAACTAAAAATGTCTGGAGAATTAAACTCGCAACTTTAAAGTTATACTACGAGTGTATTTTTATACCAATAATTTGTTATGCTGCAGGTGCATGGGGTTATCGTGTTAATAATGATTTAGTCTTGAAGTATTTGACTCAAGCACAACGTTTCTTTCTTCTTGCAATCACAAGAAATTGCAGAACAGTGTCGACAATTGCACTCCATTAGTGGAAGTGGCACTCCAATTTACAATATTATCGTCGGAAAGCTGTGCTTACAAGGGTGAGCAATTATTCAATTAATTTAGACATACTAACTAGGGATAATAATTGTAGAATTAGAAGAGAGTTTGTTAATAGTTGACAATTAACTTGGTCCAATGCAGAAGTTGGTAGAGTTACTTTTAGTTACCTTCCTAACATATCAGAATTTACCAAGCAACGGTTGGCCCTGTTTTGCCCAGGTCTGAATGTATCTTTTCTTCTAACAGGGCATGGCAGCTTGAACTCCAAATTTTTCACTCTGGGGCTGGCTGCCTCTCCATTATGTAAGTGTGGTGCTCCTGAGACCATGAAGCATTTAAAATTTAACTGCTATCTCTATATAGACTTGAGAAATAATCTACAGCTTCTTACAGAAGTGTACATTGAAGATAATCTACCATGTTTTATCAATGATAAAGAAAATTTCCTAGCTTTTTGTAATTTTGCAGATAAATTGTTTGCACGTAGGAAGAGACTAATTGGAGTTGATCTGTAAAGAATAATGCCAAGTAATCCAGAGTTTGTGTTCAAGGACAAGAGCTATTATGCTTTTGTGTCCATTAAATATGTTTTCTGTAAATAAGTCCTTAGTTTTCTTTTCTTAAGTAAATATGTTGGTTCCACGATGGTAATGATGTTTTGTTTTGTAGATTATTTGTTATAAATAAAAAAATTGGATTTAGTAGAATTAACAGAGAGGTTGTCTGTTGGTTGTGTTAGTGGTTCTTGAGCCGAGTGTGGTTCCTGTCAAGATGTGACTTGTAAAGACTATCAGGATATTGATAGCAGTTTTGTGTACAGAGGAAAAGTTGGCTATGCATGTTGTAAATATGAAATTGAATTGTAAAACGCTGACAAGGTGCTAACTATGTTTGTACATAGATAATCAGCCTTATGAGTTTAATGCTGAAATCTGGTAGTGTTGGATCAGATAATCATAGCATCAGCAAAAAAAAAAAAAACCGTTATTAAGAGGCAAAGTGGTTGAGTCCTGTATAATGACTGAACAAGTGTGTCTGGTTGCTGTGGCCTAATAGTAATGCTTTTGAAATGCTGTTAGTTAATGTAATGAAGTGTTGTTTATAGTTTTGGTTTTCTGATTAAGTCCCCCAGTAGTGGTGATCGTACGCACTTAGCTAATAGTAAACATTGTATTCAGGTACTTTTTTTATTATATATTTATTATTTTTTGAATTTCATTTTATTATTTTTTAAAATTTTTATATTTATATTTATTTAATTATTTATTTATTTTATTATTATTTTTTAAAATTTAATTTAATTTTGATTTTTAATTTTTTTAAAAATTATTATTCTTTTTTCATACACGCTATTGTAAACTTTTCTATTTCATGGGAGGTCTATCTCTTCGCCTTATCTTCTATCCAACCTCCCCATCCCTTCCAATCCCCATACTTCAATTCTTATCCCACTTCCTTTCCCTAAACACCTTGGGGCTGCCAGGCTTGCCTGATAGTTTATTCTTTCTAACGCCCTTTCCTCAACATCCGATGTTATGCTTCTGGGCCTACCTGCTCGTACTCCATGTGCAAAGCACCCATGTTCTCTAAGGCATTGATGTACCCTGATGAATGTGCGCCTGTTGGGCTGCCTTCGGCGGGGAAATGCTTCTTGGTACAAACGTGCAGCCTCGAGTGCACTGCCGTTGGCTTCACCATACATGAAGTGCATGTCTGCATACTCTTCGTTGCTATAACCTCTTTCCATGTTGACTATCCTTTGATAAGTACTAGTATGCCTGCTACGTCTCAGAGCATTGAGAGAGGGAAAACGAAGAGAATGAGCATAACCTAACCTAAACAAACAAATCAGTGGTGGATTCTGTACAGTTCATCTTGTCAGTGGTGGATCCCAACTAGAAATGTGCAATATATCGAAAACGATTCACTTAAGAACTCATGTTTACTAGGCTTTTTTTGCATGTCGTAATCTGTACAGTTCACCTTTAAATTATTGACCACCACTTTTGAAACACTCTGTATATGTGTAGAGTAATTTAAGTCCACTAAGTTATTTCATTTATTTTCAGGGGATATTCTCATATATTCAGTTGTACACCAGTCTAATTTAGGTACTTTTTTTATAATTGATTGAAGTTGATATTGTTTCCTCTGTGGGCCACTTGCTGAGTTTTCCGTCATGTAAAGAGGTCTTGCACGAAGCATGTGAAAGCGTTGTAATCCTCTTTAGAGTCTAACAGATGGTTCTCTGTTTCTTAGTAGATATGTTATCCTAGTAATGAAGGTGCATTGTAGGTCATTATATAATGGACAGTCATACATTCAGCCTGTACGACACGAAGGAACTTATACGATTTTCCAAGGTACAGGACTCAGGTGTTCCCAGCTCTCCAGCCCCTCACAGGAACAGGTTGGATCCTCTGCAATATCCACTGTCCAGTCAAGAAAAAAGTTGGGTACAGGCCGGGAGAAAACTCGGGTACGCTCTGCCAATGTAGGGGATAAATTTTCGCGTGATTTCTCCTTTAGGTGAGTTTGTCCATATTTCTTGCCGTACCTGATGCAGATAGGTGCTAAAGCGTTTGCAACTGTTTGCCGGATCCACTGTGAAGCCTAGGAAATTATAGGGGGGATCCCTTTGGACAATTGATACAGAAGTCCACAACGAACGATCTCCAAATCAAGTGGAAGGGCACCAGCCAAAGTTTGTAGTACATGGGTGCTAACTGTGCAGCACGCACTGGTGATGGTTAAGAGGATTGAATGATAATTAGTTTCGAGTGTCTTCCTGTCTGTTGCAGTTGTGGCCTTCGTGAACCAGATACCAGAAGTATAGGTAATAGCTGGAATAAATATAGCCTTGTAAAACAATGACAGAGTGCGTGTGCCGTATAAATCCCAAATCACGTCGTAATACTTGGCTACCTCCCCTCGGCTATGGACCGGAGTGAGGGATCAGAAGACCAGGTGTTTCCTGCCCCTTGGCTGCGAAATGCAAGGCACTGGCAAACAACGTTCAACAAAACAAGACACCTATTACAGACAAACATTCACTTTTGCCAACCTTCGCGGCTAGCCTTACCGATGTCTGCGCGGGTAGCACAAAGTGTAAAGTGTAAAGTGTTCATTGTCTAACGGCCCAAGGGGTTTCCCCTATCTCCGTGTTGTGTACTCTGTTTGTGAAACACAGAACACTGTGAAGGCCAGAGATTTTAAAAAGTGTAAGGTACATGTTTATGTTGCGTAGTGTCATGTTGTGTTGTTCCTCTGACGTTTTAGCCGTTGGGCCCCTAGTGGGACCCCCCGTTGCCCACACTTAACCCCGAGGAGGCAGGTCAGGCATAGAGGGATCGCATTAGAAGTAATTACTCTGGCAGGCCCTGCCACCTAATTTCCTAAGATTTCAGTGGCAAGGGCCTAAAAAAAAAAATAATAAAAATAAAAATAAAATTAAAAATTAAAAATAAAATAAAATAAAAAAAATAAAAATAAATAAAATAAAATGAAATAAAAAAATAAATAAAATAAATAAATAAATAAATAAAAAAAATAATAAATAAATAAATTTAAAAAAAAAATAAGAAAAAAAATACATATTTAGTTAGAGTAGGGGTGAAGACTGAGGAAGGGGGGGGGACAGATAGAAATATGGGGATGATAGGGAAGGCAACCCCAGAAAGGTCAGTGGGGACTGGCCCCACCAGGAGAAAAAAGGGGGTAGTAGGGTGGGGGAGGAGACAGAAACCCATCCCCTCCCTCTCCCTACCGGGGGAGGGGGTATTAAAGTGAACCAAGTTAGGGTACCTGGTTCGGAATGCTAGTTGGCCAAGAAAAGCAGTTGACATCTAATGGCACTCCGGTGGCGTTGTCAGTCTTTATCTAGGAGATTGTCTTATTGGTCACATCCGTGAGAGACAAGTCCAGAAGTATAAGAACCTTTTGTCTTTCTTAGATTGTCTTAATTTGTGGGTTGTCTCTATTCAAAGGTAGTTATCTTTGGTGGGTGACATTTTGGAGAATGTATGGTAGTTTACACCAATGATGGTAATGCTGGTCAAGTTTAGCTGCCTTGTTCCAGTACCATCAGGGTCCCTGAGTTCATTTAGTAGAGGGTTATCATGTTGCTGCAATTAGTTGTCTTCTCCTCAAGAAAAGCTGCTGTGCGTAGTTGGTGAGAGCTTGATACTCTTCCTTAGTATCCAGTAAGTGGTTTTCTTTGCCTTTTGGTATATAAGTCAGCTTTGTGATAAGCTGGCAGCGGAGGTCATCGTAGAGGGGGCACTCATGCATGAGGTGATCCCAGTCCTCAATTCCTCCACAGGTGCATGTTGGGTCCTCTTCTAGGCCAAAGGTTGTTATTAGTTTTGCCTTTATTGAACCATGGCCAGTAAGCAAATATGTGGCATACAGGCCTGGAGAAAACCATAATGGGGATTTTGGATAGATTCTGCTAACATCTGGGATGAATCTCCTGGTGATTTCCCCCTTGGTTGAATTTGTCCAGCGGTCCTGCCACACCCGCTGCATGTGTGCTTGAAGTCTCCTCTTCTCAAATTTTTGGTTGTTGGTAAGATTCAGCTCGAATCCCAAGCAGGTCTGAGACACGCCCTTAGAAAGATGATACAACATTCCATTTCTCACCACCTCCAGGTCGAGGGGGAGGACCCCCACCAGGACCTGGAGGGCGTGAGTACTTACAGTGCAGCAGGCACGAGAGATGGAGAGCAGGACCGTGCGTTGAGTGGAATCCAGGATTCGTCTGTTTACTGCAGTCGTAGCCTTGCCAAACCAAATTCCGGCTGCATATGTAATCACAGGGATGAAGATAGCCTTGTAATACAACGAGAGGGTTCGCTTGCTGAGACCCCAGTCCCGACGGGATATCCTAGCAACCATGGCAGTATAGTTTCTCACTTTGGTTTTGATGTATTTGAGATGAGCTTGGAAGGAGAGTTTTCTGTCCAGTACTATGCCAAGATATTTCAGTTGCTCTGACAACTTTATGGTCTTGTTTCCAATTTTAATCTGTGGTGGTCTTGTAATACAGAGGGTTCCTTTAAGAAGCAGAGAGTTTGTTTTTGATGGTGATATGGTCAAGCAGTGTGTTTTTGCCCAGTCCTGGAGGATTTGGAGTGCATGGTTTGCCAAGGTCTCAAGCTGGGCCCTGGAATTTGCAGTCACCATCAGGATGAGGTCATCAGCAAAGGCTTGTGAACGAACCTCCCCGAGGTCAAGGCATAGAAATTCGTCCATCACCATGTTCCATAAGGTCGGCCCCAGGACCGAGCCCTGGGGGCAGCCACGGTGTATCCGTCTTGTGAGATTCTGATAAGGTGCATTTACTGTGATCACCCTATTTGAGAGGTAGCTTTTCATGATATTGAACAAATTGTCTGGCACATTTGCTTGCCTGAGTCTGCGGAGGATGCTCGGCCACCAAAGGGTGTCGAACGCTCCCGCGAAATCAATTGTAATCATCAGGAAGTATTTCCTGTCTGCTTGGCGGGCCTCAGTGAGCAGTGCCTGTAGAGTATCAACCGTGGAACACCCTGGTCTGAAACCATATTGGTTTGGTGATATTAGGTTTGCTTTCTCATAGTAGCTTTGGATCCGTACATGGAGGAGACGCTCTAGGAGCTTGCTGCATACGGACAATAGGGCTATGGGCCTGTATGAACTTGGTAGATGTGGTGGTTTTGTCGGATTTTTAAGGATCAGTTTCATATTTGCAACTTTCCAGTCATCAGGGAAGGTGCTAGTGTGTAGGCAGAGATTGAATAGGTGCAGCAATAGCTCCGGGGAAAGCTCCACAACCTTCTTCACAATCTCAGGCTCAGGATAAGAGCTGCTGCGGCTAGGAGTTCTTCCTGTGTGAACTGCGGTTCAGCTTGTCCAGTCCAACAGGTTTCATTTTCTCTGCAGATCTCATGCTGCTCAGTTGTTGTTGGATTAATGTTTGGATGAAAAACGTTGTTTAAGATGTTTGAGACTGAGTCCCTCCAGGTGGTGGTTAGGTTTCCCTGTGGGGTTTCTGTAGCGGTGTTCACTTCCCCCCTGGGGAGTTTGTTTGTGGTGATTTTGTACACCACCCCCCAGGGGTCAGAATTTCCCGTGTAAGAGACAAGTCGCTCCCAGGATTTCTGCTTTGATTTCTTTATTCTTTCCGTATAAACGTTTCTTGCTGTTCGATATACTTGTTTAAGTTCTTCGACCTCCACGTCAGGCCAAGATCTTCTCGCCCTTTGGAACGCTTTTCGTTTGGCTTGTACCTCCTTTCTCATCCTTCGAAGCTCCTCATTCCACCAGGGCACCGCTCCCGGAGAAGGTTTTTCCTTTTAATTGTGGCATTGCAGACTTGTGTTAATAGGGTGGTAATCTCTTTTTGAAGAAGGTTTGGATTTTGAGTTTGCCTGAGTTTCTGCTGCTGTTTTCCCATCATTTCCAGCAGGGCACCCCTGAACGTGTCCCAGTTTTTTTTTTCTATTGCATATCTATGTTGCATTACTCTGGAAATTGGTTGTCTATTACGGTTTTTTGTGATCCTGAATGTAATGGCTCGGTGGTCCGATGTCGTCCAATCATCTTGGACCTTCCAGTCGGAGATATAGCTGGCTGTGTTTCTTGTAGCAAGAGAAATGTCAATGGTGGCTTCCCAAAGGGTGCTACTGAAAGTGGGGAGGTTGTTTGGCTGATTGAGGATTCCGAAAGGGGAATTACCCAGGTAGTTCTCCAGTCTTTGGCCGTTTGTTGCTCCTCGACGGTCTGGTGTTGTGTACCACGCAGGAGACCTGCAGTTTACATCTGCCCCAACGATAATTCTCCCTCCAGGGAAAGTGTTTAGTACACTTTGAAGGTATCTTATAGCCCTGATAATATCTTCGCCTGGACGGCAGTATAGAGCAACGACGTAAAAGTTTCCAAGCGCTGTAATAATGTGGGCACATACGGCCCAGGCTGTGCAAAGTTGTGTTATCTTTGTAGCTGTGATGTCAGGGTTTCTTACAGCTATTGCTGCCCAGGGGGGTTTCCCCTTCCACCTGGATGACTTTGTAGGTCAAGGGACAGCCTCTGACCTGGTTCTTATGGGTGTACGGCTCTTGCAGGATAATTACATCCGTGTTGTCCTCTTCTGCCCGAATCCTGATTTGGCCGACCACAGCCCGGGCCCGCTGCGCGTTAATTTGCATTATTTTTACCTCTTCGAAGTTAAATTTTTTAAGGTGTCTCCCCATAATTGATCCGTTGTTGGTGCTGACCCTTGGCTTTTATATATGTTGGACATATTCTGTCTCTGATGGAATGTGCTGAGTCCATTTTGAAACATTTACAGTTCACACAAATATGATCTTTGGTTTTATTAGGACAGCTGTTAAATTCGTGGCCTTTTTCAGCACAATGGCCGCACGTTGGCACTGTCTGGATACAAGTGTGTGAGGTGTGGCCGAACCTACAACACTTGAAGCATTTAGGCACAGCCACATGTTCGCGAAAGCGGTGGCTGCCCCAGTTTATGTATACCCTTGCTTGATTGTTAAGGACCTTCCAGGTGATTGGGTTGATTTGAACAATCCAGTTTTTGCCTCCTCCTCCTTTGACTTTTTTTGAGTATTTAGGTGTGATTAAGGCATCTGCTTCTAAGTCTGGGAAGTACTCCTGCAAGTTCCTACAGTATAGTTCCTCAGTGAGTTGCTGCAAGGTCAGGTTGTCACTGAGGTCAAAAATGATGATAGAGGGTCCCAACTTTTTTGGTGCCTCTGCTTTTAGACCCATTGTCATTATTTTTGCATTGGTCATAATTTTGTTAGCTTCTTTTTTAGTTTCCGTTTCGATCACTATGCCTGTATTTCTAGTTTTTCTTATTGCTTTTATTTTCGTAGTTTTGAGATCATCTTTCAACTCTGTCATTATTTTGGTCTTGATTTGTTCACTTGTATGTGATTCTTTGGAGTTAATGGGTCTGATAACCACCAGATTCTGCTGTTTTATAAGGGTTCTCTTTCTTATATGTTGGGGATTTTGTTGGCTGGTCTGTGGTGGATGCCCTTGGATGGAGGCATCCAGTTTAGAGGTTGGAAGGTTCTTAAGTACAGCACCGGCATAAGAGGGCACTGTAGATGATTCAGGTTCTGTGGTTAGGCCCAGTTCCCGCTCCGGTGAAGACTGCGGAAGCTTAGCGCAGATGTCTAAGGCCTTTTCCAGTATTGTAGACCTTGTCTTGATTTCTTCGTTGACAGCTTTTAGCTTCTCATTCTCGATTAGAAGAGTTGTTGTGATTGTTTCTAGGCTTGTCCAAAGCTCCTCGACGTAGTTTCCAATGGCTTTAGTGAATCTTATGGAGTCTAGGTTGAGGAGTGCCACCAAGTTCCTGTGCAAGACTGAGATGATCTGATGGAAGGAAGTGGTGTCTCCCTCATTAAAGAGGCCAGCCAGAACAGGTGGTGCAGGAATGGTAAGCATACTGGATGGTGGGATCCCAGATGAGACCACTTGGTCCAGAGCAGACGGTGGTTGTGTAGCCAAGAAATCTGCTGGGGCAGTTTGAAGTGGCAGAGCTGATGGAGTTTGGTGAGCACCTGAGGAGATTCGCGTCTCAGAAGCAGCAGTTACAGAAGTGTTTGGAGCTGCAGGTAAGGCTGCAGTTGAGGTGGAGTTTGCCATCGATTGGAGGATGGAGGCAGCTATTGGTGTAGAGATTTTTTGGTCCAAGGTGGAAGCTGAGTAATTATGGTCTATGAAAGGTGATATACAAATATTATTCATCTGTGCAGGAAGAGGAGAGCAAGAGGAGCGCAGAGGACAAGCTCTGGACCTTCTCTTGGACTTCTTTCTCAGACGTGCTAACCTCATCCTGTGAACTTTATCGTCACCGTCCTCCCCACACCGGGTGGAAAAGGCCTGGGTTCGAATCCCGTCGATGACGACCCCCTAGTGGACACTTTGCCAGTACGGTCGAGTAAATTAGTGCTCCGTTATTTGAGTTAAATTGAGTTAATTATTTTGCGTTTCTCGGATTAAATTCTGGTGTACTACAATCCATATGAAAAGGTGAGTCCTTTGGTGTCTTTTTCATGCTGAACTTCTAAGGCGTTGAACAGAAATGGAGATTTTAAAATTTTCGCATCATGTCGTTTTGCTCTATGACGTGCACTATGGCGACGCCCTATGGGTTCGGCCGTTGCTCTTCAGATTCTAATTAAGTATAAATTAGAGGTGCTTCAGAGGAAATAACTATAACCATTTTAAATCTTCTAATAGAACTGCAATGCCTTTTAAAATTATATAGTATGAATCAGAGCTGTAATACTCAATATATTCTACGTTGATAATAATATTAGTAAATTAATAAGAGGAGTTTACCTCAATATAGTACGTGGAACACTTCCGTTTTGATATCCTCCAGAAGGAGGGTATCAAAACGGAAGTGTTCCACGTACTATATTGTGGTAAACTCCGCTTATTAATTTACTAATACTTTTAAAATTATGTATCCTGTGAGTTTATCATTTTGTACTCGTCCAGTTTTTTTTTTTTTTTTTTTCCCCGGGAGCTGCTAACTGCTTAGAAAATACAACCACGTGGAGGTGGCCATTCCTTCTTCCCTAGTTGAAGAACAAAGGGGTTAGTCTGCAGTGTTTCTGTCACGTGACTCAGTTCCCATTGCCTGACAGTTCGGAGGTTGAAGTAGCGTTGGATAAATTATTTTAGTAATCAAACTGAACCCAATCTAATGATGATATCACGATATGGAATTAATAGTTGATTTTTATTAATATTGTATTATTGGCATCTATTAATAATGATTTTTGATCTTTAATCGGGTGCTAATTAGTGCTAGTTTGTACTGACGTCATACTCCACTAAACTCGTATTACAGTGACGTGTCTTCTAACAGAATACTGAATTAACTATGGTAGATTATGACGCCCCCTTCTGAAAGTAATTGGAACTAATAAATATCAGAAGTAAATCTTTAGCCTAAAATAAATTATCTGGAAACCGATACTGTACTAAAATTGGTAGACTGCGCTACCTTATCGGATTTTCATCCAAACCAGTACAAACACAACCTATGAGTTCTCGAAAAGAGTCCAGCTCCTCAGCTCCAGAGGATGTTCCTCAGGATGCGGGAGATGGGGCTGAGGCTTCGGGCCCCCTCCTCCCTATAACGCCAGTAACAACTGCTTCCAGGAAGAAGAAAAAGAAATCCAAGTACCGCGAGCCTCGCTCTCCCCCTCTGCTCCCCTTGATGATAACAGTAAGTCTCCTTGTGCCGAGCCCCCAGATTCCGACCCAGACCCGCTGATGTCATCAAAATTAGAATTTAGCATGTCGACACCAGTTGCCAATTCAACTACTAAAAATCCAGCTTCAGATTCTTCTCATCCACAAGCCTCACCCCCACTTCTGAAACTGGCCACTAAGGCTTCTTCTGCATCTCCAGCAGCCTTTCAACTTGCTGCAGTTCAACCGATATTGCCAACCCCAAAAGCAGCTTCCGCATTACTCTTAGCAAGCGATGCTACCCCGGTTCCTGCAGTAACTAGCAATACAGCCTCTAGAGGGCCCCAACTTTTTTGGTGCCTCTGCTTTTAAACCCATTGTCATTATTTTTGCATTGGTCATAATTTTGTTACCTTTTCAGACAACAAAGCTATTCAGCTGCAGCCACTCCTGCTACTCTAACTGCGGCTGCTCTGACACAATCGGCCCTTGATCAAACTATAGCGGCTGGAATTCAAACCTCCAGCAAGCTGGCAATTCCATCTACATTAGTCCCAACTCTGACTGTCAACACTGATAATACTTCATCTCTGTCCCTGCACCAGGTAGTAGCAATGCTACACAAAAAACTGGTTGCGTTCCTAAATCAAGACTCCAATAGGATTACAAAGTCAGCTAGCAATACGGTACAATAGCTTTGGAATAATTTGGAGACTATCTCCACAGCTCTCCTAATAGACAATGAGAAACTAAAAGCAGTTAATGCTGAACTCAAGTCCAAAATCCAGCTATTAGAAAAAGTGGTTGATACAGTCTCCAAGTTCTCACCAAATCTCTCAGAGAGTTTTGAACGAGACGTGAGCCATCCTTTGGAAATTCCGCTGGCACGCACCTATGCTGCTGCAGTGAAAACACAGCCCTCCGGAACCAGACCAGAACCAACCTCCAACCTACGGATAAATAGATCAGAAATGCAGAGCCCACAACATGTCCTACTACTGAGAGCCACTGAAGATTCTGAGTTAAAAACAAGTAGCGCGGTAAAGGACCTTGTTCAAAACACCCTGAAGAATGAATTTAAATCAATCAAAGTCAAGTCACTGCGCCCTGTAAGAAACAGAGGAGTTATTATTGAAACTGCCTCAAAACAGGACCTGGAAAACATCTCTACAGCGAGTTCATTTCAAACTGCTGGGGTTACAGCTGGTCCTCCAAAGATGAGTAACCCATCAGTGATCATCTGTACTATCCCCAATTCAATGACCAACGACGAGTTGGCAGAAGACATGTACCAGAAAAACCTGGTGGACTATGGAGTCACCTTGGATGAAATAAAGGAGTAACATTCAGATTCTCCACAAGTGCGAAAGGCAGCTCTACTGCCCATAGAGTCATAACACTAGATCCCTATCTTTACAAAAAAGTTATATCGCTCAACAGAATTTTTCTGGGCTGTAGTTCCCACAAGTTCAGGCCATTCACTGTGGTAACCAAGTGCTTCCTTTGCCTGGGCTATGGGCACACTTCTGTCCACTGCACCCACACTTCTCCAACGTGCGGACACTGCCCAAAGCGGACACGTTCATGCTGAATGTCCGTACCGAGACGAACTTCCAAGCTGCATCAACTGCAAACGGAGAAAGAAAGACAATCAACACTCAGTTAGAGAGGCAAATTGCCCAGAGTATCAACGAGCTCTAGAAACTGCACGGCAAAGGACCACTAATGGATAAGAACCTAATTTCTCAACAACCAACAGCTTACCAGACCTGCCCCGGCAGCATCATCCTCAGCAGCCAGTAATAGTCAGAACTCCAGCCAAATTAAATTACGCATCATGCAGATAAACGCTCACCATTCCCGCACAGTTGCGGATGAAATAAGACAGGCAGCCGAGACTCACCAAATCGACATAATTGCAATACAGGAGCCATACACCATCAAAGTCCCAGCAGAAAACACACACAAGATAGTGGGCTATTCAATGCAGACAAGACTCATACAGCCAACTAGCACTGACCCTAAGACCTGCATAGTTGTACTCAATAAGCAAATTGATGTCCTTATAATTCACGGGCTCTGCACAAAGTTTGCTACTTGCATCCAGGTTAGATTCTTTTCAATCACACTATATATCATCTCCCTCAACAGTCCGCCTTCCAGGGATATAGATGACTTCCTAAGATATATTGAGTTTGCCATTGACCTTCTTAACTCTAACAGTATACTAATAACAGCAGATGTTAATGCCAAATCTCCATTGTGGTTCTCAACTTCCTTGGATGTACATGGGCGACTTCCAGAGGAATTAATTCTGAACAGAAATTTAACCATCCATAACCTACCCAACAATCTTCCGACATATTGTAGCACCACTGGACAATCTAATATTGATGTCACACTAACCACCAATGACTTACGGACATGCGTCTGGGATTGGGTCACAATACCGGACTGGACGATAAGTGACCATCGGGTCATCTATTTTCACATTGGGACCAGGCGCCTGCCGACAACTACTAAGGAAAGAGTGACAGAATTAGTAAGGTTTTCCCTAAGAACAGTCGACTGGGATGCCTTCGACTTTTCCATCAATAGAGACTTTCCAACACATGACCCTCTCCAATATGAAGAAGCAACACCAGAAGAATACAGTGAAGTAATACAAACAGCAATTACCAGAGCTTCGTATAGAGCAACAAGGAAGAAAGTCCCATTCAACAGACCTTGTGCATGGTGGAACACGGAACTTATGACACTAACGAGGGAAGTCCACCGCGCACGAAAGCAGTATCAGAACCGACGAAACTGGCCAGCAGCAGACGTCGAAAGGCTACACAGGGAGTACTTGAATAAAAAGAATACATACACCAAGGCAATAGCAACTAGAAAGCGAGAAACCTGGGCTACATTCGTCCTAGAATCTGGAAATTCAAACCCCTGGGGGTTACTGTATAAAATCACACGGGGAAAAACCTTCACAACAGATATCTCTGGCACTGTCCAGCCTGATCAAAATGAAACCACCAAGTGGACTGACTCTGTCAGTGCCATCATAAATAAGCTCTTCCCGGACGACAACCCTCAGAATGACTTGCCAGAACACAAAAGTATCCGGAAGAAGAATGCCGAATATATAACACAGACCCAAGCTGAACCCTTCACCGTTCTGGAATTGAATCAGGTCCTCAAAAAAGTAAATACGAAAAAGTGCCCGGGACTGGATTTAATTGAATACACCTTCATCATTAGATTTCACAAATTAAAGCCAGAACATCTTCTATTATTGTACAATAAATGCCTCCAAAAATCAAAGTTCCCCCAGCCCTGGAAGGTTGCACTTCTCCACCTAATACCAAAACCAAATAAACCAATAACAAACCCTCGTTCATACAGACCAACTGCTCTGCTGGCAAACCTGGGCAAGACCTTGGAAAGAATAATGGCCATCCGAATCACGAATCTCTTTCTCTCCAAAGGTATGATTTCACCAGCCCAATATGGATTCACCCAGGGCAGATCATGTGAAGATGCCCTCTCTGATTTGATCCTGCATCTGGAAACTTCGCAATCCAAATATGAACTCGCTCTGTTTATTGACTTCGAGGGGGCCTTCGATAATGTATGGTGGGAAAGTGCACTGGAACGTCTTCGCACAGCAGAATGTCCAAACAATCTGTTCAGAAGCTACTTCTCACAACGTACAATAGTAGTTAAGTCAAAATATCACCAAGTCCTTAAACCCATCCACCGTGGGTGTCCCCAGGACTCTGTCCTGGGGCCCTTGGTGTGGAATATGGTGCTCCAGTAACAGTTTTGAAAAAACGAAAATCATAGCATTCGCCGACGACCTCACCATCTTGGTCGATGGTCATTCCAGAGCAGCCCTCGAATCCACAGCACAGCGAGTACTCAACCATCTCTCTACCTGGACAACAATCAACAAATTGCAAATCAACCCTGCCAAAACTAAGATGATGGTGTTTAAAAACCGACTCGACTTACGAAGGCCTCCCCAGGTCAAAATCAACGGAACCCAGCTAACCTTCATAGAACAGACAAAAGTCTTGGGAGTAGTAATAGACAACCGTCTGCCTTTCTTCCCCCATCTACAGCATCTGAGTTCCAAGACCAAAAAGTTCTCCGCCGCAATTATACGGATCTCAAGAAGTGAGTGGGGACTATCAAAACGAACCCTTCTTCTTTATTATAAAGCTGTCTTTCTCCCAATAGTAACCTATGCTGCCAGGGTCTGGTTTCACAGAGTTCCCATCATTAAATGAAAGAAAAGCTAAACTCTATACAAAGAGCTATGTTACTGGCGACCCATCGAATCTGCCGTACAGTCTCTACAGCAGCTCTCCAAGTTAGAGCAGGCACCCTCCCTCTCGACCTTTACACAATCTACAAGGGGCTCTGCTATCGAATTAAAAAAGGTATTCCGGCAACGATCCTGGATATAGAACTCTCACTAACTACGGATGTAAAGCAGGAGAAATCTCGATGTCTCAATAAACTCTTCAATGTATGGCAGACCAGATGGGATTCTTCTACTGTAGGGGTTGTAACTCGGAGTTTTCTTCCGGAGGTAACCTTTGCAACCACTAAAAATAACGCCCGATGGTTCTCCCTCAGCCTCGAATCATCCTTTCTCATTACCAGACACAGTTCTCTAAATGAGAAACTGCATACACTGGGACTCATCGACACTCCCTACTGCTTTTGCGGACAAAGTGAAAGTTGGAAACACTTGCTTCTAGAGTGTGTACATTACAACGATATCAGAAACCGTCTCCGGAATAAGATCCAGGACTTCCCACCAGCAGATCTGCATCAACTGATATGTACCCAAAACAACCTCGAAGCCTTCCAGACCTTTGCAGCTGAGGTATTTGCCTGGAGGAGGACACTGATCGTCAGTCAACGATGTGGAAATGCTGATCATTAACAATTCCACTGCCAACTGAAAGTCACCCCTTCTACTGACTATTTTTTTTTTTTTTTCTAACCTCGGTTCTGCATTGTTTCCGGGTCCTGCCCTGGAACTAGGAGCAGCTTTGGCTCACCTTTTCTTCTTTCCCACTATGTGCAGGATAGATAAGCACTCTCCCATTTTTTTTTTCTTTTTTTCTTTTTCATTCTCTCTCTGCTGGCACCCGATTTACATCTTTCTCTTCACTGTAGCCAGGGTGTGGGATTAAAATTATTTATTTATTCCTTAATTATTTTTATTTTTTATTTATTTTTATTTTATTATTATTATTATTTTTATTTATTCTTTTTTATTTTTCCTCAAACCTGCGTTCTGCACTGTTTCCGGGTCCTGCCCTGGAACTAGGAGCAGCCTTGGCTCACCTTTTCTTCTTTCTCCTTCTGTGCAGGATAGATAACCACTCTCACATTTTTTTTTTTTTTCTCTTGCTCTCTCTCTGCTGGCACCCCGACTTACATCTTCCTCTTCACTGTGGGATTAAAATTATTTAATTATTCTGTAATTATTATTATTATTTTTTTTTTTTATTTATTTTATTTTATTTATTTATTTATTTCTTTTATTTTTTTTAAATTTTTTTAATTTATTTATTTTATTTATTTATTTATTTATTTTATTTTTTAAAAAATTTTTTTAATTAATTTATTTTTTTTCATTTACTTAGCTTCATTTTTTTGTACTCGTGCTCTGTTCTGACAACTGGGATGTGCCAGACAGCTCTCCCCTTTTTTTTTTTTTTTCATCCCAGGGAATTTATTTTATTTTTCTTATTTTATTTAATTATTTATTTTATTATTTTATTTATTTATTTATTTATTTATTTATTATTATTATTATTTTATTATTATTTTTATTTTATTTTATTTATTTATTTTTTTATTATTATTTTTTTTTAATTTTATTTTTTTATCATTATTTTTTTATTTATTTATTTATTTAATATATTTTCTTTTTCACCACGGGGAGTTATTATAATTATTTATTTGTTTATGATTATTATTTTATTTTATTTTATTTATTTATTTATTAATTATTATTATTTTTATTTATTATTTATTTTTTTTGTTTTTTTTTGGACCACGGGAAATACATTTTGTTTCTGTTTTTAGTTTATTTAACTTTTATTTTATTTATTTATTTTTTCCCCTCTCTGGAGTGGGCCCCCAGAGAACTCTGGCGCACCTTTTGGCAACATCAGGTGGTTCAGAGTCTCATATCGAGAGAGTACGTGCTCCATTGGAACTGGCCCACCTTCCCATGGTGTGGACGAGTACCCAGAATCATCTATCCAGGTGATTGATGCTTCTGGGTAGCCAAGAGGCCAGAACAGAACAACAGAACACACACACAATACACACAAACCGACGTCACACACATCTGGCCCATTTGTAGTGATACTGTTCTTCACAGAGATACGAGGCGGAGTTGAACTCACGTTCTAGGAGCCGCCCTTTACAAAAACACATGTCCACACATGTCCATCCCGTCGATGACGCGAGGAACTTTAATGGGCTTTTTTCACTTCGTGGCTCAGTTAGTGGTCTTAGGCGCAGATAGCAAGGTTTCCCCCCCCAAAACTGGGGTTTTTCGTCCAGTAAAACAGGCAAATCGACCAGAGAACATATGCAACTTACAGACACAAATACGGGTTAATGCATTTAATTACGGGCAACCCTAAAATAATAATAATTTTTTTTGTTTTAGCCTTACCGATGTCATTGCGGTGTATAGGGTGGGAGAGGGAAGCCTGCAGTCCACCAAATAAACAAGAAAACTTTGAACTTTGACCACATCATAATATCCAATCAAATTGGTCAGACAAGACTTCCCCTTAACAAACACATGCTGTATCTGAACTATTACTGCAGCCTTGTCTAGGTGATCCTGTGTCACCTCTTTAACCATTGCCTCCATTATTTTACCCAGAGAAGTTAAAATAACAGGTCTATAATTATTTGCGTCACCCTTTCAACCCCCCTTTGTGAATTGGGATACATTTGAACTTTCAAGTCCACGGGGACCTCCGCTGACTCAAAGGATGCTCCCGTAATTATAGCTCAGGGTTTGCTTACTTCCCTCGCTGCCTCCTTAAATATAACTGGATAGATTCCATCTGCCCTAGGTGCCTTTTTAGGGTTCGTAGTCTAACGAAGGACCCTTATAATGTCATTCGGTTTGTCTGTCTGTCGGTCCGTCTTTCACAGCATTGTATTGCTTGAAACACTCAATCTATTGACTTGAAATGTTGTATGGGTTTGCACCTCATGTGGGCTAAGATAACGCCGTATTGATCATTGTTGACAAAAATTTGTCTGAGAAATGGGGGGACAAAAATATTTTCGACAACCTCTAGCTTATTATGCACCGTTGCAAAGCGCCCAACGAGTCTGTTTAAAATATAATTAAAAATTAAAAATGGCGGCACCAGACAGGAAAATGTGAGTAATATTCGTGTCCACCTCTCTATTTTCATCGCTAATGGAGCTAAAAATTTAAAAATCACAGCTATGCGCTATTTATAAAACCATCTCACCCCAATAGTCACGTATGCATCTGGTGCATGGTATCACAAAGCCACAACTGTTGTCAATAAACGAATCATTGACTCGATTCACCAATCAATCCTTCTGACCATTACTCGAGCTTGCAGCACATTGAGCATGCATGCCCTGCAGGTCCTTGCTGGTGTCCTTCCACTGGACTTAGAGATCGTTCGACAGGGCCTCATGCACCACCTGGACAAGGGTATCCCACAGACATGTTTGGGATTCAC
The DNA here is from genome assembly GCF_048544385.1 of Mastigoproctus giganteus. NCBI lineage: Eukaryota > Metazoa > Arthropoda > Arachnida > Uropygi > Thelyphonidae > Mastigoproctus > Mastigoproctus giganteus. Next base: position 142,668,521 of record NC_143579.1, on the reverse strand, counting down.
CACCGACATCATCTATAGCAAGACTATGGAAAAGAAAAAGTTGCATGCTCACATGCTGCAGGTGTGGCAGAATAGATGGGCCACCTTGCAAAAAGGCGAAATCACCAGAAAGTTTCTGCCCAACATTGGTCGGGTTTTTCAGAACTTCCCACCCTGGTTTTCCCCGGGAGTACAAGTAACATATCTACTGACAGGACATGGAGCTCTGAATGCAAAGTTGTCCTTACTCGGAATACTGGAAGATTTCACCTGCACCTGTGGGGGGGGGGATGGAGAATAAATCCATGGTAAATCTATGATAAATCCAGTATCTACCATATGGCTAGGAACACCATATCTTGGACACCAGAGAAGAATATCAGGCTTTCTCCAGTTATGCATTGGCCCTGTTCACAAGACGGAGAGCTCTTATCGCAGCGAACCACAACCAACCACTGACATAATAAGGAAATGAACAAACCTCGAAGGAAATCGTCCCGCGGAAGACGACTGGAACCCAATGGCCTCCGATAATCAAGGCAGTAAACGATGAAGTGGACCTAAAGTCGAATCAATGAGAAATGACTCTATAAACAACACTGACGCCGCAAACACCACATGGACTGGAAATGAAACAAGAAAGACCCCACAAACGCCGATAAGCAAACCCGGACCTTTTGACTGTAAAGACTTATTATTATTTATTATTATTATGTCTAAGGTGGCACCTAGACTTCCGTCTATCTCCACCTGATAAGCTGACTGTATGCAGAACCTCTGCAAAATAGACCTGTATGGAAGGTCTCCTCGCCACCAGGGAGCAGCTGGCACCTGCACAGCCACTCCCCAGTGGCGAAGAGACCCTAATAACTGCCCATACTCGCTTAGTACTGGGCCTGTCTTCTATTTTAAGTGCCTCATGCACAAAAATCCCGCACCCACCGGAAGTAGTGCTATACCGGTGGGTGCAAGCAATCCCGCTCCCAGGCTGCCCACACCTGAGAGTAAAGACTATAAAGACTGCAGAACGGGCAGGAACCACCCCATGAACGATTACGCTTCGGGCCGATCGCTCCTGGGAATGGACTAGGACCACCAGAAGCTCCACTGCCAAATGCTATATGGCGAGCTGAATGGGGTACACCCTTACCCTATTCACCTTAAATTCCCTATCCCCGGCAGGAGGGAGAGACATGCTCTGTTTCCTCCCTCCCCTGCCGACACATCTCTTTGCCTGGTGAGGCATGGGCCTGCCTCACTGACCACCTGGGGTCGCCTTCTGTATCGTCCCCATGCTTCTGCCTTTCAGACCCCAGTCTTCATCCTCTTCCCCCACTCTACCTGTATACTTTATCCATGGCTGGGGGAGATAACTCTTCTTCGTCTCCCCCACTCGCCATCCAAACTTCCCTCTGGTGTGGCAAGGGCCGAACTAATCGACCCCTGCCTAGCAGGGATCATCTCCTCTATCGACCCCTTACTTCTACTTCTACCCCCGAGTTTTCAGCCTCCCACTTTTATCTTTAATCTAATGTATAGCCCACACGTCTAAATTTAATAACAACAAAATTCTGCCCAACCTATTAGGCCTTTTATTATAATATATATACAGCGAAACTTCTCCTAACGGACACCTCTTGTTAACGGACATCTCTCTACAACGGACATTTTCAAATTCCCCAACTCACCTCTATTGGTTTTAACGTGTTTGCAGCTTCTGTCTAGCGGACATTCTCTGTAACGGACGCGGACAGGCAATCTGCACTGTTTCATTTAGATTAGCACTTAATTTGATCTCCCCATAACGGACAGCGGGCGAGCTTATGTCCCTTTTCTAGGAACTTTTCTTCCACGCATTGCCTCAATCGTGTGTTTATTTTCTATTTCCGATTCTCTGAATTTTATCAAGGTTCACGTCGCGGTTCTAAACCCTTTTTCAAGAATTTTAAGGCACGTGTAAAACTTCTGATGAATTCGGTGTGTGCGGGGGGGGGGGGATATGGTCGGCCTTTCGTCTTTTCAGTTTTCAGTTTTGTTCAATGTCGTGTGAAGTGCACAATGTCTTCTCGTAAACATTTAACTTTGAAAGATATAGTCGAACTCATTAATGCGTATGATCGGCAAAAAAATAGCGTTCGCAATCTCGCTGCAAAATTCAAAATCGGGAAGACACAGGTAAGCGACATCCTAAAGGAAAAAAATGAACTGCTCAAACAATTTTGGCAACACGGAAATTGATCAGGTTCAAAATCATTCCCGTAAACTGTTGGACTTCAAATTGACAATGTTACGTATGAGTGGTTTTGTCGCGAACATGCTAAAAAAATTCCCATTAATGGGCCTATTATTAGGGAAAAGGCTTTGGAGGTTGCGAAATCTATGGGAGTAAATGAGTTCAAAGCTTCTGTGTGATGGATAGACAAGTTCAAAACTCGGCATAAAATTTCTTGGAAAACCGTAAATGGTGAAGGTGGATCTGTTGATACTGGGGTTGTAACAGATTGGCCGTCAAATTGGAAGATTTATGTCGTGATTTTGAAGCTAAGGATATTTACAACTGTGACGAAACAGGGTTGTTTTTTAAAGCTCTTCCTGAAAAAACAATGAGTCTAAAAAACGAAAAGTGCCAGGGCGGAAAAATTTCTAAGGAACGCTTGACTGTACTATTGTGTACAAATATGCTCGGAGACTTTGAACAACCTCTTGTTATAGGAAAACCACAAAATCCTCGTTGTTTCAAGGGCATAAAGTTGAATCTTTTGGATGTTGACTGGAAGTCTAATAAAAAAGCGTGGATGACACGAGATATCATGAGCGAATGGATAAGTCACTTTAACCAAAACATGATTCGTAAAAACAGAAAAATTATCCTTTACATGGATAATGCTGCATCTCACCCACACGTTAAATTGTCCAACATTCAAATCGTTTTTCTGCCACCAAACACATCTGCAGAGTGTCAGCTCTTGGATCAAGGGATAATAAAAAATTTTAAACTTCACTACAAAAAACGTGTTTTAAGACATCTCATTGCAAACATGAACGATGTAACATGTGCGAGTGACCTTGCAAAGAAAATCAGTATCCTAGATGCGATTCAATGGATTTCCTCTTCAGTAAACCAATTAGAAAACAAGCTGTCATGAACTGTTTTGTAAAGTCTGGCTTCTCAAACGCAAAAATTGAAGTTGTGAACAGCGATGTGGAGCACCAAGAAGAACAAGAACTTCAACATCTATTGATAATGTACGATACTTCCGCTACAAGTGACCCTGGCTACAAAGATATAGACTCGAACCTCACTACAGAAGATGGTGTTCTAGATATCAACGACGTTATCATCTATATTTTTCAAGAAGGTCCCCATGAGGATGAAGAAATGGAAGGAGGTCATTCTGTCGAAGAACATATTAACGACGAACCACCGATGAAAATAGAAGTGCTCGTACAAATCAATCGTTTAAAAATGTTTTTCGCTGCTGAAGAAGAAACTGAAGGACTTTCGATGGTTTCTTCACTCCAAACAAATGTTGAAAACAAAATTATCAGCTGGAAGAAGGTGCAGAAAAAAATAAGTGATTACTGTATGTATTTTTCTTAAGATAAAGTCATAATATGCATAGCACAATTGTATGTATATTATTTACAAAAATATTGTTCAAAATCTGTATATATTTTAATTTAATTTTACATTAAACGTTTAACGATTTTTTTTTCTTTTTTGTCTCCCTCTTGTTAGCGGACACTTCTCTCTAACGGACACATTTTCGTTCCCCATGGCTGTCCGTTAAAGGGAAGTTTCACTGTATGTATATATATATATATACATATATATATATATTTTTTTTTTTTTTTTTTTTTTTTTTTTAGGTCCTAGCCACTGAAATCCCAGGAAACTAGGTGGCAGGACCTCCTGCCGGAGCAACTTGACATGATTCTGGACAAACCCGGCTAGCCTCCATGTGTCGAGGTATGGGCAACGTTGAGTTCCACCAGGGGCCAAGAGCACAACTGGAAACGCTTGCCAACTCAGCACTTTCTACACTAAGAGAGTGGACTGAAACTCATCACCATAATATCTCTGCCACCAAAACCCAATCTATCCTACTAAAGGGATATCTAACTCCTACCAGACCACCGCAGATAAAAATCTACAACAAAACGATCAAGTTGGCCACAGAACTCAAGTACCTAGGAGTGATCCTGGACCGAAATTTATCATTTACACCCCACTTAAAATACATCCAGAAGAAAATGAAAAACTACGCTTCCATGCTTGCCAGGATTACCCGCCGCGACTGGGGGCTGAAAAGAAGAACCCTAGCAATACTTTACAAAGCAGCCATTAACCCTGCAATTGCATATGCTTTTGGTGTCTGCCACCATAAGGCCTCCACGGCGGTAAATCGTCGGCTACTCAACATCATTCACCGACCGATTTTATTAACCCTCACCAGAGTGTGCCGCACTGTATCTACTCATGCGCTGCAAGTACTCATTGGGACTCACCCTCTTCATCTTGAAGTGATTCGCCTAGGCATGTTACAGCAGCTTAGAGGCGGAAATCACACCACAGACCCAACTGCAAATCGGACAGTGGAGAAGAAAAGACTCCAGATCTATTTGCGATCAATATGGCAGCAGCCCTGGACGACCTCCACAAAAGGGGAAGTCATGCGGAGGTTCCTCCCCGATCTACAACAAATATACCCACAGTATCCGGTATGGCTTTGCCCTGGATTGTACAGCACGTATCTCCTAACGGGACATGGAGCGATCCGCCACAAATTACACCTTCTCGGACTCGAAAAGAACCCAATGTGTGCATGTGGCCCTGTGGAGACCTGGGGACACCAGATGTAGGACTGTGAATTTTATGAAGATCTTCGTGTTGAATTAATCATCCAAGTGCACCTTAATCCCAAAAACCGGGAACACTACTTACTGGAAGATGAAGCCTCATATATAGCATTCACCAAGTTTGCCCAGAACTTGTATGCTAGACGCTTGACCATTCCTCTGCCTGCAAACTTCGAATAGATGTGTCAAACAAAGCTTCTCAGAGACCCCCCAACCAGATGTCAGGTTTCACTGCTTGATCCTTCATGCAAGACAAAACTGGAACTCTTATGAGAAGTGACAAAACTCCACTTCCCAGAACATTTACTACCGGACGGGACAACAGGCCCATGAATGATTCCCAACTGTGACATTTTGCACAACCTATTCAGCCAACATTGGATCGCCTCTGCTGGGCCTCAAGTTTTTCTGGATGGTGTGGACCTGACCCTACGGTCTGGTTTGCTCCCACTCATGTACACAGGCCACATTGGCAACCTGAGCCAGCTCCCTTGTTTGGCTCACTGTCTTATTACCTGTTCCTGGCAGAGCGGGGAGGGGACAGTTTGCTGTCCCCTTCCCCCCCTGCCACCCTATTTCTTCCCTCTGGTGGGGCATGGGCATGCCCCACTGTAAACTGGAGTTGCCTTCCTTTCGGCTCCATATTTCTGTCTATCTGCCCCCCCAGTCTTCAGCCTCCATCCCACTCTATCTGACAGCAACGTGAACATGCCCCAGACAATCTAAAATCACCAATCTAAATTAATTTTGCCCAACATTTTGGACATCTAGCGCTCCCCGCGACGCGTACGCGATTTTTTTATTTTTTATTTTTTATTTTTAGGTCCTAGCCACTGAAATCTCAGGAAATTAGATGGCAGGACCTGCCAGAGTGAACTATATACTAGTGAGTACCTGGTCTGCCTCCACGGGGCGAAAGTGGGACAACGTCGGGCCTCAGTAGGGGTCTGGCGGCTAAATGACCAGATGAACAACGGTACAAGGCATCACACATATACAAAGTCCATACACTTTTGAATCTCTGGCTTTTCCAGTCAACTGGTTCACCCACAATGTAAACTACGTGGAGATGATGTATTTATGTGATGTATTTATTTTCTTTCACACAAATAATCTAACAAATAATCTAAACTTCTATTTTGCAAAGCTTTGAAAGGAAGAGTGACGGGCTAGAAGGTTTTTGATGTATTTATTTTCTTTCACACAAATAATCTAACGTGGAACAACAGCTTTGCAATTTGCACTGATGGTGCGGCTGTATTAACAGGAGAAAATAAAGGTTTAAAAGGCAAAGTAAAGGAAATTGCACCAAATATAGTTTTTAATCATGCATAGAGAAGCATTAGTATCGAAGGAAATGCAAATTGATTTCACAAGTTTTGACAGATGCAGTAAGTGCGATCAACTTTATTAAAAGCAAAAGCTTAAATAGCAGATTTTGCACTATGCATTTTCCTTTTTCCTTTGTAAGGAAATAGAATCCGCCTGTGCCGAGCAAATGGATGGGGGTGCATTGGATGCGCTGCACCAGGGCTGCCCGATCTTGGAGGCCTCCTCAATCGAGGCAGCCACCAAAGTTCAGGGGCTCACATCTGGTGAGTGTGGGCTTGGCACACCCAGAGTCCTGAGATGGATATTGACATTCTTCTCTTTCTTGGTGAATCCCTTCTACTTCTGACTCACTCTCTCTCTCTCTCTCTCTCTCTCTCTCTCAGGGTAATTCAGATTTTTTTTTTTTTTGGCTGGTGCAGCATAAGCCTCAGGTTCCCTTGCACCATATGGCTAATGATAATAATAATAATAAACCCTCAACATAAATAAACGAGCCCAATCCACCTTTATACGGACCTGGAATTCGCTTATGAAACGGCTCTTTTACATACGAAAATTCAGGTAGTTGTCCAGTGATGAAGTGTTGCGACGTCTTTTTTACTTGAAACATGATATTTATTATTTTTATCGGATAAAATCAGACATTGCTCAATTGTTCATAAATCAAAAATGGCTTGGAAAACTTAGTTACCCTGTTGTTATTTTTGAAAAAATTAATGATTTTAATATAAGTCTTCAAAGCAGGGAACAAATATTGTAATACTCAGCGATAAAACAGAAACCTTCAAAAAGAAGCTTAACCTTTGGAAAACTAAATTTAAGCGTAGTAATACTGAAATGTTCCAATGGTTTTCTGATTTCGTTAATAATATTAACATTTTACAATTTAAGGATATCATTGCCACTTATCTCACAATACTAATTACGAATTTTTCCAAACGATTTAATGTATCTCTAGAAAAAAAAAGTTGTATTGGATTCTTGATCCCTTTGCTTTTGAAATTTCTTTATGTCCGAAAATTACCATTCAGCACAAAAGGAAGATCTCATCGACCTGTCGCTGATGGAGCATTATGTGCTTTTTTCCAAGACTACATTTTGTGAAAAATTTTGGCTTTCTCTTCGAGACGAGTAACTCGAATTATCGATACAAACATTGCTACCTTTCGGGTCTACATATTTATGTGAGGTTGGTTTCTCAAAATTAAGAGCTATAACAACAAAGCAGCTTTCCAGACTTGATACGGAAGATGACATGAGATTAGCAATTTCAAATTACACTTTTCAATTTTTTTTCCAGTGGAAAATGAAAAAATTCCATTTTCTAGTTGCAGTCTGCCAAACCCGATGTACCTTTTCTAACAGAATCTCAGTTATCGGTTAATTCAACTACTGCTCATCTCAGTTGCCCAAACTATTTGCTGTATGATTCCTTTCACCTCAAACGTGGTACTTGCGCGTAGGTTCGTTCCAATATTCCCTGTCAGAGACATGGTAATTTGGAATCGCCTCTTTTCGATCTTCTCTGGCTTAAAATCTCTACCTCATTCTGTCAAATTCATCTGTTATCTCTACCATTCTCCCAACTCCACTAATCACTTGAAGCTCTTTGAATTCTTCTCTTTGCAACTTGACTTTCTGCAGTCCAACTTTCCTAACAGTGAAGTAATTTTCTTTGGTGATTTTAATGTTCACAACTCCCAGCTGGCTTCCGTTTTCTAGTCACACCGACCCACCTGGTCGAGATCCTGAGGCTTTTGCAATTATTAATCACCTTGCACAGATTGTTCAATTACCTACAAGAATACCGGAGCATCTTACCCACACAGCCAACACGCTTGATCTTTTTGTCACAAACAACCCTTCTAAGTAAATGGTTGAAGTAAGTGATCCTTTAGGCACTTCAGATCACAACTTGGTGATTGTCTCTTCTCCAATGGAGCCTTTATCTCATGGCTATCCCCAACCTCGTGTTGTATAGAATTACAAGAATGCAAAATGGAATGACCTTCGAGATTTCGTTTCATCTTTTCCTTGGTCGAATGTCAATTTGACAGCTTCGTCAGTGAAATTATTCTTGTAGGAATGGAATCCTTAATTCCCCACTCCACTTTTAAATCTCGTCCTTTATTTAAACCTTGGTTTTCCAATAAATACATATTCTTGGTTTTCCAATAAATACACATTCTGTTCAAGAGAAGAACGTTGCATATTGTAATTAGCTTGTTTCCAATTCTTCAGTTTCATTTTCTGCCTACACCAAAGCTCGCAACAATTGCTCATTAATCAGTCCAAACTAGATTTTGAACAGGCTTAGAGTAGTAAACTTGCTTCTTGACCTAATGGTAGCTGAGCTTTCTGTTCTCTTGTCAAAGCCATTGGCCGCAACTTTTGCCCATATCTGCTCCCACCTCTATCAAAACCAGATGGTTCTGTTTTCACTTCAGCCAAGGATAAAGCCAACCTGCTAGCATCCCATTTTTCTTCAAACTCATGTATTGATGATCTTGGTAAAACACCTACCACAATTCCCAACACAATCCATTAAATGCCTCCTGTGGTCCTCCACCAAAAGGATGATATTGATGAATCGTGATGCTAAGAAAGCTCCAGGTTCCGATGGTATTTCTCCAGTTGTTCTCAAAACCTGTACTTCTGAACTTACTCATGTTCTTTCCCGCCTTATATCACTTTCTTATTCCAAAGGTGTATTTTCTTTGGCTTGAAAATTTGCTCATATCCAGCCAGTTCCTAAAAAGGGTGACAAATCCCTCCCATCCAATTATCGTCCCATTGCAATTACTTCTACTCTTTCTAAAGTAATGGAGAAATCAATTAACCACCAACTCTTAAACTACCTAGAAACCTTCTGTCTAATCAACGATCGCCAGTATGGATTCCCTAAGTGTCGATCCAATGGTGATCGATCCAATATGTTACCCATTTATGGACAAATTCAATGGAAAAGTTCAGTGAAACACAAGCAGTTGCTCTTGACATCTCAAAGGCTTTCGATCGTGTTTGGCCTAAAGGTCTTCTAAGCAAGCTTTCATCCTATGGTTTGCCAACTGTTTGATGTAATTGGTTATCCAGTTTGCTCTCTGATCGCTCACTGATGGTGATGGTAGATGGCTGTCTTCTAACTTCTCCACTAATGCTGGTGTCCCCCATTCTTTTCCTCTTGTATATTAATGACTTTCTTCCATTGACTGGAAATACTATCCATAGCCGATGATAGCACATTACATTCCACTTTCCATTTTGGGAAACCTTGCTATGCTCAGCTACTTCAACTTCTAGAATACCTGCTACCAATTCCTTAAATGCTGATCTCCAAGTAATCCTCCACTGGGCCAAAGACAACTTAGTTGATTTCAATCCTAATAAAACTCAGTCTTGTCATATATCTCACAAAAAGGATTCTTCTGCTCCTATGCTTATCTTTGGAGACACTCCGATTTCTAGGCAAAATGATATATCTTTTGGGTATTACCCTGACTTCTAATTTCTCTCTCTCTTGGCACAAGCACATTACAAATATTGCTTCTTCTTCTGCATCTAAAAAACTTGGTTTTCTCTTTCGCTCTCTGCATTACTTTTCTTCGAAACAGCTGTTCACTCTGTACAAATCGCAAATCCGCCCTACCATGGAATATTGTTGCCAGGAGCAGTGCCCCGAAAACCTCTCTCAGGCTTGTAGATTCCATTCAGAAGAGGCCAATCAGGTTAATTAATGACTCGTCTCTGTCTCTCCAATCGCTGTCTCATAGACGTACTGTTTTTGCTGCATGCCTTTTCTACAGATACTTCCATGGGCATTGTTCTTCTGTATTGGCTTCTATAATTTCCGCTCTCTTTCAAAACAGTCGGAACACGTGCCACCACCACATAACATCAATTTACTGTCCAACTTCAAACTCACAGAACCAATCTTTCAGCTTCCTTTTTATTCATTGAACTGCCGTTTTCTGGAACAACCTTCCTTCACACGTATTTCCTGTAAATTACAGCCTACAGAAGTTCAATGTCTAATTAGCATTAGCATTAGTAGAGGCATATGATGCAAGAAAGCAAGCTTATTCAGCATCAGCCAAAAAAAAAAAAAAAAAAACAACCACTACTCCCATTTCACCCCTCCATTCGTTCGAAATACCTGTCCAGCTGAGCCTTAAAGTTGTTTAGGCTATCAACTTCAACGACAAGCGATGGAAGTCTATTCCACAAACCAACTGCCCGCTGGCTAAAGGCAAATTTCCGCACATCTATCCGACATCCGTCCTTCCTCAATTTGAATTTATGCCCTCTCAGGTGATTATTCTGAGCAAGAGGAAGAATCCCATCGGCATTGAGCATGCTCAAGCCATTCAAAGCCTTATACACCTCTATCAGATCACCTCGCCGATGCGTAGTCTCCAGGCTCTGTAATTTGCAAAACTTCAGCCTTTCTTCGTAAGAGCAACCCTTTGTTCCATTCACTAAACTTGTTGCCCTTCTCAGTACTCGTTCCAGCAGCTCTACATCCTTCTTGAAATGAGGCCTCCAGACCTGTATACAGTACTCAAGGTGTGGCCTGACCAATGCCTTATACAAGGGAATAATCACATACCTGTCCCTGCTAGAAAAATTCCTGTATATCATTGACAAGACACCATGAGCTACTCTTGCAGATCGTCTGCACTGTTCAGAGAACTTCATATCTGCCTGCACAATTACCCCCAGGTCCTTTTCATTCTCTGCCACTGTCAGCGTAGTACCACAGAGTTGATACATTGATCTGGAGTTACTGTTTCCCATATGTAGTACTTTACATTTGTCAATGTTAAACTTCATTTGCCACCTCTCAGCCCATCTGCTCAACCTTTCCAGATCCTGTTGCAGCAGCATAGTATCAGTAGTGTCCTTAACAACCCTGCCAAAATTTGTATCGTCTGCAAACTTGGACATTAAGCCTGATACACCATCATCAATATCATTTATAAATACAGAAAACAACAATGGACCCAACACCGAACCCTGAGGAACTCCACTAATAACATTAGTCCACGTTGAGCAGTGTCCATTGATTACTACTCTCTGTCTTCTGCCACTCAACCATCCCTTTATCCATAGCAGCAGTTTGTCTCCAATGCCACACTTCTCCAATTTGTGCAGCAGTCTTCCATGCGCAACAGTATCAAAAGCCTTTCTAAGATCCAAATATATAATATCAAAGTTATTCCCTGCATCCAGTTCTTTTGTGACTACATCATAGTATCCAATCAAATTGGTCAGACAAGACCTGCCCTTAACAAACCCATGCTGTGTCTGAGCTATAACTGAATTCTTGTCCAGATGATCCTGCAGTGCTTCTTTAACCAGTGCCTCCATTAATTTTCCTGGAACCGAAGTTAAACTAACAGGTCTATAATTACTTGTGTCAGCCTTTGATCCTCCTTTGTGAATTGGGGTTACATTTGCACATCTCCAGTCCATGGGTACCTCCACTGAGTCCAAAGAAGCTCTCATAATTATGGCTAGGAGTTGGCTTACTTCCTTTGCTGCCTCCATTAATATAACTGGATAGATCCCATCCACCCCGGGTGCCTTTTTTATGTTTATCCTCAACAATTTCTCCTCCACTTTCCTCTCAGTTATTAGAAAATCATCTAGCTCACTGCCAATGTTTACTTCACCTACGACATTCCCCTTCCTGAATAACTCCTCATGTGTGAATGTAGATGCAAAATACTCGTTTAGATTGTTAGCCACCTGAGCTGGATCCCCAACTGTTGAACCATCAACATCCAGTGGACCAATCTGATTCATCCCTTTCCTTCTTGAGTTTAAATAGGTAAAGAACTCTTTTCTGTTTTTCTTTGCATCCTTTGCCAAGGATTTCTCATAATCTGCCTTTGCCTGCCTAATCTCCTTTGTGACTTGGTTACAGACCAACTTATATCTATCATAGGCTTCCATGTCACCCATTAATTTGTATGTATCCCATGCATTTTTCTTCTCTGCCATATGTCTCATTAGTTCTTCTGACAACCATTTAGGCCTGAACCTTGAACAATATTTCTTGGTTGGTATGTAAAGCCTGGTAGCTTCCAAGATTAGTTCCTTGAATGCTTCCCATTTTGAATTTGCTGTTGGTAACATCATCAGTTGGTCCCACTGTATTGAATTTAAATACTGTCTCAGACCATCATAGTCGCCTTTACGAAAGCAAAACCCTTCCCTTTACCTCTGATGGTAGTTACCTCCTTGAGTAAATCCCACTTCAGCACACTGTGATCACTGCCACCTAGTGGTTTCTTTATCTGCAGATTCCTAATGTATGAAGAATCACTACTGATAATCAGATCAAGAGTATTACTCCCTCTAGTTGCCTCCCGAACATGCTGGTGTAGAAAACAATCATCCAATAAATCCACAAAAGCCTTGCTAGTGTGTGAGTGACCAACCCACAAATTCCAGTCAATATCTGGGAAATTAAAATCCCCTATTATAAGACTCTCTGATTTACTGGCCCATTCTATTTCCCTGTACAGTATCTTATTATACTCATCAGAGTCATTAGGCCTATAGCACACTCCTACTCTCAATTTTGATTTACCTATGCTTATGTCACACCAAACTGACTCGACACTGCCCTGTCCATCGATGTCGACTGGCTTCACTTCCTTGGATTTTATGTGTTTCTTAACTAATAGCATAACCCCTCCTCCCCTCCTGTCCTGTCTATCTTTTCTATACACATTGTACTCCCCAAATTCCAGTTATGCATTCCTTATATCTGTGTGACACCACGTCTCTGATATCCCAACAATATCTGCCTTTGATGTTTTGAGGATACCTCAAATTCATCAAATTTATTTACTAAACTCCTAGCATTGGTGTACACGCAAGTATACCTGCACCTGTTTCTATTCTTAGCTACCCTAACACAAACCATGTATTTACTTGTTCCCCAATGACTTCCAGCAGTCTCTGAAATATCCTGCATCTTGTTTTTCAGGCTTCTGCTCATTCCAATAGAAGCAGTGCAAGAATCCCTTTCACCTCTGCCAGTGGCTACTGTTAATCCATTAGTCTTTGTCTCCCCCCAAGCTAGCAGTTTTCCGACCCACCTAACACTGCCTCGATAGCATCAGCAAATATTCTTGCACCCTTTCTATTTAAGTGTATCCCATCCCTGTAGAAGCAATCTCTCCTGTTAACAAGTACATTCCAGCAATGTACTTGTTAACAGTATTTGCTGACATTAAAATGTCAGCAAATATCTTCTTTCATCTTCTCAACCTCGAACCCAAGCATGGTACTTAGTACTATAGGTTCAAATATCTCTCGTGTTTGGGGTTTTCATAAAAAAATATATTTCGTCAAATATTATATGTTATCCAGTCTCATCCTGCTCATTGTTTTTTGGAATTGTCATTTTTTATTGTTTTGTAATCTTTATTGAAGAGTAAGAATTTCATTTACTGTATTCAATTAAAATATTAAACAATTATTTTAATGTGTAAATAAAAGGGAAACAAATTTTTTATTCCTATCTTAGTATTAAATAAAGTTTCCTACTACATAATTTATAAAAGGCCATTTTTTTTTTCTCTGCAAATCTATTCGTCCATTATTGGGTTTACATTGAGGGGTCGCTTCAATATTACATTTAATAAATGGGGTCGGGAGCGATATAAGTTTGCCCACCACTGTCCTAAGTTACGTATTCCATCTTATGTTTACCGTGCGAATTTCTCACTTGGTGGTGGAAATTTCAACTAATTTTTTTCTTCTATAAATCGCCTCCACCTACCCTAAATGACATATTCACCAATGTTCACAGCGCTATCTCTAACTGTTCTGATACTAGGGTCTCCTGAATACGGAAACTTATTTTATAACCGCCCAGCATATAATAAAATGGTTATAAAATGTACTGTTTATAACCTGCGACCAAGTTACTGTCTTGTGGAAAAAACAAACAAAGGGGAACCTGAAAACCATAAAGCGATTCTTCCCACTATTGAAATGGCTGTAGTTTACTCCTCTCCCTCGTTTCCCATTGACAGCCCTTTCCATGAAAACTGCCGGACACTCTCAATTAAAAGTAGAATCCATTACTGAGGAACCTATTCACGATGTGATCCAGTTGTTGTCTTGTTTACAATATACAAACAAAGAATTAGACGCAAGAGCAGACTATGTGAAAAAATACTATCAAGAAATGGTTTGTGTGAAAATAAAGGGAACCTGAAAACCATAAAACAAAAATGTCGACACTTGAAATAGCGGGTTCTACTTACAATTTGTGCAGCCAGAAATATTTCCAATTAAATTTTTCCGTGTTCTGAATTTTAGTCGCATACCACTAGTGGTACGAGTATTTATCAGATGTTCTTGTTTTTAGGTCATCCTTGCAGCCTGGTTTTTTGCAATTTAAACTCATCATCTCATCATAAAATAAATTTTCATTAAATATTCTGTGCATTACACCTTCTGTCAATACAATAAAATAAAGAAAAACAACATGTTGGTTGCATTAAATGGGTTGTATTATCCCAAAATTACACAAATCAAATGACTTTGCTACCAAGCGTCTCAAACACAATGGCACTCAGATGAGTTAAGAAACATCGGCAATATTCATTAATTAGCAATCAATTAACATTAGCAAAGGCACATGATGCAAGAAAGCAAGCTTATATAGCATCAGCCAAAAAAAACACCCTTATTTCACCCATCCACTCGCTCCAAATGTTTGTCAAGTTCTGCCTTCAATCTATTTAAGCTATCAACTTCTACAATGACAGATGGAAGTTTGTTCCACCAATCAACCACCCGCTGGCTAAAGGCAAACTTCCACACATCTATCCTACAACTGTCTTTCCTCAATTTGAATTTATGCCTTTTCAGGTGATTATTCTGAGCAAGAGGAAGAATACCATCAGCATTGAGAATGCTCAAACCATCCAAGGCTTTATACACCTCAATCAGATCACCTCGCAGGTGCCTAGTCTCCAGACACTGTAATCTGCAAAAGTTAAGCCTTTCTTCATAAGAGCAACCCTTTGTTCCATTCACTAATCTTGTTGCCCTTCTCTGTACGAGTTCCAACAGCTTTACATCCTTCTTAAAATGAGGCCTCCAGACCTGTATACAGTACTCAAGGTGTGGCCTGACCATCGCCTTATACATGGTGATAATCACCTCCTTATCCTTGCTAGAAAAACTCCTGTATATCACTGACAAGACACCATGAGTGTCTTGCACACCGTCTGCACTGCTCAGAAAACTTCATATCTACCTGCACAATTACCCCCAGGTCCTTTTCATTCTCTTCCACTGTCAGTGTAGTGCCACAGAATTGATACATTACTCTGGGATTACTGCTTCCCATATGTAGTCATTTATATTTGTCAATGTTAAACTTCATTTGCCACCTAAGCCCATTTGCTGAACTTTTCTAGATCCTGTTGCAGCAGCTTACTGTCATTAGTGTCCTTAACAACCCTGCCAACCTTCATATCGTCTGCAAACTTGGACATTAAGCCTGATATACCATCATCAATATCATTCATAAATACAGAAAACAACAATGGACCCAACACTGAACTCTGAGGGACTCCACTAATAACATTAGTCCACAAAGAGCAGTGTCCATTGATTGCCACTCTGTCGTCTCCCACTCAACCATCCCTTTATCCACAGCAGCAATTTGCCTCCAATGCTGCACAGCTCAAATTTGTGCAGCAGTCTCCCATGTGCAACAGTATCAAAAGCCTTTCTAAATATCCAAATATATGATATCAAAGTTATTCCCTGCATCCAGTTGCTTTGTAACCAAATCGTATTATTCAATCAAATTTGTCTGACAAGACTTCCCCTTAATAAACCCATGCTGTGTCCGAGCTATAACTGAAGTCTTGTATAGATGACCCTGCAGTGCTTCTTTAACCAGTGCCTCCATTAATTTCCCTGGAACAGAAGTTAAACTAACAGGTCTATAATTATTTGTGTCGCCCTTTGATTCTCCTCTGTGAATTGGGGTCACATTTGCACATCTCCAGTTCATGAGTCCAAGGAAGCTCTCATGATTATGACTAAGGGTTTGCTTACTTCCTTTGCTGCCTCCTTTAATATAACTGGATAGATCCCATCCACCCCAGGTGCCTTTCTTATGTTTATCTTCAATAATTTCTCCTCCACTTTCCCCTCAGTTATTACAAAATCATCTAGCTCATTGCCAGAATTTGGTTCACCTCTGGCATTTCCCTCCTTCAATAACTCCTCATGTGTGAATGTAGATGCAAAATATTCATTTAGTTTGTTAGTATGTATTTTGGACCTTAGTTAATACCTCTGTCTCCACATGATTGGCATCCACCTAAAAATTATGAGCCAAGAGACCTCCAAAATCAGAGGTATTGCACTAGATAAAGGAGGAGATTTTAGGGTGCGATGAGAAAAGGGGTTTCATCTCTATGAAAATAATTTTACTCTCATGATCTGAGCAAACATTAAGATCAGAAGATTTAAAATAGTAATCCAACTGATGAAGAGATGAAGAAATCACAGATTATCACATTTGTGACCTGAGGTACCAAGAAGACTATTGACTGTATTCAAAGGGTTGTTATTGAGAAAGAGATAACTGTGACAAGTGTGTATGTGTAGCTAGGATTGGTAACTGGACAAGTTGTGTGAGGCCACTAGTAACTGGCACAAACTTCACTCCAGCTTGGTCCATGCAAATAGAAAATTGAAGCCAGCCGAAAGTGCGAACATTAAAATCACCAAAGAAAATTAATTTCATTGGTAGAAAAGTTAGATTAGAGAAAACAGATGAATTTGCCAATGGAGTAAAGAGATTTCAAGCCAGAGACCAAAGAGAGATTCAGATTAGGAATCTATAATCTGACAAGGGATATCAGAGTGGACATGTGAACACATATCAGATTTGAAGCAAAACAACTTAAATCAGCTGTAGTTGAGGCAATGGATAATTGAGATTCTGATAGAAAAAGAAGTACGAGTCAACAAATTATAGGTGAAAATGGACATTGCGAGACTGGAACTGAGACTACAAATATTGGTGAAATGAAATTAAAAGGCCTTTGGGAGGTTTAAATATTTTGCAGACAAGTTCGTTCTATTCTATTAGTCTGACTATGCATGATGCATGCAAGTAAAATGTTGGGGGGGGGGGGAATTGATGAAGTTTTTGGATATGGTGTACACACACAGCAAGAATATACTCAGAAAGTACCCTAGCGGCCAAGCCTGCAAAGCTGTTTTAAAGCTGTGCTAATGAAAGTAAGAAATACTGGATCTTACTATATTTTTAAACTTAAAAATACAAAGGCATCTCTCCACCTATTCTGCCTGCAGAAAGAATAGGTGTCTTTTCTCAGGAAATAACATAGATCCTACAACTTCAAGCTCAGAATAAGCAATGTGGTGATGATATTACACCAAGTGATGAGAGTCATTGCCCAGTAACGCCCGATGATACAAATGGTCTGTGATGTGGATGAAAAAAGGACCTTGTCTTGATACTTACATTGCTTCATATCTGGGTGAAAACCTCCAATACATTATGTGGGGGTTTTCAAATTTGGCACACTTGACTTGCAAATAAGACCTAAATATCAGCTCCAACAGAATTTTAGACCTCCAGCAGCAGCCCAGCTGTCATGGGTGGAAAAACGGCTGTGACATACCCAGAGAATAATTAAAATTGGATACAGACATATATCATTAAATTTCGCAAAATAATAATAAAAAAATCGGATTAAAATGAATGTGTTGATTGATGGCCGATGTCACCATCGTTATTTAATATTATATAAATGCAATAGTCAAAGAACAGAAGAATACTATCATTTGTGGTTTTAAAATTGATCAAGTAACTAAATTAAATATTTTATTAGATTATTAAATACTCTAGATGGTCTGTTCCGGTCTTAGTCCATCTTTTCTTCGGATGTCCTGGTTCTCTTCTTCCAACAGGCCGATATTTCATAATCTTCTTTGGTAATCTTGCTGGGTGCATCCTGTCCAAATGATTAATCCATTTTCCTCTGCATTTGTAGATTCTTTCTATTATTGAATTACTTAATTCTTTGTGAATATCAGAACTTTTCTTCTTGTCTAATTATCTATAGCCAATGGTTTGGTGAATAAATTTCATTTCGGCACTTTCAATCCTTTTCTCATCTTTTGATTTAATTATCCACATTTCACTTCCATAAAGTAAAGTGAGTCTTGCTATCACCTTATAGGCTTTTATCCTTGTATGATTTTGAACTTTATTCAGTTTTGGGATACTGTTAATTAAACCTGTAACTTTTAGAAAATTGGAAAGCTTTAATTCTATATCTTTTTCTTTGACATAAGAAAGATAACATCCAAGATACTTAAACAAATTTACTTGTTCCAGGATGATATTTTCCATTACTATTTTGCTTCTGATTGGATAATTACCATTAATTACCATTGGATAATTAATGCCATAACTTGTCTTTTCTTTTGAAATTTCCATTCCGAATGTTTTAGCAATATTATTTAAAGTAAAAATATTTGTAAAATATTTTTACCTTAAATTTGTATTGAGTATTACAGCTCTGATTCATACTATTTAAGGTAAAAATTGATCCTTGAAGTACATCTTCATTCTGAACTATTATTATTTGATCATCCGCAAATAATAAAGTATTTAATTTAGTTACTCGATCAATTTTAAAACCACAATTGATAGTATTCTCCCATTCTTTGACTATTGCATTTCTATAAATATTAAAACGATGGAGACATTGGGCATCTTTGACAAACTTCTCGATTCATTGATTTCCAATCAATTATACCAGAGTTGCACTTTACTGCAACTTTGTTATTATGATAGATATTCATTATAACATTTAACAATTGATTACAGATATTTAATTGTTTTTAAATTTCCCATAATCTTCCTCTAGAGACCATATCGAAAGCTTTCCTGAAATCAATAAATGCAAAATGTGTTTCACTATTCAATTCTGTTTTTCACTATTAAAATTTTAAATGTAAAAGCTGGGTCAATGCAGGATCTTCCCTTTCTAAATCCATTTTGTTCTTCATATAAAGCTGGATCAATATATCGCCATAATTTTGCTGACAATAATCGTGCATATAATTTATATCCAACATTTAGAAGGTTTATTCCTCTCTAATTCTCACGACAAGATTTGTCACCTTTTTTAAATATAGAGCAGACAAGGGCATTCTTCCAGACTAGAATTCTTGGTTCCAAACTAAATTATACAGTCTTAACAGGAGTCTATGGAAATTATTACCAGCATATTTTATTAATTCTATGTTTATATTGTCTTCACCTGGAGATTTTCCAGATTTATTGTTATTTAAAGCATTTTAAATTCTCATAGAGATATCTTCCCTATCGATATTTTCATTTGGTGATATTAGCATTAGTAGAGGCATATGATGCAAGAAAGCAAGCTTATGCAGCATCAGCCAAAAAAAAAAAAAAAAACCCCTCCCATTTCATCCCTCCATTCGTTCCAAATGCCTGTCCAGCTCAGCCTTAAACTATCGACTTCCACAACAAAAGATGGAAGTCTGTTCCTCCAATCAACTACTCGCTGGCTAAAGAAAAATTTCCGCATTCTATTCTACAACTATCTTTCCTCAATTTGAAACTATGCTCTCTCAGGTTCTTAATCTGAGCAAGAGGAAGAATCCCATCAGCATTCAGCTTGCTCATCCCATTGAAGGCCTTATACACCATAATCAGATCACCTCGCAGGTGCCTAGTGTCCAGGTGATGCAATTTGCAGAATTTAAGCCTTTCTTGGTAAGAGCACCCCTTTGTTGCCCTTCTTTGTACTTGTTCTAGCAACTCTACATCCTTCCTAAAATGAGGCCTCCAGACCTGTACACAGTACTCTAGGTGTGGCCTGACCATTGCTTTGTATAACAGGCAGCCGGCCTGCACTGCTCAGCGAACATCATATTTGACTGCACAATTACCCCGAGGTCTTTTTCACTTTCCACTTCCCTGAGTGTAGTACCACACAGTTGGTATGTTTCTCTTGGGTTATTGCTACCCATATGCAGTACTCTACATCTGTCAATGTTAAACTTCTTCAGTTGCCACTTTTCAGCCCATTTGCCCAATTTCTCTAGATCTAGTTGGAGTAGCATACTGTCTTTAACAACCCTGCCATACTTTGTATTATCTCCAAACTTGGACATTAAACCTGATATAGCTGTATCAATATCATTGATAAATATACAAAACAACAATGGGCCCAGCACTGCATCCTGGGGAACTCCACTAATAACATTTGTCCAAGAAGAGCAGTGTCCATTGATTACCACTCTCTGTCGTCTCCCACTCAATCAATCATCCCTTTATCCATTGTAGCAACTTATCCTTAATGCCATATCTCTCCAATTTGTACAGCAGTCTTCCATGTGCAACAGTATCAAAAGGTTTCCTGAAATCCAAGTATATATCAAAATTATTTTTGGCACATTCAGTGTGACCACATCATAGTATCCAATCAAATTGGTCAGACAAGACCTTTCTTTAACAGACCTCCATTTAACAAACCCATGCTGTGTCATAACTATTACCGCAGTCTTGTGTAGATCCTGCAATGCTTTTTTGACCAGGATTCCATTATTTTCCCTGGACACAAGTTAAACTAACAGGTCTATAGTTACATGAGTCACCTTTTGAACCCCCTTTGTGAATTGGTGATACATTTCCACACCTCTAGTCCACGGGGACCTCCCCTGAGTCCAAGTAAGCTCTCATAATTATGGCTAAGAGTTTGCTTAATTCCTTTGCTGCCTCCTTTAATATAATTGGATAGTTCCCATCCACCCCAGGTACCTTTTTTAGGTTTAACTTCAACAATTTTTCCTCCACTTTTCTCTCAGTTATTATAAAAATCACTTAGCTCACTGTTAAGAGTTTGATAAACTTCTGGCATTGCCCGCATTGAATAACTCCTCCTCATGTGTGAATGTAGATGCAAAATACTTATTCAGTTTATCAGCTACCTGAGCATGATCATCAATACTCAACCCATTTATGTTAAGTGGTCCAATCTGATTCATCCATTCCTTCTAGAGTTTACATAAGTAAAGAACTCTGCTCTTTTTCTTCTTATTATTATTATTATTATTAGCCATATGGTACAAGGAAGCCTGAGGCTTATGCTGCACCAGCCAAAAAAAAAAAAAAAAAAAAAATTAAATCCCAAGTTACCCTGAGAGAGAAAGAAGTAGAAAGGAATGGTGATATCCAGCTCAGGACCCCGGGTTGCATCCTTTGTCCGAGATTTCTTGTAATCTGACTTCACCTGCCTAACCTCCTTTGTGACTCGATTACAGACTAGCTTATATCTGCAATAGGCTTCTGTGTCACACGATACTTTATATGCATCTCATACATTTTTCTTCTCTGCTACGAGCCTCATTAATTCATCTGACATCCATTTAGGCCTAAATCTTGAACAGTATTTCTTAGTTGGAATGAAAAGCCTAGTTGCCTCCAAAATTAAGTCCCTGAAGGTTTCCCATTTAGAATTCAATGTTGGCAACATCATCAGTTGATCCCACTGTACAGAATTTAAAAACTGTCTCAGACTCTTGTAGTCACCTTTATGAAAGCAAAAGCCCTTCCCTTCATAGCCTTGATGGTAGTTACATCTTTAAGTAATTTCCACATCGGTACATTGTGATCACTCTCACCCAGTGATTCGTTTACCTGCAAATTCTTAATGCATGAATAATCACTGCTGATAATCAGAACAAGGGTGTTACTGCCTCTGGGTGCCTCTTGAACATGTTGCTGTAAAAAACAGTCATCCAATAAATCCACCAAAGTCTTGCTAGTGTGTGAGTGACCAACCCACAAGTTCCAGTCAATATCTGGTAAGTTAAATTCCCCATTATAAGACATTCTGATTTACTGGCCCACTATTTCTCTGCACAATTGCTCATTATGCCTATAACACACACCTACTCTCATTTTTCCTTTTACAGTGCTTATGTTCAAACAGACTCAACATTGCATTGTCTACCAACAAAAATTGGATGCACTTCCATAGATTTTTATGTATTTCTTAACTAACAGCATAACCCCTCCTCCGTTCCTGTCTTGTCTATCCTTTCTGTACACACTGATCCTTTCCTTCTATCCTTTCTGTATACATCTTTCCTTTTCATCCAAATTCCAATTCTGCACTGTTTATGTCTGTGTGACACCACGTCTGATATCTCAACAATATCTGCCTTTGATGTCTTGACTAGCACTTCAAGCTCATCAAATTTATTAACTATACTCCTCGCATTGGTGTACATGCTGTTTCTACTCTTAGTTACCCTAACACAGCCCATGGATTTACTTGTTCCACTGTGACTCCCAGCAGTCCTGGAAATCCCCACTGCCTTGCTTTCCAGGCTGCTGCTCATTCTAATAGTTGGGTATTCTAATAGGTATTCTTGGAATCCTACTCCACGAGAAGGGTTCCAAGTTGGATGAATAGTGAAGTTGCCACATTACTTGAGCAGAAAAAGGTGGCATGGAAAGGTTACAGAGCAATAAAAAGTACTGAAGCGTATAACAGCTACAAGGTGATGTGTAATAGAGCCACAGAAAAGGTTCGACAGGCAAAGACAGTTTATGAGAAATCACTAGCAAACAGAGCAAAGAGGGGGGATAAAGAATTCTTCACATATATAAATGCCAAGAAGAGCAGGACAAACCAGATCGGACCTTTACGTAAGGGAAAGGGGATAGTAATAAATACACCAGCTGCCATTGCAGATGAACTCAACAGTTATTTTGCATCGATATTTACAAATGAAAAGCCTTTTGTGGCAATGGGAAATTGTGGGAGCAAAGTTAAAAAATATGTAATTAATGATATTGAAATTTCGCAAGATTATTTAATGAAAAAACTTTCGAGCCTACAGACTAGTAAGGCTCCTGGAGTTGATGGAATATACCCTATAATCTTAAGAGAGGCGGCAAGCGAGTGCATTGAACCATTGAGGCTAATTATGCGAGCATCACTAGACTCTGGGGAGATTCCCTTGGATTGGAAAAGTGCAAATGTATCTCCCATACATAAGGGTGGCTCTAAAAGTGAAGTTGGAAAATATCGACCTGTCAGTCTGACTTCAGTAGTAGGGAAAATCATGGAGGCAAGGATCAAGGGTGGAATTCAGGATCATTTGGATTGAATTGAAATGCTCAAGGATACTCAGCATGGTTTTGTAAAGAGAAAATCATGTTTAACAAATCTGGTTCACTATTTCGAAAGGGTCACTCACGAGCTGGATTTAGGGAATAATTTCGACATTGTTTATTTAGATTTCAGCAAAGCTTTTGATTCAGTCCCACATGAGCGGTTGCTTTATAAGCTAGAACAGGTTGGAATCATTGGGAAAATCCTTAGATGGATAGAAGGATGGCTTCAGGGCAGGAGGCAGAGGGTTTTGATAAATAGCTATTCCTCAGATTGGGTTGATGTAAGAAGTGGGGTTCCCCAAGGATCAGTATTAGGACCACTGTTGTTTTTAATTTTCATAAACGACATTGATGAAGGGATAGAGGACGTGATGTCTAAATTTGCAGATGATGTTAAAATTGGTAGAGTAGTTAATGATCACTGTCAAGCTGGGCTTCTTCAGAGAGACCTAGATAGACTTCAGGAATGGTCAGGAAAAATGGCAGCTGTGCTTTAATCCAACAAAGTGTAAGGTATTGCACCTGGGAAACAGTAATCCCAAAAAAACTTATTCACTTGGTCGAGTTCAACTAAACCCAGTACTGGAGGAAAGGGACTTGGGTGTTACAATACGGTCAGACATGGAATTCTCTGAGCATTGTAAACAGGTTGCAAGGAAAGCCCATGGTGTCCTATTGATGATCTATCGAACTTTTGCAAGTAGAGATAGGGACGTGATAATCCCATTATATAAGGCTTATGTTAGACCACACTTGGAATACTGTGTTCAAGTATGGAGACCGCACCTAAAAAAAGACATCGAGCTTCTTGAAAGGATGCAAAGAAGGGTAACTCGCCTGGTGAGATCGGCAAAAGGGCGTCCTTATGAAGAAAGACTTCAAATATGTGGGTTGCAGAGTTTAGAAACTAGACACCTTAGAGGAGATTTGATTGAGGTGTTTAAGGCTCTGAGAGGCATCAGTAAAATGAATGAGGATGAAATTTTCAAGATTATAAATGATGCTAAAACTAGGGGACATGAATTCAAGTTACGGGGGGAAATGTTTAGACTGGACTGCAGGAAGTTTTATTTTAGCCAGCGAGTTATAAATTACTGGAATAAGTTGCCTTCATGGGTGGTAGAGGCTGACAGTTTGGGGAAATTCAAAGGTCATCTGGATAGTACTTTCGGGTAAGGGAAGCGCATAGGACGATAGGTTTAATTTCCTTTTTTTTTTTTTTTATTAATTATTATTATTTAGTTATTTTATTTTTTTTTTTGTTTTTATCATTGTTTTGTTCGAATTTTTTTTTTTTTTTTTGCTGGTGCAGCATAAGCCATAGGCTTTCTTGCACCATGCGGCCGTTACTAATACTAATATTCTCAGGTGGTAGATGACTTTCATCAACTGGTGAAATACCACCACTTTGCTTATTGTAGGCTTGAAGTGGTGAAATCCATGTTTAGTCTCTAGAGCAAAGTTTCCGGCATCCCCCTCTCCCCATACTTCTCCTTCAACCCATGCACGGTACTAAGTACTATAGGTTTTGATATCTTTCGTGTTTGGGGTTTTCATAAAAAAAAATAATAAAATAAAATAATAGAAGCAGTGCAAGAATCGCTTTTGCCTCTGCCTGTGGCCACTGTTAACCTTTTAGTCTATGTATCCCTCCAAGCTAGCAGTTTTCCGATCCACCTAATACTGTCCCAATAGCATTAGCAAATATTCTTGCATCCTTTCTATTTAAGTGTATCCCATCCCTGTAGAAGCAGTCTCTACTGTCAACAAGTACAGACCAGGCTGAAAAAATTGTACTCCTTGAGCCTTGCACAATCTCTCCAGGGCCGAATTTTTCGACAGGGTTCTCATCATATACTCTCTCCTATCGTGTCTGGGAAGAATTGCATATATTATACAAACTAGTATCAACTTCTGTTCATAAATTTTGGAAGTAATCTAACCAGGTTTCTTGTTTAATTGTTTGGAGATCAGTGTTTTCATTAATGTATTTATTCATATATGTAAAATATAAAATATATGAAAAATATGTAAAATCATATTTTTTATGATTTTATAAAAATTGGGTCTTTTCACTGATATATCCCTTTCCATTTTTGATATAAAATGGTTTCACATTTCTCAATTTTTTTCTACATGCCTTTAAAACTATTGATCTTTTAATTTTATATTCAATTTGTGGTCCTATTGTTTTGCTGTTTAACCATTTTTTATAGGCTTCTTTCTTTTCTTGTATAATGATTTTAATATCCCAATTCCTGATTCCTCTTTTTCTTTTCCATTTTCCTTTAGTTCCCAAACATTCATTTGCTATTGTAATAAGAATATTTTTTAAATTCTCCCATTCTATTTCAATATCATCACTTTCTTTGATGTTTTCTGACATTCGATCTATTCTCTGTTTATAAAGGATTCGAATATTTTCTTCATCGAATAGAGTAACTCTGAAAGTTCTAGTCAAATTTAATTCATTTTTCTGATTTGATTTTTTCCATCTTGGTGTCATCCTTAGCTTTCCTATTAGCAGATAATGATCTATTCAATTTCATAGCCTCTATACACCTTGGCATCCATAATTATATTTGCTATTTTCCTATTGCCAATAATATAATCTATTACACTTCTGAGATTCCTAGCTTCTCATGTAAACTTGTGACATTCTTTATTTTTAAACAATGTATTTATAATTTTTAATTCATTACCAATATTAATGAAGTCTCTGAATGTTTTCCCATTTTTATTAGAAATTGATTCTCCATTTACTCCTATATTAGCTCCATATGGCTTATTACCCACTCGGGCATTCATATCACCCATTATAAAAAGATAGTCATTAGGACTGACCTTATCTTTGATCCTTTGCAAATGTACATAAAACTGATCATTATCTTCTTCTTTACCTTCCTCAGGGCCATAGCAGCCAATAATTGTGAGATATCCTCTACTTATTTTTAGCCTTACTTCTAGGATTCTGTAATTCCAATATATATAGCATGAAATACTATTCTGAAGTGACTTATAGATAAATATCACGATTCCTGATTTTGCATGTTCTTTATTCACTGCACTGTAAATATAGGTAAAATGTTCAGTGTCATCTGTACCCTTCTGTTCCTTCTTGGTTTCTGTTATTACACTTATTTTAATGCTTTTTTTTTTCATGTAGAATAGAGTCGTTCCTGATATTTATGATGCATACTTCTCACGTTCCAAGGTATTATGTTCCAATAATTAAATTTTAATTTTGTTTTCCATCTCAATTCCTTTTCTAGGCCAAGTCATAATCAATATTCATGATCCGGTTTCTTTTTTCTTGAGACTTCTGAGTAATTATTTCAGCTAGGTTGGTTACCAGCCATCCAAAGCCTAGACTGATGCCATCTTAAGGTCTTCAGTCTTGTCTTGGACACACTTTGTCTGACCTCTCTGGATTGACCTGGTCGGCTAGGGAGGTCCTGCCAGTAGCTCACAGAAGAGATTGAGGTACTCAATCTTTTCCACCACGAAAAGGTGGTGTCCTTGGAAGGGTTGATGAAATACAGTTCTTCTTTATTCACTCCACCGCAAATATAGGTATTATGTTCAGTGTAATTTGTACCCTTCTGTTTCTTCTTCTTCTTCTTGGTTTTCCTGGAATTCCCAGATATTTGTAATAAACTTTATATTAAAAATTGAATAGAATAGTTGTTTTATACAGAAAGAACGATTACTCTCAAAATTCATAGCAAATCAGAACTTAATATTTATAAACAAACAATCCTATTATGACAGAAAAATAAAAAAAGTAATAATTTTGCTAATCAGAAATATTTCAGGTTCTTTGCAGCCTGGAAAGCAAGGTGCTGGGGATTTCCAGGACTGCTGGGAATTATCATGGAACAAATAAATACATGGGCTGTGTTAGGATAACTAAGAGTAAAAACAGGTGGAATGTACACCAATGCTAGGAGTTTATTAAATAAATTTGATTAATTTGAAGTGCTGGCCAAGACATCAAAGGCATATATTGTTGGGATATCTGAGACGTGGCATCACACACAGATATAAGAAATGCAAAATTGGAATTCGGGGAGTGCAATGTGTACAGAAAGGATAGACAGAATGGGAAGGGAGAAGGGGTTATGCTATTAGTTAAGAAACACATAAAATCTAAGGAAGTGCATCCAACTGAAATGGGGGGGAAAGTGCAATGTTGAGTCAGTTTGGTGTGATATAAGTATTGGGAGATCAAAATTGAGAGTAGGAGTGTGTTATAGGCCTAATGGCTCTAATGAGTATAATAAGAAACTGTACAGGGAAACAGAGTGGGCCAGTAAATCAGAGAGTCTTATAATGGGGGATTTTAATTTCTCAGGTATTGACTGGAATTTGTGGGTTGGTCACTCATACCCTCGTAAGGCTCTTGTGGATTTATTGGATGATTGTTTTCTACACATTCGGGAGGCAACTAGAGGGAGTAATACTCTTGATCTGATTATCAGTAGTGATTCTTCATGCATTAAGAATCTGTAGATAAAAGAACAACTAGGTGGCAGTGATCACAGTGTGCTGAAGTGGATTTACTCAAAGAGGTAACTACCATCAGGGGCAAAGGGAAGGGTTTTTGCTTGCGTAAAGGCGACTACGGTGGTCTGAGATGGTATTTAAATTCTATACGTTGGGACCAACTGATGATGCTACCAACAGAAAATTCAAAATGGGAAGCATTCAAAGAATTTATCTTGGAAGCTACTAGGCTTTACATACCAACTAAGAAATATTGTTCAAGGTTTAGGCCTAATTGAATGGCAGATTAACTAATGAGACTTGTGGCAGAGAAGAAAAATGCTTGGGATGCATGTAAATTATCAGGTGACACAGAAGACTATGGTTGATATAAGCTAGTCTGTAATCAAGTCAGAAAGGAGGTTAGGCAAGCAAAGGCAGATTATGAGAAATCTTTGGCAAAGCATGCAAAGAAAAAGAGCAAAGACTTCTTTACTTATGTAAGCTCTAGAAGGAAGGAGATGAATCAGAATGGTCCCCTTGACATTGATGGTTCGATTGTTGATGAACCTGGAGATGTATCTCACAAACTGAATGAGTATTTTGCATCTACATTCACACATGAGGAGGATTGTAGGGAAGTTGAGGCCAGAAGCTTATCAAACTCTGGCATGGAGCTAAATGATTTTATAATAACTGAAAGCAAAGTGGAGGAGAAATTGTTGAAATTGAACATAAGAAAAGCACCTAGGGTGGATGGGATCTATCCAGTTATGTTAAAGAAGGCAGCAAAGGAAGGAAGGAAGCCATAATTATGAAAGCTTCCTTGGACTCAGGGGAGGTTCCCATGGACTGTAGATATGCAAATGTGCCCCCAATTCACAAAGGGTGACACGAGTAATTACAGACCTGTTAGTTTAACTTCTGTTTCAGGGAAAATAATGGAGTCACTGGTTAAAGAAGCAATGCAAGATCATCTAGACAAGACTGCAGTAATAGTTCAGACATAGTGTGGGTTTATTAAGGGGAAGTCTTGTCTGACCAATTTGATTGTATACTACAATGTGGTCACAAAGGTACAAATTGGAGCAGGATGACATTAAGGGCAAGGTGCTACAATGGATAAAAGGATGGTTGAGTGGGAGAAGACAAAGAGTGGTAATTAATGGGCATTGCTCTTCACAGAGTAATGTTATTAGCGGAGTCCCCCAGAGTTTGGTGTTGGTCCCATTGTTCTTTTCTGTATTTATCAATGATATCGATGAAGGTATATTAGGCTTAATGTTCAAGTTTGCAGACTGTATGAAGGCTGGCAGGGTTGTTAATGACAGTAAGCTTCCGCAACAGGATCTAGAAAAGTTGAGCAGATGGGCTGAGAGGTGACAACTGAAGTTTAACATTGACAAATGTAAAGTACTGCGTATAGCATACTAATTGCGTGGTACTACACTGAGAGTATGGAGAATGAAAAGGACCTGAGGGTAATTGTGCAATGAGGTATGAAGTTTTCTGAGCAGTGCGGACAAGTTCCAAGAGTAGCTCATGGTGTCTTGTCAATGATATACAAGAATTTTGCTATCAGGGTTAAGGAGGTGATTGTTTTCTTGTATAAGGCAATGGTCAGGCCACACCTTGAGTCTGGTGACCTCATTTTAGGAAGAATGTAGAGCTGCTGGAATGAGTACAGAGAAGGGCAATGAGATTGGTGAGTGGAACAAATGGTTGCTGTCAATGAGAAAGGCTTAAATTCTGCAAATTGCAACATCTGGAGACTAGACACCTGAAGGGTGATCTAAGTGAGATGTATAAGGCCTTGAATGGTTTCAGCAAGCTCAATGCTGATGGGATTCTTGCTCTTGCTCAGATTACTCACCTGAGAGGACATAAATTCAAACTGAGAAAGACAATTGTAGAATTGATGTGCAGAAATTTGCCTTTAGCCAGTGGGTGGTTGATTGCTGGAACAAACTTCCATCTGTCTTAGTGGAGGTCGAAAACTTAAATAAGTTCAAGGCAGAACTGGACAAGCATTTGGAGTGAATGGATGGGTGAAATGGGAAGGTTTTTTTGGCTGATTATATAAGCAATATAATATGGGTAGCAGTATGGCAAGCTATATTATATTGATTATATACGCAATATAATATGGCAAGCTATATAAGCTTGCTTGCTTTCTTGCGTCTTATGCCTCTACTAATGGTAATACTAATATATAATAATCAGTTTATTAACTTGTTTCCACCTACTTGGTTATAAAAATCTGATATAAATTCTTAATGACATTATGTAAGAACTGGTAACTAGCATAAAATTAAAAGATTTGTGTTATGCTGTATGCATATCCAAGGTATTGAGTTAATTCTGAAGTTAGTGGTCATAAAAGGATTTGTGATTATTCATTACTTAGTAATCTGATGTTCTGTCAATAAAATAAATTTCAGTCTACATTACAGCAAGTAAATTCATGTCTATTAATAACAAGAATTTATTTGTTTTAATCTAGACAGAAATTGTTTTTATTTCGTTGGCATTATTCATAAAGATTGATAATAATTAATCCCGCTCTTTACCAGGATAAAATCATTTATTTTTAGTTTGCAAGTGATCAAGTTGTTGTTGTTGTTGTTATTTGGTTTTTAGGAGCATTAGCAACTAAGGCCATATTGCTCCGGGGATATGTGGTGGTCATTCCCTGACCTTTCTGCATCCTCCATATTTGGTGGTCATGGGCTCGAACCCAGGTCTAATCAAGAAGCGTGTGCTACACACTGCTGCTCCTGCCCACCTGGCTAAGGGTGTGCCAAGTGATCAAGTAAAGGTATAATAACATATAGCTGAATAATAAATGATTATTGTGGTGTAAAGAGTGTGTAAGTAATTAGTATTAATCTTTGAGAATTTATTTATTTATCAATAAAATTTTGTTTACACATGTTACTAGTATTATTATTATTTTTTTTTTAACAAAATATTGCATTTTTAATCTTATTTTAATATAAAACTTGCAATTTACAAATTTTGTAATGCTATCATTCTGTTCCAGACAAACCGGTTTGTTAGGACTTTGAAATGTGCATATTTAGTGCAAAAGTTGCATGAAAATGGTGAAGCAAAAAGGTTAACCTACACATTTTAATTAAAATGAGGGGAGGAAATTATAAACTATTATTCTGTACTACAACATGAACAATAAAAAAATTAAAGCATTTTCTTACATTTGTTACAATCAAATTTTTCTAACTTTAGTTCTGTTTCAGCTTGAAAGATATGATTGTTGATACAATGGTACCAATGTCCATACATAAAATCCATAGCTCTAAGAATATGAAGTTTGTTTATTTCATTACAGGAAAGTTCATCTACCTGATATGTTAATATTTCATTTAAATACATTTTAACCTCAATTTGATTCTCAGCATGGAAATGACTAAATTTTGTCAATAGTTTTAATGTGATATCATAAGCCACTTGTGAGGAAGGGTGCAATTTTTTTTTCCCACCGTATTTTGTAGCTATACTAAATAAGATACCAAGCAATTCTAAACGGCAAATTTCGCAACTAATATCCTCCTGCTGTTGGTAGGTTGCAGAATTAATATTTGTCTTTAAAAAACGCACAAGATATCGAATGGTATCAAATACAAACATGTAGCAAGAGCTACCTTTTAAACAATTAAGAGAACTGGGATTCATTTCCCATATACCAGAAATAAATTTGTCCAAAACATTCAAAACTTTCTCTAACTGTTTGATAATATTAAAATTATTTCTTAGAATATTCAGAGTATGAAGACTCTGCTTTGGAAGCTTTAAACAATCAATCAAATCAGCATAGAGTGATTTAAGAGGAGTGTTTGAAATATTCTCACAGTTATAGCACTCTTTGAGGAACTCTTCATACTCCAATTGAAGATAATTTGTCTTTCTGTACAACAGTTGTTTTACTTTTTCAACATCATTTATAGAAGACTTTATGAGTTTGTCAAATTTTCTATTTCTGTAAATTGGTGTTTTACACTGAGGGCAAACTTTAACTCCAATACAAAATTTTGAATCAAAAGAAAAATATTCTGTTAAACTTTCGAATTCAAATACATGTCCACAGCCTTCTAATTCTATTAACCCTTCATTTTTCCTGTTTGAAACTCCAAAAAATTCCAATATGGTTTGCATTTCAAGTGGATTACATACACCACAAACCTTTGGACACGGTTCTCCACAAAATCCAGCACAGCTGTGGCCACATTCGAGTTTTTTGGTACATCGTTCATTACATGGCACACTGCATAGTTCAAAACATGAATGAGAACATTCTCTGTGTCTACAGTGGCATTTACAAAGTTTGGTACATGGTGGACATGGGATTCCACATTTTTCAAAACAGTTACCATGTGAGCAATACCTTCCACATTTTTTTAAACATGGAGGACAGCCAACAGCACATGGCGAGTCACAAATATGACCACATAATAAAACTTTCTGACATTTTTGTTTACACTGGATATGAAGTCTACC
The DNA here is from genome assembly GCF_048544385.1 of Mastigoproctus giganteus. NCBI lineage: Eukaryota > Metazoa > Arthropoda > Arachnida > Uropygi > Thelyphonidae > Mastigoproctus > Mastigoproctus giganteus. Next base: position 142,636,105 of record NC_143579.1, on the reverse strand, counting down.
TTGATGACATATTAGGCAATTACCAGAACAAATATGTCCACATTCCAGTTCTGATGAACATGGTAAAATGCATTTTGAAAGAAGAAGTTCAACATCACATGATTCACCACACTTTAATTTAACTTCATGTTCACATGGTGCTTTCTTTGACACAATTGTTGTACATACAGCAGTGCAAGGTTTACCACATGTTTCCAAACATTTATGCCCACAGGTAAGTATTTTATCACAAGGTTTGGTGCATAAGTAATTATTTGGATCAGAACAACATGGCACATTAACAGTATGCATACATTGTGGAATAGTTTTATATAAAGGATAAGAACAAGGACCACAAGGTTCAAAACATTTCTTAAGACAAAAATGACCAAAGCTACAAATTACCTTATTACACTGTTCTAGACACTTCACATATTCATGTTTTTGATCATATGGGTGACATTTTCTCTGGCATACATGACCACACTTTTGCAAGAATGTACAATTTTGTGTGCAGCCACCATCAGGTACTTGACTAAAATCTTCTTTCGTGGCTACCTCAGCTGAAAAAGTAGGGTGGAGCTGACAAACAAGTTTCAGTGTTTTATTAAGAGTATGCCTATTGTGAAGTATCTTTATAATTTCTTTCCAGAGATCAGAATTTTGTGCTAATAATGTAAAATTACCAATGCAAAATAAGCCCTGTTTGGCACGGGAAAGAGCAACACAGACTCTGTTGGAAATTTTCAAAAATCCGATGCTATCGGCATGATTACTTCTGACTAATGACAGAAGGATAACATCATTTTCTTCACCCTGGAAACTATCAACAACTGATACAGAAGCCTCATCAAGCAATTGTGTTTCATCCAAAATGTTTTTCAAAAGTATATCCTGAGCAGAATAGGTTGTCAGAAAAGTTATCTGAGAACTTCTGTAGCCCTGCAGTAACAAATACCTATATAATTCTACTAAGAATGTAACTTCGTGTTCATTAACAAAGCTATTGTTTTTTTTCACTTCAGGGTAATCATGATTAATGAAAAACACACTGTTTTCAACACCTAGAATTTCTGGGTAACTAACTACTGATTTATCATCTTCAAGAACTGGATATATATGGGGCACTAGCAATTCAGAAATGCTTGGTCTCATACGATGTTGAATAATAAGTGTATTACATTCAATTCCATTCAAAACCATTCTTTCAAAAAGTGATATATCCAGGTTAAAATGATCTGATAGTTCTTGTACAGCTACACTTGGTCTAAGCTGCTGATGGTCACCAATCAGTATTAAATGTTCAACACTTTGGGTCAATGATGTTACAGTGTGTGCTTCAAGGACCTGCGCAGCTTCTTCGACAATAACAACACGGGAGCTAACATGCCACAGAAGGTCTCGGTATTTAGCGGCTCCTGTTGTTGTCATACCAACAACATCTGCTCCTCTCAAACACATGAAATATTTTTCTTCTATTAATTCTTTTAATGCTTCATTTTGACCCCGAATTTCTTTTTGTTCTTTTTCAATTAAAGACAAACATTCATTTATATACTGAGCTATCCAGTAACGATACAGACGCCAACGGTCTGCAAGAATGAGTTTCCAAACATTTTTAACTTTTTTAGCATTCTGTGATGACATGATATCTTTCATTTCTAATTGGCTTGTAACATATTCTTCAAGTGTTATATTTCTACTTTTCGAATAACATTTATAATTTTCATGACATTTTGATGGTCTATTATATTTTATTTTATTTTTTTGTAACAAAGTTTCAATATCAACATTTCCAACTGGCTTATAATCACATTCATTTGATTCATTATCTGAAGAAATATGATATTCATCAATATTTCTCATTGCTAATTCAAAACTAATATCACTTTCTTCTTCTTCCTCATTTCTTTTAGTAATATGTATATCAGGCTTCTGTGTAATTGTTGGAATATCCTGGTTTTCATGAAGAGAAATAGGACCCCGCACGTTTGTAAATGAAGATGAATCTGATATTTCAAGCCAATTTGCTATGACTGGGTTATGAAGTGATGTAGGCAAAAATTTATCTGTTTTAAGTGAATGAAAATGGTTAGGCGTTATGTAATTTTTAAGAATTTCTTCAGATAATATTTTTCTGGAAGCCGCCTCTAAATCTTCTTGTAGTGAATGAATGTTATTAATAGAATTCCGTAACTGGCGATGCGCAGTATTTAACAACTGTGATATATACCTTGGCAACCGGAATTTAGATTTTTGTTCATTCAGCAAGTTTTTCATGCAATATGGTTGCAACACGGAACTGCTGCAACGTCCACCAACTCTAACAACTCTGCTAGTAAACTTCAGTATACCTTCCAAAAATTGGTCAAGGGCATGATTAGTATAACAAACCACAAGAATTGGTGAATAGAAATGTCTTCCACTAATATTCCACTTTTCCCAGTTATATAATAAGGCCTGAACAATCCTTAAGCCAATATATGTTTTACCCGTTCCAGGAGGGCCCTGAATAATTGCCAATTCTTTTGTTAAAGCTGCTCTAATTGCTTGTAACTGAAATGTGTCCATATTCATGTCATTTTCAGAAGGCCAGCTTGCATGATCGAGTAAACAAACATTTTTCCCACATTCTAAATCTGGAGGAAATATGTATCTGGATTTTAAATCTTCATCCTTAATAAATATTTTATTACTTGTTGCAACTTGCTGAAAGGGTAACATCAAAGGACGTAAGTCATATGTTGAATGTTTCTTCAAGTATCTTGGTGGTTTAACATTAGTTTCCATATTAATAAGATAGTCTTTGAATGGAAATGTGTCCTCATTAAATTTTTGTAATGCTTCTAATGTATGTTTATATGCTTCAAAATATGCTACATTTTCAATCATTGTAAACTGAAGTTGAGGATCAATTCTAAGGATATCTTCTACACAAGCAAACTTTAATGTTACTACACCATTTTTTATTTCATTTTCTTCTCTTTCTGCTACAGAAGCAAAATGCATTGTTTTAAAGTTATCAGAAGTTAAGCACACTAATGAGCCAGGAAGAAGTCTTTTGCTAGTTTTCCATTTAATACCTAGAAGTGGTTGTACATCAAATGAAACAAAATGGACAAGACCACCTAGTTTATAATCTGGGCAGAGAATATGAACATCTGAATACAAATATAGATCTCCATATGTGGTTCTTAGAGAATTATGTGATATAGAATTTAAATATTTTATAATGCCTTTTCTGAGAGGACGAGTGAGATCTTCCCGTAATAAAAAGAACTGTATGCTTAAATAATGATCAACATTATCATATTTACCATTAATTATATTAGGCTGTAGCTCAGATTTTTCATAACTATTTTGAATATCAGCATAATTAGGGAGAACAGGCACAAGCCTGAAGTCTAATGCTTTAATGTGGTCATGATTTAACAAGTTTTTTTCTAATGAAGTAAGTTTTATCAAGAGATGATTGTTTTTTGCTTTTGTAACAGCAGACTTTAAATATGGCAATATTGTAGCTAACTTTTCAATTGTAACATTCTGCAGCAGTTCCTGTGCCTTCAGAAAATAATTTAACATATGTACAAGCAATAAAGAATCAGACTGAATAATTGCAGTGTTTGCAATTTTTTTAAGGATATGCTTTATAGATATTAAAAATTCGGGAATACTAAATACCATATCAATAAGAATAGTAATGTTTTTAAGTTTATCTGACTGACAAGCTTTATCCAAAATGGTAAAAATCAAAAGAAATTCATCACTAGACAGTGGATTTTTTTTTAGGAACTGCCTAAAACGATTTTCTGAATTTCTTAGAGTGAAAAGTATTTGAGAACAATTAGTATTTCTGGAGAGCTTCTCTAGTTCAGCTAACTCTAACAGGTTAACTTTGTGAAGTGACAATTCTGTACTGTTATAACTAGACCAGTTCTTTGATTTATAATCTCCTAACGTCCCATCTGAATTCTGTGTTAACATTGCATAACAATCTGTGTTCCTTTTCTTCTGTTCTTTCCCCTTTTCACTAATTTTACTTGTGTTGAAACACACTTTTCTCATCCGATACTCATCTGTCTTAAACTGCTGCACGACATTCATTGCTGAATATAAATGAGAGTCCCTTTAAAAAAAAAAAAAAAGAGAGAAAGAAGTAAACAGATACTCAGCAAAACAGAAGTAACAACTATTCCTAAAACAAGAGAATATATAAAAGTGATTGTAAATGTTTCTACTTAGTTTTGTAACAGAATTTAAACCTTCTCTTGCAAAAAAAAAAAAGTAGTCAGAAATACAGTACAGGTAACCCTTGTATAACGTGGTAGTTAGGTTCCTATAAAATCTCACATAGTGCGAAAAAGTGTTATACTGTACTGGACTAAGAATCAATACAAAAATAGGGGTGGGGGGGGTTATGTTCCAAAAGTAACAAAAATAGACCATTTTTTTTTTATAACTATCAGAAACTTAATTTTTATTAAAAATAGTAATATCCAAATCAGTCAGTCCAAATACTGAGTGCCTTTTCCATTTTCTCAATTATTGGTGCTCTGGAACAAGCTGGAAAGATCCTACAGAAACAGCAGTTTTAATTTTCTGTTAATTTTTCTTTATAGTCTGGATTGTTGCTTCATTTAAATTTAAACTTTTTGCAAGGTACGATACCTTTTCCATTTTAAGAAGTTCCAAAATTTGCATCTTTGTTCCTAGAGAAATAAAGTTTCTTTCGAGTGGTGCTTTTTTTACTTTCCTTAGGCATAATTTAGGGCTGGAATTTAATTCACAACAAAGAAATTATTCCAATACGGTTGTTAAGAACAAAGTTTAGTAATACATACCTGGAAAAGTTTATAAACGATCAAATAAAAACCAAAATAACGTTACAAAAAACTTAAAAGTCACGAACTGCAAGCTTCGAAGTCACAAATTTTTATGGTCTCAAACAAGCACAAGTTCAATAGCACAGAACCTAATCCAGGGATTTCCCAATAATTTTTTTTTTGCCTAATGACTAGCGAGGCAACAGTGGGGATTCACAAAAAGAATGGAAATGTTGAAAAATTACATCCAATATAACATTAGGGTGACCCCTGCACAAAATCTCAAAAATACCATGTTATGCGAGGTTTGCTGCAATTCTCTAACTGTGTTAGAACAAAACCATATTATACAAGTGCCATGTTGTGTGAGGGTTGCCGCAATTTATCAATCATGTTAGAGCGAAATTGTGTTGTAGAAGTACCGTATTATATTGGAGTTACCTGTATATTCAAACTAACAGTAAAGAACAAAACAAGAACAATGTATTGCATTTGGTAAATGTTAAAATTTTGACAAAGTGACTGCATAGGTGCTTATATTTATAAATGTCAACGAATTTACAGTCTCAGAATAAAAATAAAAACATTTTGGAGAAGTAAGATCATAAGTGAAAAGAGTCTTCTAGTTCTTATTTGTTGGACAGAAACATAAAACTTTAAGTATTGAGGGTTAGATAGAGTCTCTGTGCATTGTTTTCTAGCTCTGGACAGAGCTAGTCTTAAAGTCATGTAAGGTTTTAGAATTCATATACAGTCCATTCCAGTTATCTGGGACACATCGGGACTAGTGCATTTTGGCCCAATCAAGTGGCTACCCCAATTATCAGAAGTTTCACGTAAATAGTTAAAAATACAATGTACTCCCCCGCCCCTTTACAATTGGTTCACTGTACAATCAAATCACGTTACGACGAACTCAACATAATAAAGTACCGTTCACTATATGATGTGCAGTTTGTTTGTTTGTTTGTTATTTGGTTTTTAGGAGCATTAGCAACTAAGGCCATATTGCTCCGGGATATGCGGTGGTCATTCCCTGACCTTTCCGCATCCTCCATATTTGGTGGTGACGGGTTCGAACCTGGGACTAATCAAGAAGCATGTGCTATGCACTGCTGCTCCTTCCCACCTGGCTACAGAGGCGCCTAAATGATGTGCAGTAAGCGCCAGTCAATGTGATCATGTTTGTGAATTGAATTTTAATTCTACTAAACAGCGATTCTTATTAGCAAAAATAGGAGGAATATTATCCACAGGCTATAAAAGCAAAGATATATTAAGTACAAATTTACCCTTTATTACCTTACGAATTAAAAAATTAAATGATATGTGAAAATCGGAAGAATATACATGATAATCAGAATAATTAATACGTACTGTAATATGTACATACGAAATAGTTGACATTTCTGTTCACTGACATTTGTGGGCGGGGGCTAAAATTTAAAATAAACAGTAAAAAGATAGGCAATCAATAACAAAGATCACGGCACACACAAATTGCAAGTAACATGATACGCGCAAGTGAGAACGGAGTGACGAGTTACAAAGCTTTAAAAATAGAAATGAAGAGAAGATCTGAATATTAATTTTTTTATATGATTGAAGATTTCATGGAAGTGTAAACACATTTCACCATAATAACCCACAGAATTCCAGCTGTCAGTATTATCGCAAATTTTTTTCAGCCTCGAATGTACTTGTTAACAGGAGAGATTGCTTCTACAGGGATGGGATCCACCACTTAAATAGAAAGGGTGCAAGAATATTTGCTGATGCTATCGAGGCAGTGTTAGGTGGGTCGGAAAACTGCTAGCTTGGGGGGGGGGAGACAAAGACTAATGGATTAACAGTAGCCACTGGCAGAGGTGAAAGAGATTCTTGCACTGCTTCTATTGGAATGAGCAGAAGCCTGAAAAACAAGATGCAGGATATTTCAGAGACTGCTGAAAGTCATTGCGGTACAAGTAAACACATGGTTTGTGTTAGGGTAGCTAAGAATAGAAACAGGTGCATGTACACTTGCGTGTACACCAATGCTAGGAGTTTAGTAAATAAATTTGATGAATTTGAGGTATCCTCAAAACATCAAAGGCAGATATTGTTGGGATATCAGAGACGTGGTATCACACAGATATAAGGAATGCATAACTGGAATTTGGGGAGTACAATGTGTATAGAAAGGATAGACAGGACAGGAGGGGAGGAGGGGTTATGCTATTAGTTAAGAAACACAAAATCGAAGGAAGTGAAGCCAGTCGACATCGATGGACAGGGCAGTGTCGAGTCAGTTTGGTGTGACATAAGCATAGGTAAATCAAAATTGAGAGTAGGAGTGTGCTATAGGCCTAATGACTCTGATGAGTATAGTAAGATACTGTACAGGGAAATAGAATGGGCCAGTAAATCAGAGAGTCTTATAATGGGGGATTTTAATTTCCCATATATTGACTGGAATTTGTGGGTTGGTCACTCACACACTAGCAAGGCTTTTGTGGATTTATTGGATGACTGTTTTCTACACCAGCATGTTCGGGAGCCAACTAGAGGGAGTAATACTCTTGATCTGATTATTGGTAGTGATTCTTCATGCATTAGGAATCTGCAGATAAAGGAACCACTGGGTGGCAGTGATCACAGTGTGCTGAAGTGGGATTTACTCAAGGAGGTAACTACCATCAGAGGTAAAGGGAAGGGTTTTTGCTTTCGTAAAGGCGACTATGATGGTCTGAGACAGTATTTAAATTCTATACAGTGGGACCAACTGATGATGTTACCAACAGCAAATTCAAAATGGGAAGCATTCAAGGAACTAATCTTGGAAGCTACCAGGCTTTACATACCAACCAAGAAATATTGTTCAAGGTTCAGGCCTAAATGGTTGTCAGATGAACTA